>NW_027362764.1:11064892-11664892 GCF_046119375.1 Phyllobates terribilis | reverse complement strand
TACGTACAGCACTAGTCCAGTGCTCCTTGTGTCAATCACAGCCCTAGTCCAGTGCTCCCGGTGCTAAGCACAGCCCTAGTCCAGTGCTCCCGGTGCTAAGCACAGCCCTAGTCAAGTGCTCCCGGGGCTAAGCACAGCCCTAGTCCAGTGCTCCCGGGGCTAAGCACAGCCCTAGTCCAGTGCTCCCGGGGCTAAGCACAGCCCTAGTCCAGTGCTCCCGGGGCTAAGCACAGCCCTAGTCCAGTGCTCCCGGGGCTAAGCACAGCCCTAGTCCAGTGCTCCCGGGGCTAAGCACAGCCCTAGTCCAGTGCTCCCGGGGCTAAGCACAGCCCTAGTCCAGTGCTCCCGGGGCTAAGCACAGCCCTAGTCCAGTGCTCCCGGGGCTAAGCACAGCTCTAGTCCAGTGCTCCCGGGGCTAAACACAGCTCTAGTCCAGTGCTCCCGGGGCTAAGCACAGCCCTAGTCCAGTGCTCCCGGGGCTAAGCACAGCCCTAGTCCAGTGCTCCCGGGGCTAAGCACAGCCCTAGTCCAGTGCTCCCGGGGCTAAGCACAGCCCTAGTCTAGTGCTCCCGGGGCTAAGCACAGCCCTAGTCTAGTGCTCCCGGGGCTAAGCACAGCCCTAGT
The DNA here is from genome assembly GCF_046119375.1 of Phyllobates terribilis. Taxonomy (NCBI): domain Eukaryota; kingdom Metazoa; phylum Chordata; class Amphibia; order Anura; family Dendrobatidae; genus Phyllobates; species Phyllobates terribilis. The sequence continues at coordinate 11,664,268 of NW_027362764.1, read as the reverse complement.
CCAGTGCTCCCGGGGCTAAGCACAGCCCTAGTCCAGTGCTCCCGGGGCTAAGCACAGCCCTAGTCCAGTGCTCCCGGGGCTAAGCACAGCCCTAGTCCAGTGCTCCCGGGGCTAAGCACAGCCCTAGTCCAGTGCTCCCGGGGCTAAGCACAGCCCTAGTCCAGTGCTCCCGGTGCTAAACACAGCCCTAGTCCAATGCTCCCAGTGCTAAACACAGCCCTAGTCCAGTGCTCCCGGTGCAAAGCAATGCGCTAGTCCCAGTACTAATAAAGTAACGGTCTTGGTGGCCCGGCACAGACTCCAGGTTCCTCTTCTTATGTAAACAGGGGAATGTCTTCTTGTATGAAGCGTTCTGCACAGAGCTCATCTGCCAGGACTGAGGAATATTCATGGGCAGTAGGACTATCCTGGATCATTTGGGGCTATAGCGCCATGCCATGTCCCCTCACTAATGAAGCCCACCACACAGAGTGGCGCTGATCTAGTAACTCCTGATACTTCTGTAGTAGATCCGCCATCATTACTGGTCCTCTTCAACAATAAACCAATAAAGACCTAGATACCAGTATTAGTCCTGTGTTTTCTATCATAGGGACAATCAGGACCAGATCAGTCTGGGACGCCGGAGATCTCCACCCCACCTGGTAAATATATATAGATCATATAGTGACCCACATGTGGGGAATTAAGAGGGTAAGGAACAGTGAAAGTCTAGTTTAGCGGTGCCAAGAAAGACCGCAGTGGGCGATACTGAGGGATGGTGAATCTGAGCGATCAGTGGGATGGACACCTGAAACAGGAGACCATTAATGATGTGAGATAAAGATCTGTGGGATGAGACGAGTGTCAGGCAAAAGGTATTTTTGTCCTAGTTTTAAAAATGTTAAAAGGACAGCCAGAGATGTCTTAAATCTCCACCCCCTGCTCATTTGGAAGAGACCTAGATAGAACTCACTCTTGCTTTCCTGCAAACCAGGAATTTTTTATAACCGCTATAAAACCTCAGCCCAGAGCAAGCATTCTGGTCTAAACTGGAAATCCCCTCCAAAATCCTATTGTCTAACTGTACAAACTTTTAATGTCGATTTTAATAATGCACATGACTGTCACAAGCACAGGGACCACATTTTTGAGATGTTCACCTTTTTCCAATGGTGATGGTGTGGTTTTCGTGGCTGGGAGACCACCGGGAACCTGGGAAATGGGTTCTGAGCTTCTGAGCATCATAGAGATATCATATTTGATATCCATCTTCATGAATATTGTTGACGGCAAACATGATGTCTCCATCTTGGCTGTGGGACCCCCCCATACCAAGATATGAAATCTGAAGGATTTTTATGTCTTGTGCAGCTGGGTGGGTTCACAAAACCGATCCCCCATGTGAGGTAAACAACATGGGTGTCTCCTAGAGTTTTGGCCCGTTACTAAAAACCAGAACGGCCATTTTACTTCATTGTTACCCCGGGACGTCAGATGCATGCACTCCTCGCTGCGTGGAGGAATCACACCTAATTTCCGGGGAGCCGTCCCCCCCACAGAATCTGAGACCATCACCTTGTGAAGCAGGTTTTGCTATTACTTATCCCTTTTATTTTAATAACTGTTTATGCATACATGTAAATTGTCTCCTTTATAATATCTTGTATATATTTTGTAAACACTGCCCACTTTCGGGAGTAAATCATTATTATTTACCAGTTTCTTTCTTCTTGTCCTATGTCGAGCAAACACGTTCCTCACCTGCTAATTCACGTTACCTACCAGGTACCCGATCCACCTGTTAAGCGATCGGTGGTGGCAGTATACCAGTATTTATGTGATATTGTGGTTTGAGGGTGGCTGGTCGGAGGTATATATACGTTCCTGGAAGGAACTGGTGGTATATATACGTCCTGTCACATCGCGTGCCACAATAGTCGACATAAATTAGAGCAGCTGCACCCGTGCTTATCCTCGGTCAATACCGTGTTTGACCAGCAGGATAAGGGGGCGCCAGAGAGCTGCAAGGTCTGACCAAGTGTTTTTCGTGACAACGAGAAACCTGACGTAAGTCATCCAATGTGGAGCTTTTAGAAGTCCCTTTCCTTTTTTTGTCTTGTATTTACTGACATTTTCTGTTCTAAATTCATCAACATGGCTCATGTGGTTCGTGAAATCTCCATAAAGTTAAAAAATGGGCTTTTTCTCTCTTTAACCGTTTTGTGACTTTCTGTTGCAAAAAGATACATGTTTTGTAAAATATGTAAAAAATAGCTGACTACTGAAGGACTGGAGAACATGTGCGACTATTTTTGTGAGTTTTTTTTTGAAAAGTTTCAAATGATGAATAAGGCACAAACTTCTGGAAGCAAATAGGAAAAAAACACATAAAGAAGTGCAAAACACCAAAAACTCAGCAAAAACAGGCATAAGTGCATTAATCAACTGGCCCTGTGGGTTCTCCATGTGGGATTTCTCTGGTCTCTTCCACGCTCCCCGTGAAATCGTCCCCAGTTATAGGATTAGATTGTGAGCTCCTGGGACCACACATAGTTTTGACTGATGATAATCTATGTTCTGCACCATCCATTATGGTGGAGGTGTCTCCAGAGAGGGTTTGGTGTTACGTGTGACTGTCCTTGTGGGTTGGGGTGAAGATCCATTGTATGAAGCCTGGAGGGGAGGGCTGTGTTCTCCATATATAATCCACTGGTCTTCTCAGGTCCATGTGATAGTCCTCTGGGCTTGGAAGATGGCCGGGTACACTACAAGCAAATGAGTGCATCCTCGCACAAGGAGAATAACCCACCAGATGCCGGACGCCTGAACATCGTGCCAAACATGTAGGTAACCTGTTATATTCAGATCACTAAGATAGACAAGAGCGGGGGCATTATCTGGGAGTGAAGGTAGAGGGTGTGGAGTACAGCAGGGGTGTGGAGGAGGCCTGTAGGCATAATCTGGGCACTGAGACATGTGGACCATTGGTGGGTGGTGGAGAGCAATGGGTCTAGTCTGTGTGTGGGGACATGTAGACGATGGATGGATGAAGGATCAAGGGGCATTATCTGAGTGAGGAGACATGTAGATGATGGGTGAATGGAAGATGGAGAGAGTGAGGGGACATGTCCACAATAAGTGGATGGAGGATTGTGGGTCATTATGTAAGTGAGGGGATATGTAAACAATGAGTGGATGGTGGACCGGGGGCATTATGGGTGTGGGGACACGTAGACGATGGGTGGATGGATGACTGGGGGTACTATCAGTGTGCGGGGACATTTAGACGATGCGTGGATAGAGGCCCGGGTGGGGCTTTCCGAGTGTAGGGACATGTAAACGATGGGTAGATGGAGGCCCAGTTGGCATTATCAGAATCAGGAGACATGCAGACGATGGGTAGATGGAGGCCCAGGGGGCATTATCAGTCAGGGGACATGTAGACTATGGATGGCTGGAGGCCCGGGGGGCATTATCAGAGTCGGGGGACATGTAGATGACGGGTGGATGGAGTACAGGGGGAATTAACAGAGTCAGGGGACATGCAGACGATGGGTTGATGGAGGCCGAGGAGGCATTATCGGGGTCATTGGACATGTAGACGATGGGTGGACAGAGGCCCGGGGGGGCATTATCAGGGTGCGGGGACATGTAGACTATGGGTGGTTGGAGGCCCGGGGGGCATTATCAGAGTCAGGGGACATGTAGACGATGGGTGGATGGAGGACAGGGGGGGCGTTATCGGGGTCAGGGGACATGTAGACGATGGGTGGATGGAGGAAGAGGGGCATTATCAGAATCAGGGGACATGCAGACGATGGGTTGATGGAGGCCCATTTGGCATTATCGGGGTCATTGGACATGCAGACGATGGGTGGACGGAGGCCCGGGGGGCATTATCAGGGTGCGGGGACATGTAGACTATGGGTGGTTGGAGGCCAGGGAGACATTATCAGAGTGCGGGAACATGTCGACGATGGGTGGATGGAGGACAGGGGGGCGTTATCGGGGTCAGGGGACATGTAGATGATGGGTGGATGGAGGCCCGGGGGGCATTATCGGGGTCATTGGACATGCAGACGATGGGTGGACGGAAGCCCGGGGGGCATTATCTGTGTGCCGGGACATGTAGACTATGGGCGGATGGAGGCCCGGGGGGCATTATCTGTGTGCGGGGACATGTAGACTATGGGTGGATGGAGGCCCGGGGGGCATTATTTGTGTGCGGGGACATGTAGATGATGGGTGGTTGGAAGACAGGGGGCATTATCTGTGTGCGGGGACATGTAGACAATGGGTGGATGGAGGAAGGGGGCATTATCAGGCTGCGGGGACATGTTGATGATGGCTGGATGAAGTAAGAGGGCATTATCTGTGTGTGAGGACATGTAGATGAATGGTGGATGGAGGACAGGGGGCATTTTCTGTGTTTGAGGACATGTAGACAATGGGTGGATGGAGGCCCAGGGGGCATTATCTGAGTGAGGAGACATGTAGATGATGGGTGAATGGAAGATGGGGAGCGTGAGGGGACATGTCCACAATAAGTGGATGGAGGATTGTGGGGCATTATGTAAGTGAGGGGATATGTAAACAATGAGTGGATGGTGGACCGGGGGCATTATGAGTGTGGGGACACAAAGACGATGGGTGGATGGATGACTGGGGGCACTATCAGTGTGCGGGGACATGTAGACGATGCATGGATAGAGGCCCGGGTGGGGTTTTCAGAGTGTAGGGACATGTAAACGATGGGTGGATGGAGGCCCAGTTGGCATTATCAGAATCAGGAGACATGAAGACGATGGGTGGATGAAGGCCCAGGGGGCATTATCAGTCAGGGGACATGTAGACTATGGATGGCTGGAGGCCCGGGGGGCATTATCAGAGTCGGGGGACATGTAGATGATGGGTGGATGGAGGACAGGGGGAATTATCAGAGTCAGGGGACATGCAGACGATGGGTTGATGGAGGCCGAGGGGGCATTATCGGGGTCATTGGACATGTAGACGATGGGTGGACAGAGGCCCGGGGGGGCATTATCAGGGTGCGGGGACATGTAGACGATGGGTGGATGGAGGACAGGGGGGCATTATCGGGGTCAGGGGACATGTAGACGATGGGTGGATGGAGACCCAGTTGGCATTATCAGAATCAGAAGACATGAAGACGATGGATGGATGGAGGCCCAGGGGGCATTATCAGTCAGGGGACATGTAGACTATGGATGGATGGAGGCCCGGGGGGCATTATCAGAGTGCGGGAACATGTAGACGATGGGTGGATGGAGGACAGGGGGGCATTATCGGGGTCAGGGGACATGTAGATGATGGGTGGATAGAGGCCCAGTTGGCATTATCTGTGTGCGGGGACATGTAGACTATGGGTGGATGGAGGCCCGGGGGGCATTATCTGTGTGCGGGGACATGTAGACTATGGGTGGATGGAGGCCCGGGGGGCATTATTTGTGTGCGGGGACATGTAGATGATGGGTGGTTGGAAGACAGGGGGCATTATCTGTGTGCGGGGACATGTAGACAATGGGTGGATGGAGGAAGGGGGCATTATCTGTGTGCGAGGACATGTAGATGAATGGTGGATGAAGGACAGGGGGCATTTTTTGTGTTTGAGGACATGTAGACAATGGGTGGATGGAGGCCCAGGGGGCATTATCTGAGTGCGGGGACAAGTAGGTTATGGGTGGATGGAGGCCCGGGGGCCATTATCTGTGTGCGGGGACATGTAGATGATGGGTGGTTGGAGGACAGGGGCATCATCTGTGTGCGGGGACATGTAGACAATGGGTGGATGGAGGCCCGGGGGCCATTATCTGTGTGCGGGGACATGTAGATGATGGGTGGTTGGAGGACAGGGGCATCATCTGTGTGCAGGGACATGTAGACGATGGGTGGATGGAGGCCCAGGGGCTTCATCTGGGTGCGGGGTCATGTAGACGATGGGTGGTTGGAGGACAGGGGGCATTATCTGTGTGCGGGGACATGTAGACAATGGGTGGATGGAGGCCCAGGGGCTTCATCTGGGTGCGGGGTCATGTAGATGATGGGTGGTTGGAGGACAGGGGGCATTATCTGTGTGCGGGGACATGTAGACAATGGGTGGATGGAAGAAGGGGGCATTATCAGGCTGCGGGGACATGTTGATGATGGCTGAATGGCGTAAGGGGGCTTTATCTGTGTGCGAGGACATGTAGATGAATGGTGGATGGAGTAAGGGGGAATTTTCTGTGTATGAGGACATGTAGACAATGGTTGGATGGAGGCCCGGGGGGCATTATCTGTGTGCGGGGACATGTAGATGATGGGTGGATGGAGGCCCAGGGGCTTCATCTGGGTGCGGGGACATGTAGATGATGGGTGGTTGGAGGACAGGGGGCATTATCTGTGTGCAGGAACATGTAGACGATGGGTGGATGGAGGCCCAGGAGCTTCATCTGGGTGCGGGGTCATGTAGACGATGGGTGGTTGGAGGACAGGGGGCATTATCTGTGTGCGGGGACATGTAGACAATGGGTGGATGGAGGCCCAGGGGCTTCATCTGGGTGCGGGGTCATGTAGATGATGGGTGGTTGGAGGACAGGGGGCATTATCTGTGTGCGGGGACATGTAGACAATGGGTGGATGGAGGAAGGGGGCATTATCAGGCTGCGGGGACATGTAGATGATGGGTGGATGGAGACCCGGGGGGGCGTGTTATGGAGACCCTCTTTGTTATTAGGGAGACCTTTGGAATAGACAGCAAAGGGTCTTCACAATGCCAGTGAGATTCAAATTAAAATACTTCATTGATGAAGGGAGAGAGACAGAATACATGTGACATGCACTGTCAGCAGGTAGAGTCTTCTGTGTGACTCACCACATTTATTAGCTAGACAAAAATGGAACTGCAGTTCTTACATACAACTGAACAGGAAACAGAAATAGACTATCAGTGATAAAACACTTGCCTTGGCCCAACGTAAAACCTTCTTGTCAGGGAATTCACAGGAAACCAGTATCTTCGTCAGACGTTCCATGATGCAAGTCTTATTCAGAGGCTTCATAGAATAGATTGTGTCCTAAATAAATAATGAATCTAGATATAAAATATTAAATATAACAGGCGTTATCTGCGTTGGGGCTTGTGGGGGTGCACACTTCACCTTCCTGCCTTTTTCTCAGCCTGAACATTGTCCCTGGGTGGAGCCCTCTGGATTCAGACAGACATCCCTTCCTCCAAGTCGACTTCTTGCAGCCAACCTTCATCTCCGCTGTTGTCTCTCAGGGGGGCCGGCAGTCGGGGGGTTATGTCACCAAATATCGCCTGATGTACAGCAATGATGGGATTGTGTTCCACAACTACACCGGTGAAGGGGGTGACTCCTTGCGGGATCCTCTGGTAAGGCGGCCTCCGTCTTCTCTCCAGCCTCTTTTTGTCTCTGAAATCTTCTTGAGTTTCTGTTCTTTTTCTCGATCTAGCTCTTTGATGGTAACACTGACAGTAACACGGTGGTGAGACGGGGGTTGAGCGGTGTCTTACTGACGCGTTTCCTTCGCCTCCTTCCTGTGGAGTTTCACTCAGCGATCTACCTGCGGAGTGAGATCATCGGATGCTCGTACGGTGAGTCTGGAGAAGCTTGCTACCCTACTAGACTGGCCGACTCCGGAGCACACTGTCTGCCCTCAGAGGTGAGGCCGGCCGACTCCGGAGCACACTGTCTGCCCTCAGAGGTGAGGCCGGCCGACTCCGGAGCACACTGTCTGCCCTCAGAGGTGAGGCCGGCCGACTCCGGAGCACACTGTCTGCCCTCAGAGGTGAGGCCGGCCGACTCCGGAGCAGACTGTCTGCCCTCAGAGGTGAGGCCGGCTGACTCCGGAGCAGACTGTCTGCCCTCAGAGGTGAGGCCGGCCGACTCCGGAGCACACTGACTGCCCTCAGAGGTGAGGCCGGCTGACTCCGGAGCACACTGTCTGCCCTCAGAGGTGAGGCCGGCTGACTCCGGAGCAGACTGTCTGCCCTCAGAGGTGAGGCCGGCTGACTCCGGAGCAGACTGTCTGCCCTCAGAGGTGAGGCCGGCCGACTCCGGAGCACACTGTCTGCCCTCAGAGGTGAGGCCGGCCGACTCCGGAACACACTGTCTGCCCTCAGAGGTGAGGCCGGCCGACTCCGGAGCAGACTGTCTGCCCTCAGAGGTGAGGCCGGCTGACTCCAGAGCACACTGTCTGCCCTCAGAGGTGAGGCCGGCCGACTCCGGAGCACACTGTCTGCCCTCAGAGGTGAGGCCGGCTGACTCCGGAGCAGACTGTCTGCCCTCAGAGGTGAGGCCGGATGACTCCAGAGCACACTGTCTGCCCTCAGAGGTGAGGCTGGCTGACTCCGGAGCTCACTGCCCTCAGAGGTGAGGCCGGCTTACTCCGGAGCACACTGTCTGCCCTCAGAGGTGAGGCCGGCTGACACCGGAGCACACTGTCTGCCCTCAGAGGTGAGGCCGGCTGACACCGGAGCACACTGTCTGCCCTCAGAGGTGAGGCCGGCTGACACCGGAGCAGACTGTCTGCCCTCAGAGGTGAGGCCGGCTGACTCCGGAGCACACTGTCTGCCCTCAGAGGTGAGGCCGGATGACTCCGGTGCACACTGTCTGCCCTCAGAGGTGAGGCCGGCTGACACCGGAGCAGACTGTCTGCCCTCAGAGGTGAGGCCGGATGAGTCCGGAGCAGACTGTCTGCCCTCAGAGGTGAGGCCGGATGACTCCGGAGCACACTGTCTGCCCTCAGAGGTGAGGCCGGCTGACACCGGAGCAGACTGTCTGCCCTCAGAGGTGAGGCCGGATGACTCCGGAGCAGACTGTCTGCCCTCAGAGGTGAGGCCGGATGACTCCGGAGCACACTGTCTGCCCTCAGAGGTGAGGCCGGCTGACTTCGGAGCCGACTGTCTGCCTGCAGAGGTGAGGCCGGCTGACTCCGGAGCAGACTGTCTGCCCTCAGAGGTGAGGCCGACTGACTTCGGAGCCGACTGTCTGCCTGCAGAGGTGAGGCCGGCTGACTCCGGAGCACACTGTCTGCCCTCAGAGGTGAGGCCGGCTGACTCCGGAGCACACTGTCTGCCCTCAGAGGTGAGGCCGGATGACTCCGGAGCAGACTGTCTGCCCTCAGAGGTGAGGCCGGCCGACTCCGGAGCACACTGTCTGCCCTCAGAGGTGAGGCCGGCCGACTCCGGAGCCGACTGTCTGCCTGCAGAGGTGAGGCCGGATGACTCCGGAGCAGACTGTCTGCCCTCAGAGGTGAGGCCGGCTGACTTCGGAGCCGACTGTCTGCCCTCAGAGGTGAGGCCGGCTGACTTCGGAGCCGACTGTCTGGCCTCAGAGGTGAGGCCGGCTGACTTCGGAGCCGACTGTCTGCCCTCAGAGGTGAGGCCGGCCGACTTCGGAGCACACTGTCTGCCCTCAGAGGTGAGGCCGGCTGACTCCGGAGCACACTGTCTGCCCTCAGAGGTGAGGCCGGCTGACTTCGGAGCCGACTGTCTGCCCTCAGAGGTGAGGCCGGCCGACTTCGGAGCACACTGTCTGCCCTCAGAGGTGAGGCCGGCTGACTTCGGAGCACACTGTCTGCCCTCAGAGGTGAGGCCGGATGACTCCGGAGCACACTGTCTGCCCTCAGAGGTGAGGCCGGCCGACTCCGGAGCAGACTGTCTGCCCTCAGAGGTGAGGCCGGCCGACTCCGGAGCAGACTGTCTGCCTGCAGAGGTGAGGCCGGCTGACTCCGGAGCAGACTGTGGGGCTGCAGATCGTTGTGGTGTGAAAGTCATGGTGTCGTTACCCTCTGGCAGAGCCACCAGGAATTCCGGTCACCAGGACCCCCAGCACAGTCTCCTATATCCCTGCTGTAGAAGCGGTGCCATCCACCTGCCAGCCGGGGGAGTTCCGGTGCCGCAGCGGCGAGTGCGTGACGGCCTCCAGGTCCCTGTGTGACGGGAAAGCGGACTGCCGAGACTTCTCCGATGAGGAAGGATGTGGTAAGACGACGTCCTGATATGTCTGCTGTGGCCGGACACTCTCGGCTCCCTCCATTCACTTCTATAGGGGATCCAGCCATGGTCAGCACATTGCAGACATCCTATAATGTACCAGAAGGGGCAGCGCCCATATAGGGTCCTGACCTGCACTCCCACCCTATAGCGCCCCTCATTGAGATGCTTATACTTTCTCGTCTGTCTTTTCTTGCCAGGTGTGGTTTCCCCAGCGCTGAACACGGCCGCTCCAGGTAAGCTTCTGTGTGAAAAACTAGTAGAGGTGGAACTGCCCCATAAGAGACTCCCGCCAAAAAAACGTAGGATGACGTCATAGTCCCAGAGACCCTCAGGACAATGTCACCCAACAGAGGCTGAAATCTGCCCCCTCCCAGCAGGACCACGCCAGGGGAGGGTAGTGTGTAATACCGCCTCCTCCCTACATTGTACTGTCATACACCATAGATGTACAGTGCCCAGAGCCATCCTAGCTACCAGAATAGCAACGACACTGCCAAAAGTAGCAGTCACATACAGTGCACAAATAATACCGCCATACTGTGACCAGAGAACTCTTCCATACACAGTGATCTAAAGATAGCGCTATACAATGTCTAAATAATAATACCACCATACAGTGACCAGACATAGTGATCTAGTGATAGCACTATACAATGTCTAAATAATAATGCCGCCATACAGTGACCAGACATAGTGATCTAGTGATAGCACTATACAATGTCTATATAATAATACCATCATACAGTGACCAGACATAGTGATCTAGTGATAGCACTATACAATGTCTATATAATAATACCGCCATACAGTGACCAGATATAGTGATCTAGTGATAGCACTATACAATGTCTATATAATAATACCACCATACAGTGACCAGACATAGTGATCTAGTGATAGCACTATACAATGTCTATATAATAATACCGCCATACAGTGACCAGACATAGTGATCTAGTGATAGCACTATACAATGTCTATATAATAATGAAGCCATACAGTGACCAGATATAGTGATCTAATGATAGCACTATACAATGTCTATATAATAATGCCGCCATACAGTGACCAGACATAGTGATCTAGTGATAACACTATACAATGTCTATATAATAATACCACCATACAGTGACCAGACATAGTGATCTAGTGATAGCGCTATACAATGTCTATATAATAATACCACCATACAGTGACCAGACATAGTGATCTAGTGATAGCGCTATACAATGTCTATATAATAATGAAGCCATACAGTGACCAGATATAGTGATCTAATGATAGCACTATACAATGTCTATATAATAATGCCGCCATACAGTGACCAGACATAGTGATCTAGTGATAGCACTATACAATGTCTATATAATAATACCACCATACAGTGACCAGACATAGTGATCTAGTGATAGCGCTATACAATGTCTATATAATAATGAAGCCATACAGTGACCAGATATAGTGATCTAATGATAGCACTATACAATGTCTATATAATAATGCCGCCATACAGTGACCAGACATAGTGATCTAGTGATAGCACTATACAATGTCTATATAATAATACCACCATACAGTGACCAGACATAGTGATCTAGTGATAGCGCTATACAATGTCTATATAATAATACCGCCATACAGTGACCAGACATAGTGATCTAGTGATAGCACTATACAATGTCTATATAATAATACCACCATACAGTGACCAGACATAGTGATCTAGTGATAGCGCTATACAATGTCTATATAATAATACCACCATACAGTGACCAGACATAGTGATCTAGTGATAACACTATACAATATCTATATAATAATACCGCCATACAGTGACCAGACATAGTGATCTAGTGATAGCGCTATACAATGTCTATATAATAATACCACCATACAGTGACCAGACATAGTGATCTAGTGATAACACTATACAATATCTATATAATAATACCACCATACAGTGACCAGACATAGTGATCTAGTGATAGCACTATACAATGTCTATATAATAATACCGCCATACAGTGACTAGACATAGTGATCTAGTGATAGCACTATACAATGTCTATATAATAATACCGCCATACAGTGACCAGACATAGTGATCTAGTGATAGCACTATACAATGTCTATATAATAATACCACCATACAGTGACCAGACATAGTGATCTAGTGATAGCGCTATACAATGTCTATATAATAATACCACCATACAGTGACCAGACATAGTGATCTAGTGATAGCACTATACAATGTCTATATAATAATACCACCATACAGTGACCAGACATAGTGATCTAGTGATCACACTATACAATGTCTATATCATAATACCGCCATACAGTGACCAGACATAGTGATCTAGTGATAGCACTATACAATGTCTATATCATAATACCGCCATACAGTGACCAGACATAGTGATCTAGTGATAGCACTATACAATGTCTATATAATAATGAAGCCATACAGTGACCAGACATAGTGATCTAGTGATAGCGCTATACAATGTCTATATAATAATACCACCATACAGTGACCAGACATAGTGAAATAGTGATAACGCTATACAATGTCTATATAATAATACCACCATACAGTGACCAGACATAGTGAAATAGTGATAACGCTATACAATGTCTATATAATAATACCACCATACAGTGACCAGACATAGTGATCTAGTGATAGCGCTATACAATGTCTATATAATAATACCGCCATACAGTGACCAGATATAGTGATCTAGTGATAGCGCTATACAATGTCTATATAATAATACCGCCATACAGTGACCAGACATAGTGATCTAGTGATAGCACTATACAATGTCTATATAATAATACCACCATACAGTGACCAGACATAGTGATCTAGTGATAGCACTATACAATGTCTATATAATAATACCGCCATACAGTGACCAGACATAGTGATCTAGTGATAGCACTATACAATGTCTATATAATAATACCACCATACAGTGACCAGACATAGTGATCTAGTGATAACACTATACAATGTCTATATAATAATACCACCATACAGTGACCAGACATAGTGATCTAGTGATAGCACTATACAATGTCTATATAATAATACCGCCATACAGTGACCAGATATAGTGATCTAGTGATAGCACTATACAATGTCTATATAATAATACCGCCATACAGTGACCAGACATAGTGATCTAGTGATAGCACTATACAATGTCTATATAATAATACCGCCATACAGTGACCAGACATAGTGATCTAGTGATAACACTATACAATGTCTATATAATAATACCGCCATACAGTGACCAGACATAGTGATCTAGTGATAGCACTATACAATGTCTATATAATAATACCGCCATACAGTGACCAGACATAGTGATCTAGTGATAGCACTATACAATGTCTATATAATAATACCGCCATACAGTGACCAGACATAGTGATCTAGTGATAGCACTATACAATGTCTATATAATAATGCCGCCATACAGTGACCAGACATATTGATCTAGTGATAACACTATACAATGTCTATATAATAATACCGCCATACAGTGACCAGACATAGTGATCTAGTGATAGCACTATACAATGTCTATATAATAATGCCGCCATACAGTGACCAGACATAGTGATCTAGTGATAGCACTATACAATGTCTATATAATAATACCACCATACAGTGACCAGACATAGTGATCTAGTGATAGCGCTATACAATGTCTATATAATAATACCACCATACAGTGACCAGACATAGTGATCTAGTGATAGCGCTATACAATGTCTATATAATAATACCACCATACAGTGACCAGACATAGTGATCTAGTGATAGCACTATACAATGTCTATATAATAATACCACCATACAGTGACCAGACATAGTGATCTAGTGATAGCACTATACAATGTTTATATAATAATACCGCCATACAGTGACCAGACATAGTGATCTAGTGATAGCACTATACAATGTCTATATAATAATACCACCATACAGTGACCAGACATAGTGATCTAGTGATAGCACTATACAATGTCTATATAATAATACCACCATACAGTGACCAGACATAGTGATCTAGTGATAGCGCTATACAATGTCTATATAATAATACCACCATACAGTGACCAGACATAGTGATCTAGTGATGGCAATATACAATGTCTATATAATAATACCGCCATACAGTGACCAGACATAGTGATCTAGTGATAGCACTATACAATGTCTATATAATAATACCGCCATACAGTGACCAGACATAGTGATCTAGTGATAGCACTATACAATGTCTATATAATAATACCGCCATACAGTGACCAGACATAGTGATCTAGTGATAGCGCTATACAATGTCTATATAATAATACCGCCATACAGTGACCAGACATAGTGATCTAGTGATAGCACTATACAATGTCTATATAATAATGCCGCCATACAGTGACCAGACATAGTGATCTAGTGATAGCACTATACAATGTCTATATAATAATACCGCCATACAGTGACCAGACATAGTGATCTAGTGATAGCACTATACAATGTTTATATAATAATACCACCATACAGTGACCAGACATAGTGATCTAGTGATAGCGCTATACAATGTCTATATAATAATACCACCATACAGTGACCAGACATAGTGATCTAGTGATCACACTATACAATGTCTATATAATAATGCCACCATACAGTGACCACATATAGTGATCTAGTGATCACACTATACAATGTCTATATATTAATGCCGCCATACAGTGACCAGACATAGTGATCTAGTGATGGCAATATACAATGTCTATATAATAATACCGCCATACAGTGACCAGACATAGTGATCTAGTGATAGCACTATACAATGTCTATATAATAATACCACCATACAGTGACCAGACATAGTGATCTAGTGATAACACTATACAATGTCTATATAATAATGCCGCCATACAGTGACCAGACATAGTGATCTAGTGATAGCTCTATACAATGTCTATATAATAATACCATCATACAGTGACCAGACATAGTGATCTAGTGTTCACACTATACAATGTCTATATAATAATACCACCATACAGTGACCAGACATAGTGATCTAGTGATAGCGCTATACAATGTCTATATAATAATACCGCCATACAGTGACCAGACATAGTGATCTAGTGATCACACTATACAATGTCTATATAATAATGCCACCATACAGTGACCAGATATAGTGATCTAGTGTTCACACTATACAATGTCTATATAATAATACCACCATACAGTGACCAGACATAGTGATCTAGTGATAGCGCTATACAATGTCTATATAATAATGCCGCCATACAGTGACCAGACATAGTGATCTAGTGATAGCACTATACAATGTCTATATAATAATACCGCCATACAGTGACCAGACATAGTGATCTAGTGATCACACTATACAATGTCTATATAATAATGCCACCATACAGTGACCAGACATAGTGATCTAGTGATCACGCTATACAATGTCTATATAATAATGCCGCCATACAGTGACCAGACATAGTGATCTAGTGATAGCGCTATACAATGTCTATATAATAATACCACCATACAGTGACCAGACATAGTGATCTAGTGATGGCAATATACAATGTCTATATAATAATACCGCCATACAGTGACCAGACATAGTGATCTAGTGATAGCACTATACAATGTCTATATAATAATACCGCCATACAGTGACCAGACATAGTGATCTAGTGATAGCACTATACAATGTCTATATAATAATACCGCCATACAGTGACCAGACATAGTGATCTAGTGATAGCACTATACAATGTCTATATAATAATACCACCATACAGTGACCAGACATAGTGATCTAGTGATAACACTATACAATGTCTATATAATAATACCACCATACAGTGACCAGACATAGTGATCTAGTGATAGCACTATACAATGTCTATATAATAATACCGCCATACAGTGACCAGATATAGTGATCTAGTGATAGCACTATACAATGTCTATATAATAATACCGCCATACAGTGACCAGACATAGTGATCTAGTGATAGCACTATACAATGTCTATATAATAATACCGCCATACAGTGACCAGACATAGTGATCTAGTGATAACACTATACAATGTCTATATAATAATACCGCCATACAGTGACCAGACATAGTGATCTAGTGATAGCACTATACAATGTCTATATAATAATACCGCCATACAGTGACCAGACATAGTGATCTAGTGATAGCACTATACAATGTCTATATAATAATACCGCCATACAGTGACCAGACATAGTGATCTAGTGATAGCACTATACAATGTCTATATAATAATGCCGCCATACAGTGACCAGACATAGTGATCTAGTGATAGCACTATACAATGTCTATATAATAATACCACCATACAGTGACCAGACATAGTGATCTAGTGATAACACTATACAATGTCTATATAATAATACCACCATACAGTGACCAGACATAGTGATCTAGTGATAGCACTATACAATGTCTATATAATAATGCCGCCATACAGTGACCAGACATAGTGATCTAGTGATAGCACTATACAATGTCTATATAATAATGCCGCCATACAGTGACCAGACATATTGATCTAGTGATAACACTATACAATGTCTATATAATAATACCGCCATACAGTGACCAGACATAGTGATCTAGTGATAGCACTATACAATGTCTATATAATAATGCCGCCATACAGTGACCAGACATAGTGATCTAGTGATAGCACTATACAATGTCTATATAATAATACCACCATACAGTGACCAGACATAGTGATCTAGTGATAGCGCTATACAATGTCTATATAATAATACCACCATACAGTGACGAGACATAGTGATCTAGTGATAGCTCTATACAATGTCTATATAATAATACCACCATACAGTGACCAGACATAGTGATCTAGTGATAGCACTATACAATGTCTATATAATAATACCACCATACAGTGACCAGACATAGTGATCTAGTGATAGCACTATACAATGTTTATATAATAATACCGCCATACAGTGACCAGACATAGTGATCTAGTGATAGCACTATACAATGTCTATATAATAATACCACCATACAGTGACCAGACATAGTGATCTAGTGATAGCGCTATACAATGTCTATATAATAATACCACCATACAGTGACCAGACATAGTGATCTAGTGATGGCAATATACAATGTCTATATAATAATACCGCCATACAGTGACCAGACATAGTGATCTAGTGATAGCACTATACAATGTCTATATAATAATACCGCCATACAGTGACCAGACATAGTGATCTAGTGATAGCACTATACAATGTCTATATAATAATACCGCCATACAGTGACCAGACATAGTGATCTAGTGATAGCGCTATACAATGTCTATATAATAATACCGCCATACAGTGACCAGACATAGTGATCTAGTGATAGCACTATACAATGTCTATATAATAATACCATCATACAGTGACCAGACATAGTGATCTAGTGATAGCGCTATACAATGTCTATATAATAATACCGCCATACAGTGACCAGACATAGTGATCTAGTGATAGCACTATACAATGTCTATATAATAATACCGCCATACAGTGACCAGACATAGTGATCTAGTGATAGCACTATGCAATGTCTATATAATAATACCGCCATACAGTGACCAGACATAGTGATCTAGAGATAGCACTATCCAATGTCTATATAATAATGCCGCCATACAGTGACCAGACATAGTGATCTAGTGATAGCACTATACAATGTCTATATAATAATACCGCCATACAGTGACCAGACATAGTGATCTAGTGATAGCACTATACAATGTTTATATTATAATACCACCATACAGTGACCAGACATAGTGATCTAGTGATAGCGCTATACAATGTCTATATAATAATACCGCCATACAGTGACCAGACATAGTGATCTAGTGATAGCACTATACAATGTTTATATAATAATACCACCATACAGTGACCAGACATAGTGATCTAGTGATCACACTATACAATGTCTATATAATAATGCCACCATACAGTGACCACATATAGTGATCTAGTGATCACACTATACAATGTCTATATATTAATGCCGCCATACAGTGACCAGACATAGTGATCTAGTGATGGCAATATACAATGTCTATATAATAATGCCGCCATACAGTGACCAGACATAGTGATCTAGTGATAGCACTATACAATGTCTATATAATAATACCACCATACAGTGACCAGACATAGTGATCTAGTGATAGCGCTATACAATGTCTATATAATAATGCCACCATACAGTGACCAGACATAGTGATCTAGTGATAGCACTATACAATGTCTATATAATAATACCGCCATACAGTGACCAGACATAGTGATCTAGTGATCACACTATACAATGTCTATATAATAATGCCACCATACAGTGACCAGACATAGTGATCTAGTGATCACACTATACAATGTCTATATAATAATGCCGCCATACAGTGACCAGACATAGTGATCTAGTGATAGCGCTATACAATGTCTATATAATAATACCACCATACAGTGACCAGACATAGTGATCTAGTGATGGCAATATACAATGTCTATATAATAATACCGCCATACAGTGACCAGACATAGTGATCTAGTGATAGCACTATACAATGTCTATATAATAATACCGCCATACAGTGACCAGACATAGTGATCTAGTGATAGCGCTATACAATGCCTATATAATAATACCATCATACAGTGACCACATATAGTGATCTAGTGTTCACACTATACAATGTCTATATAATAATACCACCATACAGTGACCAGACATAGTGATCTAGTGATAGCGCTATACAATGTCTATATAATAATACCGCCATACAGTGACCAGACATAGTGATCTAGTGATAGCACTATACAATGTCTATATAATAATACCGCCATACAGTGACCAGACATAGTGATCTAGTGATAGCACTATACAATGTCTATATAATAATACCACCATACAGTGACCAGACATAGTGATCTAGTGATCACACTATACAAAGTCTATATAATAATGCCGCCATACAGTGACCAGACATAGTGATCTAGTGATGGCAATATACAATGTCTATATAATAATACCGCCATACAGTGACCAGACATAGTGATCTAGTGATAGCACTATACAATGTCTATATAATAATACCACCATACAGTGACCAGACATAGTGATCTAGTGATAGCGCTATACAATGTCTATATAATAATACCGCCATACAGTGACTAGACA
Source organism: Phyllobates terribilis (assembly GCF_046119375.1). NCBI lineage: Eukaryota > Metazoa > Chordata > Amphibia > Anura > Dendrobatidae > Phyllobates > Phyllobates terribilis. Next base: position 11,644,931 of record NW_027362764.1, on the reverse strand, counting down.
TAGTGATCTAGTGATAGCGCTATACAATGTTTATATAATAATACCACCATACAGTGATTAGACATAGTGATCTAGTGATAGCGCAATACAATGTCTATATAATAATACCGCCATACAGTGACCAGACATAGTGATCTAGTGATAGCACTATACAATGTTTATATAATAATACCACCATACAGTGACCAGACATAGTGATCTAGTGATAGCGCTATACAATGTCTATATAATAATACCGCCATACAGTGACCAGACATAGTGATCTAGTGATAGCACTATACAATGTCTATATAATAATACCACCATACAGTGACCAGACATAGTGATCTAGTGATCACACTATACAATGTCTATATAATAATGCCACCATACAGTGACCACATATAGTGATCTAGTGATCACACTATACAATGTCTATATATTAATGCCGCCATACAGTGACCAGACATAGTGATCTAGTGATGGCAATATACAATATCTATATAATAATACCGCCATACAGTGACCAGACATAGTGATCTAGTGATAGCACTATACAATGTCTATATAATAATACCACCATACAGTGACCAGACATAGTGATCTAGTGATAGCTCTATACAATGTCTATATAATAATACCATCATACAGTGACCAGATATAGTGATCTAGTGTTCACACTATACAATGTCTATATAATAATACCACCATACAGTGACCAGACATAGTGATCTAGTGATAGCGCTATACAATGTCTATATAATAATACCACCATACAGTGACCAGACATAGTGATCTAGTGATAGCACTATACAATGTCTATATAATAATGCCACCATACAGTGACCAGACATAGTGATCTAGTGATCACACTATACAATGTCTATATAATAATGCCACCATACAGTGACCAGACATAGTGATCTAGTGATCACACTATACAATGTCTATATAATAATGCCGCCATACAGTGACCAGACATAGTGATCTAGTGATAGCGCTATACAATGTCTATATAATAATACCACCATACAGTGACCAGACATAGTGATCTAGTGATGGCAATATACAATGTCTATATAATAATACCGCCATACAGTGACCAGACATAGTGATCTAGTGATAGCACTATACAATGTCTATATAATAATACCGCCATACAGTGACCAGACATAGTGATCTAGTGATAGCACTATACAATGTCTATATAATAATACCGCCATACAGTGACTAGACATAGTGATCTAGTGATAGCGCTATACAATGTTTATATAATAATACCACCATACAGTGATTAGACATAGTGATCTAGTGATAGCGCTATACAATGTCTATATAATAATACCGCCATACAGTGACCAGACATAGTGATCTAGTGATAGCACTATACAATGTCTATATAATAATGCCGCCATACAGTGACCAGACTTAGTGATCTAGTGATAGCACTATACAATGTCTATATAATAATGCCGCCATACAGTGACCAGACATAGTGATCTAGTGATAGCACTATACAATGTCTATATAATAATACCACCATACAGTGACCAGACATAGTGATCTAGTGATAAGACTATACAATGTCTATATAATAATACCGCCATACAGTGACCAGACATAGTGATCTAGTGACAGCACTATACAATGTCTATATAATAATACCGCCATACAGTGACTAGACATAGTGATCTAGTGATAGCACTATACAATGTCTATATAATAATACCACCATACAGTGACCAGACATAGTGATCTAGTGATAGCACTATACAATGTCTATATAATAATACCGCCATACAGTGACCAGACATAGTGATCTAGTGATAGCACTATACAATGTCTATATAATAATGCCGCCATACAGTGACCAGACATAGTGATCTAGTGATAGCACTATACAATGTCTAAATAATAATGCCGCCATACAGTGACCAGACATAGTGATCTAGTGATAGCACTATACAATGTCTAAATAATAATGCCGCGATACAGTGACCAGACATAGTGATCTAGTGATAGCACTATACAATGTCTAAATAATAATGCCGCCATACAGTGACCAGACATAATGATCTAGTGATAGCACTATACAATGTCTATATAATAATACCGCCATACAGTGACCAGACATAGTGATCTAGTGATAGCACTATACAATGTCTATATAATAATACCGCCATACAGTGACCAGACATAGTGATCTAGTGATCACACTATACAATGTCTATATAATAATGCCTCCATACAGTGACCAGACATAGTGATCTAGTGATCACACTATACAATGTCTATATAATAATGCCGCCATACAGTGACCAGACATAGTGATCTAGTGATAGCACTATACAATGTCTATATAATAATGCCACCATACAGTGACCAGACATAGTGATCTAGTGATCACACTATACAATGTCTATATAATAATGCCACCATACAGTGACCAGACATAGTGATCTAGTGATCACACTATACAATGTCTATATAATAATACCGCCATACAGTGACCAGACATAGTGATCTAGTGATGGCAATATACAATGTCTATATAATAATACCGCCATACAGTGACCAGACATAGTGATCTAGTGATAGCACTATACAATGTCTAAATAATAATACCGCCATACAGTGACCAGACATAGTGACCTAGTGATAGCACTGTACAATGTCTATATAATAATGCCACCATACAGTGACCAGACATGGTGATCACACTATACAATGTCTATATAATAATGCCGCCATACAGTGACCAGACATAGTGATCTAGTGATGGCAATATACAATGTCTATATAATACCGCCATACAGTGACCAGACATAGTGATCTAGTGATAGCACTATACAATGTCTATATAATAATACCACCATACAGTGACCAGACATAGTGATCTAGTGATAGCGCTATACAATGTCTATATAATAATACCGCCATACAGTGACTAGACATAGTGATCTAGTGATAGCGCTATACAATGTTTATATAATAATACCACCATACAGTGATTAGACATAGTGATCTAGTGATAGCGCTATACAATGTCTATATAATAATACCGCCATACAGTGACCAGACATAGTGATCTAGTGATAGCACTATACAATGTCTATATAATAATGCCGCCATACAGTGACCAGACTTAGTGATCTAGTGATAGCACTATACAATGTCTATATAATAATGCCGCCATACAGTGACCAGACATAGTGATCTAGTGATAGCACTATACAATGTCTATATAATAATACCACCATACAGTGACCAGACATTGTGATCTAGTGATAACACTATACAATGTCTATATAATAATACCGCCATACAGTGACCAGACATAGTGATCTAGTGACAGCACTATACAATGTCTATATAATAATACCGCCATACAGTGACTAGACATAGTGATCTAGTGATAGCACTATACAATGTCTATATAATAATACCACCATACAGTGACCAGACATAGTGATCTAGTGATAGCACTATACAATGTCTATATAATAATGCCGCCATACAGTGACCAGACATAGTGATCTAGTGATAGCACTATACAATGTCTAAATAATGCCGCCATACAGTGACCAGACATAGTGATCTAGTGATAGCACTATACAATGTCTAAATAGTAATGCCACCATACAGTGACCAGACATAGTGATCTAGTGATCACACTATACAATGTCTATATAATAATGCCGCCATACAGTGACCAGACATAGTGATCTAGTGATAGCACTATACAATGTCTATATAATAATGCCACCATACAGTGACCAGACATAGTGATCTAGTGATCACACTATACAATGTCTATATAATAATGCCACCATACAGTGACCAGACATAGTGATCTAGTGATCACACTATACAATGTCTATATAATAATACCACCATACAGTGACCAGACATAGTGATCTAGTGATAGCACTATACAATGTCTATATAATAATACCACCATACAGTGACCAGACATAGTGATCTAGTGATGGCAATATACAATGTCTATATAATAATACCGCCATACAGTGACCAGACATAGTGATCTAGTGATAGCACTATACAATGTCTAAATAATAATACCGCCATACAGTGACCAGACATAGTGACCTAGTGATAGCACTATACAATGTCTATATAATAATGCCACCATACAGTGACCAGACATAGTGACCTAGTGATAGCACTATACAATGTCTATATAATAATACCACCATACAGTGACCAGACATAGTGATCTAGTGATAGCACTATACAATGTCTATATAATAATGCCGCCATACAGTGACCAGACATAGTGATCTAGTGATCACACTATATAATGTCTATATAATAATGCCGCCATACAGTGACCAGACATAGTGATCTAGTGATAGCAATATACAATGTCTATATAATAATACCACCATACAGTGACCAGACATAGTGATCTAGTGATGGCAATATACAATGTCTATATAATAATACCGCCATACAGTGACCAGACATAGTGATCTAGTGATAGCACTATACAATGTCTATATAATAATACCGCCATACAGTGACCAGACATAGTGATCTAGTGATAGCGCTATACAATGTCTATATAATAATACCATCATACAGTGACCAGACATAGTGATCTAGTGATAGCGCTATACAATGTCTATATAATAATACCACCATACAGTGACCAGACATAGTGATCTAGTGATAGCACTATACAATGTTTATATAATAATACCACCATACAGTGACCAGACATAGTGATCTAGTGATAGCGCTATACAATGTCTATATAATAATGAAGCCATACAGTGACCAGACATAGTGATCTAGTGATAGCACTATACAATGTCTATATAATACCACCATACAGTGACCAGACATAGTGATCTATTGATAGCGCTATACAATGTCTATATAATAATACCGCCATACAGTGACCAGACATAGTGATCTAGTGATAGCACTATACAATGTCTATATAATGATACCGCCATACAGTGACCAGACATAGTGATCTAGTGATAGCGCTATACAGTGTCTATATAATAATACCACCATACAGTGACCAGATATAGTGATCTATTGATAGCGCTATACAATGTCTATATAATAATACCGCCATACAGTGACCAGACATAGTGATCTAGTGATAGCGCTATACAATGTCTATATAATAATACCACCATACAGTGACCAGACATAGTGATCTATTGATAGCGCTATACAATGTCTATATAATAATACCGCCATACAATGACCAGACATAGTGATCTAGTGATAGCACTATACAATGTCTATATAATAATACCGCCATACAGTGACCAGACATAGTGATCTAGTGATAGCGCTATACAGTGTCTATATAATAATACCATCATACAGTGACCAGACATAGTGATCTAGTGATAGCACTATACAATGTCTATATAATAATACCGCCATACAGTGACCAGACATAGTGATCTAGTGATAGCACTATACAATGTCTATATAATAATACCGCCATACAGTGACCAGACATAGTGATCTAGTGATAGCACTATACAATGTTTATATAATAATACCACCATACAGTGACCAGACACAGTGATCTAGTGATAGCGCTATACAATGTCTATATAATAATACCACCATACAGTGACCAGACATAGTGATCTAGTGATAGCACTATACAATGTCTATATAATAATACCGCCATACAGTGACCAGACATAGTGATCTAGTGATAGCACTATACAATGTTTATATAATAATACCACCATACAGTGACCAGACATAGTGATCTAGTGATAGCGCTATACAATGTCTATATAATAATACCGCCATACAGTGACCAGACATAGTGATCTAGTGATAGCACTATGCAATGTCTATATAATAATACCGCCATACAGTGACCAGACATAGTGATCTAGTGATAGCACTATACAATGTCTATATAATAATGCCGCCATACAGTGACCAGACATAGTGATCTAGTGATAGCACTATACAATGTCTATATAATAATACCACCATACAGTGACCAGACATAGTGATCTAGTGATCACACTATACAATGTCTATATAATAATGCCACCATACAGTGACCAGACATAGTGATCTAGTGATCACACTATACAATGTCTATATAATAATGCCACCATACAGTGACCACATATAGTGATCTAGTGATCACACTATACAATGTCTATATATTAATGCCGCCATACAGTGACCAGACATAGTGATCTAGTGATGGCAATATACAATGTCTATATAATAATACCACCATACAGTGACAAGATATAGTGACCTAGTGATAACGCTATACAATGTCTATATAATAATACCATCATACAGTGACCAGATATAGTGATCTAGTGTTCACACTATACAATGTCTATATAATAATACCACCATACAGTGACCAGACATAGTGATCTAGTGATAGCGCTATACAATGTCTATATAATAATGCCACCATACAGTGACCAGACATAGTGATCTAGTGATAGCACTATACAATGTCTATATAATAATACCGCCATACAGTGACCAGACATAGTGATCTAGTGATAGCACTATACAATGTCTATATAATAATGCCACCATACAGTGACCAGACATAGTGATCTAGTGATCACACTATACAATGTCTATATAATAATGCCACCATACAGTGACCAGACATAGTGATCTAGTGATCACACTATACAATGTCTATATAATAATGCCGCCATACAGTGACCAGACATAGTGATCTAGTGATAGCGCTATACAATGTCTATATAATAATACCACCATACAGTGACCAGACATAGTGATCTAGTGATGGCAATATACAATGGCTATATAATAATACCGACATACAGTGACCAGACATAGTGATCTAGTGATAGCGCTATACAATGTCTATATAGTAATACCATCATACAGTGACCAGATATAGTGATCTAGTGTTCACACTATACAATGTCTATATAATAATGCCGCCATACAGTGACCAGACATAGTGATCTAGTGATAGCGCTATACAATGTCTATATAATAATGCCACCATACAGTGACCAGACATAGTGATCTAGTGATAACACTATACAATGTCTATATAATAATTCCGCCGTACAGTGACCAGACATAGTGATCTAGTGATAGCGCTATACAATGTCTATATAATAATACCACCATACAGTGACCAGACATAGTGATCTAGTGATGGCAATATACAATGTCTATATAATAATACCGCCATACAGTGACCAGACATAGTGATCTAGTGATAGCACTATACAATGTCTATATAATAATGAAGCCATACAGTGACCAGACATAGTGATCTAGTGATAGCGCTATACAATGTCTATATAATAATACCGCCATACAGTGACCAGACATAGTGATCTAGTGATAGCACTATACAATGTCTATATAATAATACCGCCATACAGTGACCAGACATAGTGATCTAGTGATAGCACTATACAATGTCTATATAATAATACCACCATACAGTGACCAGACATAGTGATCTAGTGATAGCACTATACAATGTATATATAATAATACCGCCATACAGTGACCAGACATAGTGATCTAGTGATCACACTATACAATGTCTATATAATAATGCCGCCATACAGTGACCAGACATAGTGATCTAGTGATGGCAATATACAATGTCTATATAATAATACCGCCATACAGTGACCAGACATAGTGATCTAGTGATAGCACTATACAATGTCTATATAATAATACCACCATACAGTGACCAGACATAGTGATCTAGTGATAGCGCTATACAATGTCTATATAATAATACCGCCATACAGTGACTAGACATAGTGATCTAGTGATAGCGCTATGCAATGTTTATATAATAATACCACCATACAGTGACCAGACATAGTGATCTAGTGTTAGCGCTATACAATGTCTATATAATAATACCGCCATACAGTGACCAGACATAGTGATCTAGTGATAGCGCTATACAATGTCTATATAATAATACCGCCATACAGTGACCAGACATAGTGATCTAGTGATAGCGCTATACAATGTCTATATAATAATACCACCATACAGTGACCAGACATAGTGATCTAGTGATAGCGCTATACAATGTCTATATAATAATACCGCCATACAGTGACCAGACATAGTGATCTAGTGATAGCGCTATACAATGTCTATATAATAATACCGCCATACAGTGACCAGACATAGTGATCTAGTGATAGCGCTATACAATGTCTATATAATAATACCACCATACAGTGACCAGACATAGTGATCTAGTGATAGCGCTATACAATGTCTATATAATAATACCGCCATACAGTGACCAGACATAGTGATCTAGTGTTCACACTATACAATGTCTATATAATAATGCCGCCATACAGTGACCAGACATAGTGATCTAGTGATAGCACTATACAATGTCTATATAATAATACCGCCATACAGTGACCAGACATAGTGATCTAGTGATAGCACTATACAATGTCTATATAATAATACCACCATACAGTGACCAGACATAGTGATCTAGTGATAGCGCTATACAATGTCTATATAATAATACCACCATACAGTGACCAGACATAGTGATCTAGTGATAGCGCTATACAATGTCTATATAATAATACCGCCATACAGTGACCAGACATAGTGATCTAGTGTTCACACTATACAATGTCTATATAATAATGCCGCCATACAGTGACCAGACATAGTGATCTAGTGATAGCACTATACAATGTCTATATAATAATACCACCATACAGTGACCAGACATAGTGATCTATTGATAGCGCTATACAATGTCTATATAATAATACCACCATACAGTGACCAGACATAGTGATCTAGTGATAGCGCTATACAATGTCTATATAATAATACCACCATACAGTGACCAGACATAGTGATCTAGTGATAGCACTATACAATGTCTGTATAATAATACCGCCATACAGTGACCAGACATAGTGATCTAGTGATAGCACTATACAATGTCTATATAATAATACCACCATACAGTGACCAGACATAGTGATCTAGTGATAGCGCTATACAATGTCTATATAATAATACCGCCATACAGTGACCAGACATAGTGATCTAGTGATAGCGCTATACAATGTCTATATAATAATACCGCCATACAGTGACCAGACATAGTGATCTAGTGATAGCGCTATACAATGTCTATATAATAATACCACCATACAGTGACCAGACATAGTGATCTAGTGATAGCGCTATACAATGTCTGTATAATAATACCGCCATACAGTGACCAGACATAGTGATCTAGTGTTCACACTATACAATGTCTATATAATAATGCCGCCATACAGTGACCAGACATAGTGATCTAGTGATAGCACTATACAATGTCTATATAATAATACCGCCATACAGTGACCAGACATAGTGATCTAGTGATAGCACTATACAATGTCTATATAATAATACCGCCATACAGTGACCAGACATAGTGATCTAGTGATAGCACTATACAATGTTTATATAATAATACCACCATACAGTGACCAGACATAGTGATCTAGTGATAGCGCTATACAATGTCTATATAATAATGCCGCCATACAGTGACCAGACATAGTGATCTAGTGATAGCGCTATACAATGTCTATAAAATAATGAAGCCATACAGTGAGCAGACATAGTGATCTAGTGATAGCACTATACAATGTCTATATAATAATACCACCATACAGTGACCAGACATAGTGATCTAGTGATAGCACTATACAATGTCTATATAATAATACCACCATACAGTGACCAGACATAGTGATCTAGTGATGGCACTATACAATGTCTATATAATAATGCCGCCATACAGTGACCAGATATAGTGATCTAGTGATAGCGCTATACAATGTCTATATAATAATACCACCATACAGTGACCAGACATAGTGATCTAGTGATAACACTATACAATGTCTATATAATAATACCACCATACAGTGACCAGACATAGTGATCTAGTGATAGCACTATACAATGTCTATATAATAATACCACCATACAGTGACCAGACATAGTGATCTAGTGATAGCACTATACAATGTCTATATAATAATACCACCATACAGTGACCAGACATAGTGATCTAGTGATAACACTATACAATGTCTATATAATAATACCACCATACAGTGACTAGACATAGTGATCTAGTGATGGCACTATACAATGTCTATATAGTAATGCCGCCATACAGTGACCAGATGTAGTGATAACACTATACAATGTCTATATAATAATACCACCATACAGTGACCAGACATAGTGATCTAGTGATGGCACTATACAATGTCTATGTAATAATGCCGCCATACAGTGACCAGATATAGTGATCTAATGATAGCGCTATACAATGTCTATATAATAATACCACCATACAGTGACCAGACATAGTGATCTAGTGATCACACTATACAATGTCTATATAATAATACCACCATACAGTGACCAGACATAGTGATCTAGTGATCACACTATACAATGTCTATATAATAATGCCGCCATACAGTGACCAGACATAGTGATCTAGTGATAACACTATACAATGTTTATATAATAATGCCGCCATACAGTGACCAGACATAGTGATCTAGTGATAGCACTATACAATGTCTATATAATAATACCACCATACAGTGACCAGACATAGTGATGTAGTGATAGCACTATACAATATCTATATAATAATGCCGTCATACAGTGACAAGACATAGTGATCTAGTGATAGCACTATACAATGTCTATATAATAATGCCACGATACAGTGACCAGATATAGTGATCTAGTGATAGCACTATACAATGTCTATATAATAATGCCGCCATACAGTGACCAGACATAGTGATCTAGTGATAACACTATACAATGTCTATATAATAATACCACCATACAGTGACCAGATATAGTGATCTAGTGATAGCGCTATACAATGTCTATATAATAATACCACCATACAGTGACCAGACATAGTGATCTAGTGATCACACTATACAATGTCTATATAATAATACCACCATACAGTGACCAGATATAGTGATCTAGTGATAGCGCTATACAATGTCTATATAATAATACCACCATACAGTGACCAGACATAGTGATCTAGTGATAACACTATACAATGTCTATATAATATTGCCGCCATACAGTGACCAGACATAGTGATCTAGTGATAACACTATACAATGTCTATATAATAATGCCGCCATACAGTGACCAGACATAGTGATCTAGTGATAACACTATACAATGTTTATATAATAATGCCGCCATACAGTGACCAGATATAGTGATCTAGTGATAGCACTATACAATGTCTATATAATAATGCCGCCATACAGTGACCAGATATAGTGATCTAGTGATAGCGCTATACAATGTCTATATAATAATACCACCATACAGTGACCAGACATAGTGATCTAGTGATCACACTATACAATGTCTATATAATAATACCACCATACAGTGACCAGATATAGTGATCTAGTGATAGCGCTATACAATGTCTATATAATAATACCACCATACAGTGACCAGACATAGTGATCTAGTGATCACACTATACAATGTCTATATAATAATACCACCATACAGTGACCAGATATAGTGATCTAGTGATAGCGCTATACAATGTCTATATAATAATACCACCATACAGTGACCAGATATAGTGATCTAGTGATAGCGCTATACAATGTCTATATAATAATACCGCCATACAGTGACCAGACATAGTGATCTAGTGATCACACTATACAATGTCTATATAATAATACCACCATACAGTGACCAGATATAGTGATCTAGTGATAACACTATACAATGTCTATATAATAATACCACCATACAGTGACCAGACATAGTGATCTAGTGATCACACTATACAATGTCTATATAATAATACCACCATACAGTGACCAGATATAGTGATCTAGTGATAACACTATACAATGTCTATATAATAATACCACCATACAGTGACCAGATATAGTGATCTAGTGATAGCGCTATACAATGTCTATATAATAATACCACCATACAGTGACCAGACATAGTGATCTAGTGATCACACTATACAATGTCTATATAATAATACCACCATACAGTGACCAGATATAGTGATCTAGTGATAGCGCTATACAATGTCTATATAATAATACCACCATACAGTGACCAGACATAGTGATCTAGTGATAACACTATACAATGTCTATATAATAATGCCGCCATACAGTGACCAGACATAGTGATCTAGTGATAACACTATACAATGTCTATATAATAATGCCGCCATACAGTGACCAGACATAGTGATCTAGTGATAACACTATACAATGTCTATATAATAATGCCGCCATACAGTGACCAGATATAGTGATCTAGTGATAGCACTATACAATGTCTATATAATAATACCACCATACAGTGACCAGACATAGTGATCTAGTGATAACACTATACAATGTCTATATAATAATGCCGCCATACAGTGACCAGACATAGTGATCTAATGATAACACTATACAATGTTTATATAATAATGCCGCCATACAGTGACCAGACATAGTGATCTAGTGATAGCACTATACAATGTCTATATAATAATACCGCCATACAGTGACCAGACATAGTGATCTAGTGATCACACTATACAATGTTTATATAATAATGCCGCCATACAGTGACCAGACATAGTGATCTAGTGATCACACTATACAATGTTTATATAATAATGCCGCCATACAGTGACCAGACATAGTGATCTAGTGATAACACTATACAATGTCTATATAATAATGCCGCCATACAGTGACCAGACATAGTGATCTAGTGATAACACTATACAATGTTTATATAATAATACCACCATACAGTGACCAGACATAGTGATCTAGTGATAACACTATACAATGTCTATATAATAATGCCGCCATACAGTGACCAGACATAGTGATCTAGTGATAACACTATACAATGTTTATATAATAATGCCGCCATACAGTGTCCAGACATAGTGATCTAGTGATCACACTATACAATGTCTATATAATAATACCGCCATACAGTGACCAGATATAGTGATGTAGTGATAGCACTATACAATATCTATATAATAATGCCGTCATACAGTGACAAGACATAGTGATCTAGTGATAGCACTATACAATGTCTATATAATAATGCCACCATACAGTGACCAGATATAGTGATCTAGTGATAGCACTATACAATGTCTATATAATAATGCCGCCATACAGTGACCAGACATAGTGATCTAGTGATAACACTATACAATGTCTATATAATAATACCACCATACAGTGACCAGATATAGTGATCTAGTGATAGCGCTATACAATGTCTATATAATAATACCACCATACAGTGACCAGACATAGTGATCTAGTGATAGCACTATACAATGTCTATATAATAATACCACCATACAGTGACCAGACATAGTGATCTAGTGATAACACTATACAATGTCTATATAATAATGCCGCCATACAGTGACCAGACATAGTGATCTAGTGATGGCACTATACAATGTCTATATAATAATGCCGCCATACAGTGACCAGACATAGTGATCTAGTGATAGCGCTATACAATGTCTATATAATAATACCACCATACAGTGACCAGACATAGTGATCTAGTGATAGCACTATACAATGTCTATATAATAATACCACCATACAGTGACCAGATATAGTGATCTAGTGATCACACTATACAATGTCTATATAATAATGCCGCCATACAGTGACCAGACATAGTGATCTAGTGATAGTGCTATACAATGTCTATATAATAATACCACCATACAGTGACCAGATATAGTGATCTAGTGATAGCACTATACAATGTCTATATAATAATGCCGCCATACAGTGACCAGACATAGTGATCTAGTGATAGCGCTATACAATGTCTATATAATAATACCACCATACAGTGACCAGACATAGTGATCTAGTGATAGCACTATAAAATGTCTATATAATAATGCCGCCATACAGTGACCAGACATAGTGATCTAGTGATCACACTATACAATGTCTATATAATAATACCACCATACAGTGACCAGACATAGTGATCTAGTGATGGCACTATACAATGTCTATATAATAATACCGCCATACAGTGACCAGACATAGTGATCTAGTGATAGCACTTTACAATGTCTATATAATAATACCGCCATACAGTGACCAGACATAGTGATCTAGTGATAGCACTATACAATGTCTATATAATAATACCGCCATACAGTGACCAGACATAGTGATCTAGTGATCACACTATACAATGTCTATATAATAATACCACCATACAGTGACCAGACATAGTGATCTAGTGATAGCACTATACAATGTCTATATAATAATACCACCATGCAGTGACCAGACATAGTGATCTAGTGATAGCACTATACAATGTCTATATAATAATACCACCATACAGTGACCAGACATAGTGATCTAGTGATAGCACTATACAATGTCTATATAATAATACCACCATACAGTGACCAGACATAGTGATCTAGTGATAACACTATACAATGTCTATATAATAATACCACCATACAGTGACCAGACATAGTGATCTAGTGATAGCACTGTACAATGTCTATATAATAATACCACCATACAGTGACCAGATATAGTGATCTAGTGTTCACACTATACAATGTCTATATAATAATACCACCATACAGTGACCAGACATAGTGATCTAGTGATAGCACTATACAATGTCTATATAATAATACCACCATACAGTGACTAGACATAGTGATCTAGTGATAACACTATACAATGTCTATATAATAATACCACCATACAGTGACCAGATATAGTGATCTAGTGTTCACACTATACAATGTCTATATAATAATACCACCATACAGTGACCATATATAATGATGTAGTGATAGCACTATACAATGTCTATATAATAATACCACCATACAGTGACCATATATAATGATGTCGTGATAGCACTATACAATGTCTATATAATATTACCACCATACAGTGACCATATATAATGATGTAGTGATAGCACTATGCAATGTCTATATAATAATACCACCATACAGTGACCATATATAATGATGTAGTGATAGCACTGTACAATGTCTACATAGAAATAATAGGATTGATGGTAGGCCAGGTGTTCTGTGGCGCCCTTTCAGTCAGGGTAGCTCATGTCGCTGACCCCTAATGCCTGCCCTTCTTCAGAATGTTATTTCCTGCCTCATAGTGATGTTATAGAGGTGTGGCGTATATTGGAGATTCTACCGTAGACTCCGGACCCCCATGCTCTCATGTCCTCTTCTTCCACAGAATTACCCACTGCCCCTGAGCACCTCTCCCCTCCTCCCTGGAGTCAGCAGCCACCTGGCACTCTACTCCCAGGATATATCGGAGAACCTGGAATTCATCACCATTCGCAGCCGACTGGAAGTCCAGGTATATTTAGTGTAAACTCCGGTCAGCAGACGACAGCAGCTACCTCTCCACCCGACCATCAGGAAGAGAATCCTGTCAGTGGAAAATCTGGAGTCAGAGTCCCAGAAAGACCTGAGCAGACAGTGGAGACTGCCTCCAGGAGCCCAACACCTTCCCTGGGGTCGCCTGTTTCTTTAGGACCTGTCGGGACTGTTCCTCCACCACCAGTGACTACAGATACATCAAGAAGTGCTCCACTGATGGCTGCAGTCACGTATACAAGATGGGGTATATCCGGAGGTCCTGGCCTTCACCCCGATGAATATCAGACCGGCATACCTGGGCTGGCCACACCATCTGCTGGTAAGGACACATGGACATTGGACACCAATGTAGATGAAAGTTCCCCTCAGAGGGGTATAAAACCAGGAGTGACCGGAATGAGGCCTTCTCTCACGAAAACTCCTGGACCAGGTGAAGATGTTTTACATCACACCACATCACCTGGTGGTGAGAGCTTTACATCTCCATTCGGGGTACGGACTGACCACACGGGTCCATCAGTGGAGAGTTTTCCAGGACAAATGCAGGGTAGGCTCGACGGTCCAATCACAAAAGAACCTCCAGCCAAGATCCCAAGTCATACCTGGTCCTCTCTATATGACCTGTCAGGTCCAACCACCTCCCCCATGCCATTTACCGAAGTGGCGACCCAGAGTACCCTTACCCCTACCCTGAGAACGGCCTTTACGGTCCCGGGGGACGTAGGTCTGAGGCCCGATGTCTTTGTTGTACCGGATGGACATCATTCTAGCTTGAAGCCTGGTTCTGGTACATTGGTTGTTTGGAAGGAGCCCATCGAGGTTCCACGAGAAGGGAGCACAGAGGAGGGGCACAATAGACCAGGGGATCGTGAAGGACATCATATCATGCATACATATGAAGGTTTGTATAAAGTTATGCTCTAGGTTATTGTTCTAGAGTATCTAGACTGTATGACAACTGTGCAAAGCCTGAATGTTTAGGTGGAACTTACAAAATCCTTAGGACCCAGAAAGTGTCCAATCCACAGGAGCTGTGAAATATATAATACATTCAAGCGAGGGAATGTCTCCATTCTACAGGAGCATCTGGAGAAGTGTCCAATCCATAGGAGTGCGGGAAATGTCCTCATATGAGCGGGGAAAATGTCCAATCCATAGGAGCGGGGAGAACATCCAATCCATAGGAGCGGGGTAACATCCAATCCATAGGAGCGGGGTAACATCCAATCCATAGGGGCTGGGAGAACATCCAATCCATAGGGGCTGGGAGAACATCCAATCCATAGGAGCGGGGTAACATCCAATCCATAGGAGCGGGATAACATCCAATCCATAGGACGGGGAGAACATCCAATCCATAAGAGTGCGGGAAATGTCCTCATATGAGCGGGGAAAATGTCCAATCCATAGGAGCGGGGTAACATCCAATCCATAGGAGCGGGGTAACATCCAATCCATAGGACGGGGAGAACATCCAATCCATAGGAGCTGGGAGAACATCCAGTCCATAAGAGTGCGGGAAATGTCCTCATAGGAGCGGGGAGAACATCCAATCCATAGAACCTGTGGGAGAAGTGTCAAATTCATAGGAGCGAGGGAAACGTCTAATCTACAGGAGTGGAGGAAGCGTCCAATCTACAGGAGTGGAGGAAGCGTCCAATCTACAGGAGTGGAGGAAGCGTCCAATCTACAGGAGTGGAGGAAGCGTCCAATCTACAGTAGCAGTGAAAACATCCAAACCATAGGAGCGGGGAAAATATCCAATCCATAAAAGAGGGGGGGGGATATCTAATGTAGAGGATTGTGGGAAAGGTCTCATCCACAGAACTGGGGGACACATTTAATCTACAGGGTCGAGAAAAATGTCTAATCCACTGGATCGGGGGAAAGTGTCCAATCCATAGGAGCATGGGGAGGCCATCCTTCCCAGATCAGTGGGTGACATGCCCTCAGACCATGGAGCTTCTCTCCTACATTTTGTCTCTGTTCTTTATGGGATTTTTTGATGCACTGATGTTCTAATACTCCAGTCACATCTAAAGCTGCTGCCCGTCAGACTTGTTCAGCATTGTACTAGGGAGCGTGCTCAGCATCGACGGCTGCGAGGGGTAAAGCCTGAGAGATAGCAGCTGAAGAGTGACTGCGGTATAGGACATGATAAAGCTTCCGGTCAGATACAGGATTAGGAAGATGCTCCTCAGCCTTTCTAGATATGTATGTTCTGGTGCCTTACATGCTGGAGAAGATGTAACTGGTGGCCCTGTCTCCTCACAAAGCCTCCACCATAGACCAGCTACTGTTATATCACTGGTCCATATGTTTATTGCAGGGACCACCAGTACTTTACTTGTGGACCTGTCCTCTGAAGCCACCAGGACTCTATGTAGTTTCGGTCAGTTTGCCTGTGCCGTGTTCGGTTGCATCAATGGATCTGAGGTGTGTGATGGACGAGACAACTGCGGTGATGGCTCCGATGAGCAGCATTGTGGTGGGTGACCTTCCCTCTATTCAAAGCATTTCTCCTGCATTCTATGATGGTACTGATACTTCTGCTTGTTGTCTTTCAGGGTCCTCATCTGTGGTCTCTACTCTTGCCCCGTCACAGTACATGCCTACCCTTGGACCCATCATGTGCTCCTCCAGACAATTCATCTGTGGCTCAGGAGAATGTATCTCCATGGAGAGACAATGTGACCTCCAGAAGGACTGTGCCGACAGCTCTGACGAGGACGACTGTGGTGGGTGCCTGGTCTTATCTCTACTGATCTAACGAGTAGAACATTGTAGGAGTAGAGACGTTCTAGTGATAGACATCTTTAATACACCGGACGGTGCTCGTCATCGAAGTGTCAGTCTGTTACTCTAAACTTGTGGAATTGTAAAATATATGGAATTATATTGATTGTAGGAACTTCTTCCTATCACAAGAAAATGTGCTGTGAGATCTGGACTGTCCCCTCGTCTGAATGAGTCTGAGGAAGACATGGCCAGACAATAGATGTTGATGTTGAGTTTCATCATGGGGTTCAATGTCTAGATACCATGGGGATTATAGATGCTTTTAGAACCTGGACCCAGACAGCAGGGTCATACGTATATCGGGTCTTTTCCTGAGTGTCAATGTTCCTTCTCATCAAAACTTGTCAGACCCAGAACATCGCCATCTCTATCTATACGTCTTCTTTGAGGTCTCCTGCGCCAGGGATTGGCCCATATCTCTTCTATGATCTCCATTGCACTGACTTTCTTGACTCTACGGTCTTCTTCCATTCCAACAGTGGATTGTATCCTGTCCCCCTGGACGTCATGGAGTGACTGCAGCCGGTCCTGTGGCGTTGGGGTGATGTTTCGTCGCAGAGATGTGCTACGGGAGCGTTTGCCAGGAGGACATTGTGCAGGAGCCCAGTTTGACAGTAAAAGCTGCTTTTTGAAGGCTTGTCCAGGTAAAGGGAGCTGTAGATGCTGATGATTGGTGGGGGGGGGGGGTGCTGAGAGATGTCATGGGTGAGATATTTGTTCACATTCTCGTTCACATCCATATAGATTTTAATGCACATTTATAGAAATGTCCATAATAACCTCAGATGTACTCATATGGGGAATGTTTGTGCCCCCAGTGAATGGAGACTGGTCCCAATGGGGAGAGTGGTCAATGTGTGATGTCGAATGTCAAGCAGGAACCCGTTCTAGAAGAAGAAAGTGTGAAGACCCTCCGCCTAAAAACGGGGGTCTCCCGTGTATTGGGGAACCTGAGCAGACTGAGTCCTGTAACTTACAGCCCTGTGGGGACACAGAAGGTGGGTAGGTGGGGAATGTCCCCCCCGGATGGTGTAGGCACTCAGATTCCTGGCTGATGACCATATGATCGTGTGACATTACAACATGCTTTGTGATGACAGATTGTGGCCCTGAGATGATTTATCTTCACGCTGGAGATTGTGAATCCCACCACATGGAGCCATGTCCCCTGACGTGCCGTGGCCTGCATGGTGAGACCCTCTGTGACAGTGACTGTATGGAAGGTGGGCATCAACTTCAGGACTCTCAGCCACGTTGTTGTAATCTGGCAATTCTCGTATGACTCCACCACTTTATCCTCACAGGTTGTCGCTGCCCCTGGGGTCTGTACCTCCAGGACGGTCACTGTGTGAACATCAGTCAGTGTCGCTGTCATGTGGAGCTCGTATCTCAGCTTCCCGGGAAGACGTCCAGTCATGATGACTGCCGTGTGTGGTGAGGACCAGACATACTCAATCTCGCACCTTCCGTACATAATGAACTCTTCCTCCTCTCCTGTTTCCGTTTATTCATGCGGTATCTCTCTTTTCTTGCATGCCGCCATCTTGTGCTCATTGTCTTTATCTTTCCAGTCAATGTCAGAATGGGAAAGTGAGATGTGACAGCTCGGCCTGCGCCGTGGACTGTGGCTGGTCTGCGTGGTCTCAGTGGACTCCATGTGATCAAACATGTGGGAGTGGAGTCCAAGAAAGATTCAGGTAAGTGTGTGGTGAACTCCTCCTGTCACTCCCTACGTCCTCCTGGTAATGGATCTGTCCTGGATCATTGATGGTTTGGCCGGTAGCAGCAGGTGATTGTCTCAATTCCTCCAGGTCTCCATCCAACCCAACCAGCACCAACGGTGGCAGTCTGTGCCAGGGGGACACCCGGGACGTGCGAGAGTGCTACTCCCTCTGCACCAATGGTGAGATGGTCCTCCGAACATTCTACTAGTGAGACCCTCAAAGTGAGGGAGGATGTGACGCTGAGTCCGACTGTTTGGCAACATAACTATGAGGTTTTAAGCAGAGGCGGTCCTTATAGAGGTGGGAGTGTCTGTGTGACTAGTGCTAAGTGGGGGCAAGGTCTGTGGAGAAGAGAACTTCCTGTCTCATTCTAACAGTGTGATCTCTAAGATCATACCTCAAATTGACGCCTGTAACACCACCGGACATCACACTGACGCCTGTAACACCCCCGGACATGACACTGACGCCTATAACACCCCCGGACATCACACTGACACCTGTAACACCCCCGGACATCACACTGACACCTGTAACACCCCCGGACATCACACTGACATCTGTAACACCGCCAGACATCACACTGACGCCTGTAACACCCCCTGACATGACACTGACGCCTATAACACCCCCGGACATCACACTGACACCTGTAACACCCCCGGACATCACACTGACGCCTGTAACACCCCTGGACATCACAATGACGCCTATAACACCCCCGGACATCACACTGACGCCTGTAACACTCCTGGACATCACAATGACGCCTATAAGACCCCCTGACATCACACTGACGCCTATAACACCCCCGGACATCACACTGACTCCTGTAACACCCCCGGACATCACACTGACTCCTGTAACACCCCCGGACATCACACTGACACCTGTAACACCCCCGGACATCACACTGACGCCTGTAACACCCCCGGACATCACACTGACGCCTGTAACACCCCCGGACATCACACTGACATCTGTAACACCGCCGGACATCACACTGACGCCTGTAACACCCCCTGACATGACACTGACGCCTGTAACACCCCCGGACATCACACTGACATCTGTAACACCCCCGTACATCACACCAACGCCAGTAACGCCCCCAATACATTACACTGATGCCTGTAACGCCCCCGGTACATCATACTGACGCCTGTAACACCCCCGTATATTACACTGATGCCTGTAACACCCCCTTACATCACACTGATGCCTATAACACCCCCTGACCTCACACTGACTCTTGTAACACCCCCGTACATCATACTGACGCCTATAACACCCCCGGACATCACACTGACGCCTGTAACACCCACAGACATCACACTGATGCCTGTAACACCCCCGGACATCACACTGACGCCTATATCACCCCCGGACATCACACTGGGGCCTGTAACACCCCCGGATATCACACTGACGCGCCTGTAACACCCCCGGACATCACACTGACGCCTCTAACACCCCCGGACATCACACTGACGCCTGTAACACCCCTGGACATCACACTGACGCCTATAACACCCCCGGACATCACACTGACGCCTGTAACACCCCCGGACATCACACTGACGCCTGTAACACCCCCGGACATCACACTGACGCCTGTAACACTCCCGGACATCACACTGACACCTGTAACACCCCCGGACATCACACTGGCACCTGCAACACTCCCGAACATCACACTGACGCCTGCAACACCCCCGGACTTCACACTGACTCCTGTAACACCCCCGGACATCACACTGACGTCTGTAACACTCCCGGACATGACACTGACGCCTGTAACACCCCCGGACATCGCACTGACGCCTGTAACACCCCCGGACATCGCACTGACGCCTGTAACACCCCCGGACATCGCACTGACGCCTGTAACACCCCCGGACATCGCACTGACGCCTGTAACACCCCCGGACATCACACTGACGCCCGTAACACTCCCAAACATCACACTGACGCCTGTAACACCCCCGGACATCACACTGACACCTGTAACACTTCCAAACATCACACTGACGCCTGTAACACCCCCGGACATCATACTGACGCCTGTAACACCCCCGGACATCACACTAACGCCCGTAACACTCCCGGACGTCACACTGACGCCTGTAACACTCCCGGACATCATACTGGAACCTGTAATACTCCGGGACATCACACAAACGCCTGTAACGCCCCCCCCCCCGTACATCACACTGACGCCTGTAACACCCCCGTACATCACACCAACGCCTGTAAGGCCCCGGTACATTAAACTGACGCCTGTGACATCCCCGTACATCACACTGATGCGTGTAACACCCCTGGAGATCACACTGACTCTTGTAACACCCCCGTACATCATACTGACGCCTATAACACCCCCGGACATCACACTGACGCCTGTAACACCCACAGACATCACACTGATGCCTGTAACACCCCCGGACATCACACTGACGCCTGTAACACTCCCGGACATTACACTGACACCTGTAACACCCCCGGACATCACACTGGCACCTGCAACACTCCCGAACATCACACTGACGCCTGCAACACCCCCGGACTTCACACTGACTCCTGTAACACCCCCGGACATCACACTGATGTTTGTAACACTACCGGACATGACACTGACACCTGTAACACCCCCGGACATCACACTGGCACCTGCAACACTCCCAAACATCACACTGACGCCTGTAACACCCCCGGACATCACACTGACGCCTGTAACACCCCCGGACATCACACTGACGCCTGTAACACCCCCGAACATCACACTGACGCCTGTAACACCCCCGGACATCACATTGACGCCTCTAACACCCCCGGACATCACACTGACGCCTGTAACACCCCCGCACATCACACGAACGCCTGTAACGCCCCCATACATTACACTGACGCCTGTAATGCCCCCGTACATCACACCAACGCCAGTAACGCCCCCAATACATTACACTGACGCCTGTAACGCCCCCGGTACATCATACTGATGCCTGTAACACCCCCGTACATTACACTGATGCCTGTAACACCCCCTTACATCACACTGATGCCTGTAACACCCCCTTACATCACACTGATGCCTATAACACCCCCTGACCTCACACTGACTCTTGTAACACCCCTGTACATCATACTGACGCCTATAACACCCCCGGACATCACACTGACTCCTGTAACACCCACAAACATCACACTGATGCCTGTAACACCCCCGGACATCACACTGACGCCTGTAACACTCCCGGACATCACACTGACGCCTGTAACACCCCCGGACATCACACTGACGCCCGTAACACTCCCGGACGTCACACTGACGCCTGTAACACTCCCGGACATCATACTGGAACCTGTAACACCCCCGTACATCACGCTAACGCCTGTAACGCCCCCCCCCCGTACATCACACTGACGCCTGTAACACCCCCGTACATCAAACCAACGCCTGTAAGGCCCCGGTACATTAAACTGACGCCTGTGACATCCCCGTACATCACACTGATGCGTGTAACACCCCTGGACATGACACTGACACCTGTAACACCCCCGTACATCAAACTGATGCCTGTAACACCCCCGGACATCACACTGACGCCTGTAACTCCCACAGACATCACACTGATGCCTGTAACACCCCCGGACATCACACCGACTCCTGTAACACCCCCGTACATCACACTGACACCTGTAACACTCCCGGACGGCACACTGACGCCTGTAACATCCCCGACATCACACTGACGCCTGTAACATCCCCGGACATCACACTGACGCCTGTAACACTCCCGGACATCACACTGACGTCTGTAACACTCCGGGACATCACACTGACGCCTGTAACACCCCTGTACATCACACTGATGCCTGTAACGCCCCCCGTACATTACACTGACCCCTGTAACAACCCCGTACATCACACTGATGCTTGTAACACCCCCGTACATCACACCGACACCTGTAACATTCTCGTACATCACACTGATGCCTATAACACCCCTGTACATCACACTGACGCCTGTAACACCCCAGGACATCACACTGATGCCTGTAATACCCCCGTACATAATACTGACTCCTATAACATCCCCGTACTTCATACTGGCCCCTGTAACACCCCCGGACATGACACTAACACTTGTAACACCCCCGGACATCACACTGACGCCTGTAACACCCCCGGATATCATACTGATGCCTGTAACACCCCCGTACATCACACTGACGCCTGTAGCATCCCCAGACATCATACCGATGCCTGTAACACCCCCGGACATCATACCGACGCCTGTAACACCCCCGGACATCATACCGACGCCTGTAACACTCCTGGACATCATACTGGGACCTGTAATACTCCGGGACATCACACTGATGCCTGTAACACCCCGGACATCACACTGACGCCTGTAACACCCCCGGACATCACACTGACGCCTCTAACACCCCCGGACATCACACTGGCACCTGCAACACTCCCGGACATCACACTGACGCCTGTAACACCCCCGGACATCACACTGACGCCTGTAACACCCCCGGACATCACACTGGCACCTGCAACACTCTCGAACATCACACTGACGCCTGTAACACCCCCGGACATCACACTGACGTCTGTAACACTCCGGGACATCACACTGACGCCTCTAACACCCCCGGACATCACACTGACATCTGTAACACTCCGGGACATCAAACCGACGCCTGTAACACCCCCGGACATCACACTGACATCTGTAACACTCCGGGACATCATACTGACGCCTGTAACACCCCCGGATATCATACCGATGCCTGTAACACCCCCGGACATCATGCCGACGCCTGTAACGCTCCCGGACATCACACTGGCACCTGCAACACTCCCGGACATCACACTGACGCCCGTAACACCCCCGGACATCACACTGGCACCTGCAACACTCTCAAACATCACACTGACGCCTGAAACACCCCTGGACATCACACTGACGTCTGTAACACTCCGGGACATCACACTGACACCTGTAACACCCCCAGACATCACACTGACACTTGTAACACCCCCGTACATCATACTGACGCCTGTAACACCCCCAAACATCACACCAACGCCTGTAACGCCCCCGTACATTACACTGACGCCTGTAACACTCCCGGACATCATACTGGGACCTGTAATACTCCGGGACATCACACTGACGCCTGTAACACCCCCGTACATCACACTAACGCCTGTAACGCCCCACCCCCGTACATCACACTGACGCCTGTAACATCCCCGTACATCACACTGATGCGTGTAACACCCCCGACATGACACTGACACTGACACCTGTAACACCCCCAGACATCACACTGACACCTGTAACACCCCCGTACATCACGCTAACGCCTGTAACGCCCCCCCCCCGTACATCACACTGACGCCTGTAACATCCCCGTACATCACACTGATGCGTGTAACACCCCCGACATGACACTGACACTGACACCTGTAACACCCCCAGACATCACACTGACACTTGTAACACCCCCGTACATCATACTGACGCCTGTAACACCCCCGAACATCACAACAACGCCTGTAACGCCCCCGTACATTACACTGACGCCTGTAACACCCCCGGACATGACTCTGACACCTGTAACACCCCCAGACATGACTCTGACACCTGTAACACCCCCAGACATGACTCTGACACCTGTAACACCCCCAGACATCACACTGACATTTGTAACACCCCCGTACATCATACTGACGCTTGTAACACCCCTGGACATCACACTGACGCCTGTAACACCCACAGACATCACACTGATGCCTGTAACACCCCCGTACATCACACTGACGCCTGTAACACCCCCGGACATCACACCGACTCCTGTAACACCCCCGGACATCACACCGACTCCTGTAACACCCCCGTACATCATACTGACGCCTGTAACACCCCTGGACATCACACTGTTGCATGTAACACCCACAGACATCACACTGATGCCTGTAACACCCCCGTACATCACACTGACCCCTGTAACACCCCCGGACATCACACTGACACCTGTAACATCCCCGGACATCACACTGATGCCTGTAACACCGATGGACATCACACTGACATCTGTAACACTCCGGGACATCACACTGACGCCTGTAACATCCCCGGACATCACACCGACTCCTGTAACACTCCCGGACGTCACACTGACACCTGTAACACCCCCAGTACATCACACTGACACTTGTAACACTCCCGGACATCACACTGATGCCTGTAACATCCCCGGACATCACACTGACACCTGTAACACTCCGGGACATCACACCGACGCCTGTAACACCCCTGGACATCACACTGACACCTGTAACTTCCCCTGACATCACACTGACGCCTGTAACACCCCCGGACATCACACTGACGCCTCTAACACCCCCGGACATCACACTGACGCCTGTAACACCCCCGTACATCATACTGACGCCTGTAACACCCCCGGACATCACACTGGCACCTGCAACACTCTCGAACATCACACTGACGCCTCTAATACCCCTGGACATCACACTGACATCTGTAACACTCCGGGACATCACACCGACGCCTTTAGAACCCCCGAACATCACACTGACATCTGTAACACTCCGGGACATCACACTGACGCCTGTAACACCCCCGGACATCATACCGACGCCTGTAACACCCCCGGACATCATGCCGACACCTGTAACGCTCCCGGACATCACACTGGCACCTGCTACACTCCCGGACATCACACTGACGCCCGTAACACCCCCGGACGTTACACTGGCACCTGCAACACTCTCAAACATCACACTGACGCCTGTAACACCCCTGGACATCACACTGACGTCTGTAACACCCCCGTACATCATACTGACGCCTGTAACACCCCCGGACATCACACTGGCACCTGCAACACTCTCGAACATCACACTGACACCTGTAACACTCCCGGACATCACACTGACGCCTCTAATACCCCTGGACATCACACTGACATCTGTAACACTCCGGGACATCACACCGACGCCTTTAGAACCCCCGAACATCACACTGACATCTGTAACACTCCGGTACATCACACTGACGCCTGTAACACCCCCGGACATCATACCGACGCCTGTAACACCCCCGGACATCATGCCGACACCTGTAACGCTCCCGGACATCACACTGGCACCTGCTACACTCCCGGACATCACACTGACGCCCGTAACACCCCCGGACGTTACACTGGCACCTGCAACACTCTCAAACATCACACTGACGCCTGTAACACCCCTGGACATCACACTGACGTCTGTAACACTCCGGGACATCACACTGATGCCTCTAACACCCCCGGACATCACACTGACATCTGTAACACTCCGGGACATCACACCGACGCCTGTAACACCCCCGGACATCACACTGACATCTGTAACACTCCGGGCCATCACACTGACGCCTGTAACACCCCCGGACATCATACCGACGCCTGTAACACCCCCGGACATCATACCGACGCCTGTAACACCCCCGGACATCATACTAACGCCTGTAACACCCCCGGACATCACACTAACGCCTGTAACACCCCCGGACATCATACCGACACCTGTAACACCCCCGTACATCGCACTGATGCCTACAACACCCCCGTACATCACACTGATGCCTGTAACACCCCCGTACATCACACTGACACCTGTAACACCCCCGTACATCACACTGACACTTGTAACACCCCCGTACATCACACTGACGCCTGTAACACTCCCGGACATCACACTGACGCCTGTAATGCCCCCGTACATTACACTGACGCCTGTAACGCCCACATACATCACACTGACGTCTGTAACGCCCACATACATCACACTGACACCTGTAATGCCCCCATACATCACAGCAACGTCTGTAAAGCACCCGTACATTACACTGACGTCTGTATCGCCCCCGTACTTCACACTAATGCCTGTAATGCCCCCGTATATTACACTGATGCCTGTAACGCCCCCGTACATCACACTGATGCCTACAACACCCCCGTACATCACACTGATGCCTGTAACACCCCCGTACATCACACTGACACCTGTAATACCACCGTGCATCACACTGACACCTGTAACACCCCCGTACTTCATACTGACGCCTGTAACACTCCCGGACATCACACTGACACCTGTAATACCACCGGACATGACACTGACACTTGTAACACCCATGTACATCACACTGACGCCTGTAACACTCCCGGACATCACACTGATGCCTGTAATGCCCCCGTACATTACACTGACGCCTGTAATGCCCCTGTACATTACATTGACGCCTGTAACGCCCCTGTACATTACATTGACGCCTGTAACGCCCCCGTACATTACACTGACGCCTGTAACGCCCACATACATCACACTGACACCTGTAATGCCCCCGTACATTACACTGACGCCTGTAACGCCCACATACATCACACTGACACCTGTAATGCCCCCGTACATTACACTGACGCCTGTAACGCCCCCGTATATTATACTGATGCCTGTAACGCCCCCGTACATTTCCCTGATGCCTGTAATGACCCCCGTACATCAAACTCACGCCTGTAATTCCCCCGTACATTTTCCTGATGCCTGTAACACCCCCGGACATCACACTGACACCTGTAACACCCCCAGACATCATACCGATGCCTGTAACACCCCCGGACATCACACTGACGCCTGTAGCATCCCCAGACATCATACCGATGCCTGTAACACCCCCGGACATCATACCGACGCCTGTAACACCCCCGGACATCATACCGACGCCTGTAACACTCCTGGACATCATACTGGGACCTGTAATACTCCGGGACATCACACTAACGCCGGTAACGCACCCCCCCCCCCCCGTACATCACACTGACGCCTGTAACATCCCCGTACATCACACTGATGCGTGTAACACCCCCAGACATGACACTGACACTGACACCTGTAACACCCCCAGACATCACACTGACACTTGTAACACCCCCGTACATCATACTGACGCCTGTAACACCCCCGAACATCACACCAACGCCTGTAACGCCCCCGTACATTACACTAACGCCTGTAACACCCCCGGACATCACACTGACGCCTCTAACACCCCCGGACATCACACTGGCACCTGCAACACTCCCGGACATCACACTGGCACCTGCAACACTCCCGGACATCACACTGATGCCTGTAACACCCCGGACATCACACTGACGCCTGTAACACCCCCGGACATCACACTGACGCCTGTAACACCCCCGGACATCACACTGACGCCTCTAACACCCCCGGACATCACACTGGCACCTGCAACACTCCCGGACATCACACTGACGCCTGTAACACCCCCGGACATCACACTGACGCCTGTAACACCCCCGGACATCACACTGACGCCTGTAACACCCCCGGACATCACACTGGCACCTGCAACACTCTCGAACATCACACTGACGCCTGTAACACCCCCGGACATCACACTGACGTCTGTAACACTCCGGGACATCACACTGACGCCTCTAACACCCCCGGACATCACACTGACATCTGTAACACTCCGGGACATCAAACCGACACCTGTAACACCCCCGGACATCACACTGACATCTGTAACACTCCGGGACATCACACTGACGCCTGTAACACCCCCGGATATCATACCGACGCCTGTAACACCCCCGGACATCATGCCGACGCCTTTAACGCTCCCGGACATCACACTGGCACCTGCAACACTCCCGGACATCACACTGACGCCCGTAACACCCCCGGACATCACACTGGCACCTGCAACACTCTCAAACATCACACTGACGCCTGAAACACCCCTGGACATCACACTGACGTCTGTAACACTCCGGGACATCACACTGACACCTGTAACACCCCCAGACATCACACTGACACTTGTAACACCCCCGTACATCATACTGACGCCTGTAACACCCCCAAACATCACACCAACGCCTGTAACGCCCCCGTACATTACACTGACGCCTGTAACACTCCCGGACATCATACTGGGACCTGTAATACTCCGGGACATCACACTGACGCCTGTAACACCCCCGTACATCACACTAACGCCTGTAACGCCCCACCCCCGTACATCACACTGACGCCTGTAACATCCCCGTACATCACACTGATGCGTGTAACACCCCCGACATGACACTGACACTGACACCTGTAACACCCCCAGACATCACACTGACACCTGTAACACCCCCGTACATCACGCTAACGCCTGTAACGCCCCCCCCCGTACATCACACTGACGCCTGTAACATCCCCGTACATCACACTGATGCGTGTAACACCCCCGACATGACACTGACACTGACACCTGTAACACCCCCAGACATCACACTGACACTTGTAACACCCCCGTACATCATACTGACGCCTGTAACACCCCCGAACATCACACCAACGCCTGTAACGCCCCCGTACATGACTCTGACGCCTGTAACACCCCCGGACATGACTCTGACACCTGTAACACCCCCAGACATGACTCTGACACCTGTAACACCCCCAGACATCACACTGACACTTGTAACACCCCCGTACATCATACTGACGCTTGTAACACCCCTGGACATCACACTGACGCCTGTAACACCCACAGACATCACACTGATGCCTGTAACACCCCCGTACATCACACTGACGCCTGTAACACCCCCGGACATCACACCGACTCCTGTAACACCCCCGGACATCACACCGACTCCTGTAACACCCCCGTACATCATACTGACGCCTGTAACACCCCTGGACATCACACTGTTGCATGTAACACCCCCGTACATCACACTGACCCCTGTAACACCCCCGGACATCACACTGACACCTGTAACATCCCCGGACATCACACTGATGCCTGTAACACCGATGGACATCACACTGACATCTGTAACACTCCGGGACATCACACTGACGCCTGTAACATCCCCAGACATCACACCGACTCCTGTAACACTCCCGGACGTCACACTGACACCTGTAACACCCCCAGTACATCACACTGACACTTGTAACACTCCCGGACATCACACTGATGCCTGTAACATCCCCGGACATCACACTGACACCTGTAACACTCCGGGACATCAC
Organism: Phyllobates terribilis; assembly: GCF_046119375.1. Lineage (NCBI taxonomy): Eukaryota > Metazoa > Chordata > Amphibia > Anura > Dendrobatidae > Phyllobates > Phyllobates terribilis. The sequence goes on along the minus strand of NW_027362764.1, from coordinate 11,613,724 downwards.
ACCGACGCCTGTAACACCCCTGGACATCACACTGACACCTGTAACTTCCCCTGACATCGCACTGACGCCTGTAACACCCCCGGACATCACACTGACGCCTCTAACACCCCCGGACATCACACTGACGCCTGTAACACCCCCGGACATCACACTGACACCTGCAACACTCCCGGACATCACACTGATGCCTGTAACATCCGCGGACATCACACTGACACTTGTAACACCCCCGTACATCATATTGACGCCTGTAACACCCCCGGACATCACACTGGCACCTGCAACACTCTCGAACATCACACTGACACCTGTAACACTCCCGGACATCACACTGACGCCTCTAATACCCCTGGACATCACACTGACATCTGTAACACTCCGGGACATCACACCGACGCCTTTAGAACCCCCGAACATCACACTGACATCTGTAACACTCCGGGACATCACACTGACGCCTGTAACACCCCCGGACATCATACCGACGCCTGTAACACCCCCGGACATCATGCCGACACCTGTAACGCTCCCAGACATCACACTGGCACCTGCTACACTCCCGGACATCACACTGACGCCCGTAACACCCCCGGACGTTACACTGGCACCTGCAACACTCTCAAACATCACACTGACGCCTGTAACACCCCTGGACATCACACTGACGTCTGTAACACTCCGGGACATCACACTGATGCCTCTAACACCCCCGGACATCACACTGACATCTGTAACACTCCGGGACATCACACCGACGCCTGTAACACCCCCGGACATCACACTGACATCTGTAACACTCCGGGCCATCACACTGACGCCTGTAACACCCCCGGAAATCATACCGACGCCTGTAACACCCCCGGACATCACACCGACGCCTGTAACACCCCCGGACATCACACTAACGCCTGTAACACCCCCGGACATCACACTAACGCCTGTAACACCCCCGGACATCATACCGACACCTATAACACCCCCGGACATCGTACTAACGCCTGTAACACCCCCGTACATCACACTGACGCCTGTAACACTCCCGGACATCACACTGACGCCTGTAACACCCCCGTACATCACACTGACGCCTGTAACGCCCACATACATCACACTGACGTCTGTAACGCCCACATACATCACACTGACACCTGTAATGCCCCCATACATCACAGCAACGTCTGTAAAGCACCCGTACATTACACTGACGTCTGTATCGCCCCCGTACTTCACACTAATGCCTGTAATGCCCCCGTATATTACACTGATGCCTGTAACGCCCCCGTACATCACACTGATGCCTACAACACCCCCGTACATCACACTGATGCCTGTAACACCCCCGTACATCACACTGACACCTGTAATACCACCGTGCATCACACTGACACCTGTAACACCCCCGTACTTCATACTGACGCCTGTAACACTCCCGGACATCACACTGACACCTGTAATACCACCGGACATGACACTGACACTTGTAACACCCCTGTACATCACACTGACGCCTGTAACACTCCCGGACATCACACTGATGCCTGTAATGCCCCCGTACATTACACTGACGCCTGTAATGCCCCTGTACATTACATTGACGCCTGTAACGCCCCTGTACATTACACTGACGCCTGTAACGCCCCCGTCATTACACTGACGCCTGTAACACCCACATACATCACACTGACACCTGTAATGCCCCCGTACATTACACTGACGCCTGTAACGCCCACATACATCACACTGACACCTGTAATGCCCCCGTACATTACACTGACGCCTGTAACGCCCCCGTATATTATACTGATGCCTGTAACGCCCCCGTACATTTCCCTGATGCCTGTAATGACCCCCGTACATCAAACTCACGCCTGTAATTCCCCCGTACATTTTCCTGATGCCTGTAACACCCCCGGACATCACACTGACACCTGTAACGCCCCAGTACATCACACTGACATCTGTAGCGCCCCCGTACATTTGCCTGACGCGTGTAACGCCCCCGTACATCACAGTGACGCTTGTAACGCCCCCGTACATTTTCCTGACACCTATAACACCCCCGGACATTACACTGACGCCTGTAACGCCCCCTCCATCATACTGACACCTGTAACGCCCCCCTACATCATACTGACACCTGTAACGCCCCCGTACATTTCCCTGACGCCTGTAATGTCCCCGTACATTACACTGACACCTGTAATGTCCCCATACATCACACTGACACCTGTAACGCCCCCGTACATTTCCCTGATGCCTGTAACACCCCCGTACTTCATACTGATGCCTGTAACATCCCCGAACATCACACTGATGCCTGTAACACCCCCGTACATTTCCCTGACGCCTGTAACCCCCCTGTACATCACACTGACGCTTGTAACGCCCCCGTACATTTCCCTGACGCTTGTAACGCCCCCATACTTTTCCCTGACGCCTGTAACCCCCCTGTACATCACACTGACGCTTGTAACACTCCCGTACATTTCCCTGACGCTTGTAACTCCCCCGTACATTTCCCTGACACCTGTAACCTGTAACGCCCCTGTACATTACACTGACGCCTGTAACGCCCCCGTACATTTCCCTGACGCCTGTAACACCCTCGTACATTACACTGACGCCTGTAACGCCCCCGTACATTTCCCTGACGCCTGTAACGCCCTCGTACATCACACTGACACCTGTAACGCACCTGTACATTACACTGACGCCTGTAACGCCCCTGTACATTACACTGACACCTGTAACGCCCCCGTACATTTCCCTGACGCCTGTAACGCCCTCGTACATCACACTGACACCTGTAACGCACCTGTACATTACACTGACGCCTGTAACGCCCCTGTACATTACACTGACGCCTGTAACGCCCCTGTACATTACACTGACGCCTGTAACGCCCCTGTACATTACACTGACGCCTGTAACGCCCCTGTACATTACACTGACACCTGTAATGCCCCGTACATCTCCCTGACGCCTGTAACGCCCTCGTACATCACACTGACACCTGTAACGCACCTGTACATTACACTGACGCCTGTAACGCCCCTGTACATTACACTGACGCCTGTAACGCCCCCGTACATTTCCCTGACGCCTGTAACACCCTCGTACATTAAACTGACGCCTGTAACCCCCCTGTACATCACACTGACACCTGTAACACCCCAGTACATTACACTGACGCCTGTAACTCCCTCGTACATTTCCCTGACGCCTGTAACGCCCTCGTACATTACACTGACGCCTGTAACGCCCCCGTACATTTCCCTGACGCCTGTAACGCCCTCGTACATCACACTGACGTCTGTAACACTCCGGGACATCACACTGACGCCTCTAACACCCCCGGACATCACACTGACATCTGTAACACTCTGGGACACCACACCGACGCCTGTAACACCCCCGGACATCACACTGACATCTGTAACACTCCGGGACATCACACTGACGCCTGTAACGCTCCCGGACATCACACAGGCACCTGCAACACTCCCGGACATCACACCGACGCCTGTAACACCCCCGTACATCACACTGACGTCTGTAACACTCCGGGACATCACACTGACGCCTCTAACACCCCAGGGCATCACACTGACATCTGTAACACCCCCGGACATCATACCGTCGCCTGTAACACCCCCGGACATCATACCGACGCCTGTAGCACCCCCGGACATCATACCAACGCCTGTAACACCCCCGGACATCATACCGACACCTGTAACACCGCCGGACATCATACTAACACCTGTAACACCCCCGGACATCACACTGATGCCTACAACACCCCCGTACATTACACTGATGCCTGTAACACCCCCGTACATCACACTGACACCTGTAACACCCCCGTACATCACACTGATGCCTACAACACCCCCGTTCATCACACTGACACCTGTAACACCACCGGACATGACACTGACACTTGTAACACCCCCGTACATCACACTGACGCCTGTAACACTCCCGGACATCACACTGACGCCTGTAATGCCCCGGTACATTACACTGACGCCTGTAACGCCCCCGTACATTACACTGACGCCTGTAACACTCCCGGACATCACACTGACGCCTGTAATGCCCCCGTACATTACACTGACGCCTGTAACGCCCCCGTACATCACACTGACGTCTGTAACGCCCAAATACATCACACTGACACCTGTAATGCCCCCATGCATCACAGCAACGCCTGTAAAGCCCCCGTACATTACACTGACGCCTGTATCGCCCCCGTACTTCACACTAATGCCTGTACCGCCCCCGTATATTACACTGATGCCTGTAACGCCCCCGTACATCACACTGATGCCTACAACACTCCCGGACATCACACTGACACCTGTAATACCACCGGACATGACACTGACACTTGTAACACCCCCGTACATCACACTGACGCCTGTAACACTCCCGGACATGACACTGACGCCTGTAATGCCCCCGTACATTACACTGACCTCTGTAACGCCCACATGCATCACACTGACACCTGTAATGCCCCCATACATCACAGCAACGCCTGTAACGCCCCCGTATATTACACTGATGCCTGTAACGCCCCCGTACATTTCCCTGATGCCTGTAATGACCCCCGTACATCAAACTGACGCCTGTAATTCCCCCGTACATTTTCCTGATGCCTGTAACACCCCCGGACATCACACTGACACCTGTAACACCCCCGTACATCACACTGACACCTGTAACGCCCCGATACATCACACTGACATCTGTAGCTCCCCCGTACATTTGCCTGACGCGTGTAACGCCCCCGTACATCACAGTGACGCTTGTAACACCCCCGTACATTTCCCTGACGCCTATAACACCCCCGGACATCACACTGAAGCCTGTAACGCCCCCCTACATCATACTGACACCTGTAACGCCCCCCTACATCATACTGACACCTGTAACGCCCCCGTACATTTCCCTGATGCCTGCAATGTCCCCGTACATTACACTGACACCTGTAATGTCCCCATACATCACACTGACACCTGTAACGCCCCCGTACATTTCCCTGATGCCTGTAACACCCCCGTACTTCATGCTGACGCCTGTAACATCCCCGGACATCACACTGACGCCTGTAACACCCCCGTACATTTCCCTGACGCCTGTAACCCCCCTGTACATCACACTGACGCCTGTAACGCCCCCGTACATTTCCCTGATGCCTGTAACCCCCCCATACATTTCCCTGACACCTGTAACCTGTAACGCTCCTGTACATTACACTGACGCCTGTAACGCCCCCGTACATTACACTGACGCCTGTAATGCCCCCGTACATTTCCCTGACGCCTGTAACGCCCTCGTACATCACACTGACACCTGTAACCCCCCTGTACATTACACTGACGCCTGTAACCCCCCTGTACATTACACTGACGCCTGTAACCCCCCTGTACATCACACTGACGCCTGTAACGCCCCTGTACATTACACTGACACCTGTAACGCCCTCGTACATTTCCCTGACGCCTGTAACCCCCCTGTACATCACACTGACGCCTGTAACCCCCTGTACATCACACTGACGCCTGTAACGCCCCCGTACATTTCCCTGACGCCTGTAACGTCCTCGTACATTTCCCTGACGCCTGTAGCGCCCTCGTACATTTCCCTGACGCCTGTAACCCCCCTGTACATCGCAATGACGCCTCTAACACCCCCGGACATCACACTGACGCCTGTAACACCCCCGGACATCACACTGACACCTGTAACACCCCCGGACATCACACTGATGCCTGTAACACCCCCGGACATCACACTGATGCCTGTAACACCCCCGGACATCACACTGATGCCTGTAACACCCCCGGACATCACACTGACGCCTGTAACACCCCCTGACATCACACTGACGCCTGTAACACCCCCGGACATCACACTGACACCTGTAACACTCCCGGACATCACACTGACGCCTGTAACACCCCCGGACATCACACTGACGCCTGTAACACTCCCGGACATCACACTGACACCTGTAACACTCCCGGACATCACACTGACGCCTGTAACACTCCCGGACATCACACTGACGCCTGTAACACCCCCTGACATCACACTGACGCCTGTAACACCCCCGGACATCGCACTGACGCCTGTAACACTCCCGGACATCACACTGACGCCTGTAACACCCCCGGACATCACACTGACGCCTATAACACCCCCGGACATCACACTGACGCCTGTAACACCCCCGGACATCACACTGACGCCTGTAACACCCCCGGACATCACACTGACGCCTGTAACACCCCCGGACATCACACTGACGCCTGTAACACCCCCGGACATCACACTGACGCCTGTAACACCCCCGGACATCACACTGACGCCTCTAACACGCCCGGACATCACACTGACGCCTGTAACACCCCCGGACATCACACTGACGCCTGTAACACCCCCGGACATCACGCTGACGCCTGTAACACCCCCGGACATCACGCTGACGCCTGTAACACCCCCGGACATCACGCTGACGCCTGTAACACCCCCGGACATCACACTGACGCCTGTAACACCCCCGGACATCACACTGACGCCTGTAACACCCCCGGACATCACACTGACGCCTGTAACACCCCCGGACATCACACTGACGCCTGTAACACCAACCGGACATCACACTGAAGCCTGTAACACTCCCGGACATCACACTGAAGCCTGTAACACTCCCGGACATCACACTGACGCCTGTAACACCCCCGGACATCACACTGACGCCTGTAACACTCCCTGACATCACACTGACGCCTGCAACAACCCCGGACATCACACTGACGCCTGCAACACCCCCGGACATCACACTGACGCCTGTAACACCCCCGGACATCACACTGACGCCTGTAACACCCCCGGACATCACACTGACATCTGTAACACCCCCGTACATCACACTGACGCCTGTAACACCCCCGTACATCACACTGACGCCTGTAACACCCCCGTACATCACACTGAAGCCTATAACACTCCCGGACATCCCACTGACGTCTGTAACACCCCCGGACATCACACTGACGCCTGTAACACTCCTGAACATCACACTGACGCCTGTAACACCCCCGGACATCACACTGACGCCTGTAACACCCCCGGACATCACACTGACGCCTGTAACATCCCCGGACATCGCACTGAAGCCTATAACACCCCCGGACATCACACTGATGCCTGTAACACCCCCGGACATCACACTGACGCCTGTAACACCCCCGGACATCACACTGAAGCCTATAACACTCCCGGACATCACACTGATGCCTGTAACACCCCCGGACATCACAATGACGCCTGTAACACTCCTGGACATCACACTGACGCCTGTAACACCCCCGGACATCACACTGACGCCTGTAACACCCCCGGACATCACACTGACGCCTGTAACACTCCTGGACATCACACTGACGCCTGTAACGCCCTCGTACATTTCTCTGACGCCTGTTTGTTATACATTCATGTTTCCTGTGTGGCAGAGGTGGATTTGCTGTGGAGTCAGTGGACGGCTTGGGCTTCGTGCTCCAGGACCTGCTTCTATAATGTGGATGATACCGGCCTGCGGAGAAGGTTCCGGCACTGTAACAGCTCAGCGCCGCTCTGCCTAGGAGAGTCCGTGCAGGAGGAGGAGTGCGACATATCCCCCTGCCCTGGTCAGTAATCAGCCATGTAATATACCATATATACCCTGTACACTGTACGTACATCATTATACAGTGTACAGATACAGCCTGTGCTGACTCTCCTGATCACCCCCATATACAGTACAGCGCAGTCAGAAGCTTCATATACAGAAGTTATGACAGATTATTGGTATCAATCAGTAAAATACAGAGTGACAGAAGAAAAGAGAAATATCACTCCCATCAGCACGGACCCTGTTACTGTTCAGGCACGGACCCTGTTACTGTTCAGGCACGGACCCTGTTACTGTTCAGGCACGGACCCTGTTACTGTTCAGGCACGGACCCTGTTACTGTTCAGGCACGGACCCTGTTACTGTTCAGGCACGGACCCTGTTACTGTTCAGGCACGGACCCTGTTACTGTTCAGGCACGGACCCTGTTACTGTTCAGGCACGGACCCTGTTACTGTTCAGGCACGGACCCTGTTACTGTTCAGGCACGGACCCTGTTACTGTTCAGGCACGGACCCTGTTAATGTTCAGGCATGGACCCTGTTAATGTTCGGGTTCGGTGTTTCCCGCGCTGTCACTTGTGTGACAGCGCAGGATACACAGTCTCTGCTGGGCGGTAATAGTGTTACCATGGTCAGGGCGCTGTGGCATCGCACTGACAGGTGTTAGCATGATGCCACAGCTCTGACAGTGACCAGGCGGTAAAAAGCTTGGCGAGTCATAGGCGCCGGCTGATGGTACTACTACCACCATCAGCCGGCGCTTGCTGCCAAAGGAAACAGCGAGTGCAGGCACCGCTGGATGGGAGTAGGAGTCTTCCATCCGCCGGAGCCTGTGCTCTGCTAAGTGTGAAAAAAAATATTAAAATATTAAAATAAAACACATTATACTCACCTACACCTTGTCCCGAATGTTCGCCGCCCCTGCAAAAAATAAAAAAACACCATATACTCACCTTACACCTAATCCAAAAAGCCCATGATCACCTATAATAAAAGTAAAACAATAAACCAACCTCATCCTCACCTGTCCGCCGCAGTCCAAATAGCGAGGGTCCCACGAAGATCCCATGGACAGAGCGGCCACATTGTAAAATGTGACCGCTCTGGTCAGAGTCCAACTTATTGCCAGCGTGGGAAAACACTCCCTGCGCATGCGCAGACCTCACAATACTGAGTCAGTGTATCGCCCCCTGCTGAGCAGAGCCGGTACAGTTTACAATGTGGCCGCTCTGTCCATGGGATCTTCGTGGGACCCTCGCTATTTGGACTGCGGCGGACAGGTGAGGATGAGGTTGTTTTATTGTTTTACTTTTATTATAGGTGATCATGGGCTTTTTGGATTAGGTGTAAGGTGAGTATATGGTGTTTTTTTATTTTTTGCAGGGGCGGCGAACATTCGGGACAAGGTGTAGGTGAGTATAATGTGTTTTATTTTTATTTGAACATTTTTTTTACTAATTTTATCATTTTTTTTTTACTTTCAGCAGAGCACAGGCGCCGGCGGATGGGAGATTACTGTTCCCATCCAGTCGTGCCTGTGCTCGCTGTTCCCTATGGCAGGAGGCGCCAGCTGATGGTGGTAGTAGTACCATCAGCTGGCGCCTATGACCCGTCGTAAGCTTTTTACCGAGGGTCACTGCCACAGTGCTCTGACCACGGTAGCGCTATTACCCCCGATCAGAGCCTGTGTTTCCTGCGCTGTCACACAAGTGGCAGCACGGGAAACCAGGGATATTCGCCTCCTTTATTCACATGAATGGGTCCGTGTTTGGGTTCGGGGTTCGAGTACTGTTTTCGTACCCAAACCCGAACTTTTAAGAAAACTGTTCGGCGTTCTGCTCAATTAGCCAAACCCGAACAGTCACGGGTTCGCCCATCACTATCCGTTGCTTCCATCATCAGTATCTGGTGACCACCTGTCAACTCCATCATGAGCGTGTGGTGACCACCCGTCACCTCCATCATCAGTATCTGGTGACCGCCCGTCCCCTCCATCATCAGTATATGGTGACCACCCGTCACCGCCATCGTCAGTATCTGGTGACCGCCCGTCACCTCCATCATCAGTATCTGGCGACCGCCCGTCACCTCCATCATCAGTATCTGGTGGCCGCCCCTTACCTCCATCGTCAGTATCTGGTGACCACCCCTTACCTCCATCGTCAGTATCTGGTGGCCGCCCCTTACCTGCATTGTCAGTATCTGGTGGCCGCCCCTTACCTCCATCGTCAGTATCTGGTGGCCGCCCCTTACCTCCATCGTCAGTATCTGGTGGCCGCCCTTTACCTCCATCGTCAGTATCTGGTGGCCGCCCCTTACCTCCATCGTCAGTATCTGGTGGCCGCCCCTTACCTCCATCGTCAGTATCTGGTGGCCGCCCCTTACCTCCATCGTCAGTATCTGGTGGCCGCCCCTTACCTCCATCGTCAGTATCTGGTGACCGCCCCTTACCTCCATCTTCAGGTAACAATTAACCCTTCTGTGTATGAGGCTTCTTACTGCGCTGCATTTATTCCACCCCGTCTAAGACTTTTGCACAGCACTGTGTGTATATGTGTATATACCTCTGCTATAACTGCAGCCACACAGGGGCCCAGAACATCTGGGGGCCACCAGCACCTCCTGGTATTCTGATGAGCTCTGCAGAGGGCCCACATAGCGTTCCTGTATATACAGTACACTGATGTCTGCATGCACTCGCTGTATACTGTGTATATACAGTGTATATATATATACCCCTCTCCGCACAGTGCTCGGCGGCTGGTCCTCCTGGGGCTCCTGGACAGAATGTACTGCGACCTGCGACTCTGGAGTCCAAACCCGAAACCGCTCCTGTTCCAGGCCTGTGCCACGTCATGGGGGCCCAAAATGCCAGGGGCCCCACATCCAGACCAGGGAGTGCAACACGCAGCTCTGCAGAGGTGAGCAGCAGGGGCGGAGCCTGGAGACGAGGGAGGAGTCATGTGCCCACAAAGGATTGTAACAAACCCTCAGCTGTGAGAAGTATTAGCTGCAGCGAGTCAGAGAGGCCACATCCGCCCGCAGCGAGCCAGAGGGGCCACGTCCGCCCGCAGCGAGTCAGAGGGGCCACATCCGCCCGCAGCGAGTCAGAGGGTGCACGGCGGTCTGCAGGGAGTCAGAGGGTCCACAGCGGTCTGCAGGGAGTCAGAGGGGCCACATCCGCCCACAGCGAGTCAGAGGGGCCACATCCGCCCGCAGCGAGTCAGAGAGGCCACGTCCGCCCGCAGCGAGCCAGAGGGGCCACGTCCGCCCGCAGCGAGCCAGAGGGGCCACGTCCGCCCGCAGCGAGTCAGAGGGGCCACATCCGCCCACAGCGAGCCAGAGGGGCCACGTCCGCCCGCAGCGAGTCAGAGGGGCCACGTCCGCCGGCAGCGAGTCAGAGGGGCCACGTCCGCCCGCAGCGAGTCAGAGGGGCCACGTCCGCCGGCAGCGAGTCAGAGGGGCCACGTCCGCCCGCAGCGAGTCAGAGGGTGCACGGCGGTCTGCAGGGAGTCAGAGGGTCCACAGCGGTCTGCAGGGAGTCAGAGGGGCCACATCCGCCCACAGCGAGTCAGAGAGGCCACGTCCGCCCGCAGCGAGTCAGAGAGGCCACGTCCGCCCGCAGCGAGTCAGAGGGGCCACGTTCGCCCGCAGCGAGTCAGAGGGGCCACATCCGCCCACAGCGAGTCAGAGAGTGCATGGCGGTCTGCAGGGAGTCAGAGGGTCCACAGTGAGTCAGAGGGGCCACGTCCTCTCACAACGAGTCAGAGAGGCCACGTCCACCCTCAGCGAGTCAGAGGGTGCTCGGCGGTTTGCAGGGAGTCAGAGGGTCCACATCCGCCTGCAGCGAGTCAGGGAGGCCACGTCCTCCCACAACGAGTCAGAGGGGTCATGTATGCCACTGAGAGACATAGGGGCCACATCCACCCGCAGCAAGTCAGAGAGGCCACATTGGCCCACAACGAGTCAGAGGAGCCACATCCGTCACAGCGAGTCAGAGAGGCCACGTCTGCCCGCAGCGAGTCAGAGAGGCCACGTCTGCCCGCAGCGAGTCAGAGAGGCCACGTCTGCCCGCAGCGAGTCAGAGGGGCCACATCCGTCACAGCGAGTCAGAGAGGCCACGTCTGCCCGCAGCGAGTCAGAGAGGCCACGTCTGCCCGCAGTGAGTCAGAGGGGCCACATCCGCCGGCAGCGAGTCAGAGGGGCCACATCCGTCACAGCGAGTCAGAGGGGCCACATCCGTCACAGCGAGTCAGAGGGGCCACATCCGTCACAGCGAGTCAGAGAGGCCACTTCCGCCCGCAGTGAATGATATTGAGGGGAGCTGAGAGAAGTTGCAATTTTTGGCCTTTTCTGTGGTTTTGTTGCCCAGTTTCCCTTGGACACTGCTATCTGTAGACCAGTCTGTGCAGATTTCTCCTTCCATTCAGACTTGTGTCCACCACACATGATGTACCAGACGGTGGAGGAGTGCCGCAGGGGCGGAGGAGCCTGTCCGCGGCTCTGCCTGGACCAGACAGCCTATGTGGAGTGTGCCTCCGACTGCTATGAGGGCTGCTACTGTCCAGAGGGGCTCTACCTCCAGAATTACAGCTGTGTCCCCCGCAGTGAGTGTTCCTGCTACCACCAGGGGGAGTTTCTGCTGCCGGGGGAGAATAGGACACTGGACACCTGCAATAACTGGTCAGTGACTGCCATGTGCTGCCTAACCATGTGTGCGGCCTTTTCCCCCCATGTGCCTCCCGTTCCCCCTTGTGCTGCCTGTTCCATTGTGTACCGCTCAGTCCTCCTTGTGTGAAACCCTGGTTTGCTATCTGTTCCCCCATGTGCCGCTCGTTCCCCCGTGTGCCACTCGTTCCCTCGTGTGTTGCCCGTTTCCCCATGTGCTGCTTGTGCCCCTGTGTTCTGCCCGTTTCCCTGTGTTCCGCCCATTTCCCCGTGTTCCACCCGTTTTCCCATATTCCGCCCGTTTTCCCGTGTTCCGCCCGTTTTCCCGTGTTCTGCCCGTTTTCCCGTGTTCCGCCCGTTCCCCCGTGTGCCGCCCGTTCCCCCGTGTGCCGCCCTTTCCCCCGTGTGCCGCTCTTTCCCCCGTGTGCCGCCCGTTCCCCCGTGCGCTGCCCGTTCCCCCGTGTGCCGCCCGTTCACCAGGGTGCCACCTGTTCCTCATGTGCCATGTGAGCGGACACTCAGTCATGTTCTCATGTTTGTCTCCAGCACGTGTGTTTCTGGGAAGATGGTGTGCGGCACCGAGCACTGTCCAGGTAACAACAGCTTGTTTCATCACGTGTGAGCCATAAACAGAGGGGCCAAATGCATTGCATCACACTGGCGTCATGATAAACTTGAACAAGAGGGGGCGACAATGCTCGGACCTGGGGGGTAACATGACACTTCCCTACAGCCCTAACTTCTTAGAAACTGGAAGTGGTTTTTTTCTGTCCCTTGATTGTGGGTCCATATACTGGATGAATAGTCACATTCTACAGACAATTATTTTCTTAGTGTATGTTAGAGAAGGTCCTGGGACTGAGGATAACTCTTCTCCCTTTTTACTCTTCCTGATCCCGGGGGCTGAGGATAACTCTTCTCCCTTTTTACTCTTCCTGATCCCAGGGGCTGAGGATAACTCTTCTCCCTTTTTACTCTTCCTGATCCCGGGGGCTGAGGATAACTCTTCTCCCTTTTTACTCTTCCTGATCCCGGGGGCTGAGGATAACTCTTCTCCCTTTTTACTCTTCCTGATCCCGGGGGCTGAGGATAACTCTTCTCCCTTTTTACTCTTCCTGATCCCAGGGGCCGAGGATAACTCTTCTCCCTTTTTACTCTTCCTGATCCCGGGGGCTGAGGATAACTCTTCTCCCTTTTTACTCTTCCTGATCCCAGGGGCTGAGGATAACTCTTCTCCCTTTTTACTCTTCCTGATCCCGGGGGCTGAGGATAACTCTTCTCCCTTTTTACTCTTCCTGATCCCGGGGGCTGAGGATAACTCTTCTCCCTTTTTACTCTTCCTGATCCCGGGGGCTGAGGATAACTCTTCTCCCTTTTTACTCTTCCTGATCCCAGGGGCTGAGGATAACTCTTCACTAGTGATGAGCGAGCATGCTCGTTACTCAAGATTTCCGAGCATGCTCGGGTGTTTTCCGAGTATCTTCAGCGTGCTCGGGTGTTATGTTTCAGTCACTCCGTGCTCATAATTTGCGACTGTTTGACAGGTTTAATACATGTGAGGAATGCTTGTTTCTTAGGCATTCCTCACATGTATTAAAGGTGTCAAACAGTCACAAATCATGAGCACAGAGTGACTGAAACTTAACACCCGAGCACGCTGAAGATACTTGGCGAGCACCCGAGCATGTGCGCCTAAAGGGTTAACAGAACATACTCGCTCATCACTACTCGTCACCCTTTTTACTGTTCCTGATCCCGGGGGCTGCGGATAACTCTTGATCCTTGTTATTTTTCCTGATCCCGGGGGCTGAGGATAACCCTTCTTCCTACTCTGCTATAACACGTAATATATTGCCATGTCTTCATCCCCATTCTTGCAGTGGATTGTGGCTGGAGCAGCTGGATGGCTTGGAGTTCCTGCAGCAGGACTTGTAATGTGGGGACTAGACGTCGCTACCGTTCGGGAACCAACCCACCGCCAGCCTTTGGGGGGAAGCTCTGTGAGGGCTCCAGTGTTGTCATAGAATTTTGCAGCTTGCAGCCTTGTAAAGGTAGGTCCAGTAGGGGACAGCCCCATAGGAATGGTACTGACAGCAGGGTCAAAGACTCTGCAGCTCCTAGTCCTCACCGTGCATGACCTACACATTTGCCCTTGGTATTGTATTGTGAATTCACCTTGTAGAATCATTGTTAATGTTTTACAGTTGTGCTCAAAAGTTTACATACCCCGGCAGAATTTTTCCTTTCTTGGCCTTGTTTCAGAGAATATGAATGATAATAAAAACCTTTTCCTCCCCTCATGGTTATTGGTTGGGTGAAGCCATTTATTGTCAAACTACTGTGTTTTCTCTTTTTATATCTTAAAGACAACTAAAAACATCCAAATGACCCTGATCAAAAGTTCACATACCCCAGTTCTTAATACCGTGTATTGCCCCCTCTAACATCAATGACAGCTTGAAGTCTTTTGTGGTAGTTGTGGATGAGGTTCTTTATTTTCTCAGATGGTAAAGCTGCCCATTCTTCTTGGCAAAAAGCCTCCAGTTCCTGTAAATTCCTGGGCTGTCGAGCATGAACTGCGCTCTTGAGATCTCCCCAGAGTGGCTCAATGATATTGAGGTCAGGAGACTGAGATGGCCTCTCCAGAACCTCCACTTTGTTCTGCTGTAGCCAATGACAGGTCGACTTGGCCTTGTGTTTTGGATCGTTGTCGTGTTGGAACGTCCAAGTACGTCCCATGCGCAGCTTCCGGGCTGATGAGTGCAAATTTGCCTCCAGTATTTGCTGATAACGTGCTGTATCCATCTTTCCTTCAACTTTTACCAAGTTTCCTGTGCCTTTGTAGCTCATACATCCCCAAAACATCAGCGATCCACCTCCGTGCTTTACTGTAGGAATGGTGTTCCTTTCATCATAGGCCTTGTTGACCTCTCTCCAAATGTAACATTTATGGTTGTGGCCAAAAAGTTCAATTTTGGTCTCATCACTCCAAATTACCTTGTTCCAGAAGTTTTGAGGCTTGTTTCTGTGCTGTTTGGAGTATTGTAAGCGAGATACTTTGTGGCATTTGCGCAGTAATAGCTTTCTTCTGGCGACTCGACCATGCAGCCCATTTTTTCAAGTGCCTCCTTATTGTGCATCTTGAAACAGCCACACCGCTAGTTTTCAGAGAGTCCTGAATTTCAGCTGATGTTATTTGTGGGTTTTTCTTTGCATCCCGAACAATTTTCCTGGCAGTTGTGGCCGAAATCTTTGTTGCTCTATGTCAGGCAAAATTTATTTTTGTGCTAGTTTTAAAAATGTTGAAAGGACAGCCAGAGATGTCTTAAATCTCCGCCCCCTGTTTACTTGGAAGGGACCTCCATAGAAATCTACTCTTGCTTCCCCCAAACAAGGAATTTTTATAACCGCCAAGAAAAACCTCAGCCCAGAGCAAGCA
Organism: Phyllobates terribilis; assembly: GCF_046119375.1. Taxonomy (NCBI): domain Eukaryota; kingdom Metazoa; phylum Chordata; class Amphibia; order Anura; family Dendrobatidae; genus Phyllobates; species Phyllobates terribilis. The sequence goes on along the minus strand of NW_027362764.1, from coordinate 11,597,931 downwards.
TTCTGGTCTACACTGGATTTCCCCTCCAAAGCCCTATTGTGTAACTGTACAAACTTTTAATGTCGAGTTTAATAATGCACATGACTGTCACAAACCCATGGACCACATTTTTGGGATGCTCACCTTTTTCCAGTTATGATGGTGTATCTTTCATAACTGGGAAACCACCAGAAACCTAGGATATGGGTTCTGAGCTTCTGAACATCATAGAAATATCATATTTGATATCAATCTTCATGAATATTGGTGACGGCAAACATGATGTATCCATCTTGGATGTGGGCCCCCCCCCATACCAAGATATGAAAGATGAAGGATTTTTATGTCTTGTGCAGCTGGGTGGATTCACAAAACCGAGCCCCCGTGTTAGGTAAACAACATGGGTGTGTCCTAGTGTTTTGCCTCCTTACTAAAAACAAGAACCTCCATGTTGGCTCATTCCAACCCAGGGACGTCAGACGCAAGCACTCCTCGCTGCGTGGAGGCATCACACCTAATTTCCGGGGAGCCGTCCCCCACACAGAATCTGAGACCATCACCTCGTGGCGCAGGTTTTGATATTATTTACCCCTTTTATTTTAATAACTGTTTTATGCATATATGTAAATTGTCTCTTTTATAATATCTTGTATATCTTTTGTAAATACTGCCCACTTTTGGGAGTAAATTAGTATTATTTACCAGCTTCGTTCTTCTTGTCCTATGTCGAGCAAACACGTTCTTCACCCGCTAATTCACGTTACCTAACGGGTACCCGATCCACCTGTTAAGAGATCGGTGGTGGTCGCATACGGTGTATTTATGTGATATTGTGGTTGAGGGTGGCTGGATTGAGGTATATATACGTTCCTTGAAGGAACTGGTGGTATATATACGTCCTGTCACATCACGTGCCACAATAGTCGACATAAATGAGAGCAGCTGCGCCCTGTTGCTTATCCTCGGTCAATACCGTGTTTGACCAGCAGGATAAGGGGGCGCCAGAGGGCTGCAAGGTCTGACCAAGTTTTCCTGACAGTCTACCTGACCGTGGTTTGGTTTTTACAGAGCCCCTGATTTTCCATTTGTTAATCACAGTTTGAACGCTGCTGACTGGCATTATCAATTCCTTGGATATCTTTTTGTATCCCTTTCCTGTGTTATACAGTTCAACTACCTTTTCCCGTAGATCCGTTGACAATTCTTTTGTTTTCCCCATGACTCACAATCCAGAAACGTCAGTGGCTGGATAAATGATGCAAGAGTCTGTCTGGATCCCAGAAACTCACTCAGCTTTTATGTACATACACTGATTAAAAGCAAACCGGTCACAGGTGAGGATGTTACCTTTAGTAGCCATTCAAACCCATTTGTGTCCAATTCTGTGCATGTTATCAGGCCAAAATCACCAGGGTATGTGAACTTCTGATCAGGGTCAGTTGGATGTTTTTGGTCGTCATTAAGATTTAAAAAGAGAAAACACAGTAGTTTGACAATAAATGGCTTCACCCAACCAATAACCATGAGGGGAGAAAAAATTTTTTTGTTATCATTCATATTCTCTGAAACAAGGCCAAGAAAGGAAAAATTCTGCCGGGGTATGTAAACTTTTGAGCACAACTGTATATTGGATATTGAGTAGCATTGCTATACACCATACATGGCAAACTCTGGCCCATGGGCCAAATCTGGCCCGCAGGGTGGTTTTATTTGGCCCGCGACACCAAAACCACCACCGAGACTTTGACCATGTTTTTGGCCCTCCCATCCCTGCTATACACTGACCAATCATATAAACACAGCACATTTCTTTTTTCTCCCATTTTTCACAAGCTGAACACAAAGATCTAAGACTTTTTCAATGGACACAAAAAGTCTTTTTCTCTCAGATATTGTTCACAAATGTCTAAATCTGTGTTAGTGAGATCTTCTCCTCTGCCGAGATCATCCGTCCTCCTCACCGGTGTGACATATCCAGATAATGTGTCTAGATCTGTGTTAGTGAGCTCTTCTCCTCTGCCGAGATCATCCGTCCTCCTCACCGGTGTGACATATCCAGATAATGTGTCTAGATCTGTGTTAGTGAGATATTCTCCTCTGCCGAGATCATCCGTCCACCTCACCGGTGTGACATATCCAGATAATGTGTCTAGATCTGTGTTAGTGAGCTCTTCTCCTCTGCTGATATCATCCGTCCACCTCACCGGTGTGACATATCCAGATAATGTGTCTAGATCTGTGTTAGTGAGATCTTCTCCTCTGCCGAGATCATCCGTCCTCCTCACCGGTGTGACATACCCAGATAATGTGTCTAGATCTGTGTTAGTGAGATCTTCTCCTATGCCGAGATCATCCGTCCACCTCACCAGTGTGACATATCCAGATAATGTGCCTAGATCTGTGTTAGTGAGCTCTTCTCCTCTGCCGAGATCATCCGTCCACCTCACCGGTGTGACATGTCCAGATAATGTGTCTAGATCTGTGTTAGTGAGATCTTCTCCTCTGCTGAGATCATCCGTCCTCCTCACCGGTGTGACATATCCAGATGATGATTCGACACATGATTATTGCACAGGTGCCGCTGGCTGATGTCAACGTTGAGAATCGGGTGTCCCATGGTGGCGGTGGGGTTATGGTACGGGCAGGCGTATGCTATGGACAATAGTGCATTTTATTGATGCCTTTGTGAATGCACAGAGATACCGTGACGAGATCCTGAGGCCATTGTTGTCCTATTCATCCACCAACACCACCCCATATTGCAGCAGGATGACAACGCACGGCCCCATGTTACAGCATGATAACGCACGGCCCCATGTTGTAGCATGGTAACGCACGGCCCCATGATGCAGTATGATTACGCACAGCCCCATGTTGTAGCATGATAATGCACGGCCCCATGTTGCAGCATGATAATGCACGGCCCCATGTTACAGCATGATAATACACGGCCCCATGTTGCAGCATGATAACGCACGGCCCCATGTTACAGCCTGATAATGCATGGCCCCATGTTACAGCATGATAACGCACGGCCCCATGTTGCAGCATGATAACGCACGGCCCCATGTTACAGCATGATAACGCACGGCCCCATGTTGCAGCAGGATAATGCATGGCCCCATGTTACAGCATGATAACGCACGGCCCCATGTTGCAGCATGATAATGCACGGCCCCATGTTGCAGCATGATAACGCACGGCCCCATGTTGCAGCATGATAATGCACGGCCCCATGTTGCAGCATGATAATGCACGGCCCCATGTTGCAGCATGATAACGCACGGCCCCATGTTGCAGCATGATAATGCACGGCCCCATGTTGCAGCATGACAATGCACGACCCCATGTTGCAGCAGGATAACGCATGGCCCCATGTTGCCACAATTCCTGGAGAAAATCTCAGATTTAGACACATTTATTAACAATATTTGTGAGAGAAAGGCCTTTTGTGTCCATAGAAAAACACTTAGATCTTTGAGTTCAGCTCATGAATATAAAAGCAGCACTTGTTTCTCCAGTGTCTGTTCTCCATGTTGTTCTGTTATTTGGACACTGATAACATGTTTACTATATAGCACTAAGGACCATTATATCGGCCCTATGTGGCCCTATGATATAGAGCTCTGATAGATAGCACTGTGATGCACACACCATATGGCGCTATGAAATAGCCATTGGGGGCAGTCTATGACCTTCTGTCATCCTGGCTGGCACCATGATGGGACCCTCTCTGGTAATATCCTGCAAGCTAGGATTTGACCTTTTTCCTCTGTGATATTTTGGAACGTGTACTCTTTTTCTAGGTGCTGCTGGGGACTGGAGTCCATGGTCAGAATGTTCTGTACCCTGCGGAGGAGGATACAGGAATCGCAGCCGGGTCAGCATTGTGCTGCGCGGGATTGAGTTCTCCACCTGTAACCGGATGCCGTGTTCAGGTTAGAGACCTCTTACCATGTGTCACACCAGATCCGTGACTCTGCAGATCTTCTCTGCCTGGAAATTATCTCTTCTCCTTTGATGTCCCCAGTCATCTCCAGAACATCTCACTGGAGACATCTCCAAATAGGTCGTCTGTATCCTAGTAAAATCAGTGATGGGCCTTTCTAAAGAGTTATTTTTAGGCAACTCTCTGGGTTAGTGCATTCCAGAGAACTGATGCATTACTGTGGAGAGGTCTAGTAGGTGGTAGATAGAGATGAAGAGGAGATGTAGGGCGGTGCAGCGCTGTGGAGAGGCCGGGTAAGTGGTAGATAAAGATGAGTAGAAGATGTAGGGTGGCGCAGAACTGTGGAGAGGATGGGTTGTAGACAGATGAGGAGGAGATGTAGAGTGGTGCTGCACTGTGGAGAGGTCAGGTAGGTGGTAGACAGAGATGAGGAGATGTAGGGCGGTGCAGCACTGTGGAGAGGACGGGTAGGTGGTAGGCAGAGATGAGGAGGAGATGTAGAGCGGTGCAGCACTGTGGAGAGGACGGGTAGGTGGTAGACAGAGATGAGGAGCAGATGTAGAGCGGTGCAACACTGTGGAGAGGACGGGTAGGTGATAGATAGAGATAAGGAGGAGATGTAGGGTGGTGCAGCACTGTGGAGAGGACAGGTAGGTGGTAGACAGAGATGAGGAGCAGATGTAGAGCGGTGCAACACTGTGGAGAGGACGGGTAGGTGGTAGATAGAGATGAGGAGGAGATGTAGGGCGGTGCAGCATTATGGAGAGAACAGTTAGGGTGGTAGACAGATGAGAAGGAGATGTAGGGTGGTGCAGCACTGTGGAGAGGACAGGTAGGTGGTAGACAGAGATGAGAAGGAGATGTAGGGCGGTGCAGCGGTGTGGAGAGGACAGGTAGGTGGTAGACAGATGAGGAGATGTAGGGCGGTGCCGCACTGTGGAGAGGACGGGTAGGTGGTAGTCAGCGATGAGGAGGAGATGTAGGGCAGTGCAGCACTGTGGAGAGGACGAGTAGGGTGGTAGACAGAGATGAGAAGGAGATGTAGGGCGGTGCAGCACCATGGAGAGAACAATTAGGGTGGTAGACAGATGAGAAGGAGATGTAGGGCGGTGCAGCACTATGGAGAGGACGGGTAGGTGGTAGTCAGCGATGAGGAGGAGATGTAGGGCGGTGCAGCACAGTTGAGAGGATGGGTAGGGTGGTAGACAGAGATGAGGAGGAGATATATGGCGGTGCCGCACTGTGGAGTGGACGAGTAGGGTGGTAGACAGAGATGAGAAGGAGATGTAGGGCGGTGCAGCACTGTGGAGAGGACAGGTAGGTGGTAGACAGAGATGAGGAGGAGACGTAGAGCGGTGCAACACTGTGGAGAGGACGGGTAGGTGGTAGATAGAGATGAGGAGGAGATGTAGGGCGGTGCAGCATTATGGAGAGAAAAGTTAGGGTGGTAGATAGAGATGAGAAGGAGATGTAGGGCGGTGCAGCACTATGGAGAGGACGGGTAGGTGGTAGTCAGAGATGAGGAGGAGATGTAGGGCGGTGCAGCACAGTTGAGAGGATGGGTAGGGTGGTAGACGGAGATGAGGAGGAGATGTAGGGCGGTGCAGCACTGTGGAGCGGACGGGTAGGTGGTAGACAGATGAGGAGGAAATGTACAGCGGTGCAGCACTATGGAGAGTGTTACGGATCCGGGTGGTGGAACCTCTGTGCTGCGGTGAAAGGAGGGACGCAGAGGGGCGTAACTAAGTATCAACCAGGACAGACCCTGGTCGTACGGCGGCTAACGACTCCGTGACCAGGGAGGGACCGAGCAGAGGGACCAGGTGCTACTCTGGGGACCGACCTTGTAAGAGAGCAGGTGACTCCCACGGGTCAGATGGCTGAGACTGACCGATACCTCAGATGGGCACAGCAGGCAGGCTGACGAGAGGTCCGGGTAGAAGAACTGGCAGAGACAGCAGGTGATAGGCGGAAGTCTCTAGGTAGGCTGTCAGGTGGTCACGGCAAGTGACAGGCGGGAGCCTCTAGGTAGGCTGCCAGGTGGTCACGGCAAGTGACGGGCAGGAGCCTCCGGGTAGGCTGTCAGGTGGTCACGGCAAGTGACAGGCGGGAGCCTCTAGGTAGACTGTCAGGTGGTCACGGCAAGTGACAGGCAGGAGTCTCCGGGTAGGCAGACAGGTGATCACGGCAAGTGACGGGCAGGAGCCTCCGGGTAGGCAGACAGGTAACAGGCAGGTGCTTCCAGGTAAGCTGGTGGGTGAGGCCCATAGACAGACTGGCGGACTGAATGGAAGACAGACTGTCGGGCTGGAGAGTAGTCAGGCTGGCGGACTGGACTGATAGTCAGGCTGGCAGGCAGGACTAGTAGTCAGGCTAGCAGCGGGACCTGAGGGCTGAAGCAGAGTTAAGTACACTGTGCATCAACTATTGATCAGGCACCTCCATTTTGGAGGAGGTGCCTTATATATGGGAGGACCTCCGGCAATTGGCCGGGGACTCCTTAGGGTGGCGCGTGCGGCCCTTTTAAGAGGAAGGGAGCGCGCGCCCTAAGCACAGTGCCCGGGAAGCTGCGCGTGCCGGCAGCAGAAGCAGGAAGAGGAGCGCTGGAGGACGCCGGGCAGGGAGCGCGGCAGTGAGAGGGATGGCGTCTGCCTGGCAGAGGGCAGAGACGCCGATGCTACAGTACCCCCCCCCCTTACGCCCCCTCTTTTTTAGGCCAGAAAGAAATTTTTCAAGAAGAAGCGGGGCATGAATGTTCTCCCTGGGTTCCCAAGTTCTCTCCTCTGGGCCAAACCCCTTCCAATCTACCAGAAAAAAGGTTTTTCCTCTTACCCTCTTGGTGGCCAGAATGTTCTCTACCTCATAGACGTCCTCAGCAGAGACCGGAGCTGGAGAGGTACCTGGATTGTTGGAAAAAGAATTAAACACAACAGGTTTGAGGAGAGATACGTGGAAGGAGTTGGAAATCCGTAAGGTGGCCGGGAGTTTTAACTTGTAGGCCACTGGGTTGATTTGTTTGAGGACTTCAAATGGACCGATGAACCGAGGACCTAACTTGTAGGAGGGTATTTTGAGCCGAACATGTTTGGAGGAGAGCCAAACCTTGTCACCGGGATGGAATTGAGGCGGATCCAGATGTCTCTTGTCAGCATATCTCTTCATCCGCTCGGAGGACTGAAGAAGTGCGGACCTAGTATTCTCCCAAATGGTGGAAAATTTGCTGACCAGAGACTCCGTGGCAGGGTTGTCCACAGAAGCGGAGACGGGAAACGGAATCCGGGGATGTTGACCATAGACTATAAAGAATGGGGATTTGGAAGTCGATTCGCTCTCATGGTAGTTGTAGGAGAATTCGGCCCATGGTAGGATATCCACCCTATCGGTATGGTGAGCATTAACAAAGTGCCGGAGGTAGCTGGTAAGGATCTGGTTGATACGCTCCACTTGGTCATTGGACTATGGATGGTAAGCGGAGGAGAAATCTAGGGTGACATCCAGCAGCTTACACGTAGCTCTCCAGAAGCGTGAGGTGAGCTGAACCCCTCGATCCGACACAATGTGGAGGGGTTGGCCATGGAGACGGAAAATGTGAAGGAAGAAGTTCTTAGCCAGCTCTGATGCAGACAGGAGACCAGGCAGAGGAATGAAGTGGGCCATTTTAGAAAAGTGGTCGGCAACCACCCAAATGACTGTACAGCCGGCAGAAACAGGGAGATTTGTAATAAAGTCCATAGCAATGTGTTGCCAAGGGGCAGCCGGTACGGGAAAAGGCAGGAGGTGACCGGCTGGAAGATGTCTGGGGACTTTGTTGCGGGCACAAGACGAACAGGCCGAGACAAAGTCAACTACATCCTTGCGCAGGGTGGGCCACCAGTAATGCCAAGTAATGATCAGGAAAGTCTTCTTCTGACCGGCATGGCCGGCTAGTTTAGATGAATGACCCCAGTGAAGAATCTTCCCCCGATCTGGAACTGCTACAAACGTCTTACCGGGTGGGAGACGAGTCAGATCTAAGGGGGCCATACTCATTACTTTGGAGGAATCGATGATGTGCGTAGGCTCCTCCTCTAGATCGGAGGACAGGAAGGATCGGGACAAGGCGTCAGCTTTAACATACTTGTCTGCCGGGCGGAAATGTAGAATAAAGTTGAAGCGAGCAAAGAACAAAGACCACCGGGCCTGATGCGGATTGAGTCTTTGGGCATTCTGGAGATATGCAAGATTTTTGTGATCAGTATAGATGATCACTGGGTATAGAGCCCCTTCAAGCAGGTAACGCCACTCCTCCAGCGCCAATTTGATGGCTAGCAGTTCTCGGTCTCCTATGGAGTAGTTGCGCTCAGATGAGGAGAAGAGTTTGGAGAAGAAGCCGCAGGTTACCATTCTCCCGGATGAAGATTTTTGGGTGAGCACTGCTCCGGCTCCGGAGAAGGAAGCATCAACCTCCAGGAAGAACTGTTTGTTGCAGTCCGGACGGTGCAGCACTGGGGCAGAGGAGAAGGCTTGCTTTAAGGAAAGGAAGGCCTCCTCAGCTTCGGGCGGCCATACCTTGGGATTTGCTCCCTTACGGGTGAGCACAGAGATGGGAGCAGTCCGAGAAGAGAAGTGCGAGATGAAGAGACGGTAGTAGTTGGCGAAGCCCAGGAATCGCTGAATCGCCTTCAACTCCTCCGAATGGGGCCATTTTAAGACAGCAGAGAGCTTCTCGGGGTCCATTCGTAGACCTGTCTGGGAGATAATATAACCCAGGAATGGAAGGGAGGTCTGCTCGAAGAGGCACTTCTCAAATTTGGCATAGAGGTGATTCTGCCTGAGCCTAAGCAGGACCTGACGAACATCCCTCCGGTGTGTGGGAAGGTCCGGAGAGAAGTCCAAGATGTCGTCCAGGTACACCACCACGCAAGAATATAAGAGGTCACGGAAGATGTCATTGACTAATTCTTGGAAGACGGCGGGGGCATTGCAGAGACCGAAGGGCATTACACGGTATTCATAGTGACCGTCCCGGGTATTGAATACCGTCTTCCACTCGTCTCCTTGACGGATCCGGACCAGGTTATACGCCCCACGTAGATCCAGCTTGGAGCAGATCCTGGCGCCCTTAAGGCGGTCAAACAACTCGGAGATGAGTGGCAGGGGGTATTTGTTTTTGACCGTGATTTGGTTAAGTCCTCGATAGTCTATACAGGGACGTAGTGAACCATCTTTCTTCTTGACGAAGAAGAATCCAGCTCCAGCCGGGGAGGTAGATTTCCAGATGAATCCCCTAGCTAGATTCTCCTTAATGTATTCCGACATGGCCCGGGTTTCGGCCGACGACAACGGGTAAATACGCCCACGGGGTGGAGTGGCACCGGGTACCAGGTCGATCGGGCAATCATATGGCCTATGAGGTGGCAGTGTCTCTGCTTCCTTTTTGTCGAAGACATCTGCATAGGACCAGTAAGGTGCCGGTAAACCGGGTAGATTAGTCAGGGTGAGGGGCAGACGAACCGGGCGGACCGGGACCAGGCAGGTCTCATGGCAATCCTGTCCCCAACGGAGAACTTCACCAGATTGCCAGTTCAGCACGGGTTCATGTCTCTGAAGCCAGGGTAGACCTAGCAGAAGGGAGTGAGAGAGACCGGAAAGCACATGGAAGGAGATCCTCTCAGAGTGCAGCATTCCCACCTGCAGGGTTATAGGTTCTGTGACGAGCAGGATGGTCACCGGAAGGAGTCTTCCATCCACGGAGGCGACTGCCAATGGTTCAACCAGAGGTTTGGTTGGAATGTGATATTTCTCTACCAGGGACTGGGAAATGAGGTTCCCAGCAGCTCCGGAATCTAGGTGTGCAATTTCAAAGTAGCGGTTCTCTCCCCAGGAGATGGAGACAAGCAAAGTCAGGGAAGGAGAGGGTTTACTTTTGTCTAGGACGACCTCTCCGAGCGGTCCTAGACACTGGCGTTTCCCGGCTTCACCGGGCAGGTACGGATGAAGTGCTCCTTACTGCCACAATAGAAACAGCTCCCCTCGGCTCGGCGTGACTCTTGGCGAGATTTGACCATCTTGGTCTGGTCGACCTGCATAGGTTCGGGCGAGCGTGCCCGGGGAGTTGCTAATTGAGAGACAGGTCTCTGGAAAGTAGGAGCAAGGCGAGGAAATCTTCGCTCCCGGGTAGTCTCTTTGGTACATTCTTGGAAACAGATGTCAATCCGGGTAGCTAGTGACACCAGGTCATCCAGGGTGGTAGGAATGTCCCGACCGTCTAACTCGTCCTTAATCCGACCGGAAAGACCCTCCCAGAAGACGGACACCAGAGCCTCGTTGTCCCAGGCAAGCTCAGAAGCGAGGGTACGGAACTGTATGGCATATTGGCCCACGGTGAGACTCTCTTGGCGGAGACGTAGCAGAGAGGAGGCTGAAGAGGACTTTCGTCCTGGTTCATCGAAGACTTTCCGGAAAGCAGCGAGGAAAGACGATAGGTCGGACACCAGGGGATCCCCTCTCTCCCACAGGGGATTTTGCATGCCAGTGCTTCCCCAGTGAGATGGGACATGATGAATGCCACCTTGGCCCAGTCAGAGATGAACTGATGTGCCAAGAGTTCAAAGTGCAGGTTGCACTGGTTTATGAAACCTCAAGCTAAAGCGGGGTTGCCAGCAAAATGTGGAGGTGCCGAGAGCCGTGGTCCATAGCCGGACGCCATAATAGGAATGGGTTGTGGTGCCGCGGAAGCAGGCGCTACTTGACCAGAGACGGACAGTGACGGGTCTGACAATGCGCCTAGGCGAGAGTTAACAGACCGCAGGAAGGACAGGACCGACTCCTGTTGAGCCCTCTGACGTAAGACCTTCTGGTGCAGGTCGGAGATTGCGGGGGTCTGGGGGCCACCGGGTTCCATGGCCCGAGCAAACTGTTACGGATCCGGGTGGCGGAACCTCTGTGCTGCGGTGAAACGTGGGACCCAGAGGGGCGTAACTAAGTATCAACCCGGACCGACCCTGGTTGTACGGCGTCTAACGACTCCGTGACCAGGGAGGGACCGAGCAGAGGGACCAGGTGCTACTCTGGGGACGACCTTGTAAGAGAGCAGGTGACTCCCACGGGTCAGATGGCTGAGACTGACCGATACTGCAGATGGGCACAGCAGGCAGGCTGATGAGAGGTCCGGGTAGAAGAACTGGCAGAGACAGCAGGTGATAAGGCGGAAGTCTCTAGGTAGGCTGTCAGGTGGTCATGGCAAGTGACAGGCGGGAGCCTCTAGGTAGGCTGTCAGATGATCATGGCAAGTGACGGGCAAGAGCCTCCGGGTAGGCAGACAGGTGGTCACGGCAAGTGACGGGCAGGAGACTCCGGGTAGGCAGACAGGTGGTCACGGCAAGTGACGGGCAGGAGCCTCCGGGTAGGCAGACAGGTGGTCACGGCAAGTGACAGGCAGGAGCCTCCGGGTAGGCAGACAGGTGGTCACGGCAAGTGACAGGCGGGAGCCTCTAGGTAGGTTGTCAGGTGATCATGGCAAGTGACGGGAAGAAGCCTCCGGGTAGGCAGACAGGTAACAGGCAGGTGCTTCCAGGTAAGCAGGCGGGTGAGGCCCATAGACAGACTGGCGGACTGAATGGAAGACAGACTGTTGGGCTGGAGAGTAGTCAGGCTGGTGGACTGGACTAGTAGTCAGGCTAGCAGCAGAACCTGAGGGCTGAAGCAGAGGTAAGTACACTGTGTATCAACTATTGCTCGGGCACCTCCATTTTGGAGAAGGTGCGTGCCTTATATATGGGAGGACCTCCGGCAATTGGCCGGGGACTCCTTAGGGCGGCACGCGTGGCCCCTTTAAGGCAGCAGAAGCAGGAAGAGGAGCGCTGGAGGACACCGGGCAGGGAGCGCGGTGGTGAGAGGGACGGCGTCTCTGCCTAGCAGAGGTTAGAGACGCTGATGCTACAGAGAGGACAGGTAGGTGGTAGACAGAGATGAGGAGGAGATGTAGTGCGGTGCAGTACTGTGGAGAGGACAGGTAAGGTGGTAGACAGAGATGAGGAGGAGATGTAGGCACTGTAATGCCGTAGCCATGTTGGTTATGGGCAGTACAGTGATTGGCTGGTCACACAGCGTCATCAGGTGTATCTAAGACCCAGGACCTTATGCTCGTCAGAGTCTACCCCGGAAACAAGCAGAGTAGGGAGAGATGCTGCTGAGTCAGGGAGAGATTTGCTTGTTTATAGTTAGTATAGGTATTCCACAACATATATCTATATATCCATCTGAACTAACAGTCCTTCTGAGGACTAATCCAGCTGCATATAATTAGTGGTGAATGGTGATAGCAGAAGTTAGGCAGGCAGTGTATGTGGCAGACTGCAGTGCATATAGCACAAGGGGGTTCATTGCACTTTCTGTCTGCTGCTGCTGTTGTTACAGATATTTGTAGATATAGCCCCAGATATCACGGGTCAGGGCTAATTTTTTTTATCTTAATCCTGGTTATTTGCTTAAAAAGCAAGGCGGCAGTGTACAGTATGTGGCAGACTGCATAACCCCAGATGTCAGGGGCCAGGGCTAATTTTTTTTTAATCTTAATTGTCAGAGATTCACAGGGATGACACCGGGGCGAACACACAATATCTCACCCTGCTGTCACTCTGTCAGGAATTCACAGGATTGAGTAGGTATGCGCAAGCACACGATCCCGACTAACTACGTAGGTATTGGCAAGCGACCAGTGAGTGTATGGCGTCACATCTCCGGATTCCAACACATGGAATATGTGTATACGCCCCGTACAGTCACTGTCAGCTTCACGATAGCCCAATTATTATTATTCGCTGCCACCATCAGACGAGTTTCAAATATAATACAGGCCTTGCCGGATGCCTGTGTTCTGGTAGCGTATATGGCTACGGGGGAGGGAATGACTACAGAACAAAAGAAACAGAACTATTACATTTTATATTTATTCCAAAAGGGAGGCAGTGTTTATGAAAAATATACAAGATTTTACAAAAGGGGACATTACAATACAGAATATACAGTTACAAAAAATAAACAGGATTAAAGAAGACTTATCTACTAGACAGATCGCAGAGACGATTCCGTTTAGATAGGAGGAGGGGTGCCCCACTTATTGATTTGACTGTTATCGAACAGGATCCATTGCTTATAGTCTCTATACCCCCTGGCAGTGAATATGGATCAACCTTCAGTTGGATCTTTTATGCCGAAGTAGGAGACCAGCCCACACACCCCCCTGGTATGACATCATGTGGGCTCAGCTCCACTCTTCATGCTTTTATTAAAAACGTTAACTTCTGCGATAACTCATCCCTGAATGCTCACAGAAGCTTGCAAACGACACCATATTTTTCGTTATGAATTTACCTTTCCATAGAGATTACACATGGCATATCTGTGATCCGTTATTCTGGCACTTTTGCGCCACAGCTCCAAGGAGGGGCTTACAGCGACGGGAAAATAAGCATATTGTTCCTTGGCTGACCCTGCCACTAAACATATGGGTTTCGTTATTATCAGAATTATGGAACTTTAGTTATTCCATATTTCGTGTTGGTGTCGAACGTGTGGTGGTCCTCTGTTCAATTCCCTTTGAGGTGCTGGGAACATTACCTTCTCAGCTAGAGGTAGATTTATCGCATGCCTGTGTCTAATTATCCCCTGCCTCTGCCAGGGGAAAATACACTCGCATTTTAATTATGTTGGTAGCACCTCTCTTGTGCCAGCATATGTTTACAAGTCACTACTGCTGTGTGTGTTAATTTGCATAGGAGCAGTTGGCCAAGTGTCAGCTCTTGGTCCTTTGACAAATACTATAGGGTAGGGGTCAGAGGGGCTTCAGGGGGAGAAAGAATTGTTAATATTTTCTTAATACTTCCATGACATTAATCCTGATTATTTGCTTAAAAAGCAGTCCAGAGTACACCACTTTTCTGCTCCATTTGCTTGTTAGCACTGCAGAATACAGCCAGATCTTTTACATATTACAGCGATAAAAATTCAGAAATTTTAACTGAATGTGGAAAATGTTGGCCTCCATTTCCATTTTGTTGCAGTGTGTCGGTGAAGCTATTCACACGAGGTCGCTGTGAAGAATAGTATTAGTAAACTACAGGCCCGTTTTTTAAAACCGTCATTCTCCGTCAGACGTATCACATATAACTGCGGTTGTTGAGACACAATTGCCAGAAAGTCAGGAGTAGGACCAGGTTGTGGAAGTAGGAGACGAGGTGGTGGATGATATAGTAACTGACCCAACCTGGCAGGAGGACATGCAGAGCGAGGACAGCAGCACACGGGGAGGGAGGCGTAGCACCACAGCAGGCAGGAAGAAGCAGTGTTGTAGCCACAGACACAAGGCGGGAAAGCGTTCCCTGAAATGCCAACACGATGGAAGTTACCGGTACAACTGTTAGGTCTTCCCGAGTCTGGTTGTTTTATAAAGACTCTGCCGATAACCCCAAAAAGGCCATTTGCACCACCTGCCAGGCCAGCATCAGCAGGGGTAGCAAAACGACCAGCATGACCACCACCACCAGCATAATCAGGCAGAAACAGTGTCTGCGGGTGGCACCACTGCTTCTTCCGCTGTTGTGAGTGCACGAAATCCCCTGTCCATGGTGCATGCGAAGATGCCTCCCGCCCTGCACCTGTCGTTGCACACTCTCAACTTGCACCATCAGCAAGCACGTCCACGTCCTTATCCCAGCGCAGTGTTCAGTTGTCCATACCCCAGTCCTTGGAACGCAAACGCAAATATGCAGCCAACGCCCCACAGGCCACACTACTAAATTCACACATTTTGGGAATGCTTGCGCTCGAAATGTTGCCTTTTAGGCTCGTGGAGACGGAACCTTTTCACAACCTGATGGCGGTGGCCGTCCGTCGGTACTCGGTCCCCAGCCACCACTATATGGCTGTGTGCCCACTATGCGTTTTTTCAAGCGTTTTTGCCACGGAATTTCCGTAGTGAAAATGCTTAAAAAACGCTTGGTAATACGTGCCCCATGGTCCCCAATGATAATCCGCTGCGTTCTACCCTATGGTTTGCGTTCCAGATACCGGATATACCAGCCCACGTGACCGGAAGTGTTGTAGCGGCGTGTCGTTTAGAGCGGCAGTTTAAAGGAGACACGGTGTAGGAAGGGACAGGTGGAACCCTTTTGAAAGGAGGATAAGGGCTGTTTGAAATGGTGGAGACCCTCAGCCCCCTTTTTCAGTCTCCCCTGATGAATCTACTTTAGGAGGAAACGCGTTGGGAGCAGGATACCTCCAGAATGTTTTTGTCATGAAGTTTAGGATGACATTATACCAGGATGAATCAAGCCATGATGCACTTTAGGATTGGGTGAGATTGTTTCAATTTGTTTGATATGACAACAACCCGAAGGATTCCTTCAGTGGTGGCTTTGTTGATTCTCCCTGACATAGTCCACGGTACCTTATTGAATAGAGGTCATGTGGGATTCTATTGTATAATCCGTGGTACCTTCTGTGTTTAAAGGACACATGGGAGTTTATTGTATACCTAATTTTTTGAGCGCACACATGGTATCCCTATATGATTGGTATTTTAAAAAAAAAAGTCAAACAATACTAGCAAGGATAGTGCCTAAATCCCATGCTCTGGATGAATGAGGTTGATTTTTCTAAAACCCTATACACTTGGCATTTGACATGTTGAGGTGTGGTTCGCATGTATACACTATCGTAATTTATTGATGGTAATTCAAAAGACCCAGGGTTCACTATCTGGTCCATTAGGGTTCTTTACTTAAAAGAAAATAATTTTAATGTATATCTAATAAATGTTATATTTTAACTATCTTGCATAAAAATTTTGAGTATTCTGGTGGTTACCCCGATAGCTTGTTATATATTCTTTGTTTCCACGGTAGGCAAGAGTCTGATGTGTTGGGGTAGAGAGTTCCAGAGTAGGGGGGGTGCACTGGAGAAATCTTGTATGCGATTGTGGGAAGAGGAGATAAGAGGGGAGTAGAGAAGGAGATCTTGTGAGGATCGGAGGTTGCATACAGGTATGTACCGGGAGACTAGGTCAGAGATGTATGGGGGAGACAGGTTGTGGATGGCTTTGTATGCCATGGTTAGGGTCTTGAACTTGAGTCTCTGGGCAATGGGGAACCAGTGCAGTGAATGACAGAGAGGAGAGTCCTGGGAATAGCGGGGGGACAGGTGGATTAGTTGGGCAGCAGAGTTTAGGATCGATTGGAGGGGTGCAAGAGTGTTAGAAGGGAGGCCACAGAGCAGGAGGTTGCAGTAGTCGAGGCGGGAGATGATGAGGGCATGCACTAGGGTTTTTGCGGATTCATGGTTGAGGAATGTGCGGATCCGGGAAATATTTTTGAGTTGGAGTCGTCATGAAGTGTAAAGACCTTGGATATGATGTTTGAAGGAGAGATCAGAGTCCAGGGTTACCCCGAGGCAGCGGGCTTGCGGGACTGGGTAGAGTGGGCAGCCATTGACTTTGATAGATAGGTCATATGGGGGGTTAGAGTGAGATGGTGGAAAGATGATGAATTCAATTTTATCCATATTAAGTTTTAGGATCTAACAGAGAAGAAAGATGAAATAGCAGACAGACATTGTGGGATTTTGTGGGATTTTGGTTAGTAAGGAGGTGATATCAGGTCCTGAGAGGTAGATCTGTGTGTCATCAGCATAAAGGTGATACTGAAAGCTGTGAGACTCTATGAGCTGTCCCAGGCTGAAGATGTAGATGGAGAAGAACATGGGTCCTAGAACTGAGCCTTGGGGGACACCGACAGATAGGGGGCGAGATGAGGCGGTGGTGTGTGAGTGGGAGACACTGAATGTCCTGTCTGTCTGTTAGGTATGAGGAGATCCAAGATAGGGCCAAGTCTGTGATGCCGAAAGATGAGAGAGTCTGTAGTAAGAGGGAATGGTCCACTGTGTCAAAAGCAGATGACAGGTCTAGGAGGAGGAGGACAGAGTAGTGTTGGTTGGATTTGGCGGTCAGTAGGTCGTTGGTGACTTTAGTCAGGGCTTTTTCAGTGGAGTGATGCGGTCGGAAGCCAGATTGTAAGCTTTCAAAGAGGGAGTAGGAGGACAGGTGGGAGGACAGTTCAAAATGGATGTGTTGTTCCAGTAGTTTTGAGGCATAGGGGAGAAGTGAGATAGGGTGATAGCTAGTCAGAGAGGATGGGTCAAGGGAGGGCTTTTTGAGGATGGGTGTGATCGAGGCATGTTTGAAGCATGAGGGGAAGACGCCAGTTGTTAGTGACAGGTTGAAGAGGTGGGTTAGGGTTGGGGTGAAGACTGCAGTGAGGTTTGGGATGAGGTGGGACGGGATTGGGTCAAGTTCACAGGTGGTGAGATGTGATTTGGAAAGTAAAGAGGAAAGTTGATCTTCCGTGATGGCGCAGAAGCTGGTTTTGGAGGTGGAGAGTTGAGTAGTTATGAGAAGGGGCTGTGGGGACTTATGGCCAGAGCTTTGCCTTATGTTGTCAATCTTCTGCTTGAAGAATGAGGCAAAATCTTCAGCTGAAATGAGTGGGGAGGGAGGTGGAGCTGGGGGATGGAGGAGAGAATTGAAAGTACTGAATATCTGTTTAGGGTTGTGAGACAGGGAGGATATGAGCGATGAGAAGTAGGTTTGTTTTGCTGCAGTTAGTGTGGACTTGAAAGTAGTGAGGGCTTGTTTGAATGCGATGAAGTGCTCGTTGGAGTAGGACCTTTTCCATCTCCGTTCAGCAACTCTGGAAGCCCGTCTCAGTTCTTTAGTCAGGCTGGTGTGCCAGGGTTGCCTGTTGATTGTGCGAGATTTGGTTTGTGTGAGGGGGCGACCGAATTGAGAGCTGCAGCTGTTGTGGTGTTTTATAAAACAGCAGCAGCATCTGCGTCGCGTAAGGGATTTATGTCTGTAAGAGGGAGAAGGGACTCAGAGAGTGAGTGTAGGTCAAGATGTTTCAGATTTCTGCGAGGGTGTGCAAGTTTCTGAATGGGGGATTGCGGACCTGGAAAGGAGAGGGAAGCGAATGTGAGTAAGTTGTGATCAGAAAGAGGGAGAGTTGAGTTAGAAAGGTTAGATAGGGAACAGAGGCGGGTGAGGATGAGGTCCAGTGTGTGTCCATCTTTGTGAGTGGCTGCGGAAGACCATTGAGGCCGAAGGAGGAAGTGAGGGATGGAAGCTTAGAGACAGATGATTGGGAAGTGTCAGTGGGGATGTTGAAGTCACCCATGATAATAGTGGGGATGTCAGCGGAAAGGAAATGGAGTAGCCAGGTGGTGAAGTGGTCTAAGAAGGTGGTAGCTGGCCCTGGGAGGTGGTAAATGACAGTCAGTTGGAGGTTGGAGGGGGTGTAGATGCGCACACAGTGCACTTCAAAAGAGGGGAGGGTAACGCAGGGTGGCAATGGGATATGTGAGAAGGAGCAGTTGTCTGACAGGAGAAAGCCAAATCCTCCACCATGCTTGCTGCTGGGCAGGGTGTGTGATAGAGGTGGAATCCGCCATACGAAAGTGCAGATGGCGAGGCTGTGTCAGAGGGGGTGAGCCAGGTTTCACTGATGCCGAGGAAGGAAAGTTTGTTAGTAATGAAAAGACCATGGATGTAGGAAAGTTTGTTGCAGACAAAGCGTGCGTTCCATAGAGCTCCTGTTAGTGGGACTGGGGATGAAACAGGATGTGTCTGATCATGTCTCGCACAACATATGGCCAGATAAGGTAGTAAAATGTTAAAATGACATTTTCCGGTGAATTTATTTTTCACCGTTTAAAGCAATGCAAAAGTGCAAAAACTCATCAAAAACGCTACGTGTGAACATAGCCCAAGGTGTGGAGGAGCATTTTTGTTTTTGGTTATTTATTTTGCCTTATATACAAGTCATTACCCTGGAAAGGATGTTCCTTAACATTTTTCCCAGGAAAATCCATTTTGGTTTTGTTTTTGTATGTTTTATTGCGAGTCCGTAAAAGTGGCGTAATACTCTGACAACGTTGTTGACAGCATTGACCTGGGAGTCAGAGATGCTTCCAGGGGTCTTCCCATGCTGTTCCCATGTCATTTCAGCACTGTTTCCATCGATTTGGGCAATTTTTAGGCCCTCTGCAGACCGCCGGGGGGAGCCGCCTGAAAAATGCTCAAGTTTCCCATAGACTTACATTGGGCTCGTTGCTTGGGTCGAGCGCCCGAGTATTCCAATGTGCTCGACCCGAGCATCGAGCACCCGAGCATTTTAGTGCTCGCCCATCACTAGTTGTATTCTGACGCGAATGGCCATAAAGTGAAAGAATTTTGAGACTGGATGCAGTTGTGTATTGGCAGTTTTCAGGGTGATAAAGGACCCATTTTGGAGATGTTTTTGAGGTGCGGATATTCTCAGAAGTGATCTTCTCCTTACAGGTGAGGCGCCTGGGATCTGCTCTGATGATAAAGTTTGGAAGGAATGTGCTGAGGGACCCTCATCCTGTGCTGACCTGGACACCGGAGGCCCCAACAGGATGTGTCAGCCAGGTTGTTACTGCCCGGATGAGAAAGTCCTACTAGTGAGTAGTCATCATGTATGGAGGGGACCATGGTCCTGTCGTCATCTTCTGTGTAAAGTATAGGGAGCCCCCAGGTACAGTGTTGTCATGAAGACTCCATCCACATTAATATCTACACATAACTACTCTAGCCTGTTCGCCAGGCTATCTCTGTATGTGTCACAGCTGTCTAACAGCCGTGACACTTGCAGGCGCGGCGAAAATGAATGAAACACCGAGCATGCCAAAATACTCTGCGAGCACAAAAGGGTTAATGAGGCATACTCGATCATCACTGCTAGTAATACATGACCCTTGTTTCATAGAGTAATCGTTGCATCCCCCCCACTGATTGCCCCTGCACTGATGACGGAGCGTTGTATCATTCCGGAGACCCCGTGCAGCGAGACTGTAATAACTGGTGAGTGGTTACACCCGGCACGGAGCTCTGCTGTAATCATGTAATAGGAAATAATAATTATCATTGAGAAGATCCATCAGTCATAACAAAGAAGAGGGAGGTCTGGGGTAAGTGTCACTGGGTGAGTAGTTGTCACTTTCACTGGGTGGAGAGATGTCCCTAGGTGGAAGGTTGTCACTGTCACTGGGTGGATAGTTGTCAATGGATGGAGGGTTGTCACTGTCACTGGATGGGGGATGTCACTGGCTGTAGGTTTGTCATTGTCACTTTGTGGGTAGTTTTCACAGTGTGGGTAGTTATTACTTTCTCTGTGTGGGGAGATGTCACTGGGCAGGTGGATGTCATTTGGCGGGTAGTTGTCACTGGGTGAGTTGTTGCTCATGTCCCTGGATGGAGGTTTGTCACTTGGTCAAAGCTTGCAACTTTCACTGGGTGGGTATTTGTCACTTTCACTGTCTGCATAGTGGTCACTGTCACTCGGTGGAGAGATGTCATTGGGTGGAGGATTTTTACTGTGTTGATAGTTGTCACTGGGTGAAGAAATATAAGTGGAGAGTTGTCAGTGCGTGATGGTGGTGTCTGGATGGTAGAATCGCCCTCGGTGGCTGGTTTGTTAGATGGTGAAGACTCGTTACTGGGTGAGGAGTTGGTTAATTTCTCCTCCCAGTCACGCGCATAATACAATACATAAACACACCAGTGGCTTTTGGCAGAATGGCATTAATGAAAAACTGCTGCAGGGTTAAGACATGACCGTGTATAAGCTCGTGATCTCCAGGCCCTCCGGCTGCACTGCATTACATACAGGCATGAATCACTGCATGGGCTCAAGAATAATCCAGAAACTATAGTCTGTAATCACAGGTCGCCGTAAAATTCACAAATGTAAGAGAAAGCTCCATCATGTAAAGAAGAAGCCTTAGAATCCAGAAACACTGCCATCTTCTCTGCACCAAAGCTCATTTACAAAGGCAAAAATGCAAAACTGTTCTGTGGTGGGATGAAGCAAAATGTGAAACCCCGGACACTGTGTCCTGTGGAGTCAGGATTATCCAGCTTGTCATCAAGGAGAGGGACCATCCAGCTTGTCACCGAGGAGAGGGACCATCCAGCTTGTCACCAAGGAGAGGGACCATCCAGCTTGTCATCGAGGAGAGGGACCATCCAGCTTGTCATCGAGGAGAGGGACGATCCAGCTTGTCATCGAGGGGAGGGACCATCCAGCTTGTCATCGAGGAGAGGGACCATCCAGCTTGTCACCAAGGAGAGGGACCATCCAGTTTGTCATCGAGGAGAGGGACCATCCAGCTTGTCATCGAGGAGAAGGACCATCCAGCTTGTCACCAGCGCACAGTTCACATCTCTGATATATGGGGGCATTAGTGTCTATGGCAGGGACAGAGCAAACAGGAGAGGAGCCATCAATGCTGTACGTTATATAGAAGTGTTAGAACAACATTGTCATGAAAACAACACCCACTCTTGGGTCAGACCTTGCAGCTCTCTGGCACCCCCTTATCCTGCTGGTCAAACACGGTATTGACAGAGGATAAGCACGGGTGCAGCTGCTCTAATTTATGTCGACTATTGCGGCACGTGATGTGACAGGACGTATATATACCACCAGTTCCTTCCAGGAACGTATATATACCTCCGACCAGCCACCCTCAAACCACAATATCACATAAATACTGGTATACTGCCACCACCGATCGCTTAACAGGTGGATCGGGTACCTGGTAGGTAACGTGAATTAGCGAGTGAGGAACGTGTTTGCTCGACATAGGACAAGAAGAAAGAAACTGGTAAATAATTAATGATTTACTCCCAAAAGGTGGGCAGTGTTTACAAAATATATACAAGATATTATAAAGGAGACAATTTACATGTATGCATAAACAGTTATTAAAATAAAAGGGATAAGTAATAGCAAAACCTGCTTCACAAGGTGATGGTCTCAGATTCTGTGGGGGGGACGGCTCCCCGGAAATTAGACTTGATTCCTTCACGCAGCGTGTAGTGCATGCGTCTGCGTCCCTGGTTGGAATGGCTTGAAAAATGGCCAATCTGGTTTTTAGCAAGCAGCCAAAACTCTGGGGAACACCCCTTATTTACCTTACAAGGGGGCTCGGCTTTGCGAGCCCACCCAGCTGCAGAAGACCTAAAAAATCCTTCAGATTCCATATCTTGGTGTGGGGGGGTCCCACATCCAAGAGGGAGACATCATCTTGACCGTCACCAATATTCATGAAGATAGATATTAAATATGAAACCTCTATGACGCTCAGAATCTCAGAATCCATTATCTCAGTTCCCGGTCATTCCTCAGTTATGCAAGTTATACTATTGTAATGGGAAAAAGGTGAGCATTCAAAAAACGTGGTTCCGATGTTTCTGTCAGACCTGTGCGTGATTAAAATTGGCATAAAATGTTTGTACAATTAAGCAATGGGATTTTTTTGGAGGGATTTTCCGGTTTGTACCAGCGCTTGCCCTGGACTGAGGTTTTATGGCGGGTCATAAAAATTCCTGGTTTGGGGAAAAGCAAAAGTGAGTTCTATGTCTTCACTTACAAACAGATAGGGGGTGGGTTTTTTTTTCCTTTTTTAAAACATCTCTGATTTTTAAAAACTCGGGCAAAAATACCTTTTGCCTGACACCTCCCCCTTTTTGACTGCGCTATGGAGGTAGGACCTTCTGGTACTCCTCCAAGCGTATGTCTGGAGGCTCCCCTCGCCGGGACAACCCATCGGCATTGCCATGCTCGCTGCCCTTGCGGTGTTGAACGGTAAAGTCGTACTGCTGGAGGGTGAGGCTCCAGCGTAACAACCTTCCGTTGGCACCTGACATGGTGTGCAGCCAACTCAGGGGGTTGTGGTCAGTCACGACAGTGAAGGGGCGCCCGTACAAGTAAGGCTGTAAGCGGTTGAGGGCCCATACAATGGCCAGGCACTCCTTCTCTATGGTGGAATAGGCCACTTCCCTCGGCAGCAGTTTCCGGCTTAGGTACAACACGGGGTGTTCTTGGTTCCCCGAGTCGACCTGGCTGAGTACAGCACCGAGGCCAAACTCACTGGCGTCGGTCTGTACTAAGAGTGGCCGTGTGCCGTCGACCGCCTTTAGTACAGGAGAGCTGCTCAGGGCAGTCTTCAAAGCCCTAAAGGCCACCTCGCATTCATCCGTCCATTTGACGGAATGGGGTAGGCTCTTCCTGGTGAGGTCTGTCAAGGGCTTCGCAAGGCTACTATAGTCCTGCACAAAGCGTCTATAGTACCCTGCGGTGCCCAAGAAGGACTGCACCTGCTTCTTGGTCCTGGGGGTGGGCCAGGACACGATAGCGTCCACCTTCCCAGGCTCTGTGTCACACTGTCACAGAATACTGGAGGTAGGGGGCCTAAGCTGACCCTAAGCTGGGGCCCTGACTAATCCCTCATCCTGGAGGTACTGTTAAAGGTACAGAGGTCCAGGCCGCCAGCGTAACCCCTACCTCCTGAGGATCCCTGCACCACAGTAATCTAGTCCTGAGAAGGACCCCGATCACAACAATAGGGAACCAGCAATAATATGCCCACACACAGTATTTAGACGAACGAGACAGTACAAGGGAAAAACCAAAACCACCTTGCATACAACTTCAACAAAACTACAACAGAGGGAACACCAACGGGAAAGGAGATAAATGATAAAGCGAGGAAAGGGAAATAACACTTTCAAATACACTTATCTCAGCAACTCCAAACACCACGATCCGCTCTGTAAGTCTGAATGAAAAGCTTTCACCGACACCTCACAAACAGACCTGCAGGAATATAAAGGAGTCTCACTAACGAAGCATTGATTGCAGCTGGGCGAGGCTGGACCTCAGCTAGCCCAGAGAGAGAGAGAATTAACTCCTTCACTGCCGAGAAAACACAAAGCACCAACAAGTCAGCTGCGAGAAGTCAGGCTGTGTACTCGTGACGATCTTCGTGGCAACACACCCGTGACAGTACCCCCCCTTCTACGAGGGGCCTCCGGACCCTCAGGGCCAGGTTTATCCGGGTGAGTCGTGTGGAAGGCCCGAACTAATCGGTCTGCGTTAATATCCGACGCAGGAACCCACATCCTCTCCTCAGGACCATACCCCTTCCAATGAACCAAGTACTGAAGGGACCGGCGATTAAAGCGTGAATCAATGACCCTCGATACCTGGAACTCCAAGTTACCATTGACAACCACAGGAGGGGGAGGTAAAGGTGACGGTACCACCGGCGCCACATACCTCTTAAGCAATGATCTGTGAAACACGTTGTGAATTTTAAACGTAGGGGGGAGGTCAAGACGGAATGCCACCGGATTAATAACAGAACTGATTCTGTACGGCCCGATGAACCTGGGACCCAGTTTCCAGGAGGGAACCTTAAGTTTAATATTCCTGGTAGACAACCATACCTGATCGTTCACACTTAGGTCCGGACCAGACACTCTCCTCCTATCAGCCATACGTTTGTATCGGTTCCCCATAGTATTCAGATTCTTCAGCACCCCTCTCCATACTGAAGCGAGAGATGAGGAAAATCGTTCCTCCTCCGGAACCCCCGAAGAGCCCCCCCTACTGAAAGTACAAAACTGGGGGTGAAAACCATATGCCCCAAAAAACGGGGACTTACCAGTGGACTCGCTTCGCCTATTATTGAGAGCAAACTCTGCCAGAGGTAGGAAAGAAGCCCAGTCCTCCTGGTTCTCTGACACAAAACACCGAAGATATGTCTCCAAGCTCTGGTTCATACGTTCCGTCTGACCATTGGTCTGAGGATGAAAAGCCGACGAGAATGACAAATGCATCCCCCGCCGTGCACAAAACGCCTTCCAGAACTTGGACACAAACTGAGACCCCCGATCAGACACCACCTCGGAGGGTACCCCGTGAAGCCTCACAATCTCCCCAATGAACACCTGCGCAAGAGTTTTAGCATTAGGGAGAGCCGGAAGAGCGATAAAATGTGCCATCTTGCTGAACCTGTCCACTACAACGAGTATGACCGTTTTACCCGAAGACGGAGGGAGGTCCGTAATAAAGTCCATAGACAGATGAGTCCAAGACGCTCCGGGATCTTCAAAGGTAAGAGGGCCCCAGACGGACGGGTATGTGAGGTCTTAGAGCGCGCACAAACCCCACAGGACGCGACAAAAGTTACCACCTCTTTATGTAAGTTAGGCCACCAAAACCGACGCGAGAGGAGATCCACAGTTGCTTTACTCCCCGGGTGTCCTGCAAAAACTGAGTTATGGTGTGCCTCGATCACCTTTTGTCGCAACTGATCTGGAACGAACAGTCTCCCCGGAGGTCCAACAGGGGCGTCCCCCTGAGCCTCCAATATCTCCTCCTCCAGCTCAGAGCATACTGCCGAAACCACCACCCCCTCCTGAAGAACAGGAATCGGGTCGTCCGTATTCCCGGCCCCAGGGAAACTACGAGATAAGGCATCCGCCTTTACATTTTTAGACCCAGGACGATATGTAACGACGAAATTAAACCTGGTAAAAAACAATGACCACCTAGCTTGTCTGGGATTCAGACGTTTAGCGGACTCCAGATATAGCAGGTTCTTGTGATCGGTGATGACGGTGACCGGATGAACTGCCCCCTCCAAAAAATGGCGCCACTCCTCAAAAGCTAACTTAATGGCCAGGAGTTCCCTATTGCCGACATCGTAATTCCTCTCAGCGGACGACAATTTTTTAGAGAAAAAGGCGCACGGATGCCACTTACCAGGGGACGAACCCTGTGACAATACTGCTCCCACCCCTACCTCGGAAGCGTCTACCTCTACAAAGAATGGCTGAGACGCATCAGGTTGAATGAGTATGGGTGCCGAGGCAAAACATTTTTTCAAGGAGGAGAATGCTTGACAAGCCTTGTCAGACCACCTAGAAAAATCCGTCCCCTTTTTAGTCATGTCTGTGAGAGGCTTAACCACGGACGAGAAATTACGAATGAACTTCCGGTAATAGTTAGCAAACCCCAGGAAACGTTGTAGTGCCTTAAGATTCTCCGGCCGATCCCACTCAAGAACTGCCCGCACTTTCCCAGGGTCCATACGAAAACCGGACGCAGAAACCAGGAAGCCTAAAAACTGGAGTTCCTGTACGGCGAACACACACTTTTCCCACTTGGCATACAGTTTATTATCCCGCAAGATCTGTAACACCTGTCTAACATGCTCCTGATGAGACACCAGATCCGGCGAGTAAATTAAGATATCATCCAGATATATGACAACAAACTGTCCCACCAGGTGGCGAAAAATATCATTAACAAAGTGTTGAAACACCGCCGGGGCATTAGTCAGACCGAATGGCATGACAAGGTTCTCATAATGCCCCTCCGGAGTGTTAAAAGCCGTCTTCCACTCATCCCCCTCCTTCATCCTAATCAAATTGTACGCCCCCCTGAGATCCAACTTAGAGAACCATTTGGCGCCCACGATCTGATTAAAGAGATCGGGAATAAGTGGGAGCGGATACGGATCTCGGACCGTAATCCGATTAAGTTCACGGAAATCCAGGCAAGGGCGTAGGCCTCCATCTTTCTTCTTAACAAAGAAGAACCCCGCGGCCACCGGTGAAGATGAAGGTCTAATATGCCCCTTAGCCAGACTTTCTGAAATATAATCCTTCATGGCCTGCCTCTCAGGACCAGAAAGGTTATACAACCTAGCTTTAGGTAACTTGGCCTCAGGGAGCAGTTTTACAGAACAGTCATACTCGCGATGAGGAGGTAGTTCCTGACACCCATTCTCCGAGAATACATCCTCAAAGTCTGCCAGAAATGGAGGTAAGACCCAAGGAGTAACCGCACCGATGACCGTGTTCATGCAGTTTTTATTACAGAATTTACTCCATTGGCTTATCTCTCTGGTTTGCCAATTAATAACAGGGTTATGCTTAGCTAACCAAGGAAGGCCCAACACTATAGGAGTGGGAAGACCCTCCAACACGTAGCAAGACAACAGTTCTTTATGTATTGCCCCCACTTGAAGTTTTACGCCATGCACAGCTTGCAAAAAACTTCCCTGACCGAGAGGCCTGGCATCGATCGAGAATATGGGGATGGGTTTAGCCAACTCACTCAATCGCATACCTTGAACCCGGGCAAACCGAGCATCAACCAGATTAGCCCCGGCCCCACTATCCAGAAGAACCGATATCCTCTCAGTTCTCGTACCCACCACCACCTCCGCCGGTACGAGAAACTGAGACGAACCTAGGGACGAAATACCTACTCCCAGATTGCCGTCCACCACACAACCTGGGATCAACAGTTTTTTCGACGACTCTTTACTCAGCAAGGGGCGGGATGGACACCCCCCAATAAAATGTCCCTTTTTCCCGCAGAGGAAACACCTTCCTGTCTTATGGCGCACCACCGGTCCCCTTCCCCGAAATGATGTCCCTCCTAATTGCATAGGCTCCTCCGGACTGACCAGGGGAACCACCATATGAGGGGACCTTGTAAGAGGTGGAGACATTACAGGGGGTAGAGTTATCCCGCACCTCTCCCGAAGCCGTCTGTCAACGCGAATAGCAAGGGCCATAGCGGCTTCCAGTGACGCGGGAGAGTCATACTGTGCCAACACATCCTGTAATTTGTCGGATAAACCATGACAAAACTGGCTCCTAAGAGCCGGGTCATTCCACTGGGTGTCCGTGGCCCACCTACGGAACTCCGAACAGAATTCCTCCGCCGGACGATCTCCCTGCTGAATCCTACGTAACTTAGACTCAGCAAGGGAGATCCGATCTGGGTCATCATATACGAGTCCCAAAGCAGCGAAAAACCTATCCACTGACTGGAGAACTGGGGAGCTAGGGGGAAGAGAGAACGCCCAAGAATGTGGGTCCCCTTGTAGGAGCGAGATGACAATTCCCACCCTTTGTTCTTCACTGCCCGATGACCGAGGCCGCAGCCGAAAGTACAATTTGCATGCCTCCCGGAAAACAAAAAACTTGTCCCGCCCCCCAGTGAACCTGTCAGGGAGAGCTACTTTAGGTTCTGGTCCGGCTTGCTCCAGAGGATGCAAAACCTTGGACCTAACGTCCGCCAGCCCCATGGACAAACTCTGCAACTGCTGAGCTAGACCGGCTACTGGATCCATGGTAGCTGGAGAAAAACTAAGTTGGTCGGTGAAAATGTCACACTGTCACAGAATACTGGAGGTAGGGGGCCTAAGCTGACCCTAAGCTGGGGCCCTGACTAATCCCTCATCCTGGAGGTACTGTTAAAGGTACAGAGGTCCAGGCCGCCAGCGTAACCCCTACCTCCTGAGGATCCCTGCACCACAGTAATCTAGTCCTGAGAAGGACCCCGATCACAACAATTGGGAACCAGCGATAATATGCCCACACACAGTATTTAGACGAACGAGACAGTACAAGGGAAAAACCAAAACCACCTTGCATACAACTTCAACAAAACTACAACAGAGGGAACACCAACGGGAAAGGAGATAAATGATAAAGCGAGGAAAGGGAAATAACACTTTCAAATACACTTATCTCAGCAACTCCAAACACCACGATCCGCTCTGTAAGTCTGAATGAAAAGCTTTCACCGACACCTCACAAACAGACCTGCAGGAATATAAAGGAGTCTCACTAACGAAGCATTGATTGCAGCTGGGCGAGGCTGGACCTCAGCTAGCCCAGAGAGAGAGAGAATTAACTCCTTCACTGCCGAGAAAACACAAAGCACCAACAAGTCAGCTGCGAGAAGTCAGGCTGTGTACTCGTGACGATCTTCGTGGCAACACACCCGTGACACTCTGGCTTCAGAGTACCCCCACCTACCCGGTGCCCCAGGTAGTGGACCTCGTTCATGCCCATCTGGCACTTTCCCGGCTTGATGGTCAAGCCCGCCTGGTGAATGCGCCCGAGCACCTGCTGCAGATGCTCGAGGTGATCCTCCCAGGTGGGACTGAAGATGGCAATGTCATCCAGGTACGCTACTGCGTACCTCTCCAGTCCCTGGAGCAGGTGGTTGACCATTCGCTGGAACGTGGCAGGGGCATTTTTCATGCCGAAGGGCATGACCGTGGATTCATACAATCCGAAGGGGGTGATAAAGGCGGACTTCTCCTGGGCCCCGGGGCTCAAGGGAATCTGCCAATATCCCCGACTCAAATCCATAATGGAGAGATAGCTTGCGCTGGCTAACCGCTCCAGCAGCTCCTCAATGCGTGGCATTGGTTGTGCGTCAGAGGCGGTGATAACGGTGAGCCCCCTGTAGTCCACACAGAACCGGGTGGTCCGGTCCTTCTTAGGCACCAGGACTACAGGTGAGGCCCACGCGCTCTTGGACTGCTTAATCACCCCCAACTGCAGCATCTCCTCGACCTCCTGGCGCATGACATGCTGCACCTCGTCGGAGATTCGATAGGCTGTCCGCCGGAGTGGGGCATGATTCCCGGTGTCCACTTCATGGACCGCCACTTCAGTCCTGCCAGGCAGGTTGGTGAACACTGCTTGGAAGGGTTTCAGCACTGCTTGCATCTGAGACCTCTGGTCTGCGGATAGCAAGTCGCTTAGCTCTACATCCTCTAGGGACCCGCTGGCCTTCGCTTGGGCGAGCATGTCCAAGAGGGGGTCATCCTCCCCATCCTCGGGCAGGTTGCAGACCGGTAGGACGCAGGTTCCACGTTCTTGATGAGCCTTCATCATATTAACGTGAAACGCCTTCCGCCTACCCCGCTCGTGGTCAAGTGTGATCACGTAGGTGATCGGGTTGAGCTGTTGGTGAATGACGTACGGGCCTTCCCAGGCCGCCTGAAGCTTGTCCTTTGGTACGGGGACCAGCACCCACACCTTCTGACCCACCTGGTAGGTCCATTCTCGGGCGTTCTGGTCGTACCAATGCTTCTGGTCAGCCTGGGCTTGCGCCATATTGTCATGCACCAACTGCGTCAAGGTCTGCATCTTGTCACGGAAGCGCATGACATACTCCACGATGGACACTCCTGGGGAGCTCGGCTCTTCTTCCCAGAATTCCCTTATCAACCCAAGGTGTCCTCGGACACGCCTGCCATACAGGAGCTCAAAGGGGGAAAACCCCGTCGAGGCCTGTGGAACCTCTCTGTAAGCAAATAGCAGGTGTGGGAGGTAACGCTCCCAGTCGCGACCCTGGGTCTCAACCAGCATTTTTAACATCTGTTTGAGGGTACCGTTGAATCGCTCACACAAACCATTGGTCTGTGGGTGATACGCACTCGATACCAGATGCTGCACCTGCATTTTCTTACATAGGGCCTCCATTAAGCGTGACATGAACTGAGTCCCCTGGTCGGTAAGCATCTCCCTGGGAAATCCTACTCGCGAAAAGATGGCCAAGAGGGCGTCCGCCACCTTATCCGCCCTAATTGAGGACAGGGCTACTGCCTCCGGATACCGGGTAGCATAGTCTACCACGGTAAGGATGAATCGTTTTCCAGAGCTGCTGGGTATGGCCAGTGGTCCCACAATGTCCACAGCAATCCTCTGGAAAGGCTCCTCTATCACTGGCAAAGAGATCAGGGGGGCTTTGGGGGCCGGCCCTGACTTTCCCACTCTTTGACACGTGGTACAGGATCGACAGTAGTTCACCACATCTGTCCTCATTTTGGGCCAATAAAAGTGATGAGACAGCCGGGCCTTGGTTTTGCTGACCCCCAAGTGTCCAGCGAGTGGAATTTCATGGGCGATCCGCAACAACTCATCCCTGAATGGGTAGGGGACGACCAGCTGTCTTTCCCTCAGCCACTCCTGTTGGGGTGTACAGGGAACTGTCTCCCGGTACAACCTCCCTTGGTCCCAGAATACCCTCTCCTTATCCGACTCGGAGGTGGGTTTCTCAGCGAGGCTCCTTAACGTCTCTAGGCTAGCATCTGAGTGCAGAGCTGCCTGAAACTCCTGGCTGGAGGAAGCCAGAAGTGAGGTTAAGGCCACGTCCTCACTGGGACCCTCTGGGACCGGCTCTGGGTCCATACCTGATTCAGTTATTCCTCTGTTCGAGGAGGGTCCAGAAGGCAGGGCGTTACTTGCGTTCTGGGCACTCTGACTGCGGGTAACAGCGGCTATATAGGCCGTCTCCCCGGGGAATAACCCCGTCTCATTAGCCGGCGAGGCCATGAGAACTACTTCTCCATCATCCTCCATTACCTCAGGCACAGTGCTACGTATGGGGCAGCGACTATCAGCCAGGTCACCATCTGTTGTGACACTGGTCACTGGCACAGCCCCACCTGCGCCATGGTCCTCGTGCCTCTCCCCATTACCCTTGGCACTGACCGTTGCTCCTGCTAGGGGATCCTCAGCAACATCACCCCGCAGAGTGACATGGCTGAGTTCTCTTGCACCTTCCAATACAACAACATCATCATAATCATCATCATCATCATCATCATGTAAAGCATTGACATTCACATTATCAGCATTAACCTTACCAACCGTATCAGATCGGGGAGGGGTGTCAGGGACATAATAAGCAAACATCCTCCCCAAATCAGTTCCCAACAAAACATTTGCAGGTAGGTTTTTGGATACTCCCACTTCCTTCACCCCACTCCCCGCACCCCAATCAATAAAAACCCAGGCCATGGGCAAGGGGCATCGGACGCACCCAAGCCCAGTGACAGTCAGGGTCTTTCCTGGAATAAGCGCTTCAGGGGACATCAGTTCGGGTCGGATGAGGGTTCGTTCGACCCCAGTGTCCTTGAGGCCTACAGTGAGTGTTCCCCACCCTGACAGACTGAAAGTTTTCACAGGCCCTCCCAACCGGCCCACCCACCAAAAGAACTGAGGCATTAGGCCCTGGGGCCTTGGATGGGGGGTTCTTCCTCTGCTTCTCTGGGCAAGTGGCGCTAAGATGACCAGTCTGGTTGCAGGAATAACACCTGCGGGCATCGGATGCAGGCAGGGCCTTGGCAATGGGAAAAAGGCCTCCGGAAGGTCGGCTGGCAGGGGCAGGGATGGTGGTTGATGGCTTACCCCCTTTCCAGCTGGCGACGACCGGCTTCCGCACCTCTGGTCTCCGGTTGGCCTCGTAGGTGTCTGCGATCTGCGCTGCTTTATTGGCATCAGGTGGCTCCCGATCCATCACGAACTGCCGTACCTCAGTCGGACACAGATGCAGGAACTGGTCTTTCACCATCAGGTCCTTTAGCTGCTCAAAGGTGGTCGCTGACAGTCCTTGGATCCACTGCTCAAAGTTGGTTCTGAGCCCGTCTACCACATCACGGTAGGTGTCCTGTGGTCCACGTTGGAGGGTTCTGAATTTTTTCCGGTAAACCTCCGGAGTCAGCTGGTACTTTTTTTATCAGGGCCTGCTTGACGGCCTCATAGTCTCCATCCTGCTCTCGAGGGAGGGAAGCAAACACCTCCAAAGCTTTTCCTCGGAGCCCTGGAGTCAAATATCTTGCCCATTGGTCGATGGGCAGCTGATACTGCCTGCAGGCCTTTTCAAAGCCTCGCAGAAATGTGTCCAAGTCCCCATCCTTTTCCATCACAGGGAAGTGCTCAGGACGAGGTTTAAAGCAGCTGGCACTGTTGGACTCACGGGTCGGCGTAGAGGGCGACTCCTTCTGAATCCGGGCTAGCTCCAGCTGGTGTTGTCGGTCAGCTTGGGCTTGTCGCTCAGCAGCGTAGAGGGCGACTCCTTCTGAATCCGGGCTAGCTCCAGCTGGTGTTGTCGGTCAGCTTGGGCTTGTCGCTCAGCAGCCTCTCGGTCAGCTTGGGCTTGTCGCTCAGCCCGCTCCTGGAATTTCAGGATCAGCTCCAGTCGTCCATCATGATTGTCTGTGGCGAGCTCCTCCAAGGCCATCTGCAGGTGGGGGTCCACACTACCCTGGTTGCGGGTATGGCTGGCAATCACTGGTTGGACCCCGGCAGCAGCGCCATCCGGGCCTTGGCTGGCCGCCCCCTCATCAGGGCTCTGCTGTCGGACGGGCTCTGCAGCATCTTGTAACAGTTCAGAAATCATTTGTTCTTTGCTTTTGCCGTGGGGGTCAATGCCTTTGATTATACATATTCCAGTAAGAGTGTCCTTTTTCTGCTGGTGATACCAGGACTCCCCAACTACGACCATGATCACCAAAATAAAAATAGAAAAGAAAAATCGAAGAAGGGTAGGGGTAACTGCTACACATACAGTATTGTCTCAGATCTAATAAACACTGAGTTCGATCTTCAAAACTTTTGTGCAAGTTTTTAGTGAGAGGAATGATTGCTCAAACCCGATCACTAATGTCCTATGATCCCACCGCTGCCACCAATTTGTCATGAAAACAACACCCACTCTTGGGTCAGACCTTGCAGCTCTCTGGCGCCCCCTTATCCTGCTGGTCAAACACGGTATTGACAGAGGATAAGCACGGGTGCAGCTGCTCTAATTTATGTTGACTATTGCGGCACGTGATGTGACAGGACGTATATATACCACCAGTTCCTTCCAGGAACGTATATATACCTCCGACCAGCCACCCTCAAACCACAATATCACATAAATACTGGTATACTGCCACCACCGATCGCTTAACAGGTGGATCGGGTACCTGGTAGGTAACGTGAATTAGCGAGTGAGGAACGTGTTTGCTCGACATAGGACAAGAAGAAAGAAACTGGTAAATAATTAATGATTTACTCCCAAAAGGTGGGCAGTGTTTACAAAATATATACAAGATATTATAAAGGAGACAATTTACATGTATGCATAAACAGTTATTAAAATAAAAGGGATAAGTAATAGCAAAACCTGCTTCACAAGGTGATGGTCTCAGATTCTGTGGGGGGGACGGCTCCCCGGAAATTAGACTTGATTCCTTCACGCAGCGTGTAGTGCATGCGTCTGCGTCCCTGGTTGGAATGGCTTGAAAAATGGCCAATCTGGTTTTTAGCAAGCAGCCAAAACTCTGGGGAACACCCCTTATTTACCTTACAAGGGGGCTCGGCTTTGCGAGCCCACCCAGCTGCAGAAGACCTAAAAAATCCTTCAGATTCCATATCTTGGTGTGGGGGGGTCCCACATCCAAGAGGGAGACATCATCTTGACCGTCACCAATATTCATGAAGATAGATATTAAATATGAAACCTCTATGACGCTCAGAAGCTCAGAATCCATTATCTCAGTTCCCGGTCATTCCTCAGTTATGCAAGTTATACTATTGTAATGGGAAAAAGGTGAGCATTCAAAAAACGTGGTTCCGATGTTTCTGTCAGACCTGTGCGTGATTAAAATTGGCATAAAACGTTTGTACAATTAAACAATGGGATTTTTTTGGAGGGATTTTCCGGTTTGTACCAGCGCTTGCCCTGGACTGAGGTTTTATGGCGGGTCATAAAAATTCCTGGTTTGGGGAAAAGCAAAAGTGAGTTCTATGTCTTCACTTACAAACAGATAGGGGGTGGGGTTTTTTTTTCCTTTTTTAAAACATCTCTCATTTTTAAAAACTCGGGCAAAAATACCTTTTGCCTGACAAACATCTGCTTTATCCAGACAACATCTGTTTCAAGAAAGATCTTGCCTGCAGTCTGGACCTTCCACCAATACAAAAACATTTCTTGCATTAAGAAAGGAGAAATCTGACGAAGAGCCCGAAACTGAGGAGCAGTGAGAAACTGTCATCAGACAAGAAAGGGACAAAGTTCTCCTCCCAAAAATCCAGTGATTGTCTTCTCACTTCCCTGACGTCTACAGACAGCTGTAAGAAGAGGGGACGGTGCACGATGATGGACACGGCCCAGGAACAATAGGGGGCCAGGGCCCGGGCACAATGGGGGACAGGGCCCGGGCACAATTGGAGACATGGCCAGGGCACAATGGTGGACACGGCCCGGGCACAATGGGGGACACGGCCTGGGCACAATGGGGGACAGTGCCCTGGCACAATTAGGGGACACAGCCAGGGCACAATGGGGGACAGTGCCCTGGCACAATGGTGGACACGGCCTGAGCACGATGGGGGATACGGCCTGGGCACGATGGGGGACACGGCCTGGGCACGATGGGGGACACGGCCAGAGCACGATGGGGGACACGGCCTGGGCACGATGGGGGACACGGTCCGGGCACGATGGGGGACACGGCCTGGGCACGATGCGGGACACGGCCTGGGCACGATGGGGGACACGGCCAGAGCACGATGGGGGACACGGCCTGGGCACGATGGGGGACACGGCCAGAGCACGATGGGGGACACGGCCCGGGCACGATGGGGGACACGGCCAGGGCACGTATCTATTAAGATTTGTCGCTGCCATCATTTTCTAATTGAGGTGATTAACCAAATGTAAAGGAGAAATGTCCAATGTCCAGTCTGTTCTGTGTGATAAAACATGAAGACAAGAGCCTTCCTGATCATCACATTCGTGTTTCCTTTACATTTTACACAAAGGCCCAATGTTTTAGGGAATGGAGTTATAAATCTCCCCGTCCTCTTCTTTTCCTCAGCACCTGTCTATCAGGCCGGATCACCAACTGCTCGAACGTGACCTGTAACGGTAAGAACCTGACTCCATACTCCACCAGTCCGTTCCCCACGCCTTATCTCCGTCTGGTCCCGGTGGTTGCCATTCTTGGTGGCACCTCCTCATCTTGTTTCTTCTCCTTGCGGTGCTAGGCCTGCACTGGTCTCTGTGGACCCCCTGGAGCGAGTGTTCTGTGTTGTGCGGGGGAGGATTCCAGAACCGGTACCGCTTCTGTACAGAGCTTTCTCCTTCTGTTGCCGGGTTACCATGTGAAGGTCCAGATCGTGAAGAGGAGCCCTGCAGTCTGGAGCCTTGTCCTGGTGAGGGCAAGGAACAGTCTATCACCCTGAAGAGCACGCTGCATCTCACTGCCCGATACAAAGAGATTGTACAGTGAGACACAAGCTGTGTGCCCCCTAGGGAGAGACCCGAGCTGTGCGCCCCCTTGTGATAGATCGGAACTATGCGCCCCCTAGTGAGAGACCCGAGTTCTGCGCCCCCTAGTGATAGACCCCAGCAGTGCGCCCCCCTAGTTAGAGACCCGAACAGTGCGCCCCCCTAGTGAGAGACCCGAGTTCTGCGCCCCCTAGTGATAGACCCGAGCAGTGCGCCCCCCTAGTTAGACCCGAACTGTGCGCCCCCCTAGTGAGAGACCCGAGTTCTGCGCCCCCTAGTGAGAGAACCGATCAGTGCTCCCACTAGTGAGACACTCGAGCTGTGAGCCCCCTAGTGAGACACCTGAGTTGTGCGCCCCCTAGTGAGAGAACCGAGCAGTGTGCCCCCCTAGTGATAGACCGAGCAGTGTGCCACCCTAGTGATAGACCCAAGCTGTGCACCCCCTAGTGAGAGACCCGAGCAATGCGCCCCCTAGTGAGAGACCCGAGCTGTGCACCCCCTAGTGAGAGACCCGAGCAGTGCGACCCCTAGTGAGAGACCCGCGCAGTGCGCCCCCTAGTGATAGACCAGAGCAGTTCGCCCCCCTAGTGATAGACCGAGCAGTGTGCCCCCCTAGTGAGAGACCCGAGCTGTGCGCCCCCTAGTGATAGACCAGAGCAGTGCGCCCCCTAGTGATAGACCAGAGCAGTGCGCCCCCTAGTGATAGACCAGAGCAGTGCGCCCCCTAGTGAGAGACCAGAGCAGTGCGTCCCCCTAGTGATAGACCAGAGCAGTGCACCCCCTAGTGATAGACCAGAGCAGTGCGCCCCCCTAGTGAGAGACCCGAGCTGTGCGCCCCCTAGTGATAGACCAGAGCAGTGCGCCCCCTAGTGATAGACCAGAGCAGTGCGCCCCCTAGTGAGAGACCAGAGCAGTGCGTCCCCCTAGTGATAGACCAGAGCAGTGCGCCCCCTAGTGATAGACCAGAGCAGTGCGCCCCCCTAGTGAGAGACCCGAGCAGTGCGCCCCCTAGTGATAGACCCGAGCAGTGCGCCCCCTAGTGATAGACCCGAGCAGTGCGCCCCCTAGTGATAGACCAGAGCAGTGCGCCCCCTAGTGATAGACCAGAGCAGTGCGCCCCCCTAGTGAGAGACCCGAGCAGTGCGCCCCCTAGTGATAGACCCGAGCAGTGCGCCCCCTAGTGATAGACCAGAGCAGTGCGCCCCCCTAGTGAGACACCCGAGCAGTGCGCCCCCTAGTGATAGACCAGAGCAGTGCGCCCCCCTAGTGAGAGACCCGAGCAGTGCGCCCCCTAGTGATAGACCAGAGCAGTGCGCCCCCCTAGTGAGAGACCCGAGCAGTGCGCCCCCTAGTGATAGACCAGAGCAGTGCGCCCCCCTAGTGATAGACCGAGCAGTGCGCCCCCCTAGTGAGAGACCCGAGCAGTGCGCCCCCCTAGTAAGAGAACCAAGCAGTGCGCCCCCCTAGTGAGAGAACCAAGCAGTGCGCCCCTCTAGTGATAGACCGAGCAGTGTGCCCCCTAGTGAGAGAACTGAGCAGTGCGCCCCCTAGTGATAGACCAGAGCAGTGCGCCCCCCTAGTGAGAGACCCGAGCAGTGCGCCCCCTAGTGATAGACCAGAGCAGTGCGCCCCCCTAGTGATAGACCGAGCAGTGCGCCCCCCTAGTGAGAGACCCGAGCAGTGCGCCCCCCTAGTGAGAGAACCAAGCAGTGCGCCCCCCTAGTGAGAGAACCAAGCAGTGCGCCCCTCTAGTGATAGACCGAGCAGTGTGCCCCCCTAGTGAGAGAACTGAGCAGTGCGCCCCCTAGTGATAGACCAGAGCAGTGCGCCACCCTAGTGAGAGACCCGAGCAGTGCGCCCCCCTAGTGAGAGACCCGAGCAGTGCTCCCCCTAGTGACAGACCAGAGCAGTGTGCCCCCTAGTGATAGACCAGAGCAGTGCGCCCCCCCTAGTGAGAGACCCGAGCAGTGCGCCCCCTAGTGATAGACCAGAGCAGTGCGCCCCTTAGTGATAGACCAGAGCAGTGCGCCCTCTAGTGATAGACCAGAGCAGTGCGCCCCCCTAGTGATAGACCAGAGCAGTGCTCCCCCCTAGTGGGAGACCCGAGCAGTGCGCCCCCTAGTGATAGACCAGAGCAGTGCGCCCCCTAGTGATAGACCAGAGCAGTGCGCCCCCCTAGTGAGAGACCCGAGCAGTGCGCCCACTAGTGAGAGACCCGAGCAGTGCGCCCCCTAGTGATAGACCCGAGCAGTGCGCCCCCTAGTGATAGACCAGATCAGTGCGCCCCCCTAGTGAGACACCCGAGCAGTGCGCCCCCTAGTGATAGACCAGAGCAGTGCACCCCCCTAGTGAGAGACCCGAGCAGTGCGCCCCCTAGTGATAGACCAGAGCAGTGCGCCCCCCTAGAGAGAGACCCGAGCAGTGCGCCCCCTAGTGATAGACCAGAGCAGTGCGCCCCCCTAGTGATAGACCGAGCAGTGCGCCCCCCTAGTGAGAGACCCGAGCAGTGCGCCCCCCTAGTGAGAGAACCAAGCAGTGCGCCCCCCTAGTGAGAGAACCAAGCAGTGCGCCCCTCTAGTGATAGACCGAGCAGTGTGCCCCCCTAGTGAGAGAACTGAGCAGTGCGCCCTCTAGTGATAGACCAGAGCAGTGCGCCACCCTAGTGAGAGACCCGAGCAGTGCGCCCCCCTAGTGAGAGACCCGAGCAGTGCGCCCCCTAGTGACAGACCAGAGCAGTGCGCCCCCTAGTGATAGACCAGAGCAGTGCGCCCCCCCTAGTGAGAGACCCGAGCAGTGCGCCCCCTAGTGATAGACCAGAGCAGTGCGCCCCTTAGTGATAGACCAGAGCAGTGCGCCCCCTAGTGATAGACCAGAGCAGTGCGCCCCCCTAGTGATAGACCAGAGCAGTGCTCCCCCCTAGTGGGAGACCCGAGCAGTGCGCCCCCTAGTGATAGACCAGAGCAGTGCGCCCCCTAGTGATAGACCAGAGCAGTGCGCCCCCTAGTGATAGACCAGAGCAGTGCGCCCCCCTAGTGATAGACCAGAGCAGTGTGCACCCTTAGTGAGAGACCCGAGCAGTATGCCCCCTAGAGATAAACCAGAGCAGTACGCCCCCTAGTGATAGACCAGAGCAGTATGCCCCCCTAGAGATAGACCAGAGCAGTATGCCCCCCTAGAGATAGACCAGAGCAGTACGCCCCCTAGTGATAGACCAGAGCAGTATGCCCCCCTAGAGATAGACCAGAGCCGTGCACCCCCTAGTGATAGACCAGAGCAGTACGCCCCCTAGAGATAGACCAGAGCAGTACGCCCCCTAGTGATAGACCTGTGCTGTCTGCACTTCTACTTTGATTGAGATGGTCTTTCCTATAAAACTTTACAGAAATTGGGAATTGGGGTGTGTGGAGCAGCTGGACAGACTGTACGAAGACGTGTGGGGAAGGGGTGAGAGTACGGAGCCGGAGCTGCAACAGTCCTTCACCCATTGGGGATGGAGATTACTGTGAGGGGCTGAGCAATGAGCTGGAGCCCTGCGAGCTGGTGCCATGTCCGGGTAAGAGCAGAGCTCCTCCATAATCTGTCTATGCCACACTGTACCCCCACATCTCGTCACACCCGTCATCTCCTGTGCCCCCACATCTCGTCACACCCGTCACCTCATGTGCCCCCACATCTCGTCACCCCCGTCACCTCCTGTGCCCCCACATGTCGTCACCTCCTGTGCCCCCACATCTCATCACCCCCGTCATCTCCTGTGCCCCCACATCTCGTCACACCCGTCACCTCCTGTGCCCCCACATCTCGTCACCTCCTGTGCCCCCACATCTCGTCACACCCGTCACCTCCTGTGCCCCCACATCTCGTCACCCCCGTCATCTCCTGTGCCCCCACATCTCGTCACACCCGTCACCTCCTGTGCCCTCACATCTCGTCACACCCGTCACCTCCTGTGCCCCCACATCTCGTCACCCCCGTCACCTCCTGTGCCCTCACATCTCGTCACCCCCGTCATCTCCTGTGCCCCGACATCTCGTCACACCCGTCACCTCCTGTGCCCTCACATCTCGTCACACCCGTCACCTCCTGTGCCCTCACATCTCGTCACCCCCGTTATCTCCTGTGCCCCCACATCTCGTCACACCCGTCACCTCCTGTGCCCTCACATCTCGTCACACCCGTCACCTCCTGTGCCCCCACATCTCGTCACCCCCGTCATCTCCTGTGCCCCCACATCTCGTCACACCCGTCACCTCCTGTGCCCTCACATCTCGTCACACCCGTCACCTCCTGTGCCCTCACATCTCGTCACCCCCGTCATCTCCTGTGCCCCCACATCTCGTCACACCCGTCACCTCCTGTACCCCCACATCTCGTCACACCCGTCACCTCCTGTGCCCCCACATCTCGTCACCCCCGTCATCTCCTGTGCCCCCACATCTCGTCACACCCGTCACCTCCTGTGCCCTCACATCTCGTCACCCCCGTCATCTCCTGTGCCCCGACATCTTTTCACCCGTCATCTCCTGTACCCCCACATCTCGTCACACCCGTCACCTCCTGTGCCCTCACATCTCGTCACACCCGTCACCTCCTGTGCCCCCACATCTTGTCACACCCGTCACCTCTTGTGCCCCCACATCTCGTCACACCCGTCACCTCCTGTGCCCCCACATCTCGTCACCCCCGTCACCTCCTGTGCCCCCACATCTCGTCACCCCCGTCACCTCCTGTGCCCCCACATCTCGTCACCCCCGTCACCTCCTGTGCCCCCACATCTCGTCACCCCCGTCACCTCCTGTGCCCCCACATGTCGTCACACCCGTCACCTCCTGTGCCCCCACATCTCGTCACACCCGTCACCTCCTGTGCCCTCACATCTCGTCACACCCGTCACCTCCTGTGCCCCCACATCTCGTCACACCCGTCACCTCCTGTGCCCCCACATCTCGTCACACCCGTCACCTCCTGTGCCCCCACATCTCGTCACCCCCGTCACCTCCTGTGCCCCCACATCTTGTCACACCCGTCACCTCCTGTGCCCTCACATCTCGTCACCCGTCCTCTCCTGTGCCCCCACATCTCGTCACCCCCGTCATCTCCTGTGCCCCGACATCTTTTCACCCGTCATCTCCTGTACCCCCACATCTCTTCACACCCGTCACCTCCTGTGCCCTCACATCTCGTCACACCCGTCACCTCCTGTGCCCCCACATCTCGTCACACCCGTCACCTCTTGTGCCCCCACATCTCGTCACACCCGTCACCTCCTGTGCCCCCACATCTTGTCACCCCCGTCACCTCCTGTGCCCTCACATCTCGTCACACCCGTCACCTCTTGTGCCCCCACATCTCGTCACACCCGTCACCTCCTGTGCCCCCATATCTCGTCACACCCGTCATCTTCTGTACCCCCACATCTCGTCACCCGTCCTCTCCTGTGCCCCCACATCTCGTCACACCCGTCACCTCTTGTGCCCCCACATCTCGTCACACCCATCACCTCCTGTGCCCCCACATCTCGTCACCCCCGTCACCTCCTGTGCCCTCACATCTCGTCACACCCGTCACCTCTTGTGCCCCCACATCTCGTCACTCCCGTCACCTCCTGTGCCCCCATATCTCGTCACAACCGTCCTCTCCTGTGCCCCCACATCTCGTCACCCCCGTCACCTCCTGTGCCCTCACATCTCGTCACCCCCGTCACCTCCTGTGCCCTCACATCTCGTCACCCCCGTCACTTCCTGTGCCCCCACATCTCGTCACACCCGTCCTCTCCTGTGCCCCCACATCTCGTCACACCCGTCACCTCCTGTGCCCTCACATCTCGTCACACCCGTCACCTTCTGTGCCCCCACATCTCGTCACACCCGTCACCTTCTGTGCCCTCACATCTCGTCACACCCGTCACCTCCTGTGCCCCCACATCTCGTCACACCCGTCCTCTCCTGTGCCCCCACATCTCGTCACACCCGTCACCTCCTGTGCCCTCACATCTCGTCACCCCCGTCACCTCCTGTGCCCCCACATCTCGTCACACCCGTCCTCTCCTGTGCCCTCACATCTCGTCACCCCCGTCACCTCCTGTGCCCTCACATCTCGTCACCCCCGTCACCTCCTGTGCCCTCACATCTCGTCACCCCCGTCACCTCCTGTGCCCTCACATCTCGTCACCCCCGTCACCTCCTGTGCCCTCACATCTCGTCACCCCCGTCACCTCCTGTGCCCTCACATCTCGTCACCCCCGTCACCTCCTGTGCCCTCACATCTCGTCACCCCCGTCACCTCCTGTGCCCTCACATCTCGTCACCCCCGTCACCTCCTGTGCCCTCACATCTCGTCACCCCCGTCACCTCCTGTGCCCTCACATCTCGTCACACCCGTCACCTCCTGTGCCCTCACATCTCGTCACCCCCGTCACCTCCTGTGCCCTCACATCTCGTCACCCCCGTCACCTCCTGTGCCCTCTTATGTCAATGATATTTTGTTCCAGAGTTCATTTCTTCAGTGACAAACTGTTCGGCCATTGCCGGGTCCGTGTATAGCAGCTGCGGTCCTTCCTGCCCCCGCTCTTGTGATGAGGTGACGCTCCGTCAGGTGAGAGTGATGCGTGTGTGCGATGTGGAAAATATCCGCTCCCAGAGACAAGGATGGTGGGAGTCATTGATTGTATCATGTATGAAATCTCCCAAATTTGAGCATTGTGGGTAATCTCGGTCCTCTGCTCTCCCCCCGCACCGAGCATTGTGGGTAATCTCGGTCCTCTGCTCTCCTCCCGCACCGAGCATTGTGGGTAATCTCGGTCCTTTGCTCTCCTCCCGCACCGAGCACTGTGGGTAATCTCAGTCCCGTGCTATCCTCCCGCACCCAGCATTGTGGGTAATCTCAGTCCTTTGCTGTCCTCCCGCACGAAGCATTGTGGGTAATCTCAGTCCTTTGCTCTCCTCCCACTCCGAGCATTGTGGGTAATCTCAGTCCCATGCTCTCCTCCCGCACCCAGCATTGTGGGTAATCTCAGTCCTTTGCTCTCCTCCCGCACCAAGCATTGTGGGTAATCTCGGTCCTTTGATCTCCTCCCGCACCGAGCATTGTGGGTAATCTCGGTCCCGTGCTCTCCTCCCGCACCGAGCATTGTGGGTAATC
Source organism: Phyllobates terribilis (assembly GCF_046119375.1). Taxonomy (NCBI): domain Eukaryota; kingdom Metazoa; phylum Chordata; class Amphibia; order Anura; family Dendrobatidae; genus Phyllobates; species Phyllobates terribilis. The sequence continues at coordinate 11,555,079 of NW_027362764.1, read as the reverse complement.
TCAGTCCTTTCCTCTCCTCCCACACCGAGCATTGTGGGTAATCTCGGTCGTGTGCTCTCCTCCCGCACCGAGCATTGTCGGTAATCTCGGTCCTTTGCTCTCCTCCCGCACCGAGCATTGTGGGTAATCTCAGTCCTCTGCTCTCCTCCCGCACCGAGCATTGTGGGTAATCTCAGTCCTGTACTCTCCTCCCGCACCCAGCATTGAGGGTAATCTCGATCCTCTGCTCTCCTCCCGCACCGAGCATTGTGGGTAATCTCAGTCCTTTGCTCTCCTCCCGCACCCAGCATTGTGGGTAATCTCAGTCCTTTGCTCTCCTCCCGCACCGAGCATTGTGGGTAATCTCGGTCCTCTGCTCTCCTCCCGCACCGAGCATTGTAGGTAATCTCAGTCCTTTGCTCTCCTCCCGCACCAAGCATTGTGGGTAATCTCAGTCCTTTGCTCTCCTCCCGCACCCAGCATTGTGGGTAATCTCAGTCCTTTGCTCTCCTCTTGCAACGAGCATTGTGGGTAATCTCGGTCCTCTGCTCTCCTCCCGCACCGAGCATTGTGGGTAATCTCAGTCCTTTGCTCTCCACCCGCACCGAGCATTGTGGGCAATCTCAGTCCTTTGCTCTCCTCCCGCACCAAGCATTGTGGGTAATCTCAGTCCTTTGCTCACCTCCCGCACCCAGCAGTGTAGGTAATCTCGGTCCTCTGCTCTCCTCCCGCACCGAGCATTGTGGGTAATCTCAGGCCTTTGCTCTCCTCCCGCACCGAGCATTGTGGGTAATCTCGGTCGCGTGCTCTCCTCCCTCACGGATCATTGTGGGTAATCTCGGTCCTTTGCTCTCCTCCCGCACCGAGCATTGTGGGTAATCTCAGTCCTCTGCTCTCCTCCCGCACCGAGCATTGTGGGTAATCTCAGTCCTGTACTTTCCTCCCGCACCCAGCATTGTGGGTAATCTCGATCCTCTGCTCTCCTCCCGCATCGAGCATTGTGGGTAATCTCAGTCCTTTGCTCTCCTCCCGCACCAAGCATTGTGGGTAATCTCGATCCTCTGCTCTCCTCCCGCACCGAGCATTGTGGGTAATCTCAGTCCTTTGGTCTCCTCCCGCACCAAGCATTGTGGGTAATCTCAGTCCTTTGCTCTCCTCCCGCACCGAGCATTGTGGGTAATCTCGGTCCTCTGCTCTCCTCCCGCAGCGAGCATTGTGGGTAATCTCAGTCCTTTGCTCTCCTCCCGCACCGAGCATTGTGGGTAATCTCAGTCCTTTGCTCTCCTCCCGCACCCAGCATTGTGGGTAATCTCAGTCCTTTGCTCAACTCCCGCACCGAGCATTGTGGGTAATCTCGGTCCTCTGCTCTCCTCCCGCACCGAGCATTGTGGGTAATCTCAGTCCTTTGCTATCCTCCCGCACCGAGCATTGTGGGTAATCTCAGTCCTTTGCTCTCCTCCCGCACCGAGCATTGTGGGTAATCTCAGTCCTTTGCTCTCCTCCCGCACCGAGCATTGTGGGTAATCTCAGTCCTTTGCTCTCCTTCCTCACTGAGCATTGTGGGTAATCTCAGTCCTTTGCTCTCCTTCCTCGCCGAGCATTGTGGGTAATCTCGGTCCTTTGATCTCCTCCCACACTGAGCATTGTGGGTAATCTCGGTCGCGTGCTCTCCTTCCTCACCGAGCATTGTGGGTAATCTCAGTCCTTTGCTCTCCTCCCGCACCAAGCATTGTGGGTAATCTCAGTCCTTTGCTCACCTCCCGCACCGAGCATTGTGGGTAATCTCAGTCCTTTGCTCTCCTCCCGCACCGAGCATTGTGAGTAATCTCAGTCCTTTGCTCTCCTCCCTCACCGAGCATTGTGGGTAATCTCATTCCTTTGCTCTCCTCCCGCATCGAGCATTGTGGGTAATCTCAGTCCTTTGCTCTCCTCCCGCACCGAGCATTGTGGGTAATCTCAGTCCTTTGCTCACCTCCCGCACCCAGCATTATTGATAATCTCAGTCCTCTGCTCTCCTCCCGCACCGAGCATTGTGGGTAATCTCAGTCCCGTGCTCTCCTCCCGCACTTAGCATTGTGGGTAATCTCAGTCCTTTGCTCTCCTCCCGCACCGAGCATTGTGGGTAATCTCGGTCCTCTGCTCTCCTCCCGCAGCGAGCATTGTGGGTAATCTCAGTCCTTTGCTCTCCTCCCGCACCGAGTATTGTGGGTAATCTCAGTCCTTTGCTCTCCTCCCGCACCCAGCATTGTGGGTAATCTCAGTCCTTTGCTCAACTCCCGCACCGAGCATTGTGGGTAATCTCGGTCCTCTGCTCTCCTCCCGCACCGAGCATTGTGGGTAATCTCGGTCCTTTGCTATCCTCCCGCACCGAGCATTGTGGGTAATCTCAGTCCTTTGCTCTCCTCCCGCACCGAGCATTGTGGGTAATCTCAGTCCTTTGCTCTCCTCCCGCACCGAGCATTGTGGGTAATCTCAGTCCTTTGCTCTCCTTCCTCACTGAGCATTGTGGGTAATCTCAGTCCTTTGCTCTCCTTCCTCGCCGAGCATTGTGGGTAATCTCGGTCCTTTGATCTCCTCCCACACTGAGCATTGTGGGTAATCTCGGTCGCGTGCTCTCCTTCCTCACCGAGCATTGTGGGTAATCTCAGTCCTTTGCTCTCCTCCCGCACCAAGCATTGTGGGTAATCTCAGTCCTTTGCTCACCTCCCGCACCGAGCATTGTGGGTAATCTCAGTCCTTTGCTCTCCTCCCGCACCGAGCATTGTGAGTAATCTCAGTTCTTTGCTCTCCTCCCTCACCGAGCATTGTGGGTAATCTCATTCCTTTGCTCTCCTCCCGCATCGAGCATTGTGGGTAATCTCAGTCCTTTGCTCTCCTCCCGCACCGAGCATTGTGGGTAATCTCAGTCCTTTGCTCACCTCCCGCACCCAGCATTATTGATAATCTCAGTCCTCTGCTCTCCTCCCGCACCGAGCATTGTGGGTAATCTCAGTCCCGTGCTCTCCTCCCGCACTGAGCATTGTGGGTAATCTCAGTCCTTTGCTCTCCTCCCGCACCGAGCATTGTGGGTAATCTCAGTCCTTTGCTCTCCTTCCTCGCCGAGCATTGTGGGTAATCTCAGTCATTTGCTCTCCTTCCTCACCGAGCATTGTGGGTAATCTCAGTCCTTTGCTCTCCTTCCTCACTGAGCATTGTGGGTAATCTCAGTCCTTTGCTCTCCTTCCTCGCCGAGCATTGTGGGTAATCTCAGTCCTTCGCTCACCTCCCGCACCGAGCATTGTGGGCAATCTCAGTCCTTTGCTCTACTCCCGCACCGAGCATTGTGGGTAATCTCAGTCCTTTACTCTCCTTCCGCACCGAGCATTGTGGGTAATCTCAGTCCTTTACTCTCCTTCCTCGCCGAGCATTGTGAGTAATCTCAGTCCTTTACTCTCCTTCCTCGCCGAGCATTGTGGGTAATCTCAGTCCTTTACTCTCCTTCCTCGCCGAGCATTGTGGGTAATCTCAGTCCTTCGCTCACCTCCCGCACCGAGCATTGTGGGCAATCTCAGTCCTTTGCTCTACTCCCGCACCGAGCATTGTGAGTAATCTCAGTCCTTTACTCTCCTCCCGCACCGAGCATTGTGGGTAATCTCAGTCCTTTACTCTCCTTCCTCGCCGAGCATTGTGAGTAATCTCAGTCCTTTGCTCTCCTTCCTCACCGAGCATTGTGGGTAATCTCAGTCCTTTGCTCTCCTTCCTCACTGAGCATTGTGGGTAATCTCAGTCCTGTGCTCTCCTTCCTCGCCGAGCATTGTGGGTAATCTCAGTCCTTTGCTCTCCTTCCTCACCGAGCATTGTGGGTAATCTCAGTCCTTTGCTCTCCTTCCTCACTGAGCATTGTGGGTAATCTCAGCCCTGTGCTCTCCTCCCACACTGAGCATTGTGGGTAATCTCAGTCCTGTGCTCTCCTCCCACACCGAGTATTGTGGGTAATCTCAGTCCTTTGCTCTCCTTCCTCACTGAGCATTGTGGGTAATCTCAGTCCTGTGCTCTCCTCCCACACTGAGCATTGTGGGTAATCTCAGTCCTTTGCTCACCTCCCGCACCAAGCATTGTGGGTAATCTCGGTCCTCTGCTCTCTTCCCGCACCGAGCATTGTGGGTAATCTCGGTCCTTTGCTCTCCTCCCGCACCGAGCAATGTGGGTAATCTCAGTCCTTTGCTCTCCTCCCGCATCGAGCATTGTGGGTAATCTCAGTCCTTTGCTCTCCTCCCGCACCCAGCATTGTGGGTAATCTAAGTCCTTTGCTCTCCTCCCGCACCCAGCATTGTGAGTAATCTCAGTCCTTTGCTCTCCTCCCGCACCGAGCATTGTGGGTAATCTCAGTCCTTTGCTCTCCTCCCGCACCGAGCATTGTGGGTAATCTCAGTCCTTTGCTCTCCTCCCGCACCGAGCATTGTGAGTAATCTCAGTCCTTTGCTCTCCTCCCGCACCGAGCATTGTGGGTAATCTCGGTCCTCTGCTCTCCTCCCGCACCGTGCATTGTGGGTAATCTCGGTCCTTTGCTCTCCTCCCGCACCGAGCATTGTGAGTAATCTCGGTCCTTTGCTCTCCTCCCGCACCGAGCATTGTGGGTAATCTCAGTCCTTTGCTCACCTCCCGCACCGAGCATTGTGGGTAATCTCAGTCCTTTGCTCTCCTCCCGCACCGAGCATTGTGAGTAATCTCAGTCCTTTGCTCTCCTCCCGCACCGAGCATTGTGGGTAATCTCATTCCTTTGCTCTCCTCCCGCATCGAGCATTGTGGGTAATCTCAGTCCTTTGCTCTCCTCCCGCACCGAGCATTGTGGGTAATCTCAGTCCTTTGCTCTCCTTCCTCGCCGAGCATTGTGGGTAATCTCAGTCCTTTGCTCTCCTTCCTCACCGAGCATTGTGGGTAATCTCAGTCCTTTGCTCTCCTTCCTCACTGAGCATTGTGGGTAATCTCAGTCCTTTGCTCTCCTTCCTCGCCGAGCATTGTGGGTAATCTCAGTCCTTTGCTCACCTCCCGCACCGAGCATTGTGGGTAATCTCAGTCCTTTGTTCTCCTCCCGCACCGAGCATTGTGAGTAATCTCAGTCCTTTGCTCTCCTCCCGCACCGAGCATTGTGGGTAATCTCAGTCCTTTGCTCTCCTCCCGCATCGAGCATTGTGGGTAATCTCAGTCCTTTGCTCTCCTCCCGCACCGAGCATTGTGGGTAATCTCAGTCCTTTGCTCACCTCCCGCACCCAGCATTATTGGTAATCTCAGTCCTCTGCTCTCCTCCCGCACCGAGCATTGTGGGGAATCTCAGTCCCGTGCTCTCCTCCCGCACTGAGCATTGTGGGTAATCTCAGTCCTTTGCTCTCCTCCCGCACCGAGCATTGTGGGTAATCTCAGTCATTTGCTCTCCTTCCTCACCGAGCATTGTGGGTAATCTCAGTCCTTTGCTCTCCTTCCTCACTGAGCATTGTGGGTAATCTCAGTCCTTTGCTCTCCTTCCTCGCCGAGCATTGTGGGTAATCTCGGTCCTTTGATCTCCTCCCACACTGAGCATTGTGGGTAATCTCGGTCGCGTGCTCTCCTTCCTCACCGAGCATTGTGGGTAATCTCAGTCCTTTGCTCTCCTCCCGCACCGAGCATTGTGGGTAATCTCAGTCCTTTGCTCACCTCCCGCACCGAGCATTGTGGGTAATCTCCGTCCTTTGCTCTCCTCCCGCACCGAGCATTGTGGGTAATCTCAGTCCTTTGCTCTCCTTCCTCGCCGAGCATTGTGGGTAATCTCAGTCCTTTGCTCTCCTCCCGCACCGAGCATTGTGGGTAATCTCAGTCCTTTGCTCTCCTCCCGCACCGAGCATTGTGGGTAATCTCAGTCCTTTGCTCTCCTCCCGCACCGAGCATTGTGGGTAATCTCAGTCCTTTGCTCTCCTTCCTCGCCGAGCATTGTGGGTAATCTCAGTCATTTGCTCTCCTTCCTCACCGAGCATTGTGGGTAATCTCAATCCTTTGCTCTCCTTCCTCACTGAGCATTGTGGGTAATCTCAGTCCTTTGCTCTCCTTCCTCGCCGAGCATTGTGGGTAATCTCAGTCCTTTGCTCACCTCCCGCACCGAGCATTGTGGGCAATCTCAGTCCTTTGCTCTCCTCCCGCACCGAGCATTGTGGGTAATCTCAGTCCTTTGCTCTCCTCCCGCACCGAGCATTGTGGGTAATCTCAGTCCTTTGCTCACCTCCCGCACCGAGCATTGTGGGTAATCTCCGTCCTTTGCTCTCCTCCCGCACCTAGCATTGTGGGTAATCTCAGTCCTTTGCTCTCCTTCCTCGCCGAGCATTGTGGGTAATCTCAGTCCTTTGCTCTCCTCCCGCACCGAGCATTGTGGGTAATCTCAGTCCTTTGCTCTCCTCCCGCACCGAGCATTGTGGGTAATCTCAGTCCTTTGCTCTCCTCCCGCACCGAGCATTGTGGGTAATCTCAGTCCTTTGCTCTCCTTCCTCGCCGAGCATTGTGGGTAATCTCAGTCATTTGCTCTCCTTCCTCACCGAGCATTGTGGGTAATCTCAATCCTTTGCTCTCCTTCCTCACTGAGCATTGTGGGTAATCTCAGTCCTTTGCTCTCCTTCCTCGCCGAGCATTGTGGGTAATCTCAGTCCTTTGCTCACCTCCCGCACCGAGCATTGTGGGTAATCTCAGTCCTTTGCTCTACTCCCGCACCGAGCATTGTGAGTAATCTCAGTCCTTTGCTCTCCTCCCGCACCGAGCATTGTGGGTAATCTCAGTCGTTTGCTCTCCTCCCGCACCGAGCATTGTGGGGAATCTCAGTCCCGTGCTCTCCTCCCGCACTGAGCATTGTGGGTGATCTCAGTCCTTTGCTCTCCTCCCACACCGAGCATTGTGGGTAATCTCAGAGCTTTGGTCTCTTCGTGCTTCACCTTTGATGTTCTGCTCAGGATTCAGGAAGTGATGTCATCTCGGTGATAGTGACATCACCATTACTTGTCCCCCCAGCTGTGCCCGGAGCTCTGCCTGCCTGGCTGTCACTGCCCCTCCGGGAAGCTGCTGGCTGACAATGGCTCCTCATGTGTGGAGCTGGAGGACTGCACCTGCCTGGACATCCTGACCGGAGAGAGACGCCTCCCTGGAGAGACTGTGCCCCGAGGAGACGGGTGTAATAACTGGTGAGATCCCATCACATCCCGTCATGTCACAACACACACATCCCGTGACTGCTGTGATCAATGTCTGATGTCTCTACAGCACCTGTGTGAACGGCACCATGAAGTGCAGCAGTGCAGTCTGTGCCGGTGAGTCCTGCAGGCGTGAGGGGGCACAGGGTGAGGGGGCACAGGGTGAGGGGGCACAGGGTGAGGGGGCACAGGGTGATCGTGGCTGATGTGGTCTCTTTGTCTCATAAGTGGACAGAACGTGGCATTCGAGTAGTGTGACTTCTTGGGTTCCAGCAATCCTGGGGGGTCCGGTACTCCTGGGGGGTCCGGTACTCCTGGGGGGTCCGGTACTCCTGGGGGGTCCAGTACTCCTGGGGGGTCCAGTACTCCTGTGGGGTCCAGCACTCTTGGGGGGTCCAGCACTCTTGGGGGGTCCGGCACTCCGGGGGGATCCGGCACTCCTTGGGGGTCTGGCACTCTGGGGGTCTGGCACTCTGGGGGTCTGGCACTCTGGGGGTCCGGCACTCTGGGGGTCCGGCACTCTGGGGGTCCGGCACTCTGGGGGTCTGCCTGCCTCTTCTTTGTCTGCACAGGGTGAAGTTACCTCTCTAGTCCATGCTGTATGTACTGGGAAGCCCCTCGTTACTGCACATGCTCAGTAGTTACTGACCGCTAACTCCTAGTAAAAGAGACCGGCTGGCCGCCCCCATAGACACCTCTCGTTCCCATGTATAACTCCCATCATGTTTGTCAGTGGCTGGCAGCTGGTGTGAGTGGTCAGAGTGGACTCCCTGCTCCAGGACGTGTGGAACTGAGGTGGTGACCCGGTACCGGAGCTGTGCTTGTCCCAGTCCCCAAGGTGCTGGAGAAGAGTGTCAGGATGTTCAGCAGTACTATGGTGACACAGGGGTGCAGATGGAGCACCGGCACTGTCCACATCCATCCTTCTGTCCAGGTAAACTGTGAGGAGATGCCGTGTCCCCGGCGGGAGCATCTAGGTGTTGTGTAACTTCCAGTCCTATCTCCACAGTCAATGGTCACTGGGGTCCATGGAGTCCGTGGTCGTATTGTGAGGCCTGTTCAGGAGATGCTGTGAGAAGCCGGCAGTGTAATAACCCACCGGCTCGGTTTGGGGGTTCACCATGTGCAGGGGAGTCCATACAGAGCCGGGTCTGCGAGGACAACACCACCCAGTGCTCAGGTAATGGGGGTTAGTTCTGCTCTCAGGATGCTGTGAACATTTCAGGGGTCAGATTCGCTCCACCACGGAGATTCCCGGAGTCTCAGGACTGGAGTCCATCCACTGACCCGCCATAGCGGACATCACGCCAATGTGCTGTGGACATGACGCTGCCTTCTCTCCCATGCAGAGTGTGGCAGAGGATTGGTGAATTTCACCTGCGGTAAACCCTGCCCCCGATCCTGTGACCATCTTCATGGAGACGGCGTGTGCCTGGACAGTGAGGAGTGCCAGCCGTCATGTGGATGTCCTGAGGGGCTTCTCATGCAAGATGGGGGGTGCGTGTCTCCCAATGACTGCAGATGCAAGTACCAGAACAGCACTCTGGGTAAGTCTAGCTGGGGGCGACTGTGGCACCGTCCCCAGAAGGGAGTAATCCACAAGAAATGGCCCCTTCTGTTTTCAGGTTCTTCGAACTCTGGTTCTGCTTGGCCTGGTCCTGTCCATTGGGAATATGTGCAGCCTGGAGAAGTGGTGACGGGCCCGTGCCAGAACTGGTGAGTGCGCGGCCCGGTGGCTGGCATGTACTTTGCTGGCTCAGCTCGCCCCGCAAGCTGCCATTGTTCTGCAGGAATTTCTCCCAGATTTAGTTCAGTTTCTATTTTCTCTCGGATCAAGAATATTAGTTTCTAGGTATTGGGGCGAATGTGGCTGCAGGTGTCTTGCCTATCTGGTTTTCTGGAAGTGCTGGATTTGGCAGGTTCATTAATCCGGAGGATCACATGGGGATCGCTGTGCGGCCTCACCAGATAGATACGGTATTGGATGAATTCCATCAATGTAGCCTTCCCATCTGAGGTCTATGATGGTGCGCTCACGTTCTTGGATCTACGCATGGTGGCAGATAGTAAGACAGGATTTCTGTCTACCAGAACACACCGTAAATTGGTAGCCAGGAATCCTGTAATGCAGCCGAATCCGCACACACTAAGAAAGCTAAAAGATAAAAAGACCAAGACATGATTGACTGGGAACATAGAGAAAACCTCGAGTTATCTGCATGGACGATCAATAATCCAATCGAGGCAGTACGTGTCAGGAATCGTGATCTGTCAATGCAAAACGAATAAAAACTAAAAAGCTGCAGGTGCTATAACTAGAGCTATTAGTCTGGAGATCAGTCGCATAAAAGAAATAATCTCATGCTGTGTCCTGCGTAGTGACTGGGTGGAATGGTGGACAATACTGCAGGTGGTGTCGGGGTCATTCCATCCTGGGACATAAGTCATCTGCCGTCTGGGAACAATTCTTGTGCACATGTTTCCTTAGATGCGGTCACAGGCCACGTCTCTGGAGCCAGGTCACACGTTCACATCCACCGATAACCGAACATCAAATAAACACAACATATACAACCACAAGCAGACACACAGAATAAACTCCAAGCTGTAATAAACACAACATATACAGCCACAAGCAGACACGCAGAATAAACTCCAAGCTGTAATAAACACAACATATACAGCCACAAGCAGACACGCAGAATAAACTCCAAGCTGTAATAAACACAACATATACAGCCACAAGCAGACACACAGAATAAACTCCAAGCTGTAATAAACACAACATATACAGCCACAAGCAGACACACAGAATAAACTCCAAGCTGTAATAAACACAACATATACAGCCACAAGCAGACACACAGAATAAACTCCAAGCTGTAATAAACACAACATATACAACCACAAGCAGACACGTAGGATAAACTCCAAGCTGTAATAAACACAACATATACAGCCACAAGCAGACACACAGAATAAACTCCAAGCTGTAATAAACACAACATATACAACCACAAGCAGACACGCAGGATAAACTCCAAGCTGTAATAAACACAACATATACAGCCACAAGCAGACACACAGGATAAACTCCAAGCTGTAATAAACACAACATATACAGCCACAAGCAGACACACAGAATAAACTCCAAGCTGTAATAAACACAACATATACAGCCACAAGCAGACACGCAGAATAAACTCCAAGCTGTAATAAACACAACATATACAGCCACAAGCAGACACGTAGGATAAACTCCAAGCTGTAATAAACACAACATATACAGCCACAAGCAGACACGCAGAATAAACTCCAAGCTGTAATAAACACAACATATACAGCCACAAGGAGACACATAAGATAAACTCCAAGCTGTAATAAACACAACATATACAGCCACAAGCAGACACGCAGGATAAACTCCAAGCTGTAATAAACACAACATATACAGCCACAAGCAGACACGCAGGATAAACTCCAAGCTGTAATAAACACAACATATACAACCACAAGCAGACACACAGAATAAACTCCAAGCTGTAATAAACACAACATATACAGCCACAAGCAGACACATAGGATAAACTCCAAGCTGTAATAAACACAACATATACAGCCACAAGCAGACACATAGGATAAACTCCAAGCTGTAATAAACACAACATATACAGCCACAAGCAGACACGTAGGATAAACTCCAAGCTGTAATAAACACAACATATACAGCCACAAGCAGACACGTAGGATAAACTCCAAGCTGTAATAAACACAACATATACAGCCACAAGCAGACACGCAGAATAAACTCCAAGCTGTAATAAACACAACATATACAACCACAAGCAGACACACAGAATAAACTCCAAGCTGTAATAAACACAACATATACAGCCACAAGCAGACACGCAGAATAAACTCCAAGCTGTAATAAACACAACATATACAGCCACAAGCAGACACACAGAATAAACTCCAAGCTGTAATAAACACAACATATACAGCCACAAGCAGACACGTAGGATAAACTCCAAGCTGTAATAAACACAACATATACAGCCACAAGCAGACACGCAGAATAAACTCCAAGCTGTAATAAACACAACATATACAGCCACAAGCAGACACACAGGATAAACTCCAAGCTGTAATAAACACAACATATACAGCCACAAGCAGACACACAGGATAAACTCCAAGCTGTAATAAACACAACATATACAGCCACAAGCAGATACACAGGATAAACTCCAAGCTGTAATAAACACAACATATACAGCCACAAGCAGACACACAGAATAAACTCCAAGCTGTAATAAACACAACATATACAACCACAAGCAGACACTCAGAATAAACTCCAAGCTGTAATAAACACAACATATACAGCCACAAGCAGACACGTAGGATAAACTCCAAGCTGTAATAAACACAACATATACAGCCACAAGCAGATACACAGGATAAACTCCAAGCTGTAATAAACACAACATATACAGCCACAAGCAGACACGTAGGATAAACTCCAAGCTGTAATAAACACAACATATACAGCCACAAGCAGACACTCAGAATAAACTCCAAGCTGTAATAAACACAACATATACAGCCACAAGCAGATACACAGGATAAACTCCAAGCTGTAATAAACACAACATATACAACCACAAGGAGACACACAGAATAAACTCCAAGCTGTAATAAACACAACATATACAGCCACAAGCAGACACACAGAATAAACTCCAAGCTGTAATAAACACAACATATACAGCCACAAGCAGACACGTAGGATAAACTCCAAGCTGTAATAAACACAACATATACAGCCACAAGCAGACACGTAGGATAAACTCCAAGCTGTAATAAACACAACATATACAGCCACAAGCAGACACACAGGATAAACTCCAAGCTGTAATAAACACAACATATACAGCCACAAGCAGATACACAGGATAAACTCCAAGCTGTAATAAACACAACATATACAGCCACAAGCAGACACTCAGAATAAACTCCAAGCTGTAATAAACACAACATATACAGCCACAAGCAGACACACAGAATAAACTCCAAGCTGTAATAAACACAACATATACAGCCACAAGCAGACACACAGAATAAACTCCAAGCTGTAATAAACACAACATATACAGCCACAAGCAGACACACAGAATAAACTCCAAGCTGTAATAAACACAACATATACAGCCACAAGCAGACACGTAGGATAAACTCCAAGCTGTAATAAACACAACATATACAGCCACAAGCAGACACACAGGATAAACTCTAAGCTGTAATAAACACAACATATACAACCACAAGCAGACACACAGGATAAACTCCAAGCTGTAATAAACACAACATATACAGCCACAAGCAGACACACAGAATAAACTCCAAGCTGTAATAAACACAACATATACAGCCACAAGCAGACACACAGAATAAACTCCAACCTGTAATAATCACAACATATACAACCACAAGAAGACACGCAGGATAAACTCCAAGCTGTAATAAACACAACGTATACAGCCACAAGCAGACACGTAGGATAAACTCCAAGCTGTAATAAACAAAACATATACAGCCACAAGCAGACACGTAGGATAAACTCCAAGCTGTAATAAACACAACATATACAGCCACAAGCAGACACGTAGGATAAACTCCAAGCTGTAATAAACACAACATATACAGCCACAAGCAGACACGTAGGATAAACTCCAAGCTGTAATAAACACAACATATACAGCCACAAGCAGACACGCAGAATAAACTCCAAGCTGTAATAAACACAACATATACAGCCACAAGCAGACACGCAGAATAAACTCCAAGCTGTAATAAACACAACATATACAGCCACAAGCAGACACACAGAATAAACTCCAAGCTGTAATAAACACAACATATACAGCCACAAGCAGACACGCAGGATAAACTCCAAGCTGTAATAAACACAACATATACAGCCACAAGCAGACACACAGAATAAACTCCAAGCTGTAATAAACACAACATATACAGCCACAAGCAGACACGTAGGATAAACTCCAAGCTGTAATAAACACAACATATACAGCCACAAGCAGACACGTAGGATAAACTCCAAGCTGTAATATACACAACATATACAGCCACAAGCAGACACGCAGGATAAACTCCAAGCTGTAATAAACACAACATATACAGCCACAAGCAGACACGCAGAATAAACTCCAAGCTGTAATAAACACAACATATACAGCCACAAGCAGACGCAAAGGATAAACTCCAAGCTGTAATAAACACAACATATACAGCCACAAGCAGACACGTAGGATAAACTCCAAGCTGTAATAGACACAACATATACAGCCACAAGCAGACACGCAGGATAAACTCCAAGCTGTAATAAACACAACATATACAGCCACAAGCAGTCACGCAGGATAAACTCCAAGCTGTAATAAACACAACATATACAGCCACAAGCAGACACACAGAATAAACTCCAAGCTGTAATAAACACAACATATACAGCCACAAGAAGACACGCAGGATAAACTCCAAGCTGTAATAAACACAACATATACAGCCACAAGCAGACACGTAGGATAAACTCCAAGCTGTAATAAACACAACATATACAGCCACAAGCAGACACGTAGGATAAACTCCAAGCTGTAATAAACACAACATATACAACCACAAGCAGACACGTAGGATAAACTCCAAGCTGTAATAAACACAACATATACAGCCACAAGCAGACACACAGAATAAACTCCAAGCTGTAATAAACACAACATATACAGCCACAAGCAGACACACAGGATAAACTCCAAGCTGTAATAAACACAACATATACAGCCACAAGCAGACACACAGAATAAACTCCAAGCTGTAATAAACACAACATATACAGCCACAAGCAGACACACAGAATAAACTCCAAGCTGTAATAAACACAACATATACAGCCACAAGCAGACACACAGGATAAACTCCAAGCTGTAATAAACACAACATATACAGCCACAAGCAGACACACAGAATAAACTCCAAGATGTAATAAACACAACATATACAGCCACAAGCAGACACACAGAATAAACTCCAAGCTGTAATAAACACAACATATACAGCCACAAGCAGACACACAGAATAAACTCCAAGCTGTAATAAACACAACATATACAGCCACAAGCAGACACGCAGAATAAACTCCAAGCTGTAATGAACACAACATATACAGCCACAAGCAGACACGCAGAATAAACTCCAAGCTGTAATAATCACAACATATACAGCCACAAGCAGACACACAGAATAAACTCCAAGCTGTAATAAACACAACATATACAGCCACAAGCAGACACACAGAATAAACTCCAAGCTGTAATAAACACAACATATACAGCCACAAGCAGACACACAGAATAAACTCCAAGCTGTAATAAACACAACATATACAGCCACAAGCAGACACGCAGAATAAACTCCAAGCTGTAATGAACACAACATATACAGCCACAAGCAGACACGCAGAATAAACTCCAAGCTGTAATAATCACAACATATACAGCCACAAGCAGACACACAGGATAAACTCCAAGCTGTAATAAACACAACATATACAGCCACAAGCAGACACGTAGGATAAACTCCAAGCTGTAATAGACACAACATATACAGCCACAAGCAGACACGCAGGATAAACTCCAAGCTGTAATAAACACAACATATACAGCCACAAGCAGACACGTAGGATAAACTCCAAGCTGTAATAAACAGAACATATACAGCCACAAGGAGACACATAAGATAAACTCCAAGCTGTAATAAACACAACATATACAGCCACAAGGAGACACATAAGATAAACTCCAAGCTGTAATAAACACAACATATACAGCCACAAGCAGACACGCAGGATAAACTCCAAGCTGTAATAAACACAACATATACAGCCACAATCAGACACGCAGAATAAACTCCAAGCTGTAATAAACACAACATATACAGCCACAAGCAGACACACAGGATAAACTCCAAGCTGTAATAAACACAACATATACAGCCACAAGCAGACACACAGGATAAACTCCAAGCTGTAATAAACACAACATATACAGCCACAAGCAGACACGCAGGATAAACTCCAAGCTGTAATAAACACAACATATACAGCCACAAGCAGACACGCAGGATAAACTCCAAGCTGTAATAAACACAACATATACAGCCACAAGGAGACACATAAGATAAACTCCAATCTGTAATAAACACAACATATACAGCCACAAGCAGACACGTAGGATAAACTCCAAGCTGTAATATACACAACATATACAGCCACAAGCAGACACGCAGGATAAACTCCAAGCTGTAATAAACACAACATATACAGCCACAATCAGACACGCAGAATAAACTCCAAGCTGTAATAAACACAACATATACAGCCACAAGCAGACACACAGGATAAACTCCAAGCTGTAATAAACACAACATATACAGCCACAAGCAGACACGTAGGATAAACTCCAAGCTGTAATAAACACAACATATACAGCCACAAGCAGACACACAGGATAAACTCCAAGCTGTAATAAACAGAACATATACAGCCACAAGGAGACACATAAGATAAACTCCAAGCTGTAATAAACACAACATATACAGCCACAAGCAGACACGTAGGATAAACTCCAAGCTGTAATAAACACAACATATACAGCCACAAGCAGACACACAGAATAAACTCCAAGCTGTAATAAACACAACATATACAGCCACAAGCAGACACGCAGGATAAACTCCAAGCTGTAATAAACAGAACATATACAGCCACAAGGAGACACATAAGATAAACTCCAAGCTGTAATAAACACAACATATACAGCCACAAGCAGACACGTAGGATAAACTCCAAGCTGTAATAAACACAACATATACAGCCACAAGCAGACACACAGAATAAACTCCAAGCTGTAATAAACACAACATATACAGCCACAAGCAGACGCAAAGGATAAACTCCAAGCTGTAATAAACACAACATATACAGCCACAAGCAGACACGTAGGATAAACTCCAAGCTGTAATAGACACAACATATACAGCCACAAGCAGACGCAAAGGATAAACTACAAGCTGTAATAAACACAACATATACAGCCACAAGCAGACACGTAGGATAAACTCCAAGCTGTAATAGACACAACATATACAGCCACAAGCAGACACGCAGGATAAACTCCAAGCTGTAATAAACAGAACATATACAGCCACAAGGAGACACATAAGATAAACTCCAAGCTGTAATAAACACAACATATACAGCCACAAGCAGACACGTAGGATAAACTCCAAGCTGTAATAAACACAACATATACAGCCACAAGCAGACACACAGAATAAACTCCAAGCTGTAATAAACACAACATATACAGCCACAAGCAGACACGCAGGATAAACTCCAAGCTGTAATAAACAGAACATATACAGCCACAAGGAGACACATAAGATAAACTCCAAGCTGTAATAAACACAACATATACAGCCACAAGCAGACACGTAGGATAAACTCCAAGCTGTAATAAACACAACATATACAGCCACAAGCAGACACACAGAATAAACTCCAAGCTGTAATAAACACAACATATACAGCCACAAGCAGACGCAAAGGATAAACTCCAAGCTGTAATAAACACAACATATACAGCCACAAGCAGACACGTAGGATAAACTCCAAGCTGTAATAGACACAACATATACAGCCACAAGCAGACACGCAGGATAAACTCCAAGCTGTAATAAACACAACATATACAGCCACAAGCAGACGCAAAGGATAAACTCCAAGCTGTAATAAACACAACATATACAGCCACAAGCAGACACGCAGGATAAACTCCAAGCTGTAATAAACACAACATATACAACCACAAGCAGACACACAGAATAAACTCCAAGCTGTAATAAACACAACATATACAGCCACAAGCAGACACGTAGGATAAACTCCAAGCTGTAATAAACACAACATATACAGCCACAAGCAGACACGTAGGATAAACTCCAAGCTGTAATAAACACAACATATACAGCCACAAGCAGACACGTAGGATAAACTCCAAGCTGTAATAAACACAACATATACAACCACAAGGAGACACGTAGGATAAACTCCAAGCTGTAATAAACACAACATATACAGCTACAAGCAGATACGCAGAATAAACTCCAAGCTGTAATAAACACAACATATACAGCCACAAGGAGACACGCAGAATAAACTCCAAGCTGTAATAATCACAACATATACAGCCACAAGCAGATACGCAGAATAAACTCCAAGCTGTAATAAACACAACATATACAGCCACAAGGAGACACGCAGAATAAACTCCAAGCTGTAATAAACACAACATATACAGCCACAAGCAGACACGCAGAATAAACTCCAAGCTGTAATAAACACAACATATACAACCACAAGCAGACACGCAGAATAAACTCCAAGCTGTAATAAACACAACATATACAGCCACAAGCAGACACGTAGGATAAACTCCAAGCTGTAATAAACACAACATATACAGCTACAAGCAGATACGCAGAATAAACTCCAAGCTGTAATAAACACAACATATACAGCCACAAGGAGACACGCAGAATAAACTCCAAGCTGTAATAATCACAACATATACAGCCACAAGCAGATACGCAGAATAAACTCCAAGCTGTAATAAACACAACATATACAGCCACAAGGAGACACGCAGAATAAACTCCAAGCTGTAATAAACACAACATATACAGCCACAAGCAGACACACAGAATAAACTCCAAGCTGTAATAAACACAACATATACAACCACAAGGAGACACGCAGAATAAACTCCAAGCTGTAATAAACACAACATATACAGCCACAAGCAGACACGCAGAATAAACTCCAAGCTGTAATAAACACAACATATACAACCACAAGCAGACACGCAGAATAAACTCCAAGCTGTAATAAACACAACATATACAGCCACAAGCAGACACACAGAATAAACTCCAAGCTGTAATAATCACAACATATACAGCCACAAGCAGATACGCAGAATAAACTCCAAGCTGTAATAAACACAACATATACAGCCACAAGGAGACACACAGAATAAACTCCAAGCTGTAATAATCACAACATATACAGCCACAAGCAGATACGCAGAATAAACTCCAAGCTGTAATAAACACAACATATACAGCCACAAGGAGACACACAGAATAAACTCCAAGCTGTAATAATCACAACATATACAGCCACAAGCAGACACACAGAATAAACTCCAAGCTGTAATAAACACAACATATACAGCCACAAGCAGACACGCAGAATAAACTCCAAGCTGTAATAAACACAACATATACAACCACAAGCAGACACACAGAATAAACTCCAAGCTGTAATAATCACAACATATACAGCCACAAGCAGATACGCAGAATAAACTCCAAGCTGTAATAAACACAACATATACAGCCACAAGGAGACACACAGAATAAACTCCAAGCTGTAATAATCACAACATATACAGCCACAAGCAGACACGCAGAATAAACTCCAAGCTGTAATAATCACAACATATACAGCCACAAGCAGACACGCAGAATAAACTCCAAGCTGTAATAATCACAACATATACAGCCACAAGCAGACACACAGAATAAACTCCAAGCTGTAATAATCACAACATGTACAACCACAAGCAGACACACAGAATAAACTCCAAGCTGTAATGAACACAACATATACAGCCACAAGCAGACACGCAGAATAAACTCCAAGCTGTAATGAACACAACATATACAGCCACAAGCAGACACGCAGAATAAACTCCAAGCTGTAATAATCACAACATATACAGCCACAAGCAGACACACAGGATAAACTCCAAGCTGTAATAAACACAACATATACAGCCACAAGCAGACACGTAGGATAAACTCCAAGCTGTAATAAACACAACATATACAGCCACAAGCAGACATGTAGGATAAACTCCAAGCTGTAATAAACACAACATATACAGCCACAAGCAGACACACAGGATAAACTCCAAGCTGTAATAAACACAACATATACAGCCACAAGCAGACACACAGAATAAACTCCAAGCTGTAATAAACACAACATATACAGCCACAAGCAGACACTCAGGATAAACTCCAAGCTGTAATAAACACAACATATACAGCCACAAGCAGACACGCAGAATAAACTCCAAGCTGTAATAAGCACAACATATACAGCCACAAGGAGACACACAGAATAAACTCCAAGCTGTAATAAACACAACATATACAGCCACAAGCAGACACGTAGGATAAACTCCAGGCTGTAATAAACACAACATATACAGCTACAAGCAGATACGCAGAATAAACTCCAAGTTGTAATAAACACAACATATACAGCCACAAGCAGACACACAGAATAAACTCCAAGCTGTAATAAACACAACATATACAGCCACAAGCAGACACGTAGGATAAACTCCAAGCTGTAATAATCACAACATATACAACCACAAGCAGACACGCAGAATAAACTCCAAGCTGTAGTAATCACAACATATACAGCCACAAGCAGACACACAGAATAAACTCCAAGCTGTAATAAACACAACATATACAGCCACAAGCAGACTCACAGGATAAACTCCAAGCTGTAATAAACACAACATATACAGCCACAAGCAGACAGGTAGAATAAACTCCGAGCTGTAATAAACACAACATATACAGCTACAAGCAGACACGCAGAATAAACTCCAAGCTGTAATAAACACAACATATACAGCCACAAGCAGACACACAGAATAAACTCCAAGCTGTAATAAACACAACATATACAGCCACAAGCAGACACATAGGATAAACTCCAAGCTGTAATAAACACAACATATACAGCCACAAGCAGACACACAGAATAAACTCCAAGCTGTAATAAACACAACATATACAGCCACAAGCAGACTCACAGGATAAACTCCAAGCTGTAATAAACACAACATATACAGCCACAAGCAGACAGGTAGAATAAACTCCGAGCTGTAATAAACACAACATATACAGCTACAAGCAGACACGCAGAATAAACTCCAAGCTGTAATAAACACAACATATACAGCCACAAGCAGACACACAGAATAAACTCCAAGCTGTAATAAACACAACATATACAGCCACAAGCAGACAGGTAGAATAAACTCCGAGCTGTAATAAACACAACATATACAGCTACAAGCAGACAGGTAGAATAAACTCCGAGCTGTAATAAACACAACATATACAGCTACAAGCAGACACGCAGAATAAACTCCAAGCTGTAATAAACACAACATATACAGCCACAAGCAGACACACAGAATAAACTCCAAGCTGTAATAAACACAACATATACAGCCACAAGCAGACAGGTAGAATAAACTCCAAGCTGTAATAAACACAACATATACAGCCACAAGCAGACACACAGAATAAACTCCAAGCTGTAATAAACACAACATATACAGCCACAAGCAGACACGTAGGATAAACTCCAAGCTGTAATAAACACAACATATACAGCTACAAGCAGATACGCAGAATAAACTCCAAGCTGTAATAAACACAACATATACAGCCACAAGGAGACACGCAGAATAAACTCCAAGCTGTAATAATCACAACATATACAGCCACAAGCAGATACGCAGAATAAACTCCAAGCTGTAATAAACACAACATATACAGCCACAAGGAGACACGCAGAATAAACTCCAAGCTGTAATAAACACAACATATACAGCCACAAGCAGACACACAGAATAAACTCCAAGCTGTAATAAACACAACATATACAGCCACAAGCAGACACACAGAATAAACTCCAAGCTGTAATAAACACAACATATACAACCACAAGCAGACACGCAGAATAAACTCCAAGCTGTAATAATCACAACATATACAGCCACAAGCAGATACGCAGAATAAACTCCAAGCTGTAATAAACACAACATATACAGCCACAAGCAGACACGCAGAATAAACTCCAAGCTGTAATAAACACAACATATACAGCCACAAGCAGACACACAGAATAAACTCCAAGCTGTAATAAACACAACATATACAACCACAAGCAGACACGCAGAATAAACTCCAAGCTGTAATAATCACAACATATACAGCCACAAGCAGATACGCAGAATAAACTCCAAGCTGTAATAAACACAACATATACAGCCACAAGGAGACACACAGAATAAACTCCAAGCTGTAATAATCACAACATATACAGCCACAAGCAGACACGCAGAATAAACTCCAAGCTGTAATAATCACAACATATACAGCCACAAGCAGACACACAGAATAAACTCCAAGCTGTAATAATCACAACATGTACAACCACAAGCAGACACACAGAATAAACTCCAAGCTGTAATGAACACAACATATACAGCCACAAGCAGACACGCAGAATAAACTCCAAGCTGTAATGAACACAACATATACAGCCACAAGCAGACACGCAGAATAAACTCCAAGCTGTAATAATCACAACATATACAGCCACAAGCAGACACACAGGATAAACTCCAAGCTGTAATAAACACAACATATACAGCCACAAGCAGACACGTAGGATAAACTCCAAGCTGTAATAAACACAACATATACAGCCACAAGCAGACATGTAGGATAAACTCCAAGCTGTAATAAACACAACATATACAGCCACAAGCAGACACGCAGAATAAACTCCAAGCTGTAATAGACACAACATATACAGCCACAAGCAGACACGTAGGATAAACTCCAAGCTGTAATAAACACAACATATACAGCCACAAGCAGACACTCAGGATAAACTCCAAGCTGTAATAAACACAACATATACAGCCACAAGCAGACACGCAGAATAAACTCCAAGCTGTAATAAGCACAACATATACAGCCACAAGGAGACACACAGAATAAACTCCAAGCTGTAATAAACACAACATATACAGCCACAAGCAGACACGTAGGATAAACTCCAGGCTGTAATAAACACAACATATACAGCTACAAGCAGATACGCAGAATAAACTCCAAGTTGTAATAAACACAACATATACAGCCACAAGCAGACACACAGAATAAACTCCAAGCTGTAATAAACACAACATATACAGCCACAAGCAGACACGTAGGATAAACTCCAAGCTGTAATAATCACAACATATACAACCACAAGCAGACACGCAGAATAAACTCCAAGCTGTAGTAATCACAACATATACAGCCACAAGCAGACACACAGAATAAACTCCAAGCTGTAATAAACACAACATATACAGCCACAAGCAGACACATAGGATAAACTCCAAGCTGTAATAAACACAACATATACAGCCACAAGCAGACACACAGAATAAACTCCAAGCTGTAATAAACACAACATATACAGCCACAAGCAGACTCACAGGATAAACTCCAAGCTGTAATAAACACAACATATACAGCCACAAGCAGACAGGTAGAATAAACTCCGAGCTGTAATAAACACAACATATACAGCTACAAGCAGACAGGTAGAATAAACTCCGAGCTGTAATAAACACAACATATACAGCTACAAGCAGACACGCAGAATAAACTCCAAGCTGTAATAAACACAACATATACAGCCACAAGCAGACACACAGAATAAACTCCAAGCTGTAATAAACACAACATATACAGCCACAAGCAGACACGCAGAATAAACTCCAAGCTGTAATAAACACAACAAATACAACCACAAGCAGACACGCAGAATAAACTCCAAGCTGTAATAAACACAACATATACAACCACAAGCAGACACGCAGGATAAACTCCAAGCTGTAATAAACACAACATATGCAGCCACAAGCAGACACGCAGGATAAACTCCAAGCTGTAATAAACACAACATATACAGCCACAAGCAGACACGCAGAATAAACTCCAAGCTGTAATAAACACAACATATACAGCCACAAGCAGACACGCAGGATAAACTCCAAGCTGTAATAAACACAACATATACAGCCACAAGCAGACACACAGAATAAACTCCAAGCTGTAATAAACACAACATATACAGCCACAAGCAGACACACAGAATAAACTCCAAGCTGTAATAAACACAACATATACAACCACAAGCAGACACGCAGGATAAACTCCAAGCTGTAATAAACACAACATATACAACCACAAGCAGACACGCAGGATAAACTCCAAGCTGTAATAAACACAACATATACAGCCACAAGCAGACACACAGGATAAACTCCAAGCTGTAATAAACACAACATATGCAGCCACAAGCAGACACGCAGGATAAACTCCAAGCTGTAATAAACACAACATATACAGCCACAAGCAGACACGCAGAATAAACTCCAAGCTGTAATAAACACAACATATACAGCCACAAGCAGACACACAGAATAAACTCCAAGCTGTAATAATCACAACATATACAGCCACAAGCAGATACGCAGAATAAACTCCAAGCTGTAATAGACACAACATATACAGCCACAAGGAGACACACAGGATAAACTCCAAGCTGTAATAAACACAACATATACAGCCACAAGCAGACACACAGGATAAACTCCAAGCTGTAGTAATCACAACATATACAGCCACAAGCAGATACGCAGAATAAACTCCAAGCTGTAATAAACACAACATATACAGCCACAAGGAGACACGCAGAATAAACTCCAAGCTGTAATAAACACAACATATACAGCCACAAGCAGACACGTAGGATAAACTCCAAGCTGTAATAATCACAACATATACAGCCACAAGCAGATACGCAGAATAAACTCCAAGCTGTAATAAACACAACATATACAGCCACAAGGAGACACGCAGAATAAACTCCAAGCTGTAATAATCACAACATATACAGCCACAAGCAGACACGTAGGATAAACTCCAAGCTGTAATAATCACAACATATACAGCCACAAGCAGACACGCAGAATAAACTCCAAGCTGTAATAATCACAACATATACAGCCACAAGCAGACACACAGAATAAACTCCAAGCTGTAATAATCACAACATATACAGCCACAAGCAGATACGCAGAATAAACTCCAAGCTGTAATAAACACAACATATACAGCCACAAGGAGACACGCAGAATAAACTCCAAGCTGTAATAATCACAACATATACAGCCACAAGCAGACACGCAGGATAAACTCCAAGCTGTAATAATCACAACATATACAGCCACAAGCAGACACGCAGAATAAACTCCAAGCTGTAATAAACACAACATATACAGCCACAAGCAGACACGCAGGATAAACTCCAAGCTGTAATAATCACAACATATACAGTCACAAGCAGACACACAGAATAAACTCCAAGCTGTAATAAACACAACATATACAACCACAAGCAGACACGTAGGATAAACTCCAAGCTGTAATAATCACAACATATACAGCCACAAGCAGACACGCAGAATAAACTCCAAGCTGTAATAATCACAACATATACAGCCACAAGCAGACACACAGAATAAACTCCAAGCTGTAATAAACACAACATATACAGCTACAAGCAGACACTCAGGATAAACTCCAAGCTGTAATAATCACAACATATACAGCCACAAGCAGACACACAGAATAAACTCCAAGCTGTAATAAACACAACATATACAGCCACAAGCAGACACGCAGAATAAACTCCAAGCTGTAATAATCACAACATATACAGCCACAAGCAGACACACAGAATAAACTCCAAGCTGTAATAAACACAACATATACAGCTACAAGCAGACACTCAGGATAAACTCCAAGCTGTAATAAACACAACATATACAGCCACAAGCAGACACACAGGATAAACTCCAAGCTGTAATAAACACAACATATACAACCACAAGCAGACACGCAGAATAAACTCCAAGCTGTAATGAACACAACATATACAGCCACAAGCAGACACGCAGAATAAACTCCAAGCTGTAATAATCACAACATATACAGCCACAAGCAGACACACAGGATAAACTCCAAGCTGTAATAAACACAACATATACAGCCACAAGCAGACACGTAGGATAAACTCCAAGCTGTAATAAACACAACATATACAGCCACAAGCAGACATGTAGGATAAACTCCAAGCTGTAATAAACACAACATATACAGCCACAAGCAGACACACAGGATAAACTCCAAGCTGTAATAAACACAACATATACAGCCACAAGCAGACACACAGAATAAACTCCAAGCTGTAATAAACACAACATATACAGCCACAAGCAGACACGCAGGATAAACTCCAAGCTGTAATAAACACAACATATACAGCCACAAGCAGACACGCAGAATAAACTCCAAGCTGTAATAAACACAACATATACAGCCACAAGCAGACACTCAGGATAAACTCCAAGCTGTAATAAACACAACATATACAGCCACAAGCAGACACGCAGAATAAACTCCAAGCTGTAATAAGCACAACATATACAGCCACAAGGAGACACACAGAATAAACTCCAAGCTGTAATAAACACAACATATACAGCCACAAGCAGACACGTAGGATAAACTCCAGGCTGTAATAAACACAACATATACAGCTACAAGCAGATACGCAGAATAAACTCCAAGTTGTAATAAACACAACATATACAGCCACAAGCAGACACACAGAATAAACTCCAAGCTGTAATAAACACAACATATACAGCCACAAGCAGACACGTAGGATAAACTCCAAGCTGTAATAATCACAACATATACAGCCACAAGCAGACACGTAGAATAAACTCCAAGCTGTAATAAACACAACATATACAACCACAAGCAGACACGCAGAATAAACTCCAAGCTGTAGTAATCACAACATATACAGCCACAAGCAGACACACAGAATAAACTCCAAGCTGTAATAAACACAACATATACAGCCACAAGCAGACACATAGGATAAACTCCAAGCTGTAATAAACACAACATATACAGCCACAAGCAGACACACAGAATAAACTCCAAGCTGTAATAAACACAACATATACAGCCACAAGCAGACTCACAGGATAAACTCCAAGCTGTAATAAACACAACATATACAGCCACAAGCAGACAGGTAGAATAAACTCCGAGCTGTAATAAACACAACATATACAGCCACAAGCAGACACATAGGATAAACTACAAGCTGTAATAAACACAACATATACAGCCACAAGCAGACACGTAGGATAAACTCCAAGCTGTAATAAACACAACATATACAGCCACAAGCAGACACACAGAATAAACTCCAAGCTGTAATAAACACAACATATACAGCTACAAGCAGACACGCAGAATAAACTCCAAGCTGTAATAAACACAACATATACAGCCACAAGCAGACACGCAGAATAAACTCCAAGCTGTAATAAACACAACAAATACAACCACAAGCAGACACGCAGAATAAACTCCAAGCTGTAATAAACACAACATATACAGCCACAAGCAGACACGTAGGATAAACTCCAAGCTGTAATAAACACAACATATACAGCCACAAGCAGACATGTAGGATAAACTCCAAGCTGTAATAAACACAACATATACAGCCACAAGCAGACACACAGGATAAACTCCAAGCTGTAATAAACACAACATATACAGCCACAAGCAGACACACAGAATAAACTCCAAGCTGTAATAAACACAACATATACAGCCACAAGCAGACACGCAGGATAAACTCCAAGCTGTAATAAACACAACATATACAGCCACAAGCAGACACGCAGAATAAACTCCAAGCTGTAATAAACACAACATATACAGCCACAAGCAGACACGCAGAATAAACTCCAAGCTGTAATAAACACAACATATACAGCCACAAGCAGACACGTAGGATAAACTCCAGGCTGTAATAAACACAACATATACAGCTACAAGCAGACACGCAGAATAAACTCCAAGCTGTAATAAACACAACATATACAGCCACAAGCAGACACGTAGGATAAACTCCAGGCTGTAATAAACACAACATATACAGCTACAAGCAGACACGCAGAATAAACTCCAAGTTGTAATAAACACAACATATACAGCCACAAGCAGACACGTAGGATAAACTCCAAGCTGTAATAATCACAACATATACAACCACAAGCAGACACGCAGAATAAACTCCAAGCTGTAGTAATCACAACATATACAGCCACAAGCAGACACACAGAATAAACTCCAAGCTGTAATAAACACAACATATACAGCCACAAGCAGACACATAGGATAAACTCCAAGCTGTAATAAACACAACATATACAGCCACAAGCAGACACACAGAATAAACTCCAAGCTGTAATAAACACAACATATACAGCCACAAGCAGACAGGTAGAATAAACTCCGAGCTGTAATAAACACAACATATACAGCCACAAGCAGACACATAGGATAAACTACAAGCTGTAATAAACACAACATATACAGCCACAAGCAGACACGTAGGATAAACTCCAAGCTGTAATAAACACAACATATACAGCCACAAGCAGACACACAGAATAAACTCCAAGCTGTAATAAACACAACATATACAGCTACAAGCAGACACGCAGAATAAACTCCAAGCTGTAATATACACAACAAATACAACCACAAGCAGACACGCAGAATAAACTCCAAGCTGTAATAAACACAACATATACAACCACAAGCAGACACACAGGATAAACTCCAAGCTGTAATAAACACAACATATGCAGCCACAAGCAGACACGCAGGATAAACTCCAAGCTGTAATAAACACAACCTATACAGCCACAAGCAGACACGCAGAATAAACTCCAAGCTGTAATAAACACAACATATACAACCACAAGCAGACACGCAGGATAAACTCCAAGCTGTAATAAACACAACATATACAGCCACAAGCAGACACACAGGATAAACTCCAAGCTGTAATAAACACAACATATGCAGCCACAAGCAGACACGCAGGATAAACTCCAAGCTGTAATAAACACAACATATACAACCACAAGCAGACACGCAGAATAAACTCCAAGCTGTAATAAACACAACATATACAACCACAAGCAGACACGCAGGATAAACTCCAAGCTGTAATAAACACAACATATGCAGCCACAAGCAGACACGGAGGATAAACTCCAAGCTGTAATAAACACAACATATACAACCACAAGCAGACACGCAGAATAAACTCCAAGCTGTAATAAACACAACATATACAGCCACAAGCAGACACGCAGAATAAACTCCAAGCTGTAATAAACACAACATATACAACCACAAGCAGACACGCAGGATAAACTCCAAGCTGTAATAAACACAACATATACAACCACAAGCAGACACGCAGAATAAACTCCAAGCTGTAATAAACACAACATATACAACCACAAGCAGACACGCAGAATAAACTCCAAGCTGTAATAAACACAACATATACAGCCACAAGCAGACACGCAGAATAAACTCCAAGCTGTAATAAACACAACATATACAGCCACAAGCAGACACACAGAATAAACTCCAAGCTGTAATAAACACAACATATACAGCCACAAGCAGACACACAGGATAAACTCCAAGCTGTAATAAACACAACATATACAGCCACAAGCAGACACACAGGATAAACTCCAAGCTGTAATAAACACAACATATACAGCCACAAGCAGACACACAGGATAAACTCCAAGCTGTAATAAACACAACATATACAGCCACAAGCAGACACGCAGGATAAACTCCAAGCTGTAATACACACAACATATACAGCCACAAGCAGACACACAGAATAAACTCCAAGCTGTAATAAACACAACATATACAGCCACAAGCAGACACACAGGATAAACTCCAAGCTGTAATACACACAACATATACAGCCACAAGCAGACACACAGAATAAACTCCAAGCTGTAATAAACACAACATATACAGCCACAAGCAGACACACAGAATAAACTCCAAGCTGTAATGAACACAACATATACAGCCACAAGCAGACACGCAGAATAAACTCCAAGCTGTAATAATCACAACATATACAGCCACAAGCAGACACACAGAATAAACTCCAAGCTGTAATAAACACAACATATACAGCCACAAGCAGACACGCAGGATAAACTCCAAGCTGTAATAAACACAACATATACAGCCACAAGCAGACACACAGGATAAACTCCAAGCTGTAATAAACACAACATATACAGCCACAAGCAGACACACAGGATAAACTCCAAGCTGTAATAAACACAACATATACAGCCACAAGCAGACACGTAGGATAAACTCCAAGCTGTAATAAACACAACATATACAGCCACAAGCAGACACACAGGATAAACTCCAAGCTGTAATAAACACAACATATACAGCCACAAGCAGACACGTAGGATAAACTCCAAGCTGTAATAAACACAACATATACAGCCACAAGCAGACACGTAGGATAAACTCCAAGCTGTAATAAACACAACATATACAGCCACAAGCAGACACGCAGAATAAACTCCAAGCTGTAATAAACACAACATATACAGCCACAAGCAGACACGCAGGATAAACTCCAAGCTGTAATAAACACAACATATACAGCCACAAGCAGACACGCAGAATAAACTCCAAGCTGTAATAAACACAACATATACAGCCACAAGCAGACACGTAGGATAAACTCCAAGCTGTAATAAACACAACATATACAGCCACAAGCAGACACACAGAATAAACTCCAAGCTGTAATAAACACAACATATACAGCCACAAGCAGACACGCAGGATAAACTCCAAGCTGTAATAAACACAACATATACAGCCACAAGCAGACACGTAGGATAAACTCCAAGCTGTAATAAACACAACATATACAGCCACAAGCAGACACACAGAATAAACTCCAAGCTGTAATAAACACAACATATACAGCCACAAGCAGACACGCAGGATAAACTCCAAGCTGTAATAAACACAACATATACAGCCACAAGCAGACACGCAGAATAAACTCCAAGCTGTAATAAACACAACATATACAGCCACAAGCAGACACTCAGGATAAACTCCAAGCTGTAATAAACACAACATATACAGCCACAAGCAGACACGCAGAATAAACTCCAAGCTGTAATAAACACAACATATACAGCCACAAGCAGACACACAGAATAAACTCCAAGCTGTAATAAACACAACATATACAGCCACAAGCAGACACTCAGGATAAACTCCAAGCTGTAATAAACACAACATATACAGCCACAAGCAGACACGCAGAATAAACTCCAAGCTGTAATAAGCACAACATATACAGCCACAAGGAGACACACAGAATAAACTCCAAGCTGTAATAAACACAACATATACAGCCACAAGCAGACACGTAGGATAAACTCCAGGCTGTAATAAACACAACATATACAGCTACAAGCAGATACGCAGAATAAACTCCAAGCTGTAATAAACACAACATATACAGCCACAAGCAGACACGTAGGATAAACTCCAAGCTGTAATAATCACAACATATACAACCACAAGCAGACACGCAGAATAAACTCCAAGCTGTAATAATCACAACATATACAGCCACAAGCAGACACGCAGAATAAACTCCAAGCTGTAATAAACACAACATATACAACCACAAGCAGACACACAGAATAAACTCCAAGCTGTAATAAACACAACATATACAGCCACAAGCAGACACGCAGGATAAAATCCAAGCTGTAATAAACACAACATGTACAGCCACAAGGAGACACACAGAATAAACTCCAAGCTGTAATAAACACAACATATACAGCCACAAGGAGACACACAGGATAAACTCCAAGCTGTAATAAACACAACATATACAACCACAAGCAGACACACAGGATAAACTCCAAGCTGTAATAAACACAACATATACAGCCACAAGGAGACACACAGGATAAACTCCAAGCTGTAATAAACACAACATATACAGCCACAAGCAGACACGCAGAATAAACTCCAAGCTGTAATAAACACAACATATACAGCCACAAGCAGACACGTAGGATAAACTCCAAGCTGTAATAAACACAACATATACAGCCACAAGCAGACACGCAGGATAAAATCCAAGCTGTAATAAACACAACATGTACAGCCACAAGGAGACACACAGAATAAACTCCAAGCTGTAATAAACACAACATATACAGCCACAAGCAGACACGCAGAATAAACTCCAAGCTGTAATAAACACAACATATACAGCCACAAGCAGACACGTAGGATAAACTCCAAGCTGTAATAAACACAACATATACAGCCACAAGCAGACACGCAGGATAAAATCCAAGCTGTAATAAACACAACATGTACAGCCACAAGGAGACACACAGAATAAACTCCAAGCTGTAATAAACACAACATATACAGCCACAAGGAGACACACAGGATAAACTCCAAGCTGTAATAAACACAACATATACAACCACAAGCAGACACACAGGATAAACTCCAAGCTGTAATAAACACAACATATACAGCCACAAGGAGACACACAGGATAAACTCCAAGCTGTAATAAACACAACATATACAACCACAAGCAGATACGCAGAATAAACTCCAAGCTGTAATAAACACAACATATACAGCCACAAGGAGACACACAGAATAAACTCCAAGCTGTAATAAACACAACATATACAGCCACAAGCAGACACGTAGAATAAACTCCAAGCTGTAATAAACACAACATATACAGCCACAAGCAGACACGCAGGATAAACTCCAAGCTGTAATAAACACAACATATACAGCCACAAGCAGACACGCAGGATAAAATCCAAGCTGTAATAAACACAACATGTACAGCCACAAGGAGACACACAGAATAAACTCCAAGCTGTAATAAACACAACATATACAGCCACAAGCAGACACACAGAATAAACTCCAAGCTGTAATAAGCACAACATATACAACCACAAGCAGACACGTAGAATAAACTCCAAGCTGTAATAAACACAACATATACAGCCACAAGCAGACACACAGAATAAACTCCAAGCTGTAATAAACACAACATATACAACCACAAGCAGACACGCAGAATAAACTCCAAGCTGTAATAAACACAACATATACAGCTACAAGCAGACACGTAGGATAAACTCCAAGCTGTAATAAACACAACATATACAGCCACAAGGAGACACACAGAATAAACTCCAAGCTGTAATAAACACAACATATACAGCCACAAGGAGACACACAGAATAAACTCCAAGCTGTAATGAACACAACATATACAGCCACAAGCAGACACACAGGATAAACTCCAAGCTGTAATAAACACAACATATACAGCCACAAGCAGACACACAGGATAAACTCCAAGCTGTAATAAACACAACATATACAGCCACAAGCAGACACACAGGATAAACTCCAAGCTGTAATAAACACAACATATACAGCCACAAGCAGACACGCAGGATAAACTCCAAGCTGTAATAAACACAACATATACAGCCACAAGCAGACACACAGAATAAACTCCAAGCTGTAATAAACACAACATATACAGCCACAAGCAGACACGCAGGATAAACTCCAAGCTGTAATAAACACATCATATACAGCCACAAGCAGACACGCAGGATAAACTCCAAGCTGTAATGAACACAACATATACAGCCACAAGCAGACACGCAGAATAAACTCCAAGCTGTAATAATCACAACATATACAGCCACAAGCAGACACACAGGATAAACTCCAAGCTGTAATAAACACAACATATACAGCCACAAGCAGACACACAGAATAAACTCCAAGCTGTAATAAACACAACATATACAGCCACAAGCAGACACGTAGGATAAACTCCAAGCTGTAATAAACACAACATATACAGCCACAAGCAGACATGTAGGATAAACTCCAAGCTGTAATAAACACAACATATACAGCCACAAGCAGACACGTAGGATAAACTCCAAGCTGTAATAAACACAACATATACAGCCACAAGCAGACACACAGAATAAACTCCAAGCTGTAATAAACACAACATATACAGCCACAAGCAGACACGTAGAATAAACTCCAAGCTGTAATAAGCACAACATATACAGCCACAAGGAGACACACAGAATAAACTCCAAGCTGTAATAAACACAACATATACAGCCACAAGCAGACACGTAGGATAAACTCCAGGCTGTAATAAACACAACATATACAGCTACAAGCAGATACGCAGAATAAACTCCATGCTGTAATAAACACAACATATACAGCCACAAGCAGACACACAGAATAAACTCCAAGCTGTAATAAACACAACATATACAGCCACAAGCAGACACGTAGGATAAACTCCAAGCTGTAATAATCACAACATATACAACCACAAGCAGACACGCAGAATAAACTCCAAGCTGTAATAATCACAACATATACAGCCACAAGCAGACACACAGAATAAACTCCAAGCTGTAATAAACACAACATATACAGCCACAAGCAGACTCACAGGATAAACTCCAAGCTGTAATAAACACAACATATACAGCCACAAGCAGACACATAGGATAAACTACAAGCTGTAATAAACACAACATATACAGCCACAAGCAGACACACAGAATAAACTCCAAGCTGTAATAAACACAACATATACAGCCACAAGCAGACACGCAGAATAAACTCCAAGCTGTAATAAACACAACAAATACAACCACAAGCAGACACACAGAATAAACTCCAAGCTGTAATAAACACAACAAATACAACCACAAGCAGACACACAGAATAAACTCCAAGCTGTAATAAACACAACATATACAGCCACAAGCAGACACGCAGAATAAACTCCAAGCTGTAATAAACACAACAAATACAACCACAAGCAGACACACAGAATAAACTCCAAGCTGTAATAAACACAACATATACAGCCACAAGCAGACACACAGAATAAACTCCAAGCTGTAATAAACACAACATATACAACCAAAAGCAGACACGCAGGATAAACTCCAAGCTGTAATAAACACAACATATGCAGCCACAAGCAGACACACAGAAGAAACTCCAAGCTGTAATAAACACAACATATACAGCCACAAGCAGACACACAGAATAAACTCCAAGCTGTAATAAACACAACATATACAACCACAAGCAGACACGCAGGATAAACTCCAAGCTGTAATAAACACAACATATACAGCCACAAGCAGACACGCAGAATAAACTCCAAGCTGTAATAAACACAACATATACAGCCACAAGCAGACACGCAGAATAAACTCCAAGCTGTAATAAACACAACAAATACAACCACAAGCAGACACGCAGAATAAACTCCAAGCTGTAATAAACACAACATATACAACCACAAGCAGACACGCAGGATAAACTCCAAGCTGTAACAAACACAACAAATACAACCACAAGCAGACACACAGAAGAAACTCCAAGCTGTAATAAACACAACATATACAGCCACAAGCAGACACGCAGGATAAACTCCAAGCTGTAATAAACACAACATATACAGCCACAAGCAGACACGCAGAATAAACTCCAAGCTGTAATAAACACAACATATACAGCCACAAGCAGACACGCAGAATAAACTCCAAGCTGTAATAAACACAACATATACAGCCACAAGCAGACACGGAGGATAAACTCCAAGCTGTAATAAACACAACATATACAGCCACAAGCAGACACACAGGATAAACTCCAAGCTGTAATAAACACAACATATACAGCCACAAGCAGACACGGAGGATAAACTCCAAGCTGTAATAAACACAACATATACAGCCACAAGCAGACACACAGGATAAACTCCAAGCTGTAATAAACACAACATATACAGCCACAAGCAGACACACAGGATAAACTCCAAGCTGTAATAAACACAACATATACAGCCACAAGCAGACACACAGGATAAACTCCAAGCTGTAATAAACACAACATATACAGCCACAAGCAGACACGGAGGATAAACTCCAAGCTGTAATAAACACAACATATACAGCCACAAGCAGACACACAGGATAAACTCCAAGCTGTAATAAACACAACATATACAGCCACAAGCAGACACGTAGGATGAACTCCAAGCTGTAATAAACACAACATATACAGCCACAAGCAGACACACAGGATAAACTCCAAGCTGTAATAAACACAACATATACAGCCACAAGCAGACACACAGGATAAACTCCAAGCTGTAATAAACACAACATATACAGCCACAAGCAGACACACAGGATAAACTCCAAGCTGTAATAAACACAACATATACAGCCACAAGCAGACACACAGAATAAACTCCAAGCTGTAATAAACACAACATATACAGCCACAAGAAGACACGCAGAATAAACTCCAAGCTGTAATAAACACAACATATACAACCACAAGCAGACACGCAGGATGAACTCCAAGCTGTAATAAACTCAACATATACAGCCACAAGCAGACACGTAGGATAAACTCCAAGCTGTAATAAACACAACATATACAGCCACAAGCAGACACGCAGGATGAACTCCAAGCTGTAATAAACTCAACATATACAACCACAAGCAGACACGTAGGATAAACTCCAAGCTGTAATAATCACAACATATACAACCACAAGGAGACACACAGGATAAACTCCAAGCTGTAATAATCACAACATATACAACCACAAGGAGACACACAGGATAAACTCCAAGCTGTAATAATCACAACATATACAACCACAAGCAGACACACAGGATAAACTCCAAGCTGTAATAATCACAACATATACAACCACAAGGAGACACACAGAATAAACTCCAAGCTGTAATAAACACAACATATACAGCCACAAGCAGACACGCAGGATAAACTCCAAGCTGTAATAAACACAACATATACAGCCACAAGCAGACACACAGGATAAACTCCAAGCTGTAATAAACACAACATATACAACCACAAGCAGACACGTAGGATAAACTCCAAGCTGTAATAAACACAACAAATACAGCCACAAGCAGACACACAGAATAAACTCCAAGCTGTAATAAACACAACATATACAGCCACAAGCAGACACGCAGGATAAACTCCAAGCTGTAATAAACACAACATATACAGCCACAAGCAGACACGTAGGATAAACTCCAAGCTGTAATAAACACAACAAATACAGCCACAAGCAGACACACAGAATAAACTCCAAGCTGTAATAAACACAACATATACAGCCACAAGCAGACACGTAGGATAAACTCCAAGCTGTAATAAACACAACATATACAGCCACAAGCAGACACGCAGAATAAACACCAAGCTGTAATAATCACAACATATACAACCACAAGCAGACACACAGAATAAACTCCAAGCTGTAATATACACAACATATACAGCCACAAGCAGACACACAGAATAAACTCCAAGCTGTAATATACACAACATATACAGCCACAAGCAGACACGCAGAATAAACTCCAAGCTGTAATAAACACAACATATACAGCCACAAGCAGACACACAGAATAAACTCCAAGCTGTAATATACACAACATATACAGCCACAAGCAGACACGCAGAATAAACTCCAAGCTGTAATAAACACAACATATACAGCCACAAGCAGACACACAGAATAAACTCCAAGCTGTAATAAACACAACATATACAACCACAAGCAGACACGCAGGATAAACTCCAAGCTGTAATAAACACAACATATACAACCACAAGCAGACACACAGGATAAACTCCAAGCTGTAATAAACACAACATATACAACCACAAGCAGACACACAGGATAAACTCCAAGCTGTAATAAACACAACATATACAACCACAAGCAGACACACAGGATAAACTACAAGCTGTAATAAACACAACATATACAACCACAAGCAGACACACAGGATAAACTCCAAGCTGTAATAAACACAACATATACAGCCACAAGCAGACACACAGAATAAACTCCAAGCTGTAATATACACAACATATACAGCCACAAGCAGACACGCAGAATAAACTCCAAGCTGTAATAAACACAACATATACAGCCACAAGCAGACACGCAGAATAAACTCCAAGTTGTAATAAACACAACATATACAGCCACAAGCAGACACACAGGATAAACTCCAAGCTGTAATAAACACAACATATACAGCCACAAGGAGACACACAGAATAAACTCCAAGTTGTAATAAACACAACATATACAGCCACAAGCAGACACACAGGATAAACTCCAAGCTGTAATAAACACAACATATACAACCACAAGCAGACACGCAGAATAAACTCCAAGCTGTAATAATCACAACATATACAGCCACAAGCAGACACGCAGAATAAACTCCAAGTTGTAATAAACACAACATATACAGCCACAAGCAGACACACAGGATAAACTCCAAGCTGTAATAAACACAACATATACAGCCACAAGCAGACACGTAGGATAAACTCCAAGCTGTAATAAACACAACATATACAGCCACAAGCAGACACGCAGAATAAACTCCAAGCTGTAATAATCACAACATATACAACCACAAGCAGACACACAGAATAAACTCCAAGCTGTAATAAACACAACATATACAGCCACAAGCAGACACGCAGGATAAACTCCAAGCTGTAATAATCACAACATATACAGCCACAAGCAGACACACAGAATAAACTCCAAGCTGTAATAAACACAACATATACAGCCACAAGCAGACACACAGAATAAACTCCAAGCTGTAATATACACAACATATACAGCCACAAGCAGACACGCAGAATAAACTCCAAGCTGTAATAAACACAACATATACAGCCACAAGCAGACACACAGAATAAACTCCAAGCTGTAATAAACACAACATATACAACCACAAGCAGACACGCAGGATAAACTCCAAGCTGTAATAAACACAACATATACAACCACAAGCAGACACGCAGGATAAACTCCAAGCTGTAATAAACACAACATATACAGCCACAAGCAGACACGCAGGATAAACTCCAAGCTGTAATAAACACAACATATACAACCACAAGCAGACACACAGGATAAACTCCAAGCTGTAATAAACACAACATATACAACCACAAGCAGACACACAGGATAAACTCCAAGCTGTAATAAACACAACATATACAACCACAAGCAGACACACAGGATAAACTACAAGCTGTAATAAACACAACATATACAACCACAAGCAGACACACAGGATAAACTCCAAGCTGTAATAAACACAACATATACAGCCACAAGCAGACACACAGAATAAACTCCAAGCTGTAATATACACAACATATACAGCCACAAGCAGACACGCAGAATAAACTCCAAGCTGTAATAAACACAACATATACAGCCACAAGCAGACACGCAGAATAAACTCCAAGTTGTAATAAACACAACATATACAGCCACAAGCAGACACACAGGATAAACTCCAAGCTGTAATAAACACAACATATACAGCCACAAGGAGACACACAGAATAAACTCCAAGTTGTAATAAACACAACATATACAGCCACAAGCAGACACACAGGATAAACTCCAAGCTGTAATAAACACAACATATACAACCACAAGCAGACAC
This sequence comes from Phyllobates terribilis, assembly GCF_046119375.1. NCBI lineage: Eukaryota > Metazoa > Chordata > Amphibia > Anura > Dendrobatidae > Phyllobates > Phyllobates terribilis. The sequence goes on along the minus strand of NW_027362764.1, from coordinate 11,516,178 downwards.
GCAGAATAAACTCCAAGCTGTAATAATCACAACATATACAGCCACAAGCAGACACGCAGAATAAACTCCAAGTTGTAATAAACACAACATATACAGCCACAAGCAGACACACAGGATAAACTCCAAGCTGTAATAAACACAACATATACAGCCACAAGGAGACACACAGAATAAACTCCAAGTTGTAATAAACACAACATATACAGCCACAAGCAGACACACAGGATAAACTCCAAGCTGTAATAAACACAACATATACAACCACAAGCAGACACGCAGAATAAATTCCAAGCTGTAATAATCACAACATATACAGCCACAAGCAGACACGCAGGATAAACTCCAAGCTGTAATAATCACAACATATACAACCACAAGCAGACACGTAGGATAAACTCCAAGCTGTAATAAACACAACATATACAGCCACAAGCAGACACACAGAATAAACTCCAAGCTGTAATAAACACAACATATACAACCACAAGCAGACACGCAGGATAAACTCCAAGCTGTAATAAACACAACATATACAACCACAAGCAGACACGCGGATAAACTCCAAGCTGTAATAAACACAACATATACAGCCACAAGCAGACACGCAGGATAAACTCCAAGCTGTAATAAACACAACATATACAACCACAAGCAGACACACAGGATAAACTCCAAGCTGTAATAAACACAACATATACAGCCACAAGCAGACACACAGGATAAACTCCAAGCTGTAATAAACACAACATATACAACCACAAGCAGACACACAGGATAAACTCCAAGCTGTAATAAACACAACATATACAACCACAAGCAGACACGCAGGATAAACTCCAAGCTGTAATAAACACAACATATACAGCCACAAGCAGACACACAGAATAAACTCCAAGCTGTAATAAACACAACATATACAGCCACAAGCAGACACACAGAATAAACTCCAAGCTGTAATATACACAACATATACAGCCACAAGCAGACACACAGGATAAACTCCAAGCTGTAATAAACACAACATATACAGCCACAAGCAGACATGCAGAATAAACTCCAAGCTGTAATAAACACAACATATACAGCCACAAGCAGACACGCAGAATAAACTCCAAGCTGTAATAAACACAACATATACAGCCACAAGCAGACACGCAGAATAAACTCCAAGTTGTAATAAACACAACATATACAGCCACAAGCAGACACGCAGGATAAACTCCAAGCTGTAATAAACACAACATATACAACCACAAGCAGACACGCAGAATAAACTCCAAGCTGTAATAATCACAACATATACAGCCACAAGCAGACACGTAGAATAAACTCCAAGCTGTAATAAACACAACATATACAGCCACAAGCAGACACGCAGGATAAACTCCAAGCTGTAATAAACACAACATATACAGCCACAAGCAGACACGCAGGATAAACTCCAAGCTGTAATAATCACAACATATACAACCACAAGCAGACACGTAGGATAAACTCCAAGCTGTAATAAACACAACATATACAGCCACAAGCAGACACGCAGAATAAACTCCAAGCTGTAATAAACACAACATATACAACCACAAGCAGACACGCAGAATAAACTCCAAGCTGTAATAAACACAACATATACAGCCACAAGCAGACACGCAGGATAAACTCCAAGCTGTAATAAACACAACATATACAGCCACAAGCAGACACGCAGAATAAGCTCCAAGCTGTAATATACACAACATGTACAGCCACAAGCAGACACGCAGGATAAACTCCAAGCTGTAATAAACACAACAAATACAGCCACAAGCAGACACACAGAATAAACTCCAAGCTGTAATAAACACAACAAATACAGCCACAAGCAGACACACAGAATAAACTCCAAGCTGTAATAAACACAACATATACAGCCACAAGCAGACACGCAGGATAAACTCCAAGCTGTAATAAACACAACATATACAACCACAAGCAGACACACAGGATAAACTCCAAGCTGTAATAAACACAACATATACAACCACAAGCAGACACACAGAATAAACTCCAAGCTGTAATATACACAACATATACAACCACAAGCAGACACACAGAATAAACTCCAAGCTGTAATAAACACAACAAATACAGCCACAAGCAGACACACAGAATAAACTCCAAGCTGTAATAAACACAACGTATACAGCCACAAGCAGACACACAGGATAAACTCCAAGCTGTAATAATCACAACATATACAACCACAAGCAGACACACAGGATAAACTCCAAGCTGTAATAAACACAACATATACAACCACAAGCAGACACGTAGAATAAACTCCAAGCTGTAATAAACACAACATATACAACCACAAGCAGACACGTAGAATAAACTCCAAGCTGTAATAGACACAACATATACAGCCACAAGCAGACACACAGAATAAACTCCAAGCTGTAATAAACACAACATATACAGCCACAAGCAGACAAGCAGAATAAACTCCAAGCTGTAATAATCACAACATATACAGCCACAAGCAGACACACAGAATAAACTCCAAGCTGTAATAAACACAACATATACAACCACAAGCAGACACACAGAATAAACTCCAAGCTGTAATAAACACAACATATACAGCCACAAGCAGACACGTAGGATAAACTCCAAGCTGTAATAAACACAACATATACAGCCACAAGCAGACACACAGGATAAACTCCAAGCTGTAATAAACACAACATATACAACCACAAGCAGACACGCAGAATAAACTCCAAGCTGTAATAAACACAACATATACAGCCACAAGCAGACACACAGGATAAACTCCAAGCTGTAATAAACACAACATATACAGCCACAAGCAGACAAGCAGAATAAACTCCAAGCTGTAATAATCACAACATATACAGCCACAAGCAGACACACAGAATAAACTCCAAGCTGTAATAAACACAACATATACAACCACAAGCAGACACACAGAATAAACTCCAAGCTGTAATAAACACAACATATACAGCCACAAGCAGACACGTAGGATAAACTCCAAGCTGTAATAAACACAACATAAACAGCCACAAGCAGACACGCAGAATAAACTCCAAGCTGTAATAAACACAACATATACAGCCACAAGCAGACACACAGAATAAACTCCAAGCTGTAATAGACACAACATATACAGCCACAAGCAGACACGCAGAATAAACTCCAAGCTGTAATAAACACAACATATACAGCCACAAGCAGACACGTAGGATAAACTCCAAGCTGTAATAAACACAACATAAACAGCCACAAGCAGACACGCAGAATAAACTCCAAGCTGTAATAAACACAACATATACAGCCACAAGCAGACACACAGAATAAACTCCAAGCTGTAATAAACACAACATATACAGCCACAAGCAGACACACAGGATAAACTCCAAGCTGTAATAAACACAACATATACAGCCACAAGCAGACACACAGGATAAACTCCAAGCTGTAATAAACACAACATATACAGCCACAAGCAGACAAGCAGAATAAACTCCAAGCTGTAATAAACACAACATATACAACCACAAGCAGACACGTAGGATAAACTCCAAGTTGTAATAAACACAACATATACAGCCACAAGCAGACACGCAGAATAAACTCCAAGCTGTAATAAACACAACATATACAACCACAAGCAGACACGCAGAATAAACTCCAAGCTGTAATAAACACAACATATACAACCACAAGCAGACAAGCAGAATAAACTCCAAGCTGTAATAAACACAACATATACAACCACAAGCAGACACGCAGAATAAACTCCAAGCTGTAATAAACACAACGTATACAGCCACAAGCAGACACGTAGGATAAACTCCAAGCTGTAATAAACACAACATATACAGCCACAAGCAGACACACAGAATAAACTCCAAGCTGTAATAATCACAACATATACAGCCACAAGCAGACACGTAGGATAAACTCCAAGCTGTAATAAACACAACATATACAGCCACAAGCAGACACGTAGGATAAACTCCAAGCTGTAATAAACACAACATATACAACCACAAGCAGACACGTAGGATAAACTCCAAGTTGTAATAAACACAACATATACAGCCACAAGCAGACACGCAGAATAAACTCCAAGCTGTAATAAACACAACATATACAACCACAAGCAGACACGCAGAATAAACTCCAAGCTGTAATAAACACAACATATACAACCACAAGCCGACACGCAGAATAAACTCCAAGCTGTAATAAACACAACATATACAACCACAAGCAGACACACAGGATAAACTCCAAGCTGTAATAAACACAACATATACAGCCACAAGCAGACAAGCAGAATAAACTCCAAGCTGTAATAAACACAACATATACAACCACAAGCAGACACACAGGATAAACTCCAAGCTGTAATAAACACAACATATACAACCACAAGCAGACACACAGAATAAACTCCAAGCTGTAATAATCACAACATATACAGCCACAAGCAGACACGTAGGATAAACTCCAAGCTGTAATAAACACAACATATACAACCACAAGCAGACACACAGAATAAACTCCAAGCTGTAATAAACACAACGTATACAGCCACAAGCAGACACGCAGGATAAAGTCCAAGCTGTAATAAACACAACATATACAGCCACAAGCAGACACACAGAATAAACTCCAAGCTGTAATAAACACAACATATACAGCTACAAGCAGACACGCAGAATAAACTCCAAGCTGTAATAAACACAACATATACAGCCACAAGCAGACACACAGAATAAACTCCAAGCTGTAATAAACACAACATATACAGCCACAAGCAGACACGTAGGATAAACTCCAAGCTGTAATAAACACAACATATACAGCCACAAGCAGACACACAGAATAAACTCCAAGCTGTAATAAACACAACATGTACAGCCACAAGCAGACACACAGAATAAACTCCAAGCTGTAATAAACACAACATATACAGCCACAAGCAGACACACAGAATAAACTCCAAGCTGTAATAAACACAACATATACAGCCACAAGCAGACACGCAGGATAAACTCCAAGCTGTAATAAACACAACATATACAGCCACAAGCAGACACGCAGGATAAACTCCAAGCTGTAATAAACACAACATATACAGCCACAAGCAGACACACAGAATAAACTCCAAGCTGTAATAAACACAACATGTACAGCCACAAGCAGACACACAGAATAAACTCCAAGCTGTAATAAACACAACATATACAGCCACAAGCAGACACGCAGGATAAACTCCAAGCTATAATAAACACAACATATACAGCCACAAGCAGACACACAGAATAAACTCCAAGCTGTAATAAACACAACATATACAGCCACAAGCAGACACACAGAATAAACTCCAAGCTGTAATAAACACAACATATACAGCCACAAGCAGACACACAGAATAAACTCCAAACTGTAATAAACACATCGTATACAGCCACAAGCAGAAACGCAGAATAAACTCCAAGCTGTAATAAACACAACATATACAGCCACAAGCAGACACGCAGAATAAACTCCAAGCTGTAATAAACACAACATATACAGCCACAAGCAGACACGCAGAATAAACTCCAAGCTGTAATAAACACAACATATACAGCCACAAGCAGACACGCAGAATAAACTCCAAGCTGTAATAAACACAACATATACAGCCACAAGCAGAAACGCAGAATAAACTCCATGCTGTAATAAACACAACATATACAGCCACAAGCAGACACGCAGAATAAACTCCAAGCTGTAATAAACACAACATATACAGCCACAAGCAGACACGTAGGATAAACTCGAAGCTGTAATAAACACAACGTATACAGCCACAAGCAGACACACAGAATAAACTCCAAGCTGTAATAAACACAACATATACAGCCACAAGCAGACACGCAGAATAAACTCCAAGCTGTAATAAACACAACATATACAACCACAAGCAGACACGCAGAATAAACTCCAAGCTGTAATATACACAACATATACAGCCACAAGCAGACACGCAGAATAAACTCCAAGCTGTAATAAACACAACATATACAGCCACAAGCAGACACACAGAATAAACTCCAAGCTGTAATAAACACAACATATACAGCCACAAGCAGACACACAGAATAAACTCCAAGCTGTAATAAACACAACATATACAGCCACAAGCAGACACACAGAATAAACTCCAAACTGTAATAAACACATCGTATACAGCCACAAGCAGAAACGCAGAATAAACTCCAAGCTGTAATAAACACAACATATACAGCCACAAGCAGAAACGCAGAATAAACTCCAAGCTGTAATAAACACAACATATACAGCCACAAGCAGACACGTAGGATAAACTCCAAGCTGTAATAAACACAACATATACAGCCACAAGCAGACACACAGAATAAACTCCAAGCTGTAATAAACACAACGTATACAGCCACAAGCAGAAACGCAGAATAAACTCCAAGCTGTAATAAACACAACATATACAGCCACAAGCAGACACGCAGAATAAACTCCAAGCTGTAATAAACACAACATATACAGCCACAAGCAGACACGTAGGATAAACTCGAAGCTGTAATAAACACAACGTATACAGCCACAAGCAGACACACAGAATAAACTCCAAGCTGTAATAAACACAACATATACAGCCACAAGCAGACACGCAGAATAAACTCCAAGCTGTAATAAACACAACATATACAACCACAAGCAGACACGCAGAATAAACTCCAAGCTGTAATATACACAACATATACAGCCACAAGCAGACACGCAGAATAAACTCCAAGCTGTAATAAACACAACATATACAGCCACAAGCAGACACACAGAATAAACTCCAAGCTGTAATAAACACAACATATACAGCCACAAGCAGACACGCAGAATAAACTCCAAGCTGTAATAAACACAACGTATACAGCCACAAGCAGATACGCAGGATAAACTCCAAGCTGTAATAAACACAACGTATACAACCACAAGCAGACAAGCAGAATAAACTCCAAGCTGTAATAAACACAACGTATACAGCCACAAGCAGATACGCAGGATAAACTCCAAGCTGTAATAAACACAACGTATACAACCACAAGCAGACACGCAGGATAAACTCCAAGCTGTAATAAACACAACATATACAGCCACAAGCAGACACACAGAATAAACTCCAAGCTGTAATAAACACAACATATACAGCCACAAGCAGACACACAGAATAAACTCCAAGCTGTAATAAACACAACCTATACAGCCACAAGCAGACACACAGGATAAACTCCAAGCTGTAATAATCACAACATATACAACCACAAGCAGACACGCAGAATAAACTCCAAGCTGTAATATACACAACATATACAGCCACAAGCAGACACACAGGATAAACTCCAAGCTGTAATAAACACAACATATACAACCACAAGCAGACAAGTAGAATAAACTCCAAGCTGTAATAAACACAACATATACAACCACAAGCAGACACGCAGAATAAACTCCAAGCTGTAATATACACAACATATACAGCCACAAGCAGACACGCAGAATAAACTCCAAGCTGTAATAAACACAACATATACAGCCACAAGCAGACACGCAGAATAAACTCCAAGTTGTAATAAACACAACATATACAGCCACAAGCAGACACGCAGGATAAACTCCAAGCTGTAATAAACACAACATATACAGCCACAAGCAGACACGCAGAATAAACTCCAAGCTGTAATAAACACAACATATACAGCCACAAGCAGACACGTAGGATAAACTCCAAGCTGTAATAAACACAACATATACAGCCACAAGCAGACACGCAGAATAAACTCCAAGCTGTAATAAACACAACATATACAGCCACAAGCAGACACAAAGGATAAACTCCAAGCTGTAATAATCACAACATATACAACCACAAGCAGACAAGCAGAATAAACTCCAAGCTGTAATAAACACAACATATACAACCACAAGCAGACAAGCAGAATAAACTCCAAGTTGTAATAAACACAACATATACAGCCACAAGCAGACACACAGAATAAACTCCAAGCTGTAATAAACACAACATATACAGCCACAAGCAGACAAGCAGAATAAACTCCAAGTTGTAATAAACACAACATGTACAGCCACAAGCAGACAAGCAGAATAAACTCCAAGCTGTAATAAACACAACATATACAACCACAAGCAGACACGCAGAATAAACTCCAAGCTGTAATAAACACAACATATACAACCACAAGCAGACACGCAGAATAAACTCCAAGCTGTAATAAACACAACATATACAACCACAAGCAGACACACAGGATAAACTCCAAGCTGTAATAAACACAACATATACAGCCACAAGCAGACACGCAGAATAAACTCCAAGCTGTAATAAACACAACATATACAACCACAAGCAGACACACAGGATAAACTCCAAGCTGTAATAAACACAACATATACAGCCACAAGGAGACACACAGAATAAACTCCAAGCTGTAATATACACAACATATACAGCCACAAGCAGACAGACAGGATAAACTGCAAGCTGTAATAAACACAACATATACAGCCACAAGCAGACACACAGAATAATCTCCAAGCTGTAATAAACACAACATATACAGCCACAAGCAGACACGTAGGATAAACTCCAAGTTGTAATAAACACAACATATACAGCCACAAGCAGACACACAGAATAAACTCCAAGCTGTAATAAACACAACATATACAGCCACAAGCAGACACACAGAATAAACTCCAAGCTGTAATAAACACAACATATACAGCTACAAGCAGACACACAGGATAAACTCCAAGCTGTAATAAACACAACATATACAGCCACAAGCAGACACACAGAATAAACTCCAAGCTGTAATAAACACAACATATACAGCTACAAGCAGACACACAGGATAAACTCCAAGCTGTAATAAACACAACATATACAGCCACAAGCAGACACACAGGATAAACTCCAAGCTGTAATAAACACAACATATACAGCTACAAGCAGACACGTAGGATAAACTCCAAGCTGTAATAAACACAACATATACAGCCACAAGCAGACACGCAGAATAAACTCCAAGCTGTAATAAACACAACATATACAGCCACAAGCAGACACAAAGGATAAACTCCAAGCTGTAATAATCACAACATATACAACCACAAGCAGACAAGCAGAATAAACTCCAAGCTGTAATAAACACAACATATACAACCACAAGCAGACAAGCAGAATAAACTCCAAGTTGTAATAAACACAACATATACAGCCACAAGCAGACACGCAGGATAAACTCCAAGCTGTAATAATCACAACATATACAGCCACAAGCAGACACACAGAATAAACTCCAAGCTGTAATAAACACAACATATACAGCCACAAGCAGACAAGCAGAATAAACTCCAAGTTGTAATAAACACAACATGTACAGCCACAAGCAGACAAGCAGAATAAACTCCAAGCTGTAATAAACACAACATATACAACCACAAGCAGACACGCAGAATAAACTCCAAGCTGTAATAAACACAACATATACAACCACAAGCAGACACACAGGATAAACTCCAAGCTGTAATAAACACAACATATACAGCCACAAGCAGACACACAGGATAAACTCCAAGCTGTAATAAACACAACATATACAGCCACAAGCAGACACGCAGAATAAACTCCAAGCTGTAATAAACACAACATATACAACCACAAGCAGACACACAGGATAAACTCCAAGCTGTAATAAACACAACATATACAGCCACAAGGAGACACACAGAATAAACTCCAAGCTGTAATATACACAACATATACAGCCACAAGCAGACAGACAGGATAAACTCCAAGCTGTAATAAACACAACATATACAGCCACAAGCAGACACACAGAATAATCTCCAAGCTGTAATAAACACAACATATACAGCCACAAGCAGACACGTAGGATAAACTCCAAGTTGTAATAAACACAACATATACAGCCACAAGCAGACACGTAGGATAAAATCCAAGCTGTAATAAACACAACATATACAGCCACAAGCAGACACGTAGGATAAACTCCAAATTGTAATAAACACAACATATACAGCCACAAGCAGACACACAGAATAAACTCCAAGCTGTAATAAACACAACATATACAGCCACAAGCAGACACACAGAATAAACTCCAAGCTGTAATAAACACAACATATACAGCTACAAGCAGACACACAGGATAAACTCCAAGCTGTAATAAACACAACATATACAGCCACAAGCAGACACACAGAATAAACTCCAAGCTGTAATAAACACAACATATACAGCTACAAGCAGACACACAGGATAAACTCCAAGCTGTAATAAACACAACATATACAGCCACAAGCAGACACACAGGATAAACTCCAAGCTGTAATAAACACAACATATACAGCTACAAGCAGACACACAGGATAAACTCCAAGCTGTAATAAACACAACATATACAGCCACAAGCAGACACGTAGGATAAACTCCAAGTTGTAATAAACACAACATATACAGCCGCAAGCAGACACGCAGAATAAACTCCAAGCTGTAATAAACACAACATATACAACCACAAGCAGACACGCAGAATAAACTCCAAGCTGTAATATACACAACATATACAGCCACAAGCAGACAGACAGGATAAACTCCAAGCTGTAATAAACACAACATATACAGCCACAAGCAAACACGCAGAATAAACTCCAAGCTGTAATAAACACAACATATACAACCACAAGCAGACACGCAGAATAAACTCCAAGCTGTAATGAACACAACATATACAGCCACAAGCAGACACACAGGATAAACTCCAAGTTGTAATAAACACAACATATACAGCCACAAGCAGACACGTAGGATAAACTCCAAGCTGTAATAAACACAACATATACAGCCACAAGCAGACACACAGGATAAACTCCAAGCTGTAATAAACACAACATATACAACCACAAGCAGACACACAGAATAAACTCCAACCTGTAATAAACACAACATATACAGCCACAAGCAGACACGTAGGATAAACTCCAAGCTGTAATAAACACAACATATACAACCACAAGCAGACACGCAGAATAAACTCCAAGCTGTAATAAACACAACATATACAGCCACAAGCAGACACGTAGGATAAACTCCAAGCTGTAATAAACACAACATATACAACCACAAGCAGACACGCAGAATAAACTCCAAGCTGTAATAAACACAACATATACAGCCACAAGCAGACACGTAGGATAAACTCCAAGCTGTAATAAACACAACATATACAACCACAAGCAGACACGTAGGATAAACTCCAAGTTGTAATAAACACAACATATACAGCCACAAGCAGACACACAGGATAAACTCCAAGTTGTAATAAACACAACATATACAGCCACAAGCAGACACACAGGATAAACTCCAAGCTGTAATAAACACAACATATACAGCCACAAGCAGACACGCAGAATAAACTCCAAGCTGTAATAAACACAACATATACAGCCACAAGCAGACACATAGGATAAACTCAAAGCTGTAATAAACACAACATATACAGCCACAAGCAGACACACAGGATAAACTCCAAGCTGTAATAAACACAACATATACAACCACAAGCAGACACGCAGAATAAACTCCAAGCTGTAATAAACACAACATATACAGCCACAAGCAGACATATAGGATAAACTCCAAGCTGTAATAAACACAACATATACAACCAGAAGCAGACACGTAGGATAAACTCCAAGTTGTAATAAACACAACATATACAGCCACAAGCAGACACGCAGAATAAACTCCAAGCTGTAATAAACACAACATATACAGCCACAAGCAGACACGCAGAATAAACTCCAAGCTGTAATAAACACAACATATACAGCCACAAGCAGACACATAGGATAAACTCCAAGCTGTAATAAACACAACATATACAACCACAAGCAGACACGTAGGATAAACTCCAAGTTGTAATAAACACAACATATACAGCCACAAGCAGACACGCAGAATAAACTCCAAGCTGTAATAAACACAACATATACAGCCACAAGCAGACACGCAGGATAAACTCCAAGCTGTAATAAACACAACATATACAGCCACAAGCAGACACGCAGAATAAACTCCAAGTTGTAATAAACACAACATATACAGCCACAAGCAGACACACAGAATAAACTCCAAGTTGTAATAAACACAACATATACAGCCACAAGCAGACACACAGAATAAACTCCAAGCTGTAATAAACACAACATATACAACCACAAGCAGACACGCAGGATAAACTCCAAGCTGTAATATACACAACATATACAGCCACAAGCAGACACGCAGGATAAACTCCAAGCTGTAATAAACACAACATATACAGCCACAAGCAGACACGCAGAATAAACTCCAAGCTGTAATAAACACAACATATACAGCCACAAGCAGACACGTAGTATAAACTCCAAGCTGTAATAAACACAACATATACAGCCACAAGCAGACATACAGATTAAACTCCAACCTGTAATAATCACAACATATACAGCCACAAGCAGACACACAGAATAAACTCCAAGCTGTAATAAACACAACATATACAGCCACAAGCAGACACGCAGGATAAACTCCAAGCTGTAATAAACACAACATATACAGCCACAAGCAGACACGCAGGATAAACTCCAAGCTGTAATAAACACAACATATACAGCCAAAAGCAGACACGCAGAATAAACTCCAAGCTGTAATAAACACAACATATACAGCTACAAGCAGACACGCAGGATAAACTCCAAGCTGTAATAAACACAACATATACAGCCACAAGCAGACACGCAGAATAAACTCCAAGCTGTAATAAACACAACATATACAGCCACAAGCCGACACGCAGGATAAACTCCAAGCTGTAATAGACACAACATATACAGCCACAAGCAGACACACAGAATAAACTCCAAGCTGTAATAGACACAACATATACAGCCACAAGCAGACACGCAGAATAAACTCCAAGCTGTAATAAACACAACATATACAGCCACAAGCCGACACGCAGGATAAACTCCAAGCTGTAATAGACACAACATGTACAGCCACAAGCAGACACACAGAATAAACTCCAAGCTGTAATAAACACAACATATACAGCCACAAGCAGACACGCAGAATAAACTCCAAGCTGTAATAAACACAACATATACAGCCACAAGCAGACACGCAGAATAAACTCCAAGCTATAATAAACACAACATATACAGCCACAAGCAGACACACAGGATAAACTCCAAGCTGTAATAAACACAACATATACAGCCACAAGCAGACACGTAGGATAAACTCCAAGCTGTAATAAACACAACATATACAGCCACAAGCAGACACGCAGAATAAACTCCAAGCTGTAATAAACACAACATATACAGCCACAAGCAGACACACAGAATAAACTCCAAGCTGTAATAAACACAACATATACAGCCACAAGCAGACACGCAGAATAAACTCCAAGCTGTAATAAACACAACATATACAGCCACAAGCAGACACGCAGAATAAACTCCAAGCTGTAATAAACACAACATATACAGCCACAAGCAGACACGCAGAATAAACTCCAAGCTGTAATAAACACAACATATACAGCCACAAGCAGACACGCAGAATAAACTCCAAGCTGTAATAAACACAACATATACAGCCACAAGCAGACACGCAGAATAAACTCCAAGCTGTAATAAACACAACATATACAGCCACAAGCAGACACACAGAATAAACTCCAAGCTGTAATAAACACAACATATACAGCCACAAGCAGACACGCAGAATAAACTCCAAGCTGTAATAGACACAACAAATACAGCCACAAGCAGACACACAGAATAAACTCCAAGCTGTAATAAACACAACATATACAGCCACAAGCAGACACGTAGGATAAACTCCAAGCTGTAATAAACACAACATATACAGCCACAAGCAGACACGCAGGATAAACTCCAAGCTGTAATAAACACAACATATACAGCCACAAGCAGACACGTAGGATAAACTCCAAGCTGTAATAAACACAACATATACAGCCACAAGCAGACACGTAGGATAAACTCCAAGCTGTAATAATCACAACATATACAGCCACAAGCAGACACGTAGGATAAACTCCAAGCTGTAATAAACACAACATATACAGCCACAAGCAGACACGTAGGATAAACTCCAAGCTGTAATAAACAAAACATATATAGCTACAAGCAGACAAGCAGAATAAACTCCAAGCTGTAATAAACACAACATATACAGCCACAAACAGACACACAGAATAAACTCCAAGCTGTAATAAACAAAACATATACAGCTACAAGCAGACACGCAGAATAAACTCCAAGCTGTAATAAACACAACATATACAGCCACAAGCAGACACACAGAATAAACTCCAAGCTGTAATAAACACAACATATACAGCCACAAGCAGACACGCAGAATAAACTCCAAGTTGTAATAAACACAACATATACAACCACAAGCAGACACGTAGGATAAACTCCAAGCTGTAATAGACACAACATATACAGCCACAAGCAGACAAGCAGAATAAACTCCTAAGCTCCAAGCTGTAATAAACACAACATATACAGCCACAAGCAGACACGTAGGATAAACTCCAAGCTGTAATAGACACAACATATACAGCCACAAGCAGACAAGCAGAATAAACTCCAAGCTGTAATAAACACAACATATACAGCCACAAGCAGACACGTAGGATAAACTCCAAGCTGTAATAGACACAACATATACAGCCACAAGCAGACACGTAGGATAAACTCCAAGCTGTAATAAACACAACATATACAGCCACAAGCAGACACGTAGGATAAACTCCAAGCTGTAATAAACACAACATATACAGCCACAAGCAGACACGTAGGATAAACTCCAAGCTGTAATAGACACAACATATACAGCCACAAGGAGACACGTAGGATAAACTCCAAGCTGTAATAGACACAACATATACAACCACAAGCAGACACGTAGGATAAACTCCAAGCTGTAATAAACACAACATATACAGCCACAAGCAGACACGCAGGATAAACTCCAAGCTGTAATAAACACAACATATACAGCCACAAGCAGACACGCAGGATAAACTCCAAGCTGTAATAAACACAACATATACAGCCACAAGCAGACACACAGAATAAACTCCAAGCTGTAATAAACACAACATATACAGCCACAAGCAGACACGCAGAATAAACTCCAAGCTGTAATAGACACAACATACACAGCCACAAGCAGACACACAGAATAAACTCCAAGCTGTAATAAACACAACATATACAGCCACAAGGAGACACGTAGGATAAACTCCAAGCTGTAATAAACACAACATATACAGCCACAAGCAGACACACAGGATAAACTCCAAGCTGTAATAAACACAACATATACAGCCACAAGCAGACACGCAGGATAAACTCCAAGCTGTAATAAACACAACATATACAGCCACAAGCAGACACACAGAATAAACTCCAAGCTGTAATAAACACAACATATACAGCCACAAGCAGACACGTAGGATAAACTCCAAGCTGTAATAAACACAACATATGCAGCCACAAGGAGACACACAGAATAAACTCCAAGCTGTAATAAACACAACATATACAGCCACAAGCAGACACACAGAATAAACTCCAAGCTGTAATAAACACAACATATACAGCCACAAGCAGACACGCAGGATAAACTCCAAGCTGTAATAAACACAACATATACAGCCACAAGCAGACACACAGGATAAACTCCAAGCTGTAATAAACACAACATATACAACCACAAGAAGACACGCAGAATAAACTCCAAGCTGTAATAAACACAACATATACAGCCACAAGCAGACACACAGGATAAACTCCAAGCTGTAATAAACACAACATATACAGCCACAAGCAGACACGCAGAATAAACTCCAAGCTGTAATAAACACAACATATACAGCCACAAGCAGACACACAGAATAAACTCCAAGCTGTAATAAACACAACATATACAGCCACAAGAAGACACGTAGGATAAACTCCAAGCTGTAATAAACACAACATATACAACCACAAGCAGACACGTAGGATAAACTCCAAGCTGTAATAAACACAACATATGCAGCCACAAGAAGACACGTAGGATAAACTCCAAGCTGTAATAAACACAACATATACAACCACAAGGAGACACGCAGGATAAACTCCAAGCTGTAATAAACACAACATATACAGCCACAAGAAGACACGTAGGATAAACTCCAAGCTGTAATAATCACAACATATACAGCCACAAGGAGACACGCAGGATAAACTCCAAGCTGTAATAAACACAACATATACAACCACAAGGAGACACGCAGGATAAACTCCAAGCTGTAATAAACACAACATATACAGCCACAAGAAGACACGTAGGATAAACTCCAAGCTGTAATAAACACAACATATGCAGCCACAAGGAGACACGCAGGATAAACTCCAAGCTGTAATAAACACAACATATGCAGCCACAAGCAGACACACAGAATAAACTCCAAGCTGTAATAAACACAACATATACAACCACAAGCAGACACACAGAATAAACTCCAAGCTGTAATAAACACAACATATACAGCCACAAGCAGACACGCAGGATAAACTCCAAGCTGTAATAAACACAACATATACAGCCACAAGCAGACACACAGAATAAACTCCAAGCTGTAATAAACACAACATATACAGCAACAAGCAGACACACAGAATAAACTGCAAGCTGTAATAAACACAACATATACAGCCACAAGCAGACACACAGGATAAACTCCAAGCTGTAATAAACACAACATATACAGCCACAAGCAGACACGCAGAATAAACTCCAAGCTGTAATAGACACAACATATACAGCCACAAGCAGACACACAGGATAAACTCCAAGCTGTAATAAACACAACATATACAGCCACAAGCAGACACGCAGGATAAACTCCAAGCTGTAATAGACACAACATATACAGCCACAAGCAGACACGCAGGATAAACTCCAAGCTGTAATAAACACAACATATACAACCACAAGCAGACACACAGAATAAACTCCAAGCTGTAATAAACACAACATATACAGCCACAAGCAGACACGCAGGATAAACTCCAAGCTGTAATAAACACAACATATACAGCCACAAGCAGACACACAGAATAATCTCCAAGCTGTAATAAACACAACATATACAGCCACAAGCAGACAAGCAGAATAAACTCCAAGCTGTAATAGACACAACATATACAGCCACAAGGAGACACGTAAGATAAACTCCAAGCTGTAATAAACACAACATATACAGCCACAAGCAGACACGTAGGATAAACTCCAAGCTGTAATAAACACAACATATACAACCACAAGCAGACACGCAGAATAAACTCCAAGCTGTAATAGACACAACATATACAGCCACAAGCAGAAACACAGGATAAACTCCAAGCTGTAATAAACACAACATATACAACCACAAGGAGACACGTAAGATAAACTCCAAGCTGTAATAGACACAACATATACAGCCACAAGCAGACACACAGAATAAACTCCAAGCTGTAATAAACACAACATATACAGCCACAAGCAGACACGCAGGATAAACTCCAAGCTGTAATAAACACAACATCTACAACCACAAGGAGACACGTAAGATAAACTCCAAGCTGTAATAAACACAACATATACAGCCACAAGCAGACACGTAAGATAAACTCCAAGCTGTAATAGACACAACATATACAGCCACAAGCAGACACGTAGGATAAACTCCAAGCTGTAATAGACACAACATATACAGCCACAAGCAGACACGTAGGATAAACTCCAAGCTGTAATAAACACAACATATACAGCCACAAGCAGACACGCAGGATAAACTCCAAGCTGTAATAAACACAACATATACAACCACAAGGAGACACGTAAGATAAACTCCAAGCTGTAATAGACACAACATATACAACCACAAGGAGACACGTAAGATAAACTCCAAGCTGTAATAGACACAACATATACAACCACAAGGAGACACGTAAGATAAACTCCAAGCTGTAATAGACACAACATATACAGCCAAAAGCAGACACGTAGGATAAACTCCAAGCTGTAATAAACACAACATATACAACCACAAGCAGACACGCAGGATAAACTCCAAGCTGTAATAAACACAACATATACAGCCACAAGCAGACACGCAGGATAAACTCCAAGCTGTAATAAACACAACATATACAGCCACAAGCAGACACGCAGGATAAACTCCAAGCTGTAATAAACACAACATATACAGCCACAAGCAGACACGCAGAATAAACTCCAAGCTGTAATAAACACAACATATACAGCCACAAGCAGACACACAGAATAAACTCCAAGCTGTAATAAACACAACATATACAGCCACAAGCAGACACGCAGAATAAACTCCAAGCTGTAATAAACACAACATATACAGCCACAAGCAGACACACAGAATAAACTCCAAGCTGTAATAAACACAACATATACAGCCACAAGCAGACACACAGAATAAACTCCAAGCTGTAATAAACACAACATATACAGCCACAAGCAGACACACAGGATAAACTCCAAGCTGTAATAAACACAACATATACAGCCACAAGCAGACACGCAGGATAAACTCCAAGCTGTAATAAACACAACATATACAACCACAAGGAGACACGTAGGATAAACTCCAAGCTGTAATAAACACAACATATACAGCCACAAGCAGACATGTAAGATAAACTCCAAGCTGTAATAAACACAACATATACAGCCACAAGGAGACACGTAAGATAAACTCCAAGCTGTAATAGACACAACATATACAGCCAAAAGCAGACACGCAGAATAAACTCCAAGCTGTAATAAACACAACATATACAGCCACAAGCAGACACGCAGGATAAACTCCAAGCTGTAATAAACACAACATATACAGCCACAAGCAGACACGCAGAATAAACTCCAAGCTGTAATAAACACAACATATACAGCCACAAGCAGACACGCAGGATAAACTCCAAGCTGTAATAAACACAACATATACAGCCACAAGCAGACACGCAGGATAAACTCCAAGCTGTAATAAACACAACATATACAGCCACAAGCAGACACGCAGAATAAACTCCAAGCTGTAATAAACACAACATATACAGCCACAAGGAGACACACAGGATAAACTCCAAGCTGTAATAATCACAACATATACAGCCACAAGCAGACACGCAGAATAAACTCCAAGCTGTAATAAACACAACATATACAGCCACAAGCAGACACGCAGAATAAACTCCAAGCTGTAATAAACACAACATATACAACCACAAGCAGACACGCAGGATAAACTCCAAGCTGTAATAAACACAACATATACAGCCACAAGCAGACACGCAGGATAAACTCCAAGCTGTAATAAACACAACATATACAGCCACAAGCAGACACACAGGATAAACTCCAAGCTGTAATAATCACAACATATACAGCCACAAGCAGACACGCAGAATAAACTCCAAGCTGTAATAAACACAACATATACAACCACAAGCAGACACGCAGGATAAACTCCAAGCTGTAATAAACACAACATATACAGCCACAAGCAGACACGCAGGATAAACTCCAAGCTGTAATAAACACAACATATACAGCCACAAGCAGACACACAGAATAAACTCCAAGCTGTAATAAACACAACATATACAACCACAAGCAGACACGCAGGATAAACTCCAAGCTGTAATAAACACAACATATACAGCCACAAGCAGACACACAGAATAAACTCCAAGCTGTAATAAACACAACATATACAGCCACAAGCAGACACACAGAATAAACTCCAAGCTGTAATAGACACAACATATACAGCCACAAGCAGACACGTAGGATAAACTCCAAGCTGTAATAAACAGAACATATACAGCCACAAGCAGACACGCAGGATAAACTCCAAGCTGTAATAAACACAACATATACAGCCACAAGCAGACACGCAGAATAAACTCCAAGCTGTAATAGACACAACATATACAGCCACAAGCAGACACGTAGGATAAACTCCAAGCTGTAATAAACAGAACATATACAGCCACAAGCAGACACGCAGGATAAACTCCAAGCTGTAATAAACACAACATATACAGCCACAAGCAGACACACAGAATAAACTCCAAGCTGTAATAGACACAACATATACAGCCACAAGAAGACACGTAGGATAAACTCCAAGCTGTAATAGACACAACATATACAGCCACAAGCAGACACACAGAATAAACTCCAAGCTGTAATAAACAGAACATATACAGTCACAAGCAGACACGTAGGATAAACTCCAAGCTGTAATAAACAGAACATATACAGCCACAAGCAGACACGCAGGATAAACTCCAAGCTGTAATAAACACAACATATACAGCCACAAGCAGACACGCAGAATAAACTCCAAGCTGTAATAGACACAACATATACAGCCACAAGAAGACACGTAGGATAAACTCCAAGCTGTAATAAACACAACATATACAGCCACAAGCAGACACGTAGGATAAACTCCAAGCTGTAATAAACACAACATATACAGCCACAAGAAGACACGTAGGATAAACTCCAAGCTGTAATAAACACAACATATACAGCCACAAGCAGACACGCAGAATAAACTCCAAGCTGTAATAGACACAACATATACAGCCACAAGCAGACACACAGAATAAACTCCAAGCTGTAATAAACACAACATATACAGTCACAAGCAGACACACAGGATAAACTCCAAGCTGTAATAAACACAACATATACAGCCACAAGCAGACACACAGGATAAACTCCAAGCTGTAATAAACACAACATATACAGCCACAAGCAGACACACAGAATAAACTCCAAGCTGTAATAAACACAACATATACAGCCACAAGCAGACACGTAGGATAAACTCCAAGCTGTAATAAACACAACATATACAGCCACAAGAAGACACACAGAATACACTCCAAGCTGTAATAAACACAACATATACAGCCACAAGAAGACACACAGAATACACTCCAAGCTGTAATAAACACAACATATACAGCCACAAGAAGACACACAGAATAAACCCCAAGCTGTAATAAACACAACATATACAGCCACAAGCAGACACACAGAATAAACCCCAAGCTGTAATAGACACAACATATACAGCCACAAGCAGACACGCAGGATAAACTCCAAGCTGTAATAAACACAACATATACAACCACAAGCAGACACACAGAATAAACTCCAAGCTGTAATAAACACAACATATACAGCCACAAGCAGACACGTAGGATAAACTCCAAGCTGTAATAGACACAACATATACAGCCACAAGCAGACACGTAGGATAAACTCCAAGCTGTAATAGACACAACATATACAGCCACAAGCAGACACACAGAATAAACTCCAAGCTGTAATAAACACAACATATACAGCCACAAGCAGACACGTAGGATAAACTCCAAGCTGTAATAGACACAACATATACAGCCACAAGCAGACACGTAGGATAAACTCCAAGCTGTAATAAACACAACATATACAGCCACAAGCAGACACGTAGGATAAACTCCAAGCTGTAATAGACACAACATATACAGCCACAAGCAGACACGTAGGATAAACTCCAAGCTGTAATAGACACAACATATACAGCCACAAGCAGACACACAGAATAAACTCCAAGCTGTAATAGACACAACATATACAGCCACAAGCAGACACGCAGGATAAACTCCAAGCTGTAATAAACACAACATATACAGCCACAAGCAGACACGCAGGATAAACTCCAAGCTGTAATACACACAACATATACAGCCACAAGCAGACACGCAGAATAAACTCCAAGCTGTAATAGACACAACATATACAGCCACAAGCAGACACACAGAATAAACTCCAAGCTGTAATAAACACAACATATACAACCACAAGCAGACACGCAGCATAAACTCCAAGCTGTAATACACACAACATATACAGCCACAAGCAGACACGCAGAATAAACTCCAAGCTGTAATAAACACAACATATACAGCCACAAGCAGACACGCAGGATAAACTCCAAGCTGTAATAAACACAACATATACAGCCACAAGCAGACACGCAGGATAAACTCCAAGCTGTAATAAACACAACATATACAGCCACAAGGAGACACGTAAGATAAACTCCAAGCTGTAATAGACACAACATATACAGCCACAAGCAGACACGCAGAATAAACTCCAAGCTGTAATAAACACAACATATACAGCCACAAGCAGACACGCAGGATAAACTCCAAGCTGTAATAAACACAACATATACAGCCACAAGCAGACACACAGAATAAACTCCAAGCTGTAATAAACACAACATATACAGCCACAAGCAGACACACAGGATAAACTCCAAGCTGTAATAAACACAACATATACAGCCACAAACAGACACACAGAATAAACTCCAAGCTGTAATAGACACAACATATACAGCCACAAGCAGACACGCAGGATAAACTCCAAGCTGTAATAAACACAACATATACAGCCACAAGCAGACACGCAGGATAAACTCCAAGCTGTAATACACACAACATATACAGCCACAAGCAGACACGCAGAATAAACTCCAAGCTGTAATAGACACAACATATACAGCCACAAGCAGACACACAGAATAAACTCCAAGCTGTAATAAACACAACATATACAGCCACAAGCAGACACACAGAATAAACTCCAAGCTGTAATAAACACAACATATACAGCCACAAGCAGACACACAGAATAAACTCCAAGCTGTAATAAACACAACATATACAGCCACAAGCAGACACGTAGGATAAACTCCAAGCTGTAATAAACACAACATATACAGCCACAAGCAGACACACAGAATAAACTCCAAGCTGTAATAAACACAACATATACAGCCACAAGAAGACACACAGAATAAACTCCAAGCTGTAATAAACACAACATATACAGCCACAAGGAGACACGTAAGATAAACTCCAAGCTGTAATAGACACAACATATACAGCCACAAGCAGACACGCAGAATAAACTCCAAGCTGTAATAAACACAACATATACAGCCACAAGCAGACACGCAGGATAAACTCCAAGCTGTAATAAACACAACATATACAGCCACAAGGAGACACGTAAGATAAACTCCAAGCTGTAATAGACACAACATATACAGCCACAAGCAGACACGCAGAATAAACTCCAAGCTGTAATAAACACAACATATACAGCCACAAGCAGACACGCAGGATAAACTCCAAGCTGTAATAAACACAACATATACAGCCACAAGGAGACACGTAAGATAAACTCCAAGCTGTAATAGACACAACATATACAGCCACAAGCAGACACACAGAATAAACTCCAAGCTGTAATAGACACAACATATACAGCCACAAGCAGACACGCAGAATAAACTCCAAGCTGTAATAAACACAACATATACAGCCACAAGCAGACACGCAGGATAAACTCCAAGCTGTAATAAACACAACATATACAGCCACAAGGAGACACGTAAGATAAACTCCAAGCTGTAATAGACACAACATATACAGCCACAAGAAGACACGCAGGATAAACTCCAAGCTGTAATAAACACAACATATACAGCCACAAGGAGACACACAGAATAAACTCCAAGCTGTAATAAACACAACATATACAGCCACAAGCAGACTCACAGAATAAACTCCAAGCTGTAATAAACACAACATATACAGCCACAAGCAGACACACAGGATAAACTCCAAGCTGTAATAAACACAACATATACAGCTACAAGCAGACACGTAGGATAAACTCCAAGCTGTAATAAGCACAACGTATACAGCCACAAGCAGACACGCAGGATAAACTCCAAGCTGTAATAAGCACAACATATACAGCCACAAGGAGACACACAGAATAAACTCCAAGCTGTAATAAACACAACATATACAGCCACAAGCAGACACACAGGATAAACTCCAAGCTGTAATAAACACAACATATACAGCCACAAGCAGACACGCAGGATAAACTCCAAGCTGTAATAAACACAACATATACAGCCACAAGCAGACACACAGAATAAACTCCAAGCTGTAATAAACACAACATATACAGCCACAAGCAGACACGCAGGATAAACTCCAAGCTGTAATAAACACAACATATACAACCACAAGGAGACACGTAAGATAAACTCCAAGCTGTAATAGACACAACATATACAACCACAAGGAGACACGTAAGATAAACTCCAAGCTGTAATAAACACAACATATACAGCCACAAGGAGACACGTAAGATAAACTCCAAGCTGTAATAGACACAACATATACAGCCAAAAGCAGACACGTAGGATAAACTCCAAGCTGTAATAAACACAACATATACAGCCACAAGCAGACATGCAGGATAAACTCCAAGCTGTAATAAACACAACATATACAGCCACAAGCAGACACGCAGAATAAACTCCAAGCTGTAATAAACACAACATATACAGCCACAAGCAGATACACAGGATAAACTCCAAGCTGTAATAAACACAACATATACAGCCACAAGCAGACACGCAGGATAAACTCCAAGCTGTAATAAACACAACATATACAGCCACAAGCAGACACGCAGGATAAACTCCAAGCTGTAATAAACACAACATATACAGCCACAAGCAGACATGCAGGATAAACTCCAAGCTGTAATAAACACAACATATACAGCCACAAGCAGACACGCAGGATAAACTCCAAGCTGTAATAAACACAACATATACAGCCACAAGCAGACACGCAGGATAAACTCCAAGCTGTAATAAACACAACATATACAGCCACAAGCAGACACGCAGAATAAACTCCAAGCTGTAATAAACACAACATATACAACCACAAGCAGACACGCAGGATAAACTCCAAGCTGTAATAAACACAACGTATACAGCCACAAGCAGACACGCAGAATAAACTCCAAGCTGTAATAAACACAACATATACAACCACAAGCAGACACGCAGGATAAACTCCAAGCTGTAATAAACACAACATATACAGCCACAAGCAGACACACAGAATAAACTCCAAGCTGTAATAAACACAACATATACAACCACAAGCAGACACGTAGGATAAACTCCAAGCTGTAATAAACACAACATATACAGCCACAAGCAGACACGCAGAATAAACTCCAAGCTGTAATAAACACAACATATACAACCACAAGCAGACACGCAGAATAAACTCCAAGCTGTAATAAACACAACATATACAGCCACAAGCAGACACACAGAATAAACTCCAAGCTGTAATAAACACAACATATACAGCCACAAGCAGACACACAGAATAAACTCCAAGCTGTAATAAACACAACATATACAACCACAAGCAGACACACAGGATAAACTCCAAGCTGTAATAAACACAACATATACAGCCACAAGCAGACACACAGAATAAACTCCAAGCTGTAATAAACACAACATATACAGCCACAAGCAGACACACAGAATAAACTCCAAGCTGTAATAAACACAACATATACAACCACAAGCAGACACGTAGGATAAACTCCAAGCTGTAATAAACAGAACATATACAGCCACAAGCAGACACGCAGGATAAACTCCAAGCTGTAATAAACACAACATATACAGCCACAAGCAGACACGCAGAATAAACTCCAAGCTGTAATAGACACAACATATACAGCCACAAGAAGACACGTAGGATAAACTCCAAGCTGTAATAAACACAACATATACAACCACAAGCAGACACACAGAATAAACTCCAAGCTGTAATAAACACAACATATACAGTCACAAGCAGACACACAGGATAAACTCCAAGCTGTAATAGACACAACATATACAGCCACAAGCAGACACGCAGAATAAACTCCAAGCTGTAATAAACACAACATATACAGTCACAAGCAGACACACAGGATAAACTCCAAGCTGTAATAAACACAACATATACAGTCACAAGCAGACACACAGGATAAACTCCAAGCTGTAATAAACACAACATATACAGCCACAAACAGACACACAGGATAAACTCCAAGCTGTAATAAACACAACATATACAGCCACAAGCAGACACACAGGATAAACTCCAAGCTGTAATAAACACAACATATACAGCCACAAGCAGACACACAGAATAAACTCCAAGCTGTAATAAACACAACATATACAGCCACAAGCAGACACACAGAATAAACTCCAAGCTGTAATAAACACAACATATACAGCCACAAGCAGACACACAGAATACACTCCAAGCTGTAATAAACACAACATATACAGCCACAAGAAGACACACAGAATACACTCCAAGCTGTAATAAACACAACATATACAGCCACAAGCAGACACACAGAATAAACCCCAAGCTGTAATAGACACAACATATACAGCCACAAGCAGACACGCAGGATAAACTCCAAGCTGTAATAAACACAACATATACAGCCACAAGCAGACACACAGAATAAACTCCAAGCTGTAATAAACACAACATATACAGCCACAAGCAGACACACAGGATAAACTCCAAGCTGTAATAAACACAACATATACAACCACAAGCAGACACACAGAATAAACTCCAAGCTGTAATAAACACAACATATACAGCCACAAGCAGACACGCAGGATAAACTCCAAGCTGTAATAAACACAACATATACAGCCACAAGCAGACACGTAGAATAAACTCCAAGCTGTAATAAACACAACGTATACAGCCACAAGCAGACACGCAGGATAAACTCCAAGCTGTAATAAACACAACATATACAGCCACAAGCAGACACGTAGAATAAACTCCAAGCTGTAATAGACACAACATATACAGCCACAAGCAGACACACAGAATAAACTCCAAGCTGTAATACACACAACATATACAGCCACAAGCAGACACGCAGAATAAACTCCAAGCTGTAATAGACACAACATATACAGCCACAAGCAGACACGCAGAATAAACTCCAAGCTGTAATAAACACAACATATACAGCCACAAGCAGACACGCAGAATAAACTCCAAGCTGTAATAAACACAACATATACAGCCACAAGCAGACACGCAGGATAAACTCCAAGCTGTAATAGACACAACATATACAGCCACAAGCAGACACGCAGAATAAACTCCAAGCTGTAATAAACACAACATATACAGCCACAAGCAGACACGCAGCATAAACTCCAAGCTGTAATAAACACAACATATACAGCCACAAGCAGACACGCAGCATAAACTCCAAGCTGTAATAAACACAACATATACAGCCACAAGGAGACACGTAAGATAAACTCCAAGCTGTAATAGACACAACATATACAGCCACAAGCAGACACGCAGAATAAACTCCAAGCTGTAATAAACACAACATATACAGCCACAAGCAGACACGCAGGATAAACTCCAAGCTGTAATAAACACAACATATACAGCCACAAGGAGACACGTAAGATAAACTCCAAGCTGTAATAGACACAACATATACAGCCACAAGCAGACACGCAGAATAAACTCCAAGCTGTAATAAACACAACATATACAGCCACAAGCAGACACACAGAATAAACTCCAAGCTGTAATAAACACAACATATACAGCCACAAGCAGACACACAGGATAAACTCCAAGCTGTAATAAACACAACATATACAGCCACAAGGAGACACGTAAGATAAACTCCAAGCTGTAATAGACACAACATATACAGCCACAAGAAGACACGCAGGATAAACTCCAAGCTGTAATAAACACAACATATACAGCTACAAGCAGACACGTAGGATAAACTCCAAGCTGTAATAAACACAACATATACAGCCACAAGCAGACACACAGAATAAACTCCAAGCTGTAATAAACACAACATATACAGCCACAAGCAGACACACAGGATAAACTCCAAGCTGTAATAAACACAACATATACAGCCACAAGGAGACACACAGAATAAACTCCAAGCTGTAATAAACACAACATATACAGCCACAAGCAGACACACAGGATAAACTCCAAGCTGTAATAAACACAACATATACAGCCACAAGGAGACACACAGAATAAACTCCAAGCTGTAATAAACACAACATATACAGCCACAAGCAGACACGCAGAATAAACTCCAAGCTGTAATAGACACAACATATACAGCCACAAGCAGACACGTAGGATAAACTCCAAGCTGTAATAAACAGAACATATACAGCCACAAGCAGACACGCAGGATAAACTCCAAGCTGTAATAGACACAACATATACAGCCACAAGCAGACACGTAGGATAAACTCCAAGCTGTAATAAACAGAACATATACAGCCACAAGCAGACACGCAGGATAAACTCCAAGCTGTAATAAACACAACATATACAGCCACAAGCAGACACACAGAATAAACTCCAAGCTGTAATAGACACAACATATACAGCCACAAGAAGACACGTAGGATAAACTCCAAGCTGTAATAGACACAACATATACAGCCACAAGCAGACACACAGGATAAACTCCAAGCTGTAATAAACAGAACATATACAGTCACAAGCAGACACGTAGGATAAACTCCAAGCTGTAATAAACACAACATATACAGCCACAAGCAGACACGCAGGATAAACTCCAAGCTGTAATAAACACAACATATACAGCCACAAGCAGACACGCAGAATAAACTCCAAGCTGTAATAGACACAACATATACAGCCACAAGAAGACACGTAGGATAAACTCCAAGCTGTAATAAACACAACATATACAGCCACAAGAAGACACGTAGGATAAACTCCAAGCTGTAATAAACACAACATATACAGCCACAAGCAGACACGCAGAATAAACTCCAAGCTGTAATAGACACAACATATACAGCCACAAGCAGACACACAGAATAAACTCCAAGCTGTAATAAACACAACATATACAGTCACAAGCAGACACACAGGATAAACTCCAAGCTGTAATAAACACAACATATACAGCCACAAGCAGACACACAGGATAAACTCCAAGCTGTAATAAACACAACATATACAGCCACAAGCAGACACACAGAATAAACTCCAAGCTGTAATAAACACAACATATACAGCCACAAGCAGACACGTAGGATAAACTCCAAGCTGTAATAAACACAACATATACAGCCACAAGAAGACACACAGAATACACTCCAAGCTGTAATAAACACAACATATACAGCCACAAGAAGACACACAGAATACACTCCAAGCTGTAATAAACACAACATATACAGCCACAAGAAGACACACAGAATAAACCCCAAGCTGTAATAAACACAACATATACAGCCACAAGCAGACACACAGAATAAACCCCAAGCTGTAATAGACACAACATATACAGCCACAAGCAGACACGCAGGATAAACTCCAAGCTGTAATAAACACAACATATACAACCACAAGCAGACACACAGAATAAACTCCAAGCTGTAATAAACACAACATATACAGCCACAAGCAGACACACAGAATAAACTCCAAGCTGTAATAAACACAACATATACAGCCACAAGCAGACACGTAGGATAAACTCCAAGCTGTAATAGACACAACATATACAGCCACAAGCAGACACGTAGGATAAACTCCAAGCTGTAATAAACACAACATATACAGCCACAAGCAGACACGTAGGATAAACTCCAAGCTGTAATAGACACAACATATACAGCCACAAGCAGACACGTAGGATAAACTCCAAGCTGTAATAGACACAACATATACAGCCACAAGCAGACACACAGAATAAACTCCAAGCTGTAATAAACACAACATATACAGCCACAAGCAGACACGCAGGATAAACTCCAAGCTGTAATAAACACAACATATACAGCCACAAGCAGACACGCAGGATAAACTCCAAGCTGTAATACACACAACATATACAGCCACAAGCAGACACGCAGGATAAACTCCAAGCTGTAATAAACACAACATATACAGCCACAAGCAGACACGCAGGATAAACTCCAAGCTGTAATACACACAACATATACAGCCACAAGCAGACACGCAGAATAAACTCCAAGCTGTAATAGACACAACATATACAGCCACAAGCAGACACACAGAATAAACTCCAAGCTGTAATAAACACAACATATACAGCCACAAGCAGACACGCAGAATAAACTCCAAGCTGTAATAAACACAACATATACAGCCACAAGCAGACACGCAGGATAAACTCCAAGCTGTAATAAACACAACATATACAGCCACAAGCAGACACGCAGGATAAACTCCAAGCTGTAATAAACACAACATATACAGCCACAAGGAGACACGTAAGATAAACTCCAAGCTGTAATAGACACAACATATACAGCCACAAGCAGACACGCAGAATAAACTCCAAGCTGTAATAAACACAACATATACAGCCACAAGCAGACACGCAGGATAAACTCCAAGCTGTAATAAACACAACATATACAGCCACAAGCAGACACACAGAATAAACTCCAAGCTGTAATAAACACAACATATACAGCCACAAGCAGACACACAGGATAAACTCCAAGCTGTAATAAACACAACATATACAGCCACAAGCAGACACACAGAATAAACTCCAAGCTGTAATAGACACAACATATACAGCCACAAGCAGACACGCAGGATAAACTCCAAGCTGTAATAAACACAACATATACAGCCACAAGCAGACACGCAGAATAAACTCCAAGCTGTAATAGACACAACATATACAGCCACAAGCAGACACACAGAATAAACTCCAAGCTGTAATAAACACAACATATACAGCCACAAGCAGACACGCAGGATAAACTCCAAGCTGTGATAAACACAACATATACAGCCACAAGCAGACACACAGAATAAACTCCAAGCTGTAATAGACACAACATATACAGCCACAAGCAGACACGCAGGATAAACTCCAAGCTGTAATAAACACAACATATACAGCCACAAGCAGACACGCAGAATAAACTCCAAGCTGTAATAGACACAACATATACAGCCACAAGCAGACACACAGAATAAACTCCAAGCTGTAATAGACACAACATATACAGCCACAAGCAGACACGCAGGATAAACTCCAAGCTGTAATACACACAACATATACAGCCACAAGCAGACACGCAGAATAAACTCCAAGCTGTAATAGACACAACATATACAGCCACAAGCAGACACACAGAATAAACTCCAAGCTGTAATAAACACAACATATACAGCCACAAGCAGACACACAGAATAAACTCCAAGCTGTAATAAACACAACATATACAGCCACAAGCAGACACGCAGGATAAACTCCAAGCTGTAATAAACACAACATATACAGCCACAAGGAGACACGTAAGATAAACTCCAAGCTGTAATAGACACAACATATACAGCCACAAGCAGACACGCAGAATAAACTCCAAGCTGTAATAAACACAACATATACAGCCACAAGCAGACACGCAGGATAAACTCCAAGCTGTAATAAACACAACATATACAGCCACAAGGAGACACGTAAGATAAACTCCAAGCTGTAATAGACACAACATATACAGCCACAAGCAGACACACAGAATAAACTCCAAGCTGTAATAGACACAACATATACAGCCACAAGCAGACACGCAGAATAAACTCCAAGCTGTAATAAACACAACATATACAGCCACAAGCAGACACGCAGGATAAACTCCAAGCTGTAATAAACACAACATATACAGCCACAAGGAGACACGTAAGATAAACTCCAAGCTGTAATAGACACAACATATACAGCCACAAGCAGACACGCAGAATAAACTCCAAGCTGTAATAAACACAACGTATACAACCACAAGCAGACACACAGGATAAACTCCAAGCTGTAATAAACACAACATATACAGCCACAAGCAGACACGCAGGATAAACTCCAAGCTGTAATAAACACAACATATACAGCCACAAGGAGACACGTAAGATAAACTCCAAGCTGTAATAGACACAACATATACAGCCACAAGCAGACACGCAGGATAAACTCCAAGCTGTAATAAACACAACATATACAGCCACAAGGAGACACGTAAGATAAACTCCAAGCTGTAATAGACACAACATATACAGCCACAAGAAGACACGCAGGATAAACTCCAAGCTGTAATAAACACAACATATACAGCCACAAGGAGACACACAGAATAAACTCCAAGCTGTAATAAACACAACATATACAGCCACAAGCAGACACACAGGATAAACTCCAAGCTGTAATAAACACAACATATACAGCTACAAGCAGACACGTAGGATAAACTCCAAGCTGTAATAAGCACAACGTATACAGCCACAAGCAGACACGCAGGATAAACTCCAAGCTGTAATAAGCACAACATATACAGCCACAAGGAGACACACAGAATAAACTCCAAGCTGTAATAAACACAACATATACAGCCACAAGCAGACACACAGGATAAACTCCAAGCTGTAATAAACACAACATATACAGCCACAAGCAGACACGCAGGATAAACTCCAAGCTGTAATAAACACAACATATACAGCCACAAGCAGACACACAGAATAAACTCCAAGCTGTAATAAACACAACATATACAGCCACAAGCAGACACACAGAATAAACTCCAAGCTGTAATAAACACAACATATACAGCCACAAGCAGACACACAGAATAAACTCCAAGCTGTAATAAACACAAAATATACAGCCACAAGCAGACACACAGAATAAACTCCAAGCTGTAATAAACACAACATATACAGCCACAAGCAGACACGCAGGATAAACTCCAAGCTGTAATAAACACAACATATACAACCACAAGGAGACACGTAAGATAAACTCCAAGCTGTAATAGACACAACATATACAACCACAAGGAGACACGTAAGATAAACTCCAAGCTGTAATAAACACAACATATACAGCCACAAGGAGACACGTAAGATAAACTCCAAGCTGTAATAGACACAACATATACAGCCAAAAGCAGACACGTAGGATAAACTCCAAGCTGTAATAAACACAACATATACAACCACAAGCAGACACGCAGAATAAACTCCAAGCTGTAATAAACACAACATATACAGCCACAAGCAGATACACAGGATAAACTCCAAGCTGTAATAAACACAACATATACAGCCACAAGCAGACACGCAGGATAAACTCCAAGCTGTAATAAACACAACATATACAGCCACAAGCAGACACGCAGGATAAACTCCAAGCTGTAATAAACACAACATATACAGCCACAAGCAGACATGCAGGATAAACTCCAAGCTGTAATAAACACAACATATACAGCCACAAGCAGACACGCAGGATAAACTCCAAGCTGTAATAAACACAACATATACAGCCACAAGCAGACACGCAGGATAAACTCCAAGCTGTAATAAACACAACATATACAGCCACAAGCAGACACGCAGAATAAACTCCAAGCTGTAATAAACACAACATATACAACCACAAGCAGACACGCAGGATAAACTCCAAGCTGTAATAAACACAACGTATACAGCCACAAGCAGACACGCAGAATAAACTCCAAGCTGTAATAAACACAACATATACAACCACAAGCAGACACGCAGGATAAACTCCAAGCTGTAATAAACACAACATATACAGCCACAAGCAGACACACAGAATAAACTCCAAGCTGTAATAAACACAACATATACAACCACAAGCAGACACGTAGGATAAACTCCAAGCTGTAATAAACACAACATATACAGCCACAAGCAGACACGCAGAATAAACTCCAAGCTGTAATAAACACAACATATACAACCACAAGCAGACACGTAGGATAAACTCCAAGCTGTAATAAACACAACATATACAGCCACAAGCAGACACGCAGGATAAACTCCAAGCTGTAATAAACACAACATATACAGCCACAAGCAGACACACAGAATAAACTCCAAGCTGTAATAAACACAACATATACAGCCACAAGCAGACACACAGAATAAACTCCAAGCTGTAATAAACACAACATATACAACCACAAGCAGACACACAGGATAAACTCCAAGCTGTAATAAACACAACATATACAGCCACAAGCAGACACACAGAATAAACTCCAAGCTGTAATAAACACAACATATACAGCCACAAGCAGACACACAGAATAAACTCCAAGCTGTAATAAACAGAACATATACAGCCACAAGCAGACACGCAGGATAAACTCCAAGCTGTAATAAACACAACATATACAGCCACAAGCAGACACGCAGAATAAACTCCAAGCTGTAATAGACACAACATATACAGCCACAAGCAGACACGCAGGATAAACTCCAAGCTGTAATAAACACAACATATACAACCACAAGCAGACACACAGAATAAACTCCAAGCTGTAATAAACACAACATATACAGTCACAAGCAGACACACAGGATAAACTCCAAGCTGTAATAGACACAACATATACAGCCACAAGCAGACACACAGGATAAACTCCAAGCTGTAATAAACACAACATATACAGTCACAAGCAGACACACAGGATAAACTCCAAGCTGTAATAAACACAACATATACAGTCACAAGCAGACACACAGGATAAACTCCAAGCTGTAATAAACACAACATATACAGCCACAAACAGACACACAGGATAAACTCCAAGCTGTAATAAACACAACATATACAGCCACAAGCAGACACACAGGATAAACTCCAAGCTGTAATAAACACAACATATACAGCCACAAGCAGACACACAGAATAAACTCCAAGCTGTAATAAACACAACATATACAGCCACAAGCAGACACACAGAATAAACTCCAAGCTGTAATAAACACAACATATACAGCCACAAGCAGACACACAGAATACACTCCAAGCTGTAATAAACACAACATATACAGCCACAAGAAGACACACAGAATACACTCCAAGCTGTAATAAACACAACATATACAGCCACAAGCAGACACACAGAATAAACCCCAAGCTGTAATAGACACAACATATACAGCCACAAGCAGACACGCAGGATAAACTCCAAGCTGTAATAAACACAACATATACAGCCACAAGCAGACACACAGAATAAACTCCAAGCTGTAATAAACACAACATATACAGCCACAAGCAGACACACAGGATAAACTCCAAGCTGTAATAAACACAACATATACAACCACAAGCAGACACACAGAATAAACTCCAAGCTGTAATAAACACAACATATACAGCCACAAGCAGACACGCAGGATAAACTCCAAGCTGTAATAAACACAACATATACAGCCACAAGCAGACACGTAGAATAAACTCCAAGCTGTAATAAACACAACGTATACAGCCACAAGCAGACACGCAGGATAAACTCCAAGCTGTAATAAACACAACATATACAGCCACAAGCAGACACGTAGAATAAACTCCAAGCTGTAATAGACACAACATATACAGCCACAAGCAGACACACAGAATAAACTCCAAGCTGTAATACACACAACATATACAGCCACAAGCAGACACGCAGAATAAACTCCAAGCTGTAATAGACACAACATATACAGCCACAAGCAGACACGCAGAATAAACTCCAAGCTGTAATAAACACAACATATACAGCCACAAGCAGACACGCAGAATAAACTCCAAGCTGTAATAAACACAACATATACAGCCACAAGCAGACACGCAGGATAAACTCCAAGCTGTAATAGACACAACATATACAGCCACAAGCAGACACGCAGAATAAACTCCAAGCTGTAATAAACACAACATATACAGCCACAAGCAGACACGCAGCATAAACTCCAAGCTGTAATAAACACAACATATACAGCCACAAGCAGACACGCAGCATAAACTCCAAGCTGTAATAAACACAACATATACAACCACAAGCAGACACGTAGGATAAACTCCAAGCTGTAATAAACACAACATATACAGCCACAAGAAGACACACAGAATAAACTCCAAGCTGTAATAAACACAACATATACAGCCACAAGGAGACACGTAAGATAAACTCCAAGCTGTAATAGACACAACATATACAGCCACAAGCAGACACGCAGAATAAACTCCAAGCTGTAATAAACACAACATATACAGCCACAAGCAGACACGCAGGATAAACTCCAAGCTGTAATAAACACAACATATACAGCCACAAGGAGACACGTAAGATAAACTCCAAGCTGTAATAGACACAACATATACAGCCACAAGCAGACACGCAGAATAAACTCCAAGCTGTAATAAACACAACATATACAGCCACAAGCAGACACACAGGATAAACTCCAAGCTGTAATAAACACAACATATACAACCACAAGCAGACACGTAGGATAAACTCCAAGCTGTAATAAACACAACAAATACAGCCACAAGCAGACACACAGAATAAACTCCAAGCTGTAATAAACACAACATATACAGCCACAAGCAGACACACAGGATAAACTCCAAGCTGTAATAAACACAACATATACAACCACAAGCAGACACGTAGGATAAACTCCAAGCTGTAATAAACACAACATATACAGCCACAAGCAGACACACAGGATAAACTCCAAGCTGTAATAAACACAACATATACAACCACAAGCAGACACGTAGGATAAACTCCAAGCTGTAATAAACACAACATATACAGCCACAAGCAGACACACAGAATAAACTCCAAGCTGTAATAAACACAACATATACAGCCACAAGCAGACACACAGGATAAACTCCAAGCTGTAATAAACACAACATATACAGCCACAAGGAGACACGTAAGATAAACTCCAAGCTGTAATAGACACAACATATACAGCCACAAGAAGACACGCAGGATAAACTCCAAGCTGTAATAAACACAACATATACAGCTACAAGCAGACACGTAGGATAAACTCCAAGCTGTAATAAACACAACATATACAGCCACAAGCAGACACACAGAATAAACTCCAAGCTGTAATAAACACAACATATACAGCCACAAGCAGACACACAGGATAAACTCCAAGCTGTAATAAACACAACATATACAGCCACAAGGAGACACACAGAATAAACTCCAAGCTGTAATAAACACAACATATACAGCCACAAGCAGACACACAGGATAAACTCCAAGCTGTAATAAGCACAACGTATACAGCCACAAGCAGACACACAGAATAAACTCCAAGCTGTAATAAACACAACATATACAGCCACAAGGAGACACGCAGAATAAACTCCAAGCTGTAATAAACACAACGTATACAGCCACAAGCAGACACACAGAATAAACTCCAAGCTGTAATAAACACAACATATACAGCCACAAGCAGACACACAGAATAAACTCCAAGCTGTAATAAACACAACATATACAGCTACAAGCAGACACGTAGGATAAACTCCAAGCTGTAATAAACACAACATATACAGCCACAAGGAGACACACAGAATAAACTCCAAGCTGTAATAAACACAACATATACAGCCACAAGCAGACACACAGAATAAACTCCAAG
Organism: Phyllobates terribilis; assembly: GCF_046119375.1. NCBI lineage: Eukaryota > Metazoa > Chordata > Amphibia > Anura > Dendrobatidae > Phyllobates > Phyllobates terribilis. Next base: position 11,478,369 of record NW_027362764.1, on the reverse strand, counting down.
CTGTAATAAACACAACATATACAGCCACAAGCAGACACGCAGAATAAACTCCAAGCTGTAATAAACACAACATATACAGCCACAAGGAGACACACAGAATAAACTCCAAGCTGTAATAAACACAACATATACAGCCACAAGCAGACACGCAGAATAAACTCCAAGCTGTAATAAACACAACATATACAGCCACAAGGAGACACACAGAATAAACTCCAAGCTGTAATAAACACAACATATACAGCCACAAGCAGACACACAGGATAAACTCCAAGCTGTAATAAACACAACATATGCAGCCACAAGCAGACACACAGAATAAACTCCAAGCTGTAATAAACACAACATATACAGCCACAAGCAGACACACAGGATAAACTCCAAGCTGTAATAAACACAACATATACAGCCACAAGGAGACACACAGAATAAACTCCAAGCTGTAATAAACACAACATATACAGCCACAAGCAGACACACAGGATAAACTCCAAGCTGTAATAAACACAACATATACAGCCACAAGCAGACACGCAGAATAAACTCCAAGCTGTAATAAACACAACATATACAGCCACAAGGAGACACACAGAATAAACTCCAAGCTGTAATAAACACAACATATACAGCCACAAGCAGACACGCAGAATAAACTCCAAGCTGTAATAAACACAACATATACAGCTACAAGCAGACACACAGAATAAACTCCAAGCTGTAATAAACACAACATATACAGCCACAAGGAGACACACAGAATAAACTCCAAGCTGTAGTAAACACAACATGTACAGCCACAAGCAGACACACAGAATAAACTCCAAGCTGTAATAAACACAACATATACAGCCACAAGCAGACACGCAGAATAAACTCCAAGCTGTAATAAATACAACATATACAGCCACAAGCAGATACACAGAATAAACTCCAAGCTGTAATAAACACAACATGTACAGCCACAAGCAGACACACAGAATAAACTCCAAGCTGTAATAAACACAACATATACAGCCACAAGCAGACACACAGAATAAACTCCAAGCTGTAATAAACACAACATATACAGCCACAAGCAGACACACAGAATAAACTCCAAGCTGTAATAAACACAACATATACAGCCACAAGCAGACACACAGAATAAACTCCAAGCTGTAATAAACACAACATATACAGCCACAAGCAGACACACAGAATAAACTCCAAGCTGTAATAAACACAACATATACAGCCACAAGCAGACACACAGAATAAACTCCAAGCTGTAATAAACACAACATATACAGCCACAAGCAGACACACAGAATAAACTCCAAGCTGTAATAAATACAACATATACAGCCACAAGCAGACACACAGAATAAACTCCAAGCTGTAATAAACACAACATATACAGCCACAAGCAGACACACAGAATAAACTCCAAGCTGTAATAAACACAACATATACAGCCACAAGCAGACACGCAGAATAAACTCCAAGCTGTAATAAACACAACATATACAGCCACAAGCAGACACGTAGGATAAACTCCAAGCTGTAATAAACACAACATATACAGCCACAAGGAGACACGTAGGATAAACTCCAAGCTGTAATAAACACAACATATACAGCCACAAGCAGACACGTAGGATAAACTCCAAGCTGTAATAAACACAACATATACAGCCACAAGCAGACACACAGAATAAACTCCAAGCTGTAATAAACACAACATATACAGCTACAAGCAGACACACAGGATAAACTCCAATCTGTAATATACACAACATATACAGCTACAAGCAGACACGTAGGATAAACTCCAAGCTGTAATAAACACAACATATACAGCTACAAGCAGACACGTAGGATAAACTCCAAGCTGTAATAAACACAACATATACAACCACAAGCAGACACACAGGATAAACTCCAAGCTGTAATAAACACAACATATACAGCCACAAGCAGACACGTAGGATAAACTCCAAGCTGTAATAAACACAACATATACAGCCACAAGCAGACACACAGGATAAACTCCAAGCTGTAATAAACACAACATATACAGCCACAAGCAGACACGTAGGATAAACTCCAAGCTGTAATAAACACAACATATACAGCCACAAGCAGACACACAGAATAAACTCCAAGCTGTAATAAACACAACATATACAGCCACAAGCAGACACTCAGGATAAACTCCAAGCTGTAATAAACACAACATATACAGCCACAAGCAGACACGTAGGATAAACTCCAAGCTGTAATAAACACAACATATACAGCCACAAGCAGACACGTAGAATAAACTCCAAGCTGTAATAAACACAACATATACAGCCACAAGCAGACACACAGGATAAACTCCAAGCTGTAATAAACACAACATATACAGCCACAAGCAGACACGTAGGATAAACTCCAAGCTGTAATAAACACAACATATACAGCCACAAGCAGACACGTAGAATAAACTCCAAGCTGTAATAAACACAACATATACAGCCACAAGCAGACACACAGGATAAACTCCAAGCTGTAATAAACACAACATATACAGCCACAAGCAGACACGTAGGATAAACTCCAAGCTGTAATAAACACAACATATACAGCCACAAGCAGACACACAGGATAAACTCCAAGCTGTAATAAACACAACATATACAGCCACAAGCAGACACACAGGATAAACTCCAAGCTGTAATAAACACAACATATACAGCCACAAGCAGACACGTAGGATAAACTCCAAGCTGTAATCAACACAACATATACAGCCACAAGCAGACACACAGAATAAACTCCAAGCTGTAATAAACACAACATATACAGCTACAAGCAGACACACAGGATAAACTCCAATCTGTAATATACACAACATATACAGCTACAAGCAGACACGTAGGATAAACTCCAAGCTGTAATAAACACAACATATACAGCTACAAGCAGACACGTAGGATAAACTCCAAGCTGTAATAAACACAACATATACAGCCACAAGCAGACACGTAGGATAAACTCCAAGCTGTAATAAACACAACATATACAGCCACAAGCAGACACACAGGATAAACTCCAAGCTGTAATAAACACAACATATACAGCCACAAGCAGACACGTAGGATAAACTCCAAGCTGTAATAAACACAACATATACAGCCACAAGCAGACACACAGGATAAACTCCAAGCTGTAATAAACACAACATATACAGCCACAAGCAGACACGTAGGATAAACTCCAAGCTGTAATAAACACAACATATACAGCCACAAGCAGACACACAGGATAAACTCCAAGCTGTAATAAACACAACATATACAGCCACAAGCAGACACACAGGATAAACTCCAAGCTGTAATAAACACAACATATACAGCCACAAGCAGACACGTAGGATAAACTCCAAGCTGTAATCAACACAACATATACAGCCACAAGCAGACACGTAGGATAAACTCCAAGCTGTAATAAGCACAACATATACAGCCACAAGCAGACACGTAGGATAAACTCCAAGCTGTAATAAACACAACATATACAGCCACAAGCAGACACGCAGAATAAACTCCAAGCTGTAATAAACACAACATATACAGCTACAAGCAGACACGCAGGATATACTCCAAGCTGTAATAAACACAACATATACAGCTACAAGCAGACACACAGAATAAACTCCAAGCTGTAATAAACACAACATATACAACCACAAGCAGACACACAGGATAAACTCCAAGCTGTAATAAACACAACATATACAACCACAAGCAGACACACAGAATAAACTCCAAGCTGTAATAGACACAACATATACAGCCACAAGCAGACACACAGAATAAACTCCAAGCTGTAATAAACACAACATATACAGCCACAAGGAGACACGTAAGATAAACTCCAAGCTGTAATAAACACAACATATACAACCACAAGCAGACACGCAGGATAAACTCCAAGCTGTAATAGACACAACATATACAGCCACAAGCAGACACACAGAATAAACTCCAAGCTGTAATAGACACAACATATACAGCCACAAGCAGACACGCAGAATAAACTCCAAGCTGTAATAAACACAACATATACAACCACAAGCAGACACACAGAATAAACTCCAAGCTGTAATAGACACAACATATACAGCCACAAGCAGACACGCAGGATAAACTCCAAGCTGTAATAAACACAACATATACAGCCACAAGCAGACACACAGGATAAACTCCAAGCTGTAATAAACACAACATATACAGCCACAAGCAGACACACAGGATAAACTCCAAGCTGTAATAAACACAACATATACAACCACAAGCAGACACACAGGATAAACTCCAAGCTGTAATAAACACAACATATACAGCCACAAGCAGACACACAGAATAAACTCCAAGCTGTAATAAACACAACATATACAACCACAAGCAGACACGCAGGATAAACTCCAAGCTGTAATAGACACAACATATACAGCCACAAGCAGACACACAGAATAAACTCCAAGCTGTAATAGACACAACATATACAGCCACAAGCAGACACGCAGAATAAACTCCAAGCTGTAATAAACACAACATATACAGCCACAAGCAGACACACAGAATAAACTCCAAGCTGTAATAAACACAACATATACAGCCACAAGCAGACACGCAGGATAAACTCCAAGCTGTAATAAACACAACATATACAGCCACAAGCAGACACACAGGATAAACTCCAAGCTGTAATAAACACAACATATACAGCCACAAGCAGACACACAGAATAAACTCCAAGCTGTAATAAACACAACATATACAGCCTCAAGGAGACACGCAGAATAAACTCCAAGCTGTAATAAACACAACATATACAGCCACAAGCAGACACACAGGATAAACTCCAAGCTGTAATAAACACAACATATACAGCCACAAGCAGACACACAGAATAAACTCCAAGCTGTAATAAACACAACATATACAGCCTCAAGGAGACACGCAGAATAAACTCCAAGCTGTAATAAACACAACATATACAGCCACAAGCAGACACGTAGGATAAACTCCAAGCTGTAATAGACACAACATATACAGCCACAAGCAGACACACAGAATAAACTCCAAGCTGTAATAAACACAACATATACAGCCACAAGCAGACACACAGAATAAACTCCAAGCTGTAATATACACAACATATACAGCCACAAGGAGACACGTAAGATAAACTCCAAGCTGTAATAGACACAACATATACAGCCACAAGCAGACACACAGAATAAACTCCAAGCTGTAATAAACACAACATATACAGCCACAAGGAGACACACAGAATAAACTCCAAGCTGTAATAAACACAACATATACAGCCACAAGGAGACACACAGAATAAACTCCAAGCTGTAATAAACACAACATATACAGCCACAAGCAGACACACAGAATAAACTCCAAGCTGTAATAAACACAACATATACAGCCACAAGGAGACACACAGAATAAACTCCAAGCTGTAATAAACACAACATATACAGCCACAAGGAGACACACAGAATAAACTCCAAGCTGTAATAAACACAACATATACAGCCACAAGCAGACACACAGAATAAACTCCAAGCTGTAATAAACACAACATATACAGCCACAAGGAGACACACAGGATAAACTCCAAGCTGTAATAAACACAACATATACAGCCACAAGGAGACACACAGAATAAACTCCAAGCTGTAATAAACACAACATATACAGCCACAAGCAGACACACAGAATAAACTCCAAGCTGTAATAAACACAACATATACAGCCACAAGGAGACACACAGAATAAACTCCAAGCTGTAATAAACACAACATATACAGCCACAAGGAGACACACAGAATAAACTCCAAGCTGTAATAAACACAACATATACAGCTACAAGCAGACACGTAGGATAAACTCCAAGCTGTAATAAACACAACATATACAGCCACAAGGAGACACACAGAATAAACTCCAAGCTGTAATAAACACAACATATACAGCCACAAGCAGACACGCAGAATAAACTCCAAGCTGTAATAAACACAACATATACAGCCACAAGCAGACACGTAGGATAAACTCCAAGCTGTAATAAACACAACATATACAGCCACAAGCAGACACGCAGGATAAACTCCAAGCTGTAATAAACACAACATATACAGCTACAAGCAGACACGCAGGATAAACTCCAAGCTGTAATAAACACAACATATACAGCCACAAGCAGACACGCAGAATAAACTCCAAGCTGTAATAAACACAACATATACAACCACAAGCAGACACACAGAATAAACTCCAAGCTGTAATAAACACAACATATACAGCCACAAGCAGACACGTAGGATAAACTCCAAGCTGTAATAAACACAACATATACAGCCACAAGCAGACACGTAGGATAAACTCCAAGCTGTAATAAACACAACATATACAGCCACAAGCAGACACGTAGGATAAACTCCAAGCTGTAATAAACACAACATATACAGCTACAAGCAGACACTCAGGATAAACTCCAAGCTGTAATAAACACAACATATACAGCCACAAGCAGACACGTAGGATAAACTCCAAGCTGTAATAAACACAACATATACAGCCACAAGCAGATACACAGAATAAACTCCAAGCTGTAATAAACACAACATATACAGCCACAAGCAGATACACAGAATAAACTCCAAGCTGTAATAAACACAACATATACAGCCACAAGCAGACACGCAGGATAAACTCCAAGCTGTAATAAACACAACATATACAGCTACAAGCAGATACACAGAATAAACTCCAAGCTGTAATAAACACAACATATACAGCCACAAGCAGATACACAGAATAAACTCCAAGCTGTAATAAACACAACATATACAGCCACAAGCAGATACACAGAATAAACTCCAAGCTGTAATAAACACAACATATACAGCCACAAGCAGACACGTAGGATAAACTCCAAGCTGTAATAAACACAACATATACAACCACAAGCAGACACGTAGGATAAACTCCAAGCTGTAATAAACACAACATATACAGCCACAAGCAGACACGTAGGATAAACTCCAAGCTGTAATAAACACAACATATACAACCACAAGCAGACACACAGGATAAACTCCAAGCTGTAATAAACACAACATATACAGCCACAAGCAGACACGCAGAATAAACTCCAAGCTGTAATAAACACAACATATACAGCCACAAGCAGACACACAGGATAAACTCCAAGCTGTAATAAACACAACATATACAGCCACAAGCAAACACGTAGGATAAACTCCAAGCTGTAATAAACACAACATATACAGCCACAAGCAGACACGCAGAATAAACTCCAAGCTGTAATAAACACAACATATACAGCTACAAGCAGACACGCAGGATATACTCCAAGCTGTAATAAACACAACATATAAAGCTACAAGCAGACACGTAGGATAAACTCCAAGCTGTAATAAACACAACATATACAGCCACAAGCAGACACACAGGATAAACTCCAAGCTGTAATAAACACAACATATACAGCCACAAGCAGACACGCAGAATAAACTCCAAGCTGTAATAAACACAACATATACAGCCACAAGCAGACACACAGAATAAACTCCAAGCTGTAATAAACACAACATATACAGCCACAAGCAGACACGCAGAATAAACTCCAAGCTGTAATAAACACAACATATACAGCCACAAGCAGACACACAGAATAAACTCCAAGCTGTAATAAACACAACATATACAGCCACAAGCAGACACGCAGAATAAACTCCAAGCTGTAATAGACACAACATATACAGCCACAAGCAGACACGCAGGATAAACTCCAAGCTGTAATAAACACAACATATACAACCACAAGCAGACACACAGGATAAACTCCAAGCTGTAATAAACACAACATATACAGCCACAAGCAGACACACAGGATAAACTCCAAGCTGTAATAAACACAACATATACAGCCACAAGCAGACACGCAGAATAAACTCCAAGCTGTAATAATCACAACATATACAGCCACAAGCAGACACGCAGAATAAACTCCAAGCTGTAATAAACACAACATATACAGCCACAAGCAGACACGCAGAATAAACTCCAAGCTGTAATAAACACAACATATACAACCACAAGCAGACACACAGGATAAACTCCAAGCTGTAATAAACACAACATATACAACCACAAGCAGACACGTAGGATAAACTCCAAGCTGTAATAAACACAACATATACAGCCACAAGCAGACACACAGGATAAACTCCAAGCTGTAATAAACACAACATATACAGCCACAAGCAGACACACAGGATAAACTCCAAGCTGTAATAAACACAACATATACAGCCACAAGCAGACACGCAGAATAAACTCCAAGCTGTAATAAACACAACATATACAGCCACAAGCAGACACACAGGATAAACTCCAAGCTGTAATAAACACAACATATACAACCACAAGCAGACACACAGAATAAACTCCAAGCTGTAATAAACACAACATATACAGCCACAAGCAGACACGCAGGATAAACTCCAAGCTGTAATAAACACAACATATACAGCCACAAGCAGACACGCAGAATAAACTCCAAGCTGTAATAAACACAACATATACAGCCACAAGCAGACACACAGGATAAACTCCAAGCTGTAATAAACACAACATATACAGCCACAAGCAGACACACAGGATAAACTCCAAGCTGTAATAAACACAACATATATGCATGATGCTTCACATGTGTCCTAAACGGTAGAATTAGGAGACCGTTTTCAGATATTAATAATGCGTGCAACCCCTCAGCGGTATCCAAACATTAATGCCAAAGGCCTTATGTCTCAGTCATGACTGTGGAGCCTCTGTGCTGACTGTGTGTCCTCTTTTTTGACCGTGGGGCCTCTCTGTTGACCGTGGGGCCTCTCTGTTGACCGTGGGGCCTCTGTGCTGACTGTTGAGCCTCTGTTCTGACTGTGGAGCCTCTGTGCTGACTGTGGAGCCTCTGTGCTGACTGTGGAGCCTCTTTGCTGACTGTGTGGACTCTGTGCTGACTGTGGGGCCTCTTTGTTGACCGTGGAGCCTCTCTGTTGACCGTGGGGTCTCTGTGCTGACTTTGGGGCCTCTGTGCTGACTGTGGGGCCTCTGTGCTGACTGTGGGGCCTCTGTGCTGACTTTGGGGCCTCTTTGTTGACCTTGGGGCCTCTCTGTTGACCGTGGGGTATCTGTGCTGACCATGGGGCCTCTGTACTGACTGTGGCGCCTCTGTGCTGAGTGTGGAGCCTCTGTGCTGACTGTGGAGCCTCTGTGCTGACTGTGGAGCCTCTGTGCTGACTGTGGGGCCTCTTTTTTGACCGTGGGGGCCTCTCTGTTGACCTTGGGGTCTCTGTGCTGACCGTGGGGCCTCTGTGCTGACTGTGGGGCCTCTGTGCTGACTGTGGGGCCTCTGTGCTGACTGTGGGGCCTCTGTGCTGACTGTGGGTTCTCTGTGCTGACTGTGGGGCCTCTGTGCTGACTGTGGGGCCTCGGTGCTGACTGTGGGGCCTCGGTGCTGACTGTGGGGCCTCGGTGCTGACTGTGGGGTCTCTGTGCTGACTATGGGGCCTCTGTGCTGATTGTGGGGCCTCTGTGCTGATTGTGGGGCCTCTCTGTTGACCGTGGGGCCTCTCTGTTGACCGTGGGGTCTCTGTGCTGACCGTGGGGCCTCTGTGCTGACTGTGGAGCCTCTGTGCTGACTGTGGAGCCTCTGTGCTGACTGTGGGGCCCCTGTGCTGACTGTGGGGCCTCTGTGCTGACCGTGGGGCCTCTGTGCTGACTTTGGGGTCTCTGTTCTGACTGTGGTGTCTCTGTGCTGACTGTGGGGTCTCTGTGCTGACTGTGGGGTCTCTGTGCTGACTGTGGGGTCTCTGTGCTGACTGTGGGTCCTCTGTGCTGACTGTGGGGCCTCTTTGTTGACCTTGGGGTCTCTGTGCTGACCTTGGGGTCTCTGTGCTCTCCGTGGGGCCTCTCTGCTGACCGTGGGGTCTCTGTGCTGACCGTGTGGTCTCTGTGCTGACCGTGTGGTCTCTGTGCTACCCGGGGGCCTCTGTGCTGACTGTGGGGTCTCTGTGCTGACTGTGGGGTCTCTGTGCTGACTGTGGGGTCTCTGCTGACTGTGGTGTCTCTGTGCTGACTGTGGGGTCTCTGTGCTGACTGTGGGGCCTCTTTGTTGACCGTGGGGGCCTCTCTGTTGACCTTGGGGTCTCTGTGCTGACCGTGGGGCCTCTGTGCTGACCGTGGGGCCTCTGTGCTGACCGTGGGGCCTCTGTGCTGACTGTGGGGCCTCTGTGCTGACTGTGGGGCCTCTGTGCTGACTGTGGGGCCTCTGTGCTGACTGTGGGGTCTCTGTGCTGACTGTGGGGTCTCTGTGCTGACTGTGGGGCCTCTGTGCTGACTGTGGGGCCTCTGTGCTGACTGTGGGGCCTCGGTGCTGACTGTGGGGCCTCGGTGCTGATTGTGGGGCCTCTGTGCTGATTGTGGGGCCTCTCTGTTGACCGTGGGGCCTCTCTGTTGACCGTGGGGTCTCTGTGCTGACCGTGGGGTCTGTGTGCTGACCGTGGGGCCTCTGTGCTGACTGTGGAGCCTCTGTGCTGACTGTGGGGCCTCTGTGCTGACTGTGGGGCCTCTGTGCTGACCTTGGGGTCTCTGTTCTGACTGTGGTGTCTCTGTGCTGACTGTGGGGCCTATTTGCTGACTGTGGGGTCTCTGTGCTGACTGTGGGGTCTCTGTGCTGACTGTGGGGCCTCTGTGCTGACTGTGGGGCCTCTGTGCTGACTGTGGGGCCTCTTTGTTGACCTTGGGGTCTCTGTGCTGACCTTGGGGTCTCTGTGCTCTCCGTGGGGCCTCTCTGCTGACCGTGGGGTCTCTGTGCTGACCGTGTGGTCTCTGTGCTGACCGTGTGGTCTCTGTGCTACCCGGTGGCCTCTGTGCTGACTGTGGGGTCTCTGTGCTGACTGTGGGGTCTCTGTGCTGACTGTGGTGTCTCTGCTGACTGTGGTGTCTCTGCTGACTGTGGTGTCTCTGTGCTGACTGTGGGGTCTCTGTGCTGACTGTGGGGCCTCTGTGCTGACTGTGGTGTCTCTGTGCTGACTGTGGGGTCTCTGTGCTGACTGTGGGGCCTCTGTGCTGACTGTGGGGCCTCTGTGCTGACTGTGGGGCCTCTGTGCTGACTGTGGGGCCTCTGTGCTGACTGTGGGGCCTCAGTGCTGACTGTGGGGCCTCTGTGCTGATTGTGGGGCCTCTGTGCTGATTGTGGGGCCTCTCTGTTGACCGTGGGGCCTCTCTGTTGACCGTGGGGTCTCTGTGCTGACCGTGGGGTCTCTGTGCTGACCGTGGGGCCTCTGTGCTGACTGTGGAGCCTCTGTGCTGACTATGGAGCCTCTGTGCTGACTGTGGGGCCTCTGTGCTGACTGTGGGGCCTCTGTGCTGACCTTGGGGTCTCTGTTCTGACTGTGGTGTCTCTGTGCTGACTGTGGGGCCTATTTGCTGACTGTGGGGTCTCTGTGCTGACTGTGGGGTCTCTGTGCTGACTGTGGGGCCTCTGTGCTGACTGTGGGGCCTCTTTGTTGACCTTGGGGTCTCTGTGCTGACCTTGGGGTCTCTGTGCTCTCCGTGGGGCCTCTCTGCTGACCGTGGGGTCTCTGTGCTGACCGTGTGGTCTCTGTGCTGACCGTGTGGTCTCTGTGCTACCCGGGGGCCTCTGTGCTGACTGTGGGGTGTCTGTGCTGACTGTGGGGTCTCTGTGCTGACTGTGGTGTCTCTGCTGACTGTGGTGTCTCTGTGCTGACTGTGGTGTCTCTGTGCTGACTGTGGGGTCTCTGTGCTGACTGTGGGGTCTCTGTGCTGACTGTGGGGCCTCTGTGCTGACTGTGGTGTCTCTGTGCTGACTGTGGTGTCTCTGTGCTGACTGTGGGGCCTCTGTGCTGACTGTGGTGTCTCTGTGCTGACTGTGGTGTCTCTGTGATGACTGTGGGGTCTCTGTGCTGACTGTGGGGCCTCTGTGCTGACTGTGGGGCCTCTGTGCTGACTGTGGGGCCTCTGTGCTGACTGTGGTGTCTCTGTGCTGACTGTGGGGCCTCTGTGCTGACTGTGGGGTCTCTGTGCTGACTGTGGGGCCTCTGTGCTGACTGTGGGGCCTCTGTGCTGACTGTGGTGTCTCTGTGCTGACTGTGGGGCCTCTGTGCTGACTGTGGGGTCTCTGTGCTGACTGTGGGGCATCTGTGCTGACTGTGGGGCCTCTGTGCTGACTGTGGGGCCTCTGTGCTGACTGTGGGGCCTCTGTGCTGACTGTGGGGCCTCTGTGCTGACTGTGGGGCCTCTGTGCTGACTGTGGTGTCTCTGTGCTGACTGTGGGGCCTCTGTGCTGACTGTGGGGTCTCTGTGCTGACTGTGGGGCCTCTGTGCTGACTGTGGGGCCTCTGTGCTGACTGTGGGGCCTCTGTGATGACCTTGACGTCTCTTCAGTATGATTTCTCCAAAATTAATGACACCATCCATCTTTGTTCAGCACCTGTTCCCATGGCCTTCTACTCTGCACACCGGACCCTCAGTGTCGTTTGGATGGGCACTGGGGGGTGTGGACCTCCTGGTCCTCATGTTCTGTCAGCTGTGGAGAAGGAACCCAGACTCGGTCTAGGCAATGTGACAGTCCTGTACCCCAGAATGGCGGCCACGGTTGTGTAGGGGATCCTAAAGACAAGAGATATTGCCAGGTCCCCAGCTGTCCAGGTAAGCACAGTCCAAACATGGAGTGGATCTTCTCTGGCCCTCACTGAGACTTCTGGTCTGGGATCTTTCTGTGTCAGTGATTAGTTCTTGTTGTTGTCTCTTCACATTTGGGGTCTTATGGGGTCACTGTTGTGCTCTGTTCTGGATATAGAGCTGGATCCATGGAGTGATTGGTCCTCATGGTCACCATGTAGCATGAGCTGTGGAGGAGGAGAGCAGATCCGGGTACGAGAGTGTCAGCATCAGGGATGTGAAGGAAACGCCATGCAGAGCCGGATGTGCAACACCCAAGTGTGTCTAGGTAAAGTAAGGTGGACGGGTATCTATGGTTCAGAAATTAAGCAGATATGACCTTCCAGAATTATATCATCCACCACCAATTCTCGGAGACTACCTTTAGTCCATATCTGAGAGGAGGTGGCTGCAGACGACCCTGACCTTGAGAGACCACTCCTTGTCTTTGCAGGGTTTCCAGTACACCCCCATCTACGGATGGGTGTCACTGGTCTGGCTGACCATGTGCACCTTTACATTCGGGTGTAGATCCCTATAGCTCCCTATTCTCTGTAGGATCTCGCTGCTGTCTTGTCCTGATCATATCGCTGACTCTACCGCACCTTCTCCAGATATCGGCTGTCCTGTGGACCGTCTGTACCGAGAGTGCGGGAAGGACGACAGCTGTCCGTACAGTTGTGCTCATCTGACGCGGCAGGTGGAATGCTTCCCGGACGACTGTGAGGAGGGATGTCACTGCCCGCAGGGCACCTACTACCACAATGGCTCCTGCGTCACGGTCAGACACTGCGCTGCTGAGACTTCTGCTTGTTGTCAGTGAATGTGAAATATTATTGTTGGCGTCCGGGGATGACAATCTATCCTGGCCATGTGGTGTAAGAGAAGTGTCATGTAACAAGCTGTACACCTACAGTACAGACCAAAAGTTTAGACACACCTTCTCATTTAAAGATTTTTCTGTATTTTCATGACTATGAAGATTGTACATTCACACTGAAGGCATCAAAACTATGAATTACCACATGTGGAATTATATACTTAACAAAAAAGTGTGAAACCACTGACAATATGTCTTATATTCTAGGTTCTTCACAGTAGCCACCTTTTGCTTCGATGACTGCTTTGCACACTCTTGGCATTCTCTTGATGAGCTTCAAGAGGTAGTCACCGGAAATGGTCTTCCAACAATCTTGAAGGAGTTCCCAGAGATGCTTTGCACTTGTTGTCCCTTTTGCCTTCACTCTGCGGTCCAGCTCACCCCAAACCATCTCGATTGGGTTCAGGTCTGGTGACTGTGGAGGCCAGGTCATCTGGCGTAGCCCCCCATCACTCTCCTTCTTGGTCAAATAGCCCTTACACAGCCTGGAGGTGTGTTTGGGGTCATTGTCCTGTTGAAAAATAAATGATGGTCCAACTAAACGCAATCCGGATGGAGTAGCATGCCGCTGCAAGATGCTGTGGTAGCCATGCTGGTTCAGTATGCCTTCAATTTTGAATAAATCTCCAACAGTGTCACCAGCAAAGCCCCCCACACCATCACACCTCCTCCTCCATGCTTCACGGTGGGAACCAGGCATGTAGAGTCCATCCGTTCACCTTTTCTGCGTCGCACAAAGAGACGGTGGTTGGAACTAAAGATCTCAAATTTGGACTCATCAGACCAAAGCACAGATTTCCACTGGTCTAATGTCCATTCCTTGTGTTCTTTAGCCCAAACAAGTCTCTTCTGCTTGTTGCCTGTCCTTAGCAGTGGTTTCCTAGCAGCTATTTTACCATGAAGGCCTGCTGCACAAAGTCTCCTCTTAACAGTTGTTGTAGAGATGTGTCTGCTGCTAGAACTCTGTGTGGCATTGACCTGGTCTCTAATCTGAGCTGCTGTTAACCTGCGATTTCTGAAGCTGGTGACTCAGATAAACTTATCCTCAGAAGCAGAGGTGACTCTTGGTCTTCCTTTCCTGGGGCGGTCCTCATGTGAGCCAGTTTCTTTGTAGCGCTTGATGGTTTTTGCAACTGCACTTGGGGACACTTTCAAAGTTTGCCCAATTTTTCGCACTGACTGACCTTCATTTCTTAAAGTAATGATGGCCACTCGTTTTTCTTTACTTAGCTGCTTTTTTCTTGCCATAATACAAATTCTAACAGTCTATTCAGTAGGACTATCAGCTGTGTATCCACCAGACTTCTGCACAACACAACTGATGGTCCCAACCCCATTTATAAGGCAAGAAATCCCACTTATTAAACCTGACAGGGCACACCTGTGAAGTGAAGACCATTTCCGGTGACTACCTCTTGAAGCTCATCAAGAGAATGCCAAGAGCGTGCAAAGCCGTCATCAAAACAAAAGGTGGCTACTGTGAAGAACCTAGAATATAAGACATATTTTCAGTAGTTTCACACTTTTTTGGTAAGTATATAATTCCACATGTGGTAATTCATAGTTTTGATGCCTTCAGTGTAAATGTACAATTTTCATAGTCATGAAAATACAGAAAAATCTTTAAATGAGAAGGTGTGTCCAAACTTTTGGTCTGTACTGTATATGTCCATCACATGACTAGGACAGGAGGATTGCCATCTTCTGAAACTAGACAGCAAGCAGAGAGATGACTTTCTGTGCCCTGTGTGCTGGTCAGGACTGTCCTTGCCTGGTGACAGAGGACATTCTCCATGGACTGAGGAGCAACTTATCTGATGATCTGCACCTCCAGCCAGGAGACGAGATGCCGCCAGGAGACGAGATCCATCTGGGCTGCAGCTCATGGTATGGAGGATGGTGGCCGCTCACAGAGCCCTGCTCTTGCTCTCATACAGCTTACTTCTCACCCTCATAATCCTTTTCTTTCTCCATCTTCTTATCCCCTTTTCTATTCCTCTTCTTCCCCTTCTGAATCATCTCATTCTTCTCCTTTTCCTTCTGCTTATCTTCTTCTCCATTTTCTCCTTCTTTTGCTTCTGTTTTTCCTACCTTCTCTTCTTTTTGTTCTTCAGCTTCTTTTCTTCTCTTCTTCTCATTTCCCTCCTTCTCCTCCTCCTTCTTCTCATTCTTTTACTCCTTCTTATGCTTTTTCTCTTTTCCCTTCAGCTTTTTCTTTCCCCCTTATTCTCCGTCTCCTTCTTCCTTCTGATTCTCTTCTCCATCTTCTTTCTTATTCTTATTGATCCGGGGTTCTAGGACTTTTCGCCTTTTCTCAGGGTCAAGAAGGAATTTTTCCCCGTGATGCAAATTGGCTGAATGTGTCCTGGGGTTTTTGCCTTCTTCTGGATCAATACTGTAGATTTAGGCAGAGGGATTTTAGTAATACTATTATTAGAATCACAAGAGTAATACAAAATATAAAACTAACTAAAAAAATTATAAACAGGTTCATTTTTAATTGTAATAGTGCAGCAATAATAAAAATGCTAATAATAATAATAATAATAATAATACATTTGTGAGGCCTAGTCCCAGTTAGTGTAGTGTTAGTGCAGGGAGGACAATTGGGGGAGAAAGGTTGAATTTGATGGACCGAGGTCTTTATTCAACCTACTTTACTATGTTATTCTGTTTCACCTTTTCCTTCCTTCCATTCTCCTTCTCCCTCTTCAGCTTCTTCTTTTGTTCTCATTTTCCTTTCCCCCCTTTTTTTCCTCCTAGTTATTATCATTCTTCTCCTTCTTCTTTTTCTTTCTACTTTGTCTTTTTTTGTCACCCTCCTCATTCTCCCCGTTTCTCTTCTCCATCTTCTCTTCCTTTCCTTTCCCTATTTTTCCTGATTGTCCTTGTTCATCTCCTCTACTTCTCATCTTTCTTCTCTGTTTTTTCTTTTCTTCCGCTTCTCTTTTTCTCTTCCATATTCTCCTGTTTTTATTCTTCTACACCTTTTTTTTCTTCTACTTTCTCCTTTCACATCATTTCTTTTTTTTTTCCTTATTATCTCAATTCATTTCCTCCTTCTTTTCCTTCTCCTACTGCTTGACCCTTCTCCTCTCCTCTACCTCTCCTTGTTCTTTTCCTTCAGGTTTTCTTCCCCCTTTTGTTTCTTCATCTCTTTCTCCATCTTCTTCTTTTCCTTCTGCTTCTCTTCTTCTTTTCATTCTTCTCTTCCATTTTCCCCATTTTCTTGGTCCCTTCTGTCTTGTTCTTCTTTTTCTCCTTATCATTCCACTCTTCTTTTTCCTCTCCTCTATCTTTTCTTTCCCATTCCTCTTGTCCTTCTTCATCTCCTTCCATCTTCTAGTTATCCTCCCTCTTGTTTTTCTTCCTCTCATACCAACTTTTCACTCTCCCCCTCTTGTCATTTTTATTATATTTTTATTTTATTGTTCCCATCCCTCTTGTCCTTTTTCCTCTCCTTCCTTGTCCTTCTTCTGTCATCTTGTTCCCCTCCCTGTCGTTCTTCTTCCTCTCTTTCCATCTTCTCCTTCTCCTCCCTCTTGTCCTTCTTCCTCAGTATGAGGAGATGGCCTTGTTTTAAAGACTATTGGACTATTGGACCAATGAACGTAGAGCGGACTCTAAGGGATGCAGACTTTTTCCAGCACGGAGCACCGGTTACGTTAATCTTATTACTGTGTTCTATTAGAGATTTGCTTGCCCGTCAGCTCAGCCTCTGGAATCAATGTTTCGATTCAGTGATAGTAAGCAGAGGAAGACGTGCCAGCTGGATCTTATGCATACATAAGGCCAGACCCAAGATTGGTAATCAAGGAAAGAAATCAAGTCATTGTTCTCCCAGCCACTAGTCCCATTGTGTGAATGGGGAAAGTAGACCCAGTGGAGCCGACACCACAGGAGGTCTCACATGCAGTTTCAGGTGATGGATTTGACCTGAGGACAATTCCTCCACCAATGCACAGTTAGCTTTGGGGGAGGAGAGTGTGAACACTTTTGCCCATTCAGGTAGCTGATCCCAGGGAGGGAGGACAATAAACCATGTGTTTAGTGAGGCGTTGGTGGAGTCACGTAGAGGGGCGAGGATCTATTGCTGAGGTCCTGGTGCCCATGTATGGATGGCCTATGGAGTTTGGAGATCGGTTGCAGGATGGGCTGGATCCATGTGCTACGGTTGAGGGATCTGTCTTCTGGATTTTAGGAAGTTTCTTAAGGACTGTTGCTGCTGTATACATGTGCTTCAATCGTGACGTCTGGAGGAGCATGGAGTGTGACTACAGACTATACTGGCAGGAGATAGTTGGGAGACAGTGAGTATCGCCTGGTACGGGGGCAGTGGGACTACTTGCCCTGGTGAGGGGATCGTGTGGACTGGGGGGGCAATGTATTTTTGCCATCTACCCGGAGTTGTTGTAAAACCATGGATGTAAGGAATAAAAAATAGTTGCATCGTTAACCTGCCTAGGTGATTATTACAACCCACAACCTCACATCTTCACACTGTTCTTCCATCTTCTTGTTTCCCTTCCTTTTGTCTTTCTTCATCTCCTTCCATCTTCTCGTTGCCCTCCCTCTTGTCCTTCTTCCTCTACTTCCATCTTCTCGTTCCCCTTCCTGTCGTCCTTCTTCCTCTCCTTCCATCTTCATGTTTTCCTCCCTCTTGTCCTTCCTCTCCTTCCAGTTTCCCTTTCCCCTTCCTATTTTCCTTCTTCCTCTCATTCCATCTTCACGTTCCGCTCCCTCTCGTCCTTCTTCCTCTCCTTTCATCTTCTCGTTCCCATTCCTCTTGTCCTTCTTCCTCTCCTTCCATCTTCTTGTTTCCCTCCTTCTTGTCCTTCTTCCTCTCCTTCCAGCTCCTCATTTCCCTTCCTCTTGTCCTTCTTCCTCTCCTTCCCCTCCCTCTCATCCTTCTTTCTCTCCTTCTGTCTTTTCCTTCCCCTCCCTCTTGTCCTTCTTCCTCTCCTTCCATCTTGTTCCCCTCTCTCTCATCCTTCATCCTCTCCTACCATCTTCTTGTTCCCCTCCCTCTTATCCTTCTTCCTCTCCTTCCAGCTCCTCATTTCCCTTCCTCTTGTCCTTCTTCCTCTCCTTCCCCTCCCTCTCATCCTTCTTTCTCTCCTTCTGTCTTTTCCTTCCCCTCCCTCTTGTCCTTCTTCCTCTCCTTCTATCTTCTCTTTACCCTCCCTCTCGTCCTTCATCCTCTCCTGCCATCTTCTTGTTCCCCTCCCTCTTATCCTTTTTTCTCTCCTTCCAGCTTCTCATTTCCCTTCCTCTTGTCCTTCTTCCTCTCCTTCCCCTCCCTCTCATCCTTCTTCCTCTCCTTCCGTCATTTCCTTCCCCTCCCTCTTGTCCTTCTTCCTCTCATTCCAACTTCTTGTTCCCCTCCCTTTCATTCTTCTTCCTCTCCTTCCATCTTCTCGTTCCCCTCCCTCTCGTCCTTCATCCTCTCCTTCCATATTGTTGTTCCCCTCCCTCTCGTCCTTCTTCCTCTCCTTCCATCTTCTTGTTCCCCTCCCTCTCGTACTTCTTCCTCTCCTTTCATCATCTTGTTCCCTTCCCTCTCGCCCTTCATCCTCTCCTTCCATCTTCTTGTTCCCCTTCCTCTTATCCTTTTTCCTCTCCTTCCAGCTTCTCATTTCCCTTCCTCTTGTCCTTCTTCCTCTCCCTCTCATCCTTCTTCCTCTCCTTCCATCTTTTCCTTCCCCTCCCTCTTGTCCTTCTTCCTCTCCTTCCATCTTCTTGTTGCCCTCCCTCTTGTCCTTCTTCCTCTACTTTCATCTTCTCGTTGCCCATCCTGTCGTCCTTTTTCCTCTCTTTCCATCTTCATGTTTTCCTCCCTCTTGTCCTTCCTCTCCCTCCAGTTTCCCATTGCCCTTCCTATTTTCCTTCTTCCTCTCCTTCCATCTTCTTGTTCCCCTCCCTTTCATCCTTCTTCTTCTCCTTTCATCTTCACGTTCCCCTCCCTCTCATCCTTTTTCTTCTCCTTTCATCTTCACGTTCCCCTCCCTCTCGTCCTTCTTCCTCTCCTTCCATCTTCTCGTTCCCCTACCTCTCGTCCTTCTTCCTCTCCTTCCATCTTCACATTCCCCTCCCTCTCATCCTTCTTCCTCTCCTTCCATCTTCTCGTTCCCCTCCCTCTCGTCCTTCTTCCTCTCCTTCCATCTTCTTGTTCCCCTCCCTTTCATCCTTCTTCTTCTCCTTCCATCTTCTTGTTCCCCTCCCTCTCGTCCTTCATCCTCTCCTTCCATCTTCTTGTTCCCCTCCCTCTCGTCCTTCTTCCTCTCCTTCCATCTTCTTGTTCCCCTTCTTCTTGTCCTTCTTCCTCTCCTTCCATCTTCTTGTTCCCCTTCTTCTCGTCCTTCTTCCTCTCCTTCCATCTTCTTGTTCCCCTCCCTCTCGTCCTTCATCCTCTCCTTCCATCTTCTCGTTCCCCTTCTTCTCGTCCTTCTTCCTCTCCTTCCATCTTCTCGTTCCCCTCCCTCTCGTCCTTCATCCTCTCCTTCCATCTTCTTGTTCCCCTCCCTCTCGTCCTTCTTCCTCTCCTTCCATCTTCTTGTTCCCCTTCTTCTTGTCCTTCTTCCTCTCCTTCCATCTTCTTGTTCCCCTCCCTCTCGTCCTTCTTCCTCTCCTTCCATCTTCTCGTTCCCCTCCCTCTCGTCCTTCATCCTCTCCTTCCATCTTCTTGTTCCCCTTCTTCTCGTCCTTCTTCCTCTCCTTCCATCTTCTCGTTCCCCTCCCTCTTGTCCTTCATCCTCTCCTTCCATCTTCTTGTTCACCTTCTTCTTGTCCTTCTTCCTCTCCTTCCATCTTCTTGTTCCCCTCCCTCTCGTCCTTCTTCCTCTCCTTCCATCTTCTCGTTCCCCTCCCTCTCGTCCTTCATCCTCTCCTTCCATCTTCTTGTTCCCCTTCTTCTCGTCCTTCTTCCTCTCCTTCCATCTTCTCGTTCCCCTCCCTCTTGTCCTTCTTCCTCTCCTTCCATCTTCTTGTTCACCTTCTTCTTGTCCTTCTTCCTCTCCTTCCATCTTCTCGTCCACTTCTTCTCGTCCTTCTTTCTATTCTTGTTCTATAACTCGGCCTCTCACTTTCACCATTGTCCCCATTGCAGCACGTGTGTGAGCGGGTTCATGAACTGCACATTCTCCGCTTGTCCGGTGGACGGAGGCTTCACCCCTTGGACACCCTGGAGCCCTTGCTCAGTGACCTGTGGAGGACTGGGTAACATGACGCGATCACGTCACTGTACCAACCCTGCCCCGATCAGTGGGGGCAAAATCTGTGAGGGGCCTGGGATGGACATAAAGTACTGTCAAACAGCAGAGTGTGGGGGTGAGTGCGACCCACCCTGAGCCCCGTGCTGAGACAACCTCATGAATATTATATTCAACCTGCCTTCTTGTCTTCCAGATATGATGGAGCCGACAATGGAGACGACCACGGCGTCCACAGGTAACGGCAGAACCATCAAAGTGCAGCTGCCATTCTGGACGGGGATTGCAGGTTATATGTCTGTAGTAAGAGTAGAGACAATGTTCAGAGAAGAGCGACCAGAATGGTGACTGGTCTGCAAACCATGTCCTATGAGGAACGGTTGCAGGATTTGGGAATGTTTAGCTTGCAAAAAAGAAGACTGAGAGGAGACTTAATAGCTGTCTACAAATATGTCAAGGGCTGTCACATTGTAGAAGGATCATCTTTATTCTCATTTGCACAAGGAAAGACTAGAAGCAATGGGATGAAACTAAATGGGAGGAGACACAGATTAGATATTAGAAAAAACTTTTTGACAGTTAAGGTGATTAATGAGTGGAACAGGCTGCCACGAGAGGTGGTGAGTTCCCCTTCAATGGACGTCTTCAAACAGAGGCTGGACAGACATCTCTCTGAGATGATCTAGTGAATCCTGCTTTGAGCAGGGGGTTGGACCAGATGACCCAGGAGGTCCCCTCCAACTCTACCATTCTATGATTCTATGATTCTATGAGTCTCCCCATACTTTACACTGCAGCTCCACTCCATTAAGACATAGGGCCTAATTCATGAAGGTGTTTTCGCGCTAGAATTCATATTTTGTAAAATTTAGCAACTTTTGACATTTGTGTGCCGGTTGTGGCCAACTCCGCTAAGGTGGGCAGAGCTCGAGTGGGACAGGGTGGGGCAAAGCCCACCGACTAATTCCTCAAAGTGGTGGCGTAACTTACTCCAGAAAGTTTCTTCTCGATCCCTCCCCCTTGTTCTTTTTCCTCTCTGTCTTTTATGGCTGCCATTGTCTGCGCTGCCGCACGACCTGCACATTCCCTTATGGTCGTAAGATGCGCCTAATTCATTATGTGGCGGGAGCGACACCAGTCCTGGTGATCCGGGCTCTGGTCCCGGGAGAAGCTCATTCAGGGGTTAATTATATGGACGCTCTGGTCCCATCCAGGTCCTGGGGAGGAGCTGAGCGCCTGGTCGCAGTGGACGCCATGTTCTAAGAGCTGTTCAGACACCCGGCATCCTGCGGTGAAGACGCGCTTCCGATACTGCCCCGGAGGAAGGAACTGCAGCGGAGAGGCGGAACAGGAGGACGTGTGCAACCTGCCCCAGTGTGCCGGTAATACCGCCCACCCCAGCTCAGCAGTGCCCCTCACTCACCTCCAGAGCTGCGCCCACCCCAGCTCAGCAGTGCCTTCCACTCCCCTCCAGGGCTGAGCCCACCCCAGCTCAGCAGTGCCCTCCACTCCCCTCCAGAGCTGCACCCACCCCAGCTCAGCAGTGCCCTCCACTCCCCTCCAGAGCTGCACCCACCCCAGCTCAGCAGTGCCTCCCACTCCCCTCCAGAGCTGAGCCCACCCCAGCTCAGCAGTGCCCTCCACTCCCCTCCAGGGCTGAGCCCACCCCAGCTCAGCAGTGCCCTCCACTCCCCTCCAGAGCTGAGCCCACCCCAGCTCAGCAGTGCCCTCCACTCCCCTCCAGAGCTGCACCCACCCCAGCTCAGCAGTGCCCTCCACTCCCCTCCAGAGCTGAGCCCACCCCAGCTCAGCAGTGCCCTCCACTCACCTCCAGAGCTGAGCCCACCCCAGCTCAGCAGTGCCCCCCACTCACCTCCAGAGCTGCACCCACCCCAGCTCAGCCGTGCCCTCCACTCCCCTCCAGAGCTGCACCCACCCCAGCTCAGCAGTGCCCTCCATTCCCCTCCAGAGCTGCACCCACCCCAGCTCAGCAGTGCCCCCCACTCACCTCCAGAGCTGAGCCCACCCCAGCTCAGCAGTGCCCCCCACTCACCTCCAGAGCTGAGCCCACCCCAGCTCAGCAGTGCCCCCCACTCACCTCCAGAGCTGAGCCCACCCCAGCTCAGCAGTGCCCCCCACTCACCTCCAGAGCTGAGCCCACCCCAGCTCAGCAGTGCCCCCCACTCACCTCCAAAGCTGCACCCACCCCAGCTCAGCAGTGCCCTCCACTCCCCTCCAGAGCTGCGCCCACCCCAGCTCAGAAGTGCCCCCCACTCACTTCCAGAGCTGAGCCCACCCCAGCTCAGCAGTGCCCTCCACTCCCCTCCAGAGCTGAGCTCACCCCAGCTCAGCAGTGCCCTCCACTCCCCTCCAGAGCTGAGCCCACCCCAGCTCAGCAGTGCCCTCCACTCCCCTCCAGAGCTGAGCCCACCCCAGCTCAGCAGTGCCCTCCACTCCCCTCCAGAGCTGCGCCCACCCCAGCTCAGCAGTGCCCTCCTCTCTCCTCTAGAGCTGCGCCCACCCCAGCTCAGCAGTGCCCCCCACTCACCTCCATAGCTGCGCCCACCCCAGCTCAGCAGTGCCCCCCACTCACCTCCAGAGCTGAGCCCACCCCAGCTCAGCAGTGCCCCCCACTCACCTCCAGAGCTGAGCCCACCCCAGCTCAGCAGTGCCCCCCACTCACCTCCAGAGCTGCACCCACCCCAGCTCAGCAGTGCCCTCCACTCCCCTCCAGAGCTGCGCCCACCCCAGCTCAGAAGTGCCCCCCACTCACTTCCAGAGCTGAGCCCACCCCAGCTCAGCAGTGCCCTCCACTCCCCTCCAGAGCTGAGCTCACCCCAGCTCAGCAGTGCCCTCCACTCCCCTCCAGAGCTGAGCCCACCCCAGCTCAGCAGTGCCCTCCACTCCCCTCCAGAGCTGAGCCCACCCCAGCTCAGCAGTGCCCTCCACTCCCCTCCAGAGCTGCGCCCACCCCAGCTCAGCAGTGCCCTCCTCTCTCCTCTAGAGCTGCGCCCACCCCAGCTCAGCAGTGCCCCCCACTGACCTCCATAGCTGCGCCCACCCCAGCTCAGCAGTGCCCTCCACTCCCCTCCAGAGCTGCACCCACCCCAGATCAGCAGTGCCCTCCACTCCCCTCCAGTGCTGCACCCACCCCAGCTCAGCAGTGCCCCCCACTCACCTCCAGATCTGCGCCCACCCCAGCTCAGCAGTGCCCTCCACTCCCCTCCAGAGCTGCGCCCACCCCAGCTCAGCAGTGCCCTCCACTCCCCTCCAGAGCTGCACCCCCCCAGCTCAGCAGTGCCCTCCACTCCCCTCCAGAGCTGCACCCACCCCAGCTCAGCAGTGCCCCCTACTCACCTCCAGAGCTGAGCCCACCCCAGCTCAGCAGTGCCCTCCACTCCCCTCCAGAGCTGCACCCACCCCAGCTCAGCAGTGCCCCCCACTCACCTCCAGAGCTGCGCCCACCGCAGCTCAGCAGTGCCCTCCACTCCCCTCCAGAGCTGCACCCACCCCAGCTCAGCAGTGCCCTCCACTCCCCTCCAGAGCTGCACCCACCCCAGCTCAGCAGTGCCCCCCACTCACCTCCAGAGCTGAGCCCACCCCAGCTCAGCAGTGCCCTTCACTCCCCTCCAGAGCTGCGCCCACCCCAGCTCAGCAGTGCCCTCCACTCCCCTCCAGAGCTGCACCCACCCCAGCTCAGCAGTGCCCTCCACTCACCTCCAGAGCTGCGCCCACCCCAGTTCAGCAGTGCCCTCCACTCCCCTCCAGAGCTGCACCCACCCCAGCTCAGCAGTGCCTCCCACTCCCCTCCAGAGCTGAGCCCACCCCAGCTCAGCAGTGCCCTCCACTCCCCTCCAGGGCTGAGCCCACCCCAGCTCAGCAGTGCCCTCCACTCCCCTCCAGAGCTGAGCCCACCCCAGCTCAGCAGTGCCCTCCACTCCCCTCCAGAGCTGCACCCACCCCAGCTCAGCAGTGCCCTCCACTCCCCTCCAGAGCTGAGCCCACCCCAGCTCAGCAGTGCCCTCCACTCACCTCCAGAGCTGAGCCCACCCCAGCTCAGCAGTGCCCCCCACTCACCTCCAGAGCTGAGCCCACCCCAGCTCAGCAGTGCCCCCCACTCACCTCCAGAGCTGAGCCCACCCCAGCTCAGCAGTGCCCCCCACTCACCTCCAGAGCTGAGCCCACCCCAGCTCCGCAGTGCCCCCCACTCACCTCCAAAGCTGCACCCACCCCAGCTCAGCAGTGCCCTCCACTCCCCTCCAGAGCTGCGCCCACCCCAGCTCAGAAGTGCCCCCCACTCACTTCCAGAGCTGAGCCCACCCCAGCTCAGCAGTGCCCTCCACTCCCCTCCAGAGCTGAGCTCACCCCAGCTCAGCAGTGCCCTCCACTCCCCTCCAGAGCTGAGCCCACCCCAGCTCAGCAGTGCCCTCCACTCCCCTCCAGAGCTGAGCCCACCCCAGCTCAGCAGTGCCCTCCACTCCCCTCCAGAGCTGCGCCCACCCCAGCTCAGCAGTGCCCTCCTCTCTCCTCTAGAGCTGCGCCCACCCCAGCTCAGCAGTGCCCCCCACTCACCTCCATAGCTGCGCCCACCCCAGCTCAGCAGTGCCCCCCACTCACCTCCAGAGCTGAGCCCACCCCAGCTCAGCAGTGCCCCCCACTCACCTCCAGAGCTGAGCCCACCCCAGCTCAGCAGTGCCCCCCACTCACCTCCAGAGCTGCACCCACCCCAGCTCAGCAGTGCCCTCCACTCCCCTCCAGAGCTGCGCCCACCCCAGCTCAGAAGTGCCCCCCACTCACTTCCAGAGCTGAGCCCACCCCAGCTCAGCAGTGCCCTCCACTCCCCTCCAGAGCTGAGCTCACCCCAGCTCAGCAGTGCCCTCCACTCCCCTCCAGAGCTGAGCCCACCCCAGCTCAGCAGTGCCCTCCACTCCCCTCCAGAGCTGAGCCCACCCCAGCTCAGCAGTGCCCTCCACTCCCCTCCAGAGCTGCGCCCACCCCAGCTCAGCAGTGCCCTCCTCTCTCCTCTAGAGCTGCGCCCACCCCAGCTCAGCAGTGCCCCCCACTCACCTCCATAGCTGCGCCCACCCCAGCTCAGCAGTGCCCTCCACTCCCCTCCAGAGCTGCACCCACCCCAGATCAGCAGTGCCCTCCACTCCCCTCCAGTGCTGCACCCACCCCAGCTCAGCAGTGCCCCCCACTCACCTCCAGATCTGCGGCCACCCCAGCTCAGCAGTGCCCTCCACTCCCCTCCAGAGCTGCGCCCACCCCAGCTCAGCAGTGCCCTCCACTCCCCTCCAGAGCTGCACCCCCCCAGCTCAGCAGTGCCCTCCACTCCCCTCCAGAGCTGCACCCACCCCAGCTCAGCAGTGCCCCCTACTCACCTCCAGAGCTGAGCCCACCCCAGCTCAGCAGTGCCCTCCACTCCCCTCCAGAGCTGCGCCCACCCCAGCTCAGCAGTGCCCCCCACTCACCTCCAGAGCTGCGCCCACCGCAGCTCAGCAGTGCCCTCCACTCCCCTCCAGAGCTGCACCCACCCCAGCTCAGCAGTGCCCTCCACTCCCCTCCAGAGCTGCACCCACCCCAGCTCAGCAGTGCCCCCCACTCACCTCCAGAGCTGAGCCCACCCCAGCTCAGCAGTGCCTTTCACTCCCCTCCAGAGCTGCGCCCACCCCAGCTCAGCAGTGCCCTCCACTCCCCTCCAGAGCTGCACCCACCCCAGCTCAGCAGTGCCCTCCACTCACCTCCAGAGCTGCGCCCACCCCAGTTCAGCAGTGCCCTCCACTCCCCTCCAGAGCTGCGCCCACCCCAGCTCAGCAGTGTCCTCCACTCACCTCCAGAGCTGCGCCCACCCCAGCTCAGCAGTGCCCTCCACTCCCCTCCAGAGCTGCGCCCACCCCAGCTCAGAAGTGCCCCCCACTCACCTCCAGATCTGCGCCCACCCGAGCTCAGCAGTGCCCTCCACTCCCCTCTTGAGCTGCGCCCACTCCAGCTCAGCAGTGCCCTCCACTCACCTCCAGATCTGCGCCCACCCCAGCTCAGCAGTGCCCTCCACTCACCTCCAGAGCTGCGCCCACCCCAGCCCAGCAGTGCCCTCTGTTGGTATCCTCCATTCACTTCCAGAGCTGCGCCCACTATTCTGATGGTATCCCCCAGAGCTGCGCCCACTATTCTGCGGGTATCCTCCACTCACCTCCAGAGCTGCGCCCACTATTCTGATGGTATCCTCCAGAGCTGCGCCCACTATTCTGCGGGTATCCTCCACTCACCTCCTGAGCTGCGCCCACTATTCTGATGGTATCCTCCAGAGCTGCGCCCACTATTCTGCGGGTATCCTCCACTCACCTCCAGAGCTGCGCCCACTATTCTGTTGGTATCCTCCAGTCACCTCCAGAGCTGCGCCCACTATTCTGCTGGTATCCTCCAGTCACCTCCAGAACTGCACGCACTATTCTGCTGTTATACTCCACTCACCCCCAGAGCTGCGCCCACTATTCTGCTGTTATCCTCCACGCACCTCCAGAGCTGCAGTCACTATTCTGCTGTTACATCGTGTCTCATCCTCCAGTCACCTCCAGAGCTGCAGTCACTATTCTGCTGTTACATCATGTCCTGCAGCTCTGGATGTGAGTGGAGTGACAGTTGTCTTGCCTCCCGGGGACAGGTCCGGACTCTCCTCTCTGTGACTCGGAGGACTGTCGTGGCAGGAACTGCTCGTGGAATCCCTGGTCAGAGTGGGGCGAGTGTTCTCGGTCTTGTGGAGTCGGGCAGCAGAGACGTTTCCGCACATACAACCCCCCTGGGGACGGAGGCCTGTGGTGCGAGGACATCCTGACCGGGCACCTGGAGCGGCACTTCTGTAACCTGCAGGCTTGTAAAGGTAACAGAGCAAAGAAGTGGTGCTGATGGCACTGGTGGTGGGCACAGTGGTGGTGATGGCACTGGTGGTGGGCACAGTGGTGTGATGGCACTGGTGGTGGGCACAGTGGTGTGATGGCAATGGTGGTGGGCACAGTGGTGTGATGGCACTGGTGGTGTGGCACAGTGGTGGTGATGGCACTGGTGGTGGGGCACAGTGGTGGTGATGGCACTGGTGGTGGGGCACAGTGGTGGTGGGCACAGTGGTGGTGGGCACAGTGGTGGTGGGCACAGTGGTGGTGATGGCACTGGTGGTGTGGCACAGTGGTGGTGATGGCACTGGTGGTGGGGCACAGTGGTGGTGATGGCACTGGTGGTGGGGCACAGTGGTGGTGGGCACAGTGATGGTGATGGCACTGGTGGTGGGGCACAGTGGTGGTGATGGCACTGGTGGTGGGGCACAGTGGTGGTGGGCACAGTGATGGTGATGGCACTTGTGGTGGGGCACAGTGGTGGTGATGGCACTGGTGGTGGGGCACAGTGGTGGTGGGCACAGTGGTGGTGGGCACAGTGGTGGTGATGGCACTGGTGGTGGGCACAGTGGTGGTGATGGCACAGTGGTGGTGGGCACAGTGGTGGTGATGGCACTGGTGGGGCACAGTGGTGGTGGGGCACAGTGGTGGTGATGGCACTGGTGGTGGGGCACACTGGTGGTGGGCACAGTGGTGGTGATGGCAGACTGGTGGTGTGGCACAGTGGTGGTGATGGCACTGGTGGTGGGACACAGTGGTGGTGGGCACAGTGGTGGTGATAACACTGGTGGTGGGCACAGTGGTGGTGATGGCACTGGTGGTGGGACATAGTGGTGGTGGGCACAGTGGTGGTGATAACACTGGTGGTAGGCACAGTGGTGGTGTGGAACAGTGGTGGTGATGGCACTGGTGGTGGGACACAGTGGTGGTGGGCACAGTGGTGGGGCACAGTGGTGGTGGGCACAGTGGTGGTGGACACAGTGGCGGTGATGGCACTGGTGGTGGGCACAGTGGTGGTGATGGCTCTGGGGGTGGGGCACAGTGGTGGTGGGGCACAGTGGTGGTGATGGCACTGGTGGTGGGGCACAGTGGTGGTGATGGCACTGGTGGTGAGGGCACAGTGGTGGTGATGGCACTGGTGGTGTGGCACAGTGGTGGTGATGGCACTGGTGGTGGGGCACAGTGGTGGTGATGGCACTGGTGGTGGGGTACAGTGGTGGTGATGGCACAGTTTTGGAGGGCACAGTTTTGGTGGGCACAGTGTAGGTGATGGCACGGGTGGTGGGGCACAGTGGTGGTGGGCACAGTGGTGGTGATGGCAGACTGGTGGTGTGGCACAGTGGTGGTGATGGCACTGGTGGTGGGACACTGGTGGTGGGCACAGTGGTGGTGATAACACTGGTGGTGGGCACAGTGGTGGTGTGGAACAGTGGTGGTGATGGCACTGGAGGTGGGCACAGTGGTGGTGATGGCACTGGTGGTGGGACACAGTGGTGGTGGGCACAGTGGTGTGGCACAGTGGTGGTGGGCACAGTGGTGGTGGACACAGTGGTGGTGATGGCACTGGTGGTGGGCACGGTGGTGGGCACAGTGGTGGTGTACACAGTGGTGGTGGGCACACTGGTGGTGGGCACAGTGGTGGTGATGGCTCTGGGGCACAGTGGTGGTGATGGCACAGTGGTGATGGCACTGGTAGTGGGCACAGTGGTGGTGATGGCACTGGTGGTGGGGCACAGTGGTGGTGATGGCACTGGTGGGGGGCACAGTGGTGGTGATGGCACTGGTGGTGGGCACAATGGTGGTGATGGCACTGCTGGTGGGGCACAGTGGTGATGATGACACTGGTGGGGGGCACAGTGGTGGTGATGGCACTGGTGATGGGGCACAGGGTGTTGGGCACAGTGGTGGTGGACACAGTGGTGGTGATGGCACTGGTGGTGGGGCACAGTGGTGGCGATGGCACTGGTGGTGGGGCACAGTGGTGATGGGGCACAGTGGTGGTGATGGCACTGGTGGTGGGGCACAGTGTTGGTGGGCACAGTGGTGGTGATGGCACTGGTGGTGGGGCACAGTGGTGGTGATGGCACTGGTGGTGGGCACAGTGGTGGTGGGGCACTGGTGGTGATGGCACTGGTGGTGGGGCACAGTGGTGGTGATGGCACTGGTGGTGGGACACAGTGATGGTGATGGCAGTGGTAATGGCACTGGTGGTGGGGCACAGTGGTGGTGATGGCACTGGTGGTGTGGCACAGTGGTGGTGGTGGGACACAGTGGTGGTGGGGCACAGTGGTGGTGATGGCACTGGTGGTGGGCACAGTGGTGGTGATGGCAGTGGTGGTGATAGCACTGGTGATGTGGCACAGTGGTGGTGATAACACTGGTGGTGGGCACAGTGGTGGTGATGGCACTGGTGGTGGGCACAGTGGTGGTGATGGCACTGGTGGTGGGCACAGTGGTGGTGATGGCAGTGGTGGTGGGGTACAGTGGTGGTTATAGCACTGGTGATGGGGCACAGTGGTGGTGATAACACTGGTGGTGGGCACAGTGGTGGTGATGGCACTGGTGGTGGGCACAGTGGTGGTGATGGCACTGGTGATGGGCACAGTGGTGGTGGTGGCACTCGTGGTGGGCACAGTGGTGGTGATGGCACTGGTGGTGGGCACAGTGGTGGGGATGGCACTGGTGGTGGGCACAGTGGTGGTGGGGCACTGGTGGTGGGGCACAGTGGTGGTGATGGCACTGGTGGGGGGCACAGTGGTGGTGATGGCACTGGTGGTGGGGCACAGTGGCGGTGATGGCACTGGTGGTGGGGCACTGGTGGTGTGGCACAGTGGTGGGTCACTGGTGATGGGGCACAGTGGTGGTGACGGCACTGGTGGTGGGGCACAGTGGTGGTGATGGCACTGGTGGTGGGCACAGTGGTGGTGATAACACTGGTGGTGGGCACATTGGTGGTGATGGCACTGGTGGTGGGCACAGTGGTGGTGATGGCACTGGTGGTGGGGCACAGTGGTGGTGATGGCACTGGTGGTGGGCACAGTGGTGGTGATGGCAGTGGTGGTGGGGCACAGTGGTGGTGATAGCACTGGTGATGTGGCACAGTGGTGGTGATAACACTGGTGGTGGGCACAGTGGTGGTGATGGCACTGGTGGTGGGCACAGTGGTGGTGATGGCACTGGTGGTGGGCACAGTGGTGGTGATGGCAGTGGTGGTGGGGTACAGTGGTGGTTATAGCACTGGTGATGGGGCACAGTGGTGGTGATAACACTGGTGGTGGGCACAGTGGTGGTGATGGCACTGGTGGTGGGCACAGTGGTGGTGATGGCACTGGTGATGGGCACAGTGGTGGTGGTGGCACTGGTGGTGGGCACAGTGGTGGGGATGGCACTGGTGGTGGGCACAGTGGTGGTGGGGCACTGGTGGTGGGGCACAGTGGTGGTGATGGCACTGGTGGGGGGCACAGTGGTGGTGATGGCACTGGTGGTGGGGCACAGTGGTGGTGATGGCACTGGTGGTGGGGCACTGGTGGTGTGGCACAGTGGTGGGTCACTGGTGATGGGGCACAGTGGTGGTGACGGCACTGGTGGTGGGGCACAGTGGTGGTGATGGCACTGGTGGTGGGGCACAGTGGTGGTGGGCACAGTGGTGGTGATAACACTGGTGATGGCACTGGTGGTGGGCACAGTGGTGGTGATGGCACTGGTGGTGGGGCACAGTGGTGGTGATGGCACTGGTGGGGGGCACAGTGGTGGTGAGGGCACTGGTGGTGGGGCACAGTGGTGGTGATGACACTGGTGGTGGGGCACTGGTGGTGGGACACAGTGATGGTGATGGCACTGGTGATGGCACTGGTGGTGTGGCACAGTGGTGGTGATGGCACTGGTGGTGGGGCACAGTGGTGGTGGGACACAGTGTTGGTGATGGCAGTGGTGATGGCACTGGTGGCGTGGCACAGTGGTGGTGGGGCACAGTGGTGGTGGTGCACAGTGGTGGTGGAACACAGTGATGGTGATGGCAGTGGTGATGGCACTGGTGGTGGGGCACAGTGGTGGTGATGGCACTGGTGGTGTGGCACAGTGGTGGTGATGGCACTGGTGGTGGGGCACAGTGGTGGTGATGGCACTGGTGGTGGGGCACTGGTGGTGATGGCACTGGTGGTGGGGCACAGTGGTGGTGATGGCACTGGTGGTGGGGCACAGTGGTGGTGATGGCACTGGTGGTGTGGCACAGTGGTGGTGATGGCACTGGTGGTGGGGCACAGTGGTGGTGGGGCACTGGTGATGGGGCACAGTGGTGGTGATGGCACTGGTAGTGGGGCACAGTGGTGGTGATGACACTGGTGGTGGGCACAGTGGTGGTGAAGGCACTGGTGGGCACAGTGGTGTTGATGGCACTGGTGGTGGGCACAGTGGTGGTGATGGCACTGGTTGTGGGCACAGTGGTGGTGATGGCACTGGTGGTGGGGCACAGTGGTGGTGATGGCACTGGTGGTGGGGCACAGTGGTGGTGATGGCACTGGTGGTGGGCACAGTGGTGGTGATGGCACTGGTGGTAGGGCACAGTGGTGGTGGGCACAGTGGTGTTGATGGCACTGGTGGTGGGGTACAGTGGTGGTGATGGCACTGGTGGTGGTGGCACTGGTGGTGGGGCACAGTGGTGGTGATGGCACTGGTGGTGGGCACAGTGGTGGTGATGGCACTGGTGGTGGGCACAGTGGTGGTGATGACACTGGTGGTGGGACACAGTGATGGTGATGGCAGTGGTGATGGCACTGGTGGCGTGGCACAGTGGTGGTGATGGCACTGGTGGTGGGGCACAGTGGTGGTGGGGCACTGGTGGTGGGGCACTGGTGGTGGTGCACAGTGGTGGTGGAACACAGTGATGGTGATGGCAGTGGTGATGGCACTGGTGGTGGGGCTCAGTGGTGGTGGGGCACTGGTGGTGGGGCACAGTGGTGGTGATGGCACTGGTGGTGGGCACAGTGGTGGTGATGGCACTGGAGGTGGGCACAGTGGTGGTGATGGCACTGGTGGTAGGGCACAGTGGTGGTGGGCACAGTGGTGTTGATGGCACTGGTGGTGGGGTACAGTGGTGGTGATGGCACTGGTGGTGGGCACAGTGGTGGTGATGGCACTGGTGGTGGGGCACAGTGGTGGTGATGGCACTGGTGGTGGGCACAGTGGTGGTGAGGGCACTGGTGGTGGGGCACAGTGGTGGTGATGGCACTGGTGGTGGGCACAGTGGTGGTGATGGCAGTGGTGGTGGGGTACAGTGGTGGTTATAGCACTGGTGATGGGGCACAGTGGTGGTGATGGCACTGGTGGTGGGCACAGTGGTGGTGATGGCACTGGTTGTGGGCACAGTGATGGTGATGGCACTGGTGGTGGGGCACAGTGGTGGTGATGGCACTGGTGGTGGGCACAGTGGTGGTGATGGCACTGGTGGTGGGCACAGTGGTGGTGATGGCACTGGTGGTGGGCACAGTGGTGGTGATGGCACTGGTGGTGGGGCACAGTGGTGGTGGGCACGGTGGCGGTGGCGGCAGTGGTGGTGGAACTTACAGTGGTGGCAGTGATAGTGATGATGATGGTGGTGGCACCTGTGGACTCTGCAGTTTTCTCCCCGTCTCCCTTTAGTCAATGGCGTTTGGTCCAAGTGGAGCCCGTGGTCGTGGTGTGAGCGCTCGTGCGGTGGAGGGCGGTCAGTGAGGAGCAGGACCTGTACCAGCCCACCACCCAAAAATGGAGGAAAGGAGTGCGCCGGCGAGAAGCTCCAAGTGCGGATCTGTAACCCCCGGCCTTGTGGTAAGAGTGGGCAGAGACGGTGCAGGGTGGCTGAGGATAATGGCGCAGTGACGAGGGGCCGCAGACTGGCAGCGGCTGCCCAGCTCACAGAGCATGGTCTGCACTGATACATTACAGCATATCCTCAGCAGTGTCCAGCTTCAGCATGTCCCCGCTCACTGACAGTAAGCAGAGATAGTGCAGATCAGAGAGGGACATTATACAGTGACGAGGCTTTATTTACATGGGACTGCACTGGCCATTACCATTTCTGATGAAACCTATGACGTCTTTGTCCCCCTCTCGTGGTCTCTTCCGTGCAGCGGATGGTTGCCCCCCAGGTATGGAGCAGGTGGGGTGCGCTAATCGTTGCCCCCGTCGTTGTGCGGATCTTCAGCAGGGGATGGTGTGTCTGGACGCAGAGTGGTGTGAGCCGGGCTGCCGCTGTCCTCCAGGTCAGTCCCCTCTTATGGTGGCGGGGGGTAGCACTCAGGGCCACACTCACCCTCTCCACATGTTCTCAGGGTCACTGGAGCAGGACGGGCGGTGTGTCCCCATCACCCAGTGTGAGTGCACCGACAGCCGCGGGCAGAGCTGGACACCCCAGAGCTCCCTGCAGGACGACTGCAACAACTGCACCTGCGCAGAGGGCCGAATGCAGTGCAGCAAGGACCCCTGCCCCCACCCCGACTGTGCCTGGAGCCAGTGGTCCGCCTGGTCCCAGTGCTCCTCCACCTGCAGAAGAGGCAGCCAGGCACGCTTCAGGTGACTCCGCGAGTATGCCCTGTAAATATCACCTGCCCCAGTGCCCCCAACACTGCCACCCACAGTGCCCCCCAACACTGCCAGCCATAGTGCCCCCCCAACACTGCTAGCCACAGTGCCCCCAACACTGCCAGCCATAGTGCCCCCAACACTGCCAGCCATAGTGCCACCAACACTGCCAGCCATAGTGCCACCAACACTGCCAGCCATAGTGCCCCCAACACTGCCAGCCGTAGTGCCCCAACACTGCCAGCCGTAGTGCCCCCAACACTGCCAGCCATAGTGCCCTCAACACTGCCAGACATTGTGCCCCCCCAACACTGCCAGCCACAGTGCCCCCCAACACTGCCAGCCACAGTGCCCCCAACACTGTCAGCCACAGTGCCCCCAACACTGCCAGCCACAGTGCCCCCCCAACACTGTCAGCCATAGTGCCCCCAACACTGCCAGCCACAGTGCCCCCAACACTGCCAGCCACAGTGCCCCCAGCACTGCCAGCCACAGTGCCCCCGACACTGCCAGCCACAGAGCCCGTGACACTGTCAGCCACAGTGCCCGCGACACTGTCAGCCACAGTGCCCGCGACACTGTCAGCCACAGTGCCCGCGACACTGCCAGTCACAGTGCCCCCCAACACTGCCAGCCACAGTGCCCCCAACACTGCCAGCCACAGTGCCCCCCAACACTGCCAGCCACAGTGCCTCCCAACACTGCCAGCCACAGTGCCCCCCAACACTGCCAGCCACAGTGCCCCCAACACTGCCAGCCACAGTGCCCCCAACACTGTCAGCCATAGTGCCCCCAACACTGTCAGCCACAGTGCCCCCAACACTGCCAGCGATAGTGCCCCCCAACACTGCCAGCCATAGTGCCCCCAACACTGCCAGCCACAGTGCCCCCAACACTGCCAGCCACAGTGCCCCCAACACTGCCAGCCACAGTGCCCCCAACACTGTCAGCCACAGTGCCCCCAACACTGCCATCCATAGTGCCCCCCACACTGCCAGCCATAGTGCCCCCCCAACACTGCCAGCCACAGTGCCCCAACACTGCCAGCCATAGTGCCCCCAACACTGCCAGCCATAGTGCCCCCAACACTGCCAGCCACAGTGCCCCCAACACTGCCAGCCACAGTGCCCCCCCAACACTGCCAGCCACAGTGCCCCCCCAACACTGCCAGCCATAGTTCCCCCCCAACACTGCCAGCCATAGTTCCCCCAACACTGCCAGCCACAGTGCCCCCAACACTGCCAGCCACAGT
Organism: Phyllobates terribilis; assembly: GCF_046119375.1. NCBI lineage: Eukaryota > Metazoa > Chordata > Amphibia > Anura > Dendrobatidae > Phyllobates > Phyllobates terribilis. Next base: position 11,442,769 of record NW_027362764.1, on the reverse strand, counting down.
GCCCCCAACACTGCCAGTCACAGTGCCCCCAACACTGTCAGCCACAGTGCCCCCAACACTGCCAACCATAGTGCCCCCAACACTGCCAGCCACAGTGCCCCCAACACTGCCAGCCATAGTGCCCCCAACACTGCCAGCCACAGTGCCCCCCCAACACTGCCAGCCACAGTGCCCCCCCAACACTGCCAGCCACAGTGCCCCCCCAACACTGCCAGCCACAGTGCCCCCAACACTGCCAGCCACAGTGCCCCCCAACACTGCCAGCCACAGTGCCCCCCCAACACTGCCAGCCACAGTGCCCCCAACACTGCCAGCCACAGTGCCCCCCCAACACTGCCAGCCACAGTGCCCCCCCAACACTGCCAGCCACAGTGCCCCCCCAACACTGCCAGCCACAGTGCCCCCAACACTGCCAGCCACAGTGCCCCCCCAACACTGCCAGCCACAGTGCCCCCAACACTGCCAGCCACAGTGCCCCCCCAGCACTGCCAGCCACAGTGCCCCCCCAACACTGCCAGCCATAGTGCCCCCCCAACACTGCCAGCCATAGTGCCCCCCCAACACTGCCAGCCACAGTGCCCCCCCAACACTGCCAGCCACAGTGCCCCCCCAACACTGCCAGCCACAGTGCCCCCCCAACACTGCCAGCCATAGTGCCCCCCCAACACTGCCAGCCATAGTGCCCCCCCAACACTGCCAGCCACAGTGCCCCCAACACTGCCAGCCACAGTGCCCCCCCAACACTGCCAGCCACAGTGCCCCCAACACTGCCAGCCATAGTGCCCCCATGACTGCTTGCTGCACTGTCACTCACCGTGTAGTGGACCCCAAACACAGAGGCCTTAAATGTTTCACAGTTGAGGCAGAGACCCCACAGCCTCAGAGCGTCATTGCAACATGACGACCATCACACACTTTGTCTAGGACCCCTCTCAGCTGCGGCCCCTTGATGAGACCCCCACTCATTATCATATTTGTGTTTTTTTATAGATCTCCCATAATGGAGTCCGGCAGAAGTCAGTGTCCTCCTCCAGAGCAGCAATCTCGCCCATGTTACCTGGAGATGTGCCCCACGCTGTGCCCACACAATGGCTCCGAGAGGAATGTGGGTGACATGTGGCTGGTGGGAGAATGTCAGCAGTGGTCAGTACCTGTGGCCGAGAGGAATCTATAACTGGTGGTCACCCCGTATTATGTCACTCACCATCTGTGTCTTACCCCCAGTATCTGCACCCCGGAGGGCAATTACTGCCAGGACATCGAGTGCAGGGGTAAGGCCTCCTCAGAACATGTCTGACCTTCAGGGCTTTAAGTTCTAAAGCTACTATGAGCTGGTTTATTTACACCAGGAAGCTCAGGGGCGGAGTCTGGCTCCTCGTAGCCACGCCCACAATTACATTGATTGACACTAGACCAAAAACTCGCACTAATATACATTCACGCAATGCAGAGCTGTGCTCCAACCTGGACCCCGGAAACATCACGCAATGTAAAGCCGTGTATCAGGCTAGACCCCCTCGAGACATCCTGCCCCCAATATAGAGCCTTCCATCAGCCTGGACCCCCAGAGATATCACACCCCCAATATAGAGCCTTCCATCAGCCCGGACCCCCAGAGACATCCTACCCCCAATATAGAGCCTTCCATCAGCCTGGACCCCCAGAGACATCACACCCCCAATACAGAGCCTTCCATTAGCCTGGACCCCCAGAGCCATCACACCCCCAATATAGAGCCTTCCATCAGCCTGGACCCCCAGAGACATCACACCCCAATATAGAGCCTTCCATCAGCCCGGACCCCCAGAAACATCCTACCCCCAATATAGAGCCTTCCATCAGCCTGGACCCCAGAGACATCACACCCCCAATATAGAGCCTTCCATCAGCCTGGACCCCCAGAGACATCACACCCCCAATATAGAGCCTTCCTTCAGCCTGGACCCCAGAGACATCACTCCCCCAATATAGAGCCTTCCATCAGCCTGGACCCCCAGAGACATCACACCCCAATATAGAGCCTTCCATCAGCCCGGACCCCCAGAGACATCACACCTCCAATATAGAGCCTTCCATTAGCCTGGACCCCCAGAGACATCTTACCCCCAATATAGAGCCTTCCATCAGCCTGGACCCCCAGACACATCCTACCCCCAATATAGAGCCTTCCATCAGCCTGGACCCCCAGAGACATCACACCCCCAATATAGAGCCTTCCATCAGCCTGGACCCCCAGAGACATCACACCCCCAATATAGAGCCTTCCATCAGCCTGCACACCCAGAGACATCACACCCCCAATATAGAGCCTTCCATCAGCCTGGACCCCCAGAGACATCACACCTCCAATATAGAGCCTTCCATCAGTCTGGACCCCCAGAGACATCACACCCCCAATATAGAGCCATCCATCAGCCTGGACCCCCAGAGACATCACACCCCCAATATGGAGCCTTCCATCAGCCTGGACCCCCAGAGACATCCTGCCCCCAATATAGAGCCTTCCATCAGCCCGGACCCCCAGAGACATCACACCCCCAATATAGAGCCTTCCATCAGCCTGGACCCCCAGAGACATCGCACCCCCAATATAGAGCCTTCCATCAGCCTGGACCCCAGAGACATCACACCCCCAATATAGAGCCTTCCATCAGCCTGGACCGTCAGAGACATCACACCCCAATATAGAGCCTTCCATCAGCCCGGACCACCAGAGACATCACACCTCCAATATAGAGCCTTCCATCAGCCTGGACCCCCAGAGACATGTTACCCCCAATATAGAGCCTTCCATCAGCCTGGACCCCCAGAGACATCCTACCCCCAATATAGAGCCTTCCATCAGCCTGGACCCCCAGAGACATCACACCCCCAATATAGAGCCTTCCATCAGCCTGGACACCTAGAGACATCACACCCCCAATATAGAGCCTTCCATCAGCCTGGACCCCCAGAGACATCACACCCCCAATATAGAGCCTTCCATCAGCCTGGACCCCCAGAGACATCACACCTCCAATATAGAGCCTTCCATCAGTCTGGACCCCCAGAGACATCACACCCCCAATATAGAGCCATCCATCAGCCTGGACCCCCAGAGACATCACACCCCCAATATGGAGCCTTCCATCAGCCCGGACCCCCAGAGACATCCTGCCCCCAATATAGAGCCTTCCATCAGCCCGGACCCCCAGAGACATCACATCCCCAATATAGAGCCTTCCATCAGCCTGGACCCCCAGAGACATCGCACCCCCAATATAGAGCCTTCCATCAGCCTGAACCCCCAGAGACATCACACCCCCAATATAGAGCCTTCCATCAGCCTGGACCCCCAGAGACATCGCACCCCCAATATAGAGCCTTCCATCAGCCTGAACCCCCAGAGACATCGCACCCCCAATATAGAGCCTTCCATCAGCCCGGACCCCCCAGAGACATCACACCCCCAATATAGAGCCTTCCATCAGCCCGGACCCCCAGAGACATCACACCCCCAATATAGAGCCTTCCATCAGCCTGAACCCCCAGAGACATCACACCCCCAATATAGAGCCTTCCATCAGCCTGGACCTCCAGAGACATCACACCACAATATAGAGCCTTCCATCATCCCGGACCCCCAGAGACGTCCTACCCCCAATATAGAGCCTTCCATCAGCCTGGACCCGGAGAGACATCACACCCCAATATAGAGCCTTCCATCAGCGCGGACCCCCAGAGACATCACACCCCAAATACAGAGCCTTCCATCAGCCCGGACCCCCCAGAAACATCATACCCCCAATATAGAGCCTTCCATCCAGCCTGAACCCCCAGAGACATCACACCCCCAATATAGAGCCTTTCATCAGCCTGGACCCCCCAGAGACATCCTACCCCCAATATAGAGCCTGCCATCAGCCTGGACCCCCAGAGACATCCTACCCCCAATATAGAGCCTTCCATCAGCCCGGACCCCCCAGAGACATCACACCCCCAATATAGAGCCTTCCATCAGCCTAGACCCCCCAGAGACATCACACCCCCAATATAGAGCCTTCCATCAGCCCGGACCCCAGAGACATCACACCCCCAATATAGAGCCTTCCATCAGCTTGGACCCCCAGAGACATCACACCCCCAATATAGAACCTTCCATCAGCCTGGACCCGCAGAGACATCACACCCCCAATATAGAGCCTTCCATCAGCTTGGACCCCAGAGACATCACACCCCCAATATAGAGCCTTCCATCAGCCTGGACCCCCAGAGACATCCTACCCCCAATATAGAGCCTTCCATCAGCTTGGACCCCAGAGACATCACACCCCAATATAGAGCCTTCCATCAGCCTGGACCCCCAGAGACATCACACCCCAATATAGAACCTTCCATCAGCCTGGACCCCCAGAGACATCACACCCCAATATAGAGCCTTCCATCAGCCCAGACCCCCCAGAGAAATCACTCCCCCAATATAGAGCCTTCCATCAGCCTGGACCCCCAGAGACATCACACCCCAATATAGAACCTTCCATCAGCCTGGACCCCCAGAGACATCACACCCCAATATAGAGCCTTCCATCAGCCCAGACCCCCCAGAGAAATCACTCCCCCAATATAGAGCCTTCCATCAGCCTGGACCCCCCAGAGACATCCTACCCACAATATAGAGCCTTCCATCAGCCTGGACCCCCAGAGACATCACACCCCAATATAGAGCCTTCCATCAGCCTGGACCCCCCAGAGACATCCTACCCACAATATAGAGCCTTCCATCAGCCTGTACCCCCAGAGACATCACACCCCAATATAGAGCCTTCCATCAGCCTGGACCCCCCAGAGCCATCACACCCCCAATATAGAACCTTCCATCAGCCTGGACCCCCAGAGACATCACACCCCCAATATAGAGCCTTCCATCAGCCTGGACCCCCAGAGCCATCACACCCCCAATATAGAGCCTTCCATCAGCCCGGACCCCCAGAGACATCACACCCCCAATATAGAGCCTTCCATCAGCCTGGACCCCCAGAGCCATCACACCCCCAATATAAAGCCTTTCATCAGCTCGAACCCCGAGAAGAGCAGCAGGAAGCCATGACATGTTGCACTGTGCCCCCTCTAGTTAACGGCTCGTGGACCCCGTGGTCTCCGTGGTCGGGATGTCCAGTCACTTGTGGATCCGCCGTTCAGATTCGGAGCCGAGCTTGTATCAACCCTCCCCCCCGGAACAATGGTTCAGACTGCGAGGGTCCAGACACAGAGAGGCGGGAATGTACCAACCAGCCTTGTGAAGGTAAGACATGTGGTCAGCCCACACCTGATATCTGAGGTCTCTGGGGGTCCGAGTTCTCTGATTCCGTGACTGACCCCCTGTCCAGCTGTCACTGACATCTGCTACGGTTGTGAGCTGCCAGTACATAAATACGACCAGCAGATCAGAGAGAGATCCTTAACGATTAGGCAGATTGTTCAGGATCGGGCATGTTGTAGAAATTATTATAATGTGAATATGTGATCCAGAGATAGATCAGGGGATGAAGGAGATCGTAGGGATCGGGGATGGGGCAGATCGAAGGGTTCATGGATGGGGCATATCGTAGGGATCGGGGGATGGGGCAGATCGTAGGGATCAGGGGATGGGGCAGATCGTAGGGATCGGGGTAGGGGCAGATCGTAGGGATCAGGGGATGGGGCAGATCGTAGGGATCGGGGTAGGGGCAGATCGTAGGGATCGGGGATTAGGCAGATTGTAGGGATCGGGGATGGGGCAGATTGTAGGGATTGGGGATGGGGCAGATTGTAGGGATCGGGGATGGGGCAGATTGTAAGGATCTGGGATGGGGCAGATTGCGGGGATGGGTCAGATTGTAGGGATCGGGGATGGGGCAGATCGTAGGGATCGGGGATGGGGCAGATTGTAGGGATCGGGCAGATTGTAGGGATCGGGGATGGGGCAGATTGTAGGGATTGGGGATGGGGCAGATTGTAGGGATCGGGGATGGGGCAGATTGTAAGGATCTGGGATGGGGCAGATTGCGGGGATGGGGCAAATTGTAGGGATCGGGGATGGGGCAGATCGTAGGGATCGGGGATGGGGCAGATTGTAGGGATTGGGGATGGGGCAGATTGTAGGGATCGGGGATGGGGCAGATCGTAGGGATCGGGGGATGCTCAGACTCATATGTCTCTCGCCTGCAGGCAGCGCTCTCTGTGGCTGGGCAGCCTGGAGTCTCTGCTCCCGCGGCTGTGGTACCGGCCTCCGCAGCCGGACATGGCGCTGTGATTGCCCGAACACAGAGACACCAAACGGACAGTGTGACGGCAGAGAGCAGGAGCAGAGCGAGGCGTGTTACCTGCAGCCGTGTGAAGGTCGTCACCGGTCATACGTGTCCCTGTCCTGTAGTGATGTCACCGGTCATACATGTCCCTGTCCTGTAGTGATGTCATACATGTCCCTGTCCTGTAGTGATGTCACCGGTCATACATGTCCCTGTCCTGTAGTGATGTCATACATGTCCCTGTCCTGTGTTGATGTCAACGGTCATACATGTCCCTGTCCGGTAGTGATGTCACCGGTCATACATGTCCCTGTCCTGTAGTGATGTCATACATGTCCCTGTCCTGTAGTGATGTCACCGGTCATACATGTCCCTGTCCGGTAGTGATGTCATACATGTCCCTGTCCTGTAGTGATGTCACCGGTCATACATGTCCCTGTCCTGTAGTGATGTCACCGGTCATACATGTCCCTGTCCTGTAGTGATGTCATACATGTCCCTGTCCTGTGTTGATGTCAACGGTCATACATGTCCCTGTCCTGTAGTGATGTCATACATGTCCCTGTCCTGTGTTGATGTCAACGGTCATACATGTCCCTGTCCTGTAGTGATGTCATACATGTCCCTGTCCTGTGTTGATGTCAACGGTCATACATGTCCCTGTCCTGTAGTGATGTCATACATGTCCCTGTCCTGTGTTGATGTCAACGGTCATACATGTCCCTGTCCTGTAGTGATGTCAACGGTCATACATGTCCCTGTCCGGTAGTGATGTCAACGGTCATACATGTCCCTGTCCTGTAGTGATGTCATACATGTCCCTGTCCTGTAGTGATGTCACCGGTCATACATGTCCCTGTCCGGTAGTGATGTCACCGGTCATACATGTCCCTGTCCTGTAGTGATGTCATACATGTCCCTGTCCTGTAGTGATGTCACCGGTCATACATGTCCCTGTCCTGTAGTGATGTCATACATGTCCCTGTCCTGTAGTGATGTCAACGGTCATACATGTCCCTGTCCGGTAGTGATGTCAACGGTCATACATGTCCCTGTCCTGTAGTGATGTCATACATGTCCCTGTCCTGTAGTGATGTCACCGGTCATACATGTCCCTGTCCTGTAGTGATGTCATACATGTACCTGTCCTGTAGTGATGTCATACATGTCCCTGTCCTGTGTTGATGTCACCGGTCATACATGTCCCTGTCCTGTAGTGATGTCATACATGTCTCTGTCCTGTAGTGATGTCACCGGTCATACATGTACCTGTCCTGTAGTGATGTCATACATGTCTCTGTCCTGTAGTGATGTCACCGGTCATACATGTACCTGTCCTGTAGTGATGTCACCGATCATACATGTACCTGTCCTGTAGTGATGTCACCGATCATACGTGTACCTGTCCTGTAGTGATGTCACCGGTCATACATGTACCTGTCCGTAAGTGATGTCACGGTCATACATGTCCCTGTCCTGTAGTGATGTCATACATGTCCCTGTCCTGTAGTGATGTCACCGGTGATACATGTACCTGTCCTGTAGTGATGTCACCGGTCATACGTGTACCTGTCCTGTAGTGATGTCACCGGTCATACATGTCCCTGTCCTGTAGTGATGTCACCGGTCATACATGTCCCTGTCCTGTAGTGATGTCACCGGTCATACATGTACCTGTCCTGTAGTGATGTCACCGGTCATACATGTACCTGTCCTGTAGTGATGTCACCGGTAATACATGTCCCTGTCCTGTAGTGATGTCACCGGTGATACATGTCCCTGTCCTGTAGTGATGTCATACATGTACCTGTCCTGTAGTGATGTCACCGGTCATACATGTCCCTGTCCTGTAGTGATGTCATACATGTCCCTGTCCTGTAGTGATGTCATACATGTCCCTGTCCTGTAGTGATGTCACCGGTCATACATGTACCTGTCCTGTAGTGATGTCACCGGTCATACATGTCCCTGTCCTGTAGTGATGTCATACATGTCCCTGTCCTGTGTTGATGTCAACGGTCATACATGTCCCTGTCCTGTAGTGATGTCACCAGTCATACATGTCCCTGTCCTGTAGTGATGTCATACATGTCCCTGTCCTGTGTTGATGTCAACGGTCATACATGTCCCTGTCCTGTAGTGATGTCACCGGTCATACATGTCCCTGTCCTGTAGTGATGTCATACATGTCCCTGTCCTGTAGTGATGTCATACATGTCCCTGTCCTGAAGTTATGTCACCGGTCATACATGTCCCTGTCCTGTAGTGATGTCACCGGTCATACATGTACCTGTCCTATAGTGATGTCACCGGTCATACATGTCCCTGTCCTGTAGTGATGTCACCGGTCATACATGTACCTGTCCTATAGTGATGTCACCGGTCATACATGTCCCTGTCTTGTAGTGATGTCATACATGTCCCTGTCCTGTAGTGATATCATACATGTACCTGTCCTGTAGTGATGTCATACATGTCCCTGTCCTGTAGTGATGTCACCGGTCATACATGTCCCTGTCCTGTAGTGATATCATACATGTCCCTGTCCTGTAGTGATGTCATACATGTCCCTGTCCTGTAGTGATGTCACCGGTCATACATGTCCCTGTCCTGTAGTGATGTCATACATGTACCTGTCCTGTAGTGATGTCACCGGTCATACATGTCCCTGTCCTGTAGTGATGTCACCGGTCATACATGTACCTGTCCTGTAGTGATGTCACCGGTCATACATGTCCCTGTCCTGTAGTGATGTCATACATGTCCCTGTCCTGTAGTGATGTCACCGGTCATACGTGTACCTGTCCTGTAGTGATGTCACCGGTCATACATGTACCTGTCCGTAAGTGATGTCACCGGTCATACATGTCCCTGTCCTGTAGTGATGTCACCGGTCATACATGTACCTGTCCTGTAGTGATGTCACCGGTCATACATTTACCTGTCCTGTAGTGATGTCACCGGTCATACATGTACCTGTCCTGTAGTGATGTCACCGGTCATACATGTACCTGTCCTGTAGTGATGTCATACATGTCCCTGTCCTGTAGTGATGTCACCGGTGATACATGTACCTGTCCGTAAGTGATGTCACCGATCATACATGTACCTGTCCTGTAGTGATGTCACCGGTCATACATGTCCCTGTCCTGTAGTGATGTCACCGGTCATACATGTACCTGTCCTGTAGTGATGTCACCGGTCATACATGTCCCTGTCCTGTAGTGATGTCACTGGTCATACATGTCCCTGTCCTGTAGTGATGTCATACATGTCCCTGTCCTGTAGTGATGTCATACATGTACCTGTCCTGTAGTGATGTCACCGGTCATACATGTACCTGTCCTGTAGTGATGTCACCGGTCATACATGACCCTGTCCTGTAGTGATGTCATACATGTCCCTGTCCTGTAGTGATGTCACCGGTCATACATGTCCCTGTCCTTTAGTGATGTCATACATGTCCCTGTCCTGTAGTGATGTCATACATGTACCTGTCCTGTAGTGATGTCACCGGTCATACATGTACCTGTCCTGTAGTGATGTCACCGGTCATACATGACCCTGTCCTGTAGTGATGTCATACATGTCCCTGTCCTGTAGTGATTTCATACATGTCCCTGTCCTGTAGTGATGTCACTGGTCATACATGTACCTGTCCTGTAGTGATGTCACCGGTCATACATTTACCTGTCCTGTAGTGATGTCACCGGTCATACATGTACCTGTCCTGTAGTGATGTCACCGGTCATACATGTCCCTGTCCTGTAGTGATGTCATACATGTCCCTGTCCTGTAGTGATGTCACCGGTGATACATGTACCTGTCCTGTAGTGATGTCACCGGTCATACATGTACCTGTCCTGTAGTGATGTCACCGGTGATACATGTCCCTGTCCTGTAGTGATGTCACCGGTCATACATGTCCCTGTCCTGTAGTGATGTCATACATGTCCCTGTCCTGTAGTGATTTCATACATGTCCCTGTCCTGTAGTGATGTCACCGGTCATACATGTACCTGTCCGTAAGTGATGTCACCGGTCATACATGTCCCTGTCCTGTAGTGATGTCACCGGTCATACATTTACCTGTCCTGTAGTGATGTTACCGGTCATACATGTACCTGTCCTGTAGTGATGTCACCGGTCATACATGTCCCTGTCCTGTAGTGATGTCATACATGTCCCTGTCCTGTAGTGATGTCACCGGTCATATGTGTACCTGTCCTGTAGTGATGTCACCGGTCATACATGTACCTGTCCGTAAGTGATGTCACCGGTCATACATGTCCCTGTCCGGTAGTGATGTCACCGGTCATACATGTACCTGTCCTGTAGTGATGTCACCGGTCATACATTTACCTGTCTGGTAGTGATGTCACCGGTCATACGTGTACCTGTCCGGTAGTGATGTCACCGGTCATACATGTACCTGTCCTGTAGTGATGTCACCGGTCATACATGTCCCTGTCCTGTAGTGATGTCACTGGTCATACATGTCCCTGTCCTGTAGTGATGTCATACATGTCCCTGTCCTGTAGTGATGTCATACATGTACTTGTCCTGTAGTGATGTCACCGGTCATACATGTACCTGTCCTGTAGTGATGTCACCGGTCATACATGACCCTGTCCTGTAGTGATGTCATACATGTACCTGTCCTGTAGTGATGTCATACATGTCCCTGTCCTGTAGTGATGTCACCGGTCATACATGTCCCTGTCCTTTAGTGATGTCATACATGTCCCTGTCCTGTAGTGATGTCATACATGTACCTGTCCTGTAGTGATGTCACCGGTCATACATGTACCTGTCCTGTAGTGATGTCACCGGTCATACATGTACCTGTCCTGTAGTGATGTCACCGGTCATACATGTCCCTGTCCTGTAGTGATGTCACTGGTCATACATGTCCCTGTCCTGTAGTGATGTCATACATGTCCCTGTCCTGTAGTGATGTCATACATGTACTTGTCCTGTAGTGATGTCACCGGTCATACATGTCCCTGTCCTGTAGTGATGTCACCGGTCATACATGTCCCTGTCCTTTAGTGATGTCATACATGTCCCTGTCCTGTAGTGATGTCATACATGTACCTGTCCTGTAGTGATGTCACCGGTCATACATGTACCTTTCCTGTAGTGATGTCACCGGTCATACATGACCCTGTCCTGTAGTGATGTCACCGGTCATACATGACCCTGTCCTGTAGTGATGTCATACATGTCCCTGTCCTGTAGTGATGTCATACATGTCCCTGTCCTGTAGTGATGTCATACATGTACCTGCCCTGTAGTGATGTCATACATGTACCTGTATACCATCTAGTCTGTTTCCATATCAGGGGTCTGCTCCTGGACACCGTGGAGTCGGTGGTCTGACTGCTCCTGTCACTCGTTGCTCCAGAAGCGGTACCGGGAGCCTGTGGGCCTTGTGTTTGGAGACACATGTGATGCGCCAGACTCTGATGTTCTTCTGTGTAACACGTCCCAGTGCACCGGTGATAACCGTCACATCTTATAATATTGTGGGGGGGTGAGCATGTGACCTCGGGATGTGACCCGGGGTGTGTGGTGACCTCGGGATGTGACCCGGGTTGTGTGGTGACCTCGGGATGTGTCCCGGGTGTATGGTGATGTCAGGATGTGACCCAGGGGGTAGGGTGACCCCGGGATGTGACCTGGGGTGTGTGGTGACCTTGGGATGTGACCTCTAGATGTAACTCGGGGTGTTTGTTGACTTCGGGATGTGTGGTGACCTCTGAATCTGACCTGGGGTGTGTGGTGACCTCTGAATCTGACCTGGGGTGTGTGGTGACCTCTGAATCTGACCTGGGGAGTGTGGTGACCTCAGGATGTGACCCTTGGTGTGTTGTGACCCTAGGTGTGTGGTGACCACTGAATCTGACCCGGGGTTTGTGGTGACCTCGGGATGTGAGCCTAGGTGTGTGGTGACCTCGGGATGTGACCCGAGCATTGTGGTGACCTTGCGATGTGACCCGAGCATTGAGGTGACCTTGGGATGTGACCCGGGGTTTGTGGTGACCTCAGGATGTAACCCGGGGTGTGTGGTGACCTCGGGATGTGACCCGGCATCTGGGGTGACTCCAGGATGTGACTTGGTTTTTCCTCTCCGGTTATAGAGTCCAGCTGTCCGCCGCCATTTGTATTCAGCCCGTGTGGATCTCCCTGCGGCAGTCTCTGCTCCTACAGACAAGGGTCAGACGGGTGTCCGGATTTACCCACCTGTCACCCCGGGTGTTACTGTCCCCTGGTGAGTAGTGGTGAGACTCTCACATCTAACAGCACTTCACACTGTAGCGGGCAGTGGGTTCATTTATCTTGTGAAGGGAGAATGATGGGATGTGTAGTCGGTTGATAGGGCGTGTAGTTGAATGATGGGGCGTGTGGTCAGAAGATGGGCCTGTGGTCAGAAGATGGGGCGTGTGGTCAGAAGATGGGGCGTGTGGTCAGAAGATGGGCCTGTGGTCAGAAGATGGGGCCTGTGGTCAGAAGATGGGGCCTGTGGTCAGAAGATGGGCCTGTGCTCAGAAGATGGGCCTGTGGTCAGAAGATGGGCCTGTGGTCAGAAGATGGGGCGTGTGGTCAGAAGATGGGGCGTGTGGTCAGAAGATGGGGCGTGTGGTCAGAAGATGGGGCGTGTGGTCAGAAGATGGGCCTGTGGTCAGAAGATGGGGCCTGTGGTCAGAAGATGGGGCCTGTGGTCACAAGATGGGGCGTGTGGTCAGAAGATGGGGCGTGTGGTCAGAAGATGGGCCTGTGGTCAGAAGATGGGGCCTGTGGTCAGAAGATGGGGCGTGTGGTCAGAAGATGGGGCGTGTGGTCAGAAGATGGGGCGTGTGGTAAGAAGATGGGGCCTGTGGTAAGAAGATGGGGCTTGTGGTCAGAAGATGGGGCGTGTAGTTGAATGATGGGGTGTGTGCTCAGAAGATGGGGCGTGTGGTCGGGGTTATCAGTGGGTCACACTGTGACGTCCCCCCGCAGGGACTGTTGGAGCAGGACGGTACATGTGTGCCCCCTGAAGACTGCCGATGCCTCTACATCTCCCAGTCACAGACGATGTATCTGAGCCCCGAGCAGGTGGTCCAGGACGGGTGCAGGGAATGGTGAGTCCCATATAGGGCGGCAGAAGGCCGATACAAGGAGAAGTCCTGGTCATGTGACCACTGATATCCTATCTCTTACAGCACCTGCCAGCAGGGGGAGCTGAAGTGTAACAGGAAACACTGCCAGGGTAAGTAACGGGGACGGTACTGAGCAAGGTTGTACATGTGTGATGCTTTCAGTGCCAGCCCAAGAGGAAAGATTCAGTGCAGCACCTGAACATAACCACACCCACCATCCATGAGCTCCACCCCAATGAATCTAGATTACACCCACCACCCACAAAGCCCCACCCAGATTAATGTGAACCACACCCACCACCCATGAGCTCCACCCCAATGAATCTAGATTACACCCACCACCCACAAAGCCCCACCCAGATTAATGTGAACCACACCCACCACCCATGAGCTCCACCCCAATGAATCTAGATTACACCCACCACCCACAAAGCCCCACCCAGATTAATGTGAACCACACCCACCACCCATGAGCTCCACCCCAATGAATCTAGATTACACCCACCACCCACAAAGCCCCACCCAGATTAATGTGAACCACACCCACCACCCATGAGCTCCACCCCAATGAATCTAGATTACACCCACCACCCACAAAGCCCCACCCGGATTAATGTGAACCACACCCACCACCCATGAGCTCCACCCCAATGAATCTAGATTACACCCACCACCCACAAAGCCCCACCCAGATTAATGTGAACCACACCCACCACCCATGAGCTCCACCCACAATTAATCTAGATTACTCCCACCACCCACAAGCCCCACCCGGATTAATGTGAACCACACCCACCACCCATGAGCTCCACCCACAATGAATCTAGATTACACCCACCACCCACAAGTCCCACTCGGATTAATGTGAACCACAGCCACCACCCATGAGCTCCACCCACAATGAATCTAGATTACACCCACCACCCACAAGTCCCACTCGGATTAATGTGAACCACACCCACCACCCATGAGCTCCACCCACAATGAATCTAGATTACACCCACCTCCCACAAGCCCCACCCGGATTAATGTGAACCACACCCACCACCCATGAGCTCCATCCCCAATGAATCTAGATTACTCCCACCACCCACAAGTCCCACTCGGATTAATGTGAACCACACCCACCACCCATGAGCTCCACCCACAATGAATCTAGATTACACCCACCACCCACAAGTCCCACTCGGATTAATGTGAACCACACCCACCACCCATGAGCTCCACCCACAATGAATCTAGATTACACCCACCACCCACAAGCCCCACCCGGATTAATGTGAACCACACCCACCACCCATGAGCTCCACCCACAATGAATCTAGATTACACCCACCACCCACAAGTCCCACTCGGATTAATGTGAACCACACCCACCACCCATGAGCTCCACCCACAATGAATCTAGATTACACCCACCACCCACAAGCCCCACCCGGATTAATGTGAACCACACCCACCACCCATGAGCTCCATCCCCAATGAATCTAGATTACTCCCACCACCCACAAGCCCCACCTGGATTAATGTGAACCACACCCACCACCCATGAGCTCCACCCACAATGAATCTAGATTACACCCACCACCCACAAGCCCCACCCGGATTAATGTGAACCACACCCACCACCCATGAGCTCCACCCACAATGAATCTAGATTACACCCACAAGTCCCACTCGGATTAATGTGAACCACACCCACCACCCATGAGCTCCACCCTCAATGAATCTAGATTACACCCACCACCCACAAGCCCCACCCGGATTAATGTGAACCACACCCACCACCCATGAGCTCCACCCACAATTAATCTAGATTACACCGACAAAGCCCCACCAGGATTAATGTGAACCACACCCACCACCCATGAGCTCCACCCACAATGAATCTAGATTACTCCCACCACCCACAAGCCCCATCCGGATTAATGTGAACCACACCCACCACCCATGAGCTCCACCCACAATGAATCTAGATTACTCCCACCACCCACAAGCCCCACCCGGATTAATGTGAACCACACCCACCACCCATGAGCTCCACCCACAATGAATCTAGATTACACCCACCACCCACAAGCCCCACCCGGATTAATGTGAACTACACCCACCACCCATGAGCTCCACCCACAATGAATCTAGATTACACCCACAAAGCCCCACCCGGATTAATGTGAACCACACCCACCACCCATGAGCTCCACCCACAATGAATCTAGATTACACCCACCACCAACAAGCCCCACCTGGATTAATGTGAACCACACCCGCCACCCATGAGCTCCACCCACAATGAATCTAGATTACACCCACCACCCACATGCCCCATCCGGATTAATGTGAACCACACCCACCACCCATGAGCTCCACCCACAATGAATCTAGATTACACCCACAAGCCCCACCCGGATTAATGTGAACCACACCCACCACCCATGAGCTCCACCCACAATGAATCTAGATTACACCCACAAGCCCCACCCGGATTAATGTGAACCACGCCCACCACCCATGAGCTCCACCCACAATGAATCTAGATTACTCCCACCACCCACAAGCCCACCCGGATTAATGTGAACCACACCCACCACCCATGAGCTCCACCCACAATGAATCTAGATTACACCCACCACCCACAAGCCCCACCCGGATTAATGTGAACCACACCCACCACCCATGAGCTCCACCCACAATGAATCTAGATTACACCCACCACCCACAAGCCCCACCCGGATTAATGTGAACCACACCCACCACCCATGAGCTCCACCCACAATGAATCTAGATTACACCCACAAGCCCCACCCGGATTAATGTGAACCACGCCCACCACCCATGAGCTCCACCCACAATGAATCTAGATTACTCCCACCACCCACAAGCCCCACCCGGATTAATGTGAACCACACCCACCACCCATGAGCTCCACCCACAATGAATCTAGATTACACCCACCACCCACAAGCCCCACCCGGATTAATGTGAACCACACCCACCACCCATGAGCTCCACCCACAATGAATCTAGATTACACCCACAAGCCCCACCCGGATTAATGTGAACCACACCCACCACCCATGAGCTCCACCCACAATGAATCTAGATTACACCCACCACCCATGAGCTCCACCCACAATGAATCTAGATTACACCCACCACCCACAAGCCCCACCCGGATTAATGTGAACCACACCCACCACCCATGAGCTCCACCCACAATGAATCTAGATTACTCCCACCACCCACAAGCCCCACCCAGATTAATGTAAACCACACCCACCACCCATGAGCTCCACCCACAATGAATCTAGATTACACCCACCACCCACAAAGCCCCACCCAGATTAATGTGAACCACACCCACCACCCATGAGCTCCACCCACAATGAATCTAGATTACTCCCACCACCCACAAGCCCCACCCAGATTAATGTAAACCACACCCACCACCCATGAGCTCCACCCACAATGAATCTAGATTCCACCCACAAAGCCCCACCCAGATTAATGTGAACTACACCCACCACCCATGAGCTCCACCCACAATGAATCTAGATTACACCCACCACCCACAAGCCCCACCCGGATTAATGTGAACCACACCCACCACCCATGAGCTCCACCCACAATGAATCTAGATTACACCCACCACCCACAAGCCCCATCCGGATTAATGTGAACCACACCCACCACCCATGAGCTCCATCCCCAATGAATCTAGATTACACCCACCACACAATAATGAAACTAGACACAGATGTCAGGGCTCGCCTGGTGAGGGGCATTAGCCAAATTGTAGGCCAGGGTGAGCAGCACGGACTGGAGGTGTTGATGCAGAGGAACTGGACTTGGGCAGCCAGGACCAGTAGAGCTGGATATGCAGGATGGCAGGTGAATGAGAACTGGATGTGCTAGATGCAGCAGAGCCAAATGTACAGACAGCACAAGAACAGCAGAGAAGTGTATGCAATCGGGTACCTTGTTGTAACTATTCACACTGAGGACAAGATGCTGCAAACTCTGATGTCTTGTTTCTATTGAGGCCACTAATAGAAAGGGAAACAGAGTTCTCAAATTGTAACTGGAGAGAAGATAAGAATGGGCCCAAGACTAGACCTTTCAGCAAAGCGCTTTAGAGATGAGAGCATGTTTGGGGCGTGACCGGAAGCCTCGTCACTGGTACGTGTGACCGGAAGCCGCGTCACTTGTACGTGTGACCGGAAGTCGCTTCATTGGAGCGCAGCTGCGTTACACCAGGACACGGCGGCAATACGTCAAATGCCTTATTGGGTATAGGAGCATGATGGCTCCTCCCGGATATGACCCTTAGACTCCTGGCTCTAGTTGGTGGGTGGTTTTTGGCGCGCTATTGCGGCTATATGGCTGGGGGTTTCTGCTACGATGGTGAATCAGGCATTCACTCTGATGGTTCATGGCGGATACATTGCTATTGCCGATGCTCCTACTATGGTGTATCTCCTAATCTGTCCCCTGATGAACCCTGAATGAGGAGAGGGTGAAACGCGTTGGGATAGCTGCTGGCATCATCTATGCCTGTGTTTTTGGGACCTTTTCCCATGCACTGGTACAACCTATAGGACTCTGTCTGAATTATCCGGCCTTTATCTGCACACAATCTACTACCTACTACAGATAAGTTCATTCTTTCTCTTATAGTATTCTGAAGTGGGTCTTTCTCTTTTCTGAGATTATTGATTATCTCTTCATGTATATCTTTTGACAGGGAGCAGAGTATATGCAGTATTTGGAGTATATGCAGCATTAATTATATGCATATAGACAATTTATTTTTGATCTGGGTGGTAGCACTGCATAGGATAAAGAAAATATTTCTATGTTAATGTATGTTTGGTGCAAGGGCCTAATAGGGCAAGTAAGGGACAGCCGACGTGGAGCGGGGACACCAAATCGTCTCGCTAGGGTGATGAACGTCCGCTGCTAGGCAGGGTCTCAGTTGTTTTAGGGCTACCTAGGGCCAGCCTGAATGACATGATCTTAACATACTTTTGATCAATATCCTCTTTTGCACGAACATTTTTATGCTTTTTGTCCATTATGTGACCATTAGTTGGTCTTTTAAAGTATCTATTAAAAGTTATATCTTATTCTGTTTTTTTTCCTTATTCTGTCCCAGTATTTGTATAACCCTGAATGTTGAATTTTATTTGTTTGGAAACAATCATATGTTAACTATGCTAATGGCAAATTGTACTAAAAGTCAGCTAGATGTTTATTTACAATAGCCCCTGTGATACCAATATGTAAATTGATTAGCTCAAACTATGAGACCTGGTGAGCCCTGCACCTTTTCCTCTTACCTGTGACTGATGACCTTACACAGATGTAAATATAAACAGGGATGTCTGTAGTGCTGGAAGAGAATCAAGGAGGATCAGAAAGACTTTACAACGAGAATGAGAGACATCCTTCAGGAAAGTAGATGGATAGCATGGCATCCCAAGAGACACAGATTTGGATTTTACATGATTCTAGTCTAAGGGTATCGGCTCTGACTGGAAAGATTCGGATCTGGTCCATTGACCATCAGAGTGACATGGATACATTATGGGGAGATCAGGATGGGACGAGAAAGTCACCTGGCCACATGTATATATTGTTTGGGGTTGCCAAGGAGGGACCCACTGGTCACTTGGAACCCATGGACTCATTTGGAGAAGCCAGATTGGGACCAGCCGGTCATCTGGCCCCATGGAAACTCTGAGAGGCCAGGTTGGGACCCTCGGGTGTCCTAGCCTTGTACCTTGATGGACTGCTAGCTTCCTAAGCTTGCCGCTACCTCCTCTCTGTGGGGGCCCTCCAGAAGCTGGGGGGGCCACTGGTTGAGGTAGTCGGCCCTGGAAGTCTCCAAAGTCGCAGCTGTTCTTTCCCAGGCGGGCAGAGAAGGAAGGGTGAGACTGTGTAACGTTGCACCATCTTGGGTATTTACTGGGACTGTTCTATGTGTTTATTGTCCGCTTTCTGGTTCAGTAAATTATTGTTACGCTGTTTTACCCGCACCCTGTGTTGTCTGAGTAGCGTTACGCTCACGGAAGACCCCGGGTCTTCACAGCGGTAATTCACCCTATGGGCCGACTGAAGATTCTCCCAATGTTTATGGTCACTGGAAACTTAGTTTATTTAAGTAGATGGTGACACCCTTACAAAGCTAATTTCATAACTAAAAGTTCTCAATCACCAGTAGAGTAATTCTGATCTGCTAGAGGGAATTTCCTGGAGAAGAAACCGCAGGGACAGTTTCTAGATTCAGAAGAAGTTTGTGGCACAGCTGCTCCTACACCATTAGGAGAGGCATCCACTTCAAGGAAGTATGTGGTGTAGAAGACTGGAAAGACAAGACTTCAGTTTCTTGAAGACCTGAGTAGCAGAATCTCTCCAGTTCATGGGAATTCGTCATGCTCCAAAATATATTTGTATGGGTGATTTTGTCTCATTCTCTTAAAAAACAGAGCAGACATGAAGCCGGGCAGACAAGGTCTTTGGAGAAGGTTAGATGTCATCCAGGTCGACTAAGACACGCTAGTACAGGAATTCATGAACGATGGATCAAAGTGTTGGTGCATTGCATAATCCAGACGACATGACGAGATGTTCACGACAACTATCACGAGTGTTGAACGTGCTCTTCCATTCGTGACCCTCTTGAATGTAGATCATACTGTTGGCTTCACCTAGATCTAATGTCACATAGATGGTAGGCATCCTTAATGGAATCACAAAGTTTGGAGATGAGAGGCGAGGGATAGTGATCTTTCAGAGTGACTTTATTAGTCAATTCACTTCCCAAAAAGCCTGCACTGGTCGAAGAAATAGAATTATGGATAAACCCACGTTTCAGATTCTCTTTAAAGGGAATCTGTCCTTAAGATCAACCCCCACCTTCCTGATAAGAAGAAGGCAAGTTGGAGGAAGCAGAATAGAGCTTCAGAGAAGGTCTATGTGGGCGAGAGGTGTCGCACAGCCTAGACGACCCTTCATTGACTCACAGCAAATTGCATAACCACTCAGGATAAGTCCTCCATGTGAGGTGGCAGTGGTGGTAAAGCCACCCACTCAAACCAAGGAAACCATGGCCTGAGTATTCTTTTAGTTCTCACCTGGTGAGGTGGCTTCATCAAGCCGTATGTCAGGATGAGCCCTACGGACCATAGGCGATGATGCAGTAGAGCTGACGATGCAGCAGAGCTGGATGTGCCGCCGGCATGTGGAGCAGTGAGGACCAGTAGAGCTGGATATGCAAGATGGCTGGTGGCTCTACAAAGCTAGAAGTAGTAGATGCAGCAGAGGCAAATGTGCGGAAAGCACAGGAACAGCAAAGAAGTATAGGCACTATGGTACCTTGTTGCAGGAGTCTTGAAAGACTGAAACAGCAGAGTTGTGAGTGGGTCAGTCACCAAGAATAGCAGAGACAATTTAGCCATCTGGTAACTTGATTCAGCACAATATGTCAGGACAGAGCTTGGTAGTAGCTGGATAGTTAGGAGCAGCTGTTGACTAGACACCTGCCTGGAGGAGAACCACGTGGAAAGTAAGGTGTGACTCCTAGAAACCACGTGGCAACAGAGTGCACCACTACCTGAATACTCTGGTGGCGCACAGCATTCATAGGTCAGGCATGATCTCCTCAGAGGCGAATAGTAACATGGCATGGATTACACAGAGGAAGCAAACAATGAAGGAGGAAGAGAACAGAGCCCGGAACTGAAGCCAGGACAGGTCACTAATCCTAGACCACACCCACCACTCCATGGCCCCACCCTGATAAGTGTACACCACACCCACCACTCCGTGGTCCCACCCTGATAAATGTACACCACACCCACCACTCCGTGGTCCCACCCTGATAAGTGTACACCACACCCACCACTCCGTGGTCCCACCCTGATAAGTGTACACCACACCCACCACTCCGTGGTCCCACCCTGATAAATGTACACCACACCCACCACTCCGTGGTCCCACCCTGATAAGTGTACACCACACCCACCACTCCGTGGTCCCACCCTGATAAGTGTACACCACACCCACCACTCCGTGGTCCCACCCTGATAAATGTACACCACACCCACCACTCCGTGGTCCCACCCTGATAAGTGTACACCACACCCACCACTCCGTGGTCCCACCCTGATAAATGTACACCACACCCACCACTCCGTGGCCCCACCCTGATAAGTGTACACCACACCCACCACTCCGTGGTCCCACCCTGATAAATGTACACCACACCCACCACTCCGTGGTCCCACCCTGATAAATGTACACCACACCCACCACTCAGTGGTCCCACCCTGATAAATGTACACCACACCCACCACTCCGTGGCCCCACCCTGATAAATGTACACCACACCCACCACTCCATGGCCCCACCCTGATAAATGTACACCACACCCACCACTCCGTGGTCCCACCCTGCTAAATGTACATCACACCCACCACTCCGTGGTCCCACCCTGATAAATGTACACCACACCCACCACTCCGTGGTCCCACCCTGATAAATGTACACCACACCCACCACTCCGTGGCCCCACCCTGATAAACGTACACCACACCCACCACTCTGTGGCCCCACCCTGATAAGTGTACACCACACCCACCACTCCGTGGCCCAACCCTGATAAGTGTACATCGCACCCACCACTCCATGGCCCTACCCTAAGTGTACATCACACCCACCACTCCGTGGCCCCACCCTGATAAGTGTACACCACACCCACCACTCCGTGGTCCCACCCTGATAAGTGTACACCACACCCACCACTCTGTGGCCCCACCCTGATAAGTGTACACCACACCCACCACTCCGTGGCCCCACCCTGATAAGTGTACACCACACCCACCACTCCGTGGCCCCACCCTGATAAGTGTACATCACACCCACCACTCCGTGACTCCACCCTGATAAGTGTACACCACACCTGATGCGCCCCCTGGGCCGTGGGGTACTCGGTAGCCGGGCCAGTCGGTGCTGGGGGATGTCGCGGTGGCAGTGACCTGGTCCGTGACCCAAGGCGGTCAATTAAAGGGAAAGTAAAAGGGGAATAAAGTTTTTAGAGATAATGTTCGTGACGCCACCTGTGGTATGCGGCTATATGGAGCCGCCGCTGCGGTGCAGATCCACTGGAGCTGATGGTGACGCAGCAGAGTTGGTTCAGCTCTCCACAGGCAGAGCTTAGCTCCAGGGCAGTATATGAAGAATTGTGGAGGCAGATGTCGTTGGTGCGGTGTAATGCAGGTGATGGCGCAGATAATGACCAGTCAACAGATCATTGGCGGTTTCTTCTATATTTATTTGCGGTTTGTTATAGCAGACCGGGGCACGGGTACTAGCTGGTAGTGGAGGCCTGGGTGACCTGGAAGCAAGTTAGGGGATCCACCTCGCCAGGTGAAGTTGTAGGCCTTCCCTTTTGCGCTACCTCTTTGGCCCTGCTGCGTATAGCTGTGCTGTGGCCCTCGTCCCTGAGTAAAACGTCTTTGTGCTCACCCGTATGGCAGGCAGCTCGGGCCTTCCTCTAGTTTTGCTCCCACGTGGCGGTGCTGGGCCCTATGTGCTGCTGTGCCGCCGGGCGTCTGGTGGGGCCAGGAGACCTGCAGTCTCCTGCCCTCCGGTTTCTGCTGCTGGGCCTTCAGTGCCCCACAACCTCGGACTCCGGTGTCCGATTCTTCTACGCTCCTCTCTGGGGTGAGCTGCCGTGCAGCTCCACTCCCCAGGTCCTTCCTCTTCGCTGTCCTGTCTCCAACTCCTTTCCACTCACTCTAGCTAACCCCGCCTCCAGATCCAGTTGCTAAGGGGAGGAGCTCCCCTTGCTGGTCTGGAGCCAGGAAAGTGTTGGATGCTGGTAAACCTGATTAGGGGACCCCTCCTTGCTTCCAGGCATGGCATCACCCCTTGTGAGGGAGGCAATGCCACTGTGGCAACCGGACCCCTGGGGTGCCACATTCCCCTCTAGTTAAATTCAGTACTCCCGGACTGAGGACACCTTTTGAATTAACAATCAACAATAACAATTCACATTACAAATAGTTTACAAAGTCTTAAAAAGGCAAAAATCACAAAAACCCAACAAAAACTGCTAGTAGTCACTGTGGCGCTTAGTCTTTACGCCGCTATCCGGGAATTGTCTTTTTTTTTTTTCGGGCTTCTGAAGGTTGGTTGGTGGGAACCGCCTCAACCCACTTAGTGTACCGTCCCTGGGCGTGGCTTCAGGGCACTCTGTTCTTGGGCGTGGGTTTCGGGCACGCCTGCGGTTTATTTTCAAGGCCAACAATTAACTTTATTCAACATTGTCCTGACCACACCTAGTCCTGTGGTCCATTTGTCCATAAATTTAATAACTATATATACTCACTTTTATTTTATTACACTTTAGTCCCTATAATGGGCAGGGAGCTGACCTATGGTACGATGGGTTGATCTACGCAGTACAGTTGTTGCCAATGACCTACCCGGGTCTATAGTGTCTACCGCTGGTGTTTAGTCTGAGGTAACACCAGTAGGCTTGGTAGTCTTCTACGACCTCTTTGACTCACCATGGGTACGACAGATTCACCGCTAGCAAAGGGTAGATTCTCCTGATCCGTTGCTGATGAACCATCTGTTTCTGGGGCCGACTGGTCTCTCAGCTGTTCTGGAATCTCTGCGGCTTCCGGTGAGGCTACTTGGGGAAAGGTCAGGACAGGTACTACGATTGCTTGGTTCACCTGCGTCCAAGACCGGGGAAATTCTCCAAGGATGGTTTGAACCGTCTCTTCCACCTTTTCTGTGTGCTGGGGGCTGTTTTGGTCTTCTTCTTGGTGTCTCAACTGATCAGGGCATATCTTCAGGTGGTCTCTTCAGACTGCCACTGAAGTTTCCCCTCCATCTTTACTGATGAGACATACCTTGGTGTTGTCGAAATTTGAAGGCAAGATGGTGTATGGCTCAACCTCCCACTGATCATCTAATTTGTGAACTCGTCTCTTCCTTTTGAGTATTTGTTCTCCAGGTGATAAGGGAACGGCAGGTGCGTGCTGATTATAAGTTCTTTCCTGCCTCTGTCTCGCCTGGGACAAGCTTCTCTCCACACACTCTTGCACCTTGCGGTATTGTTGCTGCCGCTCCTTATCGCAGTCTGC
Source organism: Phyllobates terribilis (assembly GCF_046119375.1). Lineage (NCBI taxonomy): Eukaryota > Metazoa > Chordata > Amphibia > Anura > Dendrobatidae > Phyllobates > Phyllobates terribilis. The sequence goes on along the minus strand of NW_027362764.1, from coordinate 11,418,199 downwards.
ATCTGGTGATGTCGTCTCAGGTGTTAAAACTCCCATGTCTAAGTCAATGGGCAACTTGCCAGGTCTTGCTCTCATCAGGTAAGCGGGTGTACAGTTGGTGGAGTTCACCGGGATGTGGTTATATAGGTCTACCAAATCCGGTAACTTTTCTGGCCCAGGCTATGTTCTTCAAAGGACAACGTCTTCAACAGGTCTATTACCACCTGGTTCATCTTCTCGCACAACCCGTTGGTCTGGGGACGATACGGCGTCGTCCTTATTTTCTTGCAGCCATACAAGTTACAGAATTCCTGAAACACTTCTGCTTCAACGGCTGGACCTTGGTCGGTAAGCACTCGTTCAGGGTAACCTTGCGGGCGACAAAAGTGTTGTTGAAACGCTTTGGCTGCCGTCTTAGCCATCTGATCTTTCACTGGCACTACTACCAGGAATCGGGAGTAGTGATCTACTATGGTGAGGGCGTAGACATACCCTGACCAGCTTGGGGCTAGCTTCACGTGGTCCAAGGTTACCAGTTCAAGTGGTTGTTTTGTGATTATGGGCTGCAGGGGAGACCTCTGGCTATCATGGTCTTTCCGTCTCAGGTTGCATGGACCACATTCTCGACACCATCTCTCGATTGCTTTCCTCATGCTAACCCAGTACAATCGCTCACGTAGCAGGACTTCCAACTTCTTCCACTCGAAGTGTCCTGCTCCATCATGGTACGCCTCTAAGACCATTGGCGCATCCCGCCTCGGGACTACCACTTGCTAAACCAGTTTGTGTGTCCGGGAGTTGATGCTTCTTCAACACAGCTTTCCCTCATAGATGAACAGCTTGCCCTTCTCCTTCCACAACTATTGGGTCTCCTGTGGAGCATCTGGATCAGGGTGTAAGTCAGCTTGTGTCAGCAACTCCTTTACTAGGTGGACAGCCAGGTCGCTATCCTGCGTCTCTGCCCATCCATGGTGGAGCAATGGGTTGAACGTGGCCTCTCTGTTGGCGGGGCGCTTGTCCGTCACACAGTGGGAGCACTGGGTCACCCCGTGACGATAGAAAGCGGGTATCTCTATCTCCTCCAGCTCTTCCGGGTCTTCTCCCCCATCTGGCAAATTGGGCATCCTGGACAGCGCATCAGCATTAGCGTTTTCATGCCCCGCCCTATACTTGATGGTAAACTCGTAGTTGTACAGTCGAGCCATCCATCATTGTTCTAGGGCACCAAGTTTCGCAGTCTCCAGGTGCATCAGCGGGTTGTTATCTGTGAAGACTGTAAATTTGGAGGAGGCGAGGTAGTGCTTGAAGCGCTCTGTTACAGCCCAAACTATGGCGAGAAACTCCAACTTGAAGGAACTATAGTTGTCACGGTTCCTTTCCGTGGGCCGGAGCTTCCTGCTGGCGTAGGCAATCACTGTCTCTCTGCCCTGCTGTACCTGGGGCAGCACCGCTACCAATCCCACGTTGCTGGCATCTGTATAGAGTATAAAGGGTTGGCCATAGTCGGGGTAGGCCAGGACTTCATCTCCTGTAAGAGCCACTTTCAGTCGAGTGAAGGATTCGTCTTCTGTTTTACCCATTTGAATGGAGGATTCGGGTTCTTGGCCTTCTTGGACTGGCCCGCCTTGAGGTCCTGCATGGGTGCCACTATCTTGGTGAAACCCTTGATGAATCTCCTGTAGTAGCCTACCAGCCCGGGGAACTGCCGCACTTCCTTGACAGTGGAGGGTCTTGGCCAGTCCTTGATCACGGTGACTTTTACAGGGTCTGGTGCTACACCTTCGGCGCTTACCACATGACCTAGGTACTTAGACGGCTTTACTTTCAGGCCAAAATCAGATAGGGCTTCGAACACCTCGGCCAGGTGCTCCAGGTGGTCTTTATATGTCTTTGAATAGACAATTACATCGTCTAGGTACAGCACAACGGTTTCGAAGTTTTTGGAGTGTCCTAGTCAACACTCCATTAACCGCTGGAATGTTCCCAGGCCGTTGCAGAGCCCGAATGGCATGCAGTTGAACTCGCAGAGGCCCATTGGTGTCGTAAACGTGGTCTACTCTCTGTCTGCCTCTGCCATGGGAACCTGCCAATACCCACTGGTGAGATCCAAAGTGGAGAAATAGTTAGTGGATCTCAGTGCTGCTAATGATTCCTCAATTCTGGGTAATGGGTAGGCGTCCTTATGTGTAATGCAGTTAATCTGCCTATAATCAACACACATCCTCATTGTACCATCTTTCTTTCTAACGAGGACTAATGGAGCTGTCCAGGGGCTACAACTATCTCTGATCACCCCAGCCTCCTTCATCTCCCGTAACATCCCTTTGGCACATTGATAGTGAGCTGGGGGTATATTCCAGTACCTCTCTTTAATGGGCGGATGATCTCCTGTGGGGATATGATGTTGGACCCCTTTTACCTGCCCAAAGTCTAGTGGGTGTTTGCTAAAGACTCGCTCATATTCTTGGAACACCCGGTACACTCCATGCTTTTGGTGCAAAGGGGTTGAGTCAGTGCCTACTTGTAGCTTCTGACACTAATCCTGGAATCCTTCTCTGCCGTCACCACGGGACTTCATCTGGACTGGAAGCCAGCTGGATCCTTTCCTTTGGAGACACTTGCATGGCCTGCACGGTTTTGGTTAGTGTAGTCACACTTTTGGTCAGCTCCTGGACCTGAAGGCGTAGGTCTGCAGAGGGGTCATTATCTAGGGCCTGCTCATCAGCCTCCACAGGTGCCGGGGAAAAGGACGTTGCCTCCTGGTGGTAGGTGATAGCTGGGCGCCGGAGGGGTGCAGTGCCGCTTGGGGTTGATTCTCGCAGCACCCGGATGGCCCGGTCTTTAAATTGCACAAAGTCCAGATGAGGGTTTTGCAGAGCCATAATGCGCAGCTGTGTCCGGTGAGCGTTAGACAGGAGCCCCTCAATAAACTGTTCGGTTAGCAATCTCCTCGTCTCGCACACTGTCGGGGTCTACCTGTTTAATGGCCCACAGAGCCTCCTGTAGATTTAGAGCATAGTCCCGTACACTGTCCTGCACACTTTGTTTGCACGCGTAGAACTTCATTTTAATCTCTGCTGCGGTGCAGGTGTCAAAGGTATTCTTCAACCGGGCCAGTATTTCCTTGATAGTGCCTTTGTCCCTGCCCGGCCAAGACTTCACCTCTCTCTGGGCTGCACCGATTAGCTGGCCTATGAGGATGCAGACTTTTTGCTCCTCAGACAGGGGGTACACTTGGAACAAACTGCGCAGTCTCTCCTCAAAGTCGTTCAGGGTGTGCGACTTCCCTGAGTACTGGGGCAACCACGCGGCTGAATCCTCTCCCAGGTTGGGCATCTTCCTCCCCCCTAGTGAACCTCAGCCAGGTCCTGGGTTTCTGCTGACGTACCAGTATGCTGCTCTGCAGGCGAGAGGGATCTCTTACCCGGCGGTTCCGGATCGGGGCCTCCTGCTTCACCTCGGCTGACGGCAAATGACGTGATGACACAGTTCAGCAAAGTCTATGGTACACAGGACCCCGTTATACCGGGCTCCGTTTATCCTGTTCGTGACGCCAAGTTGACGCGCCCCCTGGGCCGTGGGGTACTCAGTAGCTGGGCCTTTTGGTGCTGGGGGTGTCGCGGTGGCAGTGACCCGGTCCGTGACCCAAGGCGGTCAATTAAAGGGAAAGTAAAAGGAGAATAAAGTTTTTAGAGATAATGTTCGTGACGCCACCTGTGGTATGCGGCTATATGGAGCCGCCGCTGCGGTGCAGATCCTCTGGAGCTGATGATGACGCAGCAAAGTTGGTTCAGCTCTCCACAGGCAGAGGTAAGCTCCGGGGCAGTGTAGATGATTTGAAGTGTAGATGTTGTCGGCTGGGACAGTGTCGTGCAGGGCTGAGGGCGCAGGTAATGAACAGACAACACATTAATGGCGGTTTCCTCTTAGCTTTACTTGCGGTTTGTTAGAGTAGACCGGGGCACGGGTACTACCTGGTGGTGGAGGCCCGGGCGGCCTGGAAGCAAGTTGGGGGATCCACCCCACCAGGTGAAGTTGGAGGCCTTCCCTTTGCGTTCCCTCTTTGACCCTGCTGCGTATAGCTATGCTGCGGCCCTCGTCCCTGAGTAAAACGTCTTTGTGCTCACCCTTATGGCAGGCAGCTCGGGCCTTCCTCTAGTGTTGCTCCCACGTGGCAGTGCTGGGCCCTATGTGCTGCTGTGCCGCCGGGCGTCTGGTGGGGCCAGGAGACCTGCAGTCTCCTGCCCTCCGGATTCTGCTGCTGGGCCTTCAGTGCCCCACAACCACGGACTCCGGTTCCGGTTCACCTGCACTTCTCTCCTCTGGGGCGAGCTTGTTCACAGCTCCCTTCCCCAGGTCCTTCCTAGGCGCTGCCTTGTCTCCAACTCCTCTCAACTCACTCTAACTAACCCCGCCTCCAGGTTCCAGTTGCTAAGGGGAGGAGCTGCCCTTGCTGGTTAGGAAAGTGTTGGATGCTGGTAAACCTGATTAGGGAACCCCTCCTTGCTTCCAGGTATGGCATCACCCCCTGTGAGGGAGGCAATGCCACTGTGGCAACTGGACCCCTGGGGTGCCACACACCCACCACTCCGTGGCCCCACCCTGATGAGTGTACATCACACCCACCACTCCGTGGCCCCACCCTGATAAGTGTACATCACACCCACCACTCCGTGGCCCAACCCTGATAACTGTACATCACACCCACCACTCCGTGGCCCAACCCTGATAAGTGTACATCACACCCACCACTCTGTGGCCCCACCCTGATAAGTGTACATCACACCCACCACTCCGTGGCCCAACCTAGATAAGTGTACATCACACCCACCACTCCGTGGCCCAACCCTGATAAGTGTACATCACACCCACCACTCCGTGGCCCAACCCTGATAAGTGTACATCACACCCACCACTCCGTGGCCCAACCCTGATAAGTGTACATCACACCCACCACTCCGTGGCCCAACCCTGATAAGTGTACATCACACCCACCACTCTGTGGCCCCACCCTGATATGTGTACATCACACCCACCACTCCATGGCCCAACCTAGATAAGTGTACATCACACCCACCACTCCGTGGCCCCATCCTGATAAGTGTACATCACACCCACCACTCCGTGGCCCCACCCTGATAAGTGTACACCACACCCACCACTCCGTGGCCCCACCCTGATAAGTGTACATCACACCCACCACTCCATAGCCCCACCCTGATAAGTGTACATAACACCCACCTCTCTGTAACCCCACCCTAATAAGTGTACACCACACCCACCACTCCGTGGCCCCACCCTGATAAGTGTACATCACACCCACCACTCCGTGGCTCCACCCTGATAAGTGTACACCACATCCACCACTCCTTGGCCCCACCCTGATAAGTGTACACCACTCCATGGCCCCTACCTGATAAGTTTACGTCACACCCACCAATCACTGATAACTTTAAACCACTCCCACAAATCAGACCCACATTTCTATTTATTCCTCTCAGTATTTCATTATATTTGTTCTGAGGCGAATAGATCAGTACAGTAATGGGGGCAGACCGATCATTGTGGGGTACAGTAATGGGGGCGGACAGATCATTGTGGGGTAACTATAATGGGGCGAATAGATCATTGTGGGGAACAGTAATGGGGGCAGACAGATCAGTGTGTTGGGTATAGTAATGGGGGCAGACAGATCGGTGTGGGGTAACTATATTGGGGTGAATAGATCATTGTGGGGAACAATAATGGGGGCAGACAGATCATTGTGGGGTACAGTAATGGGGGCAGACAGATTGGTGTGGGGTAACTATAATGGGGGCTGACTGATCGGTGTGAGGTAACTATAATGGGGGCAGACGGATCGGTGTGGGGTAACTATAATGGGGACGGACGGATCGGTGTGGGGTAACTATAATGGGGGCAGACGGATCGGTGTGAGGTAACTATAATGGGGGCGGACGGATCGGTGTGGGGTAACTAAAATGGGAGCGGACACATCAGTGTGGGGTAACTATAATGGAGGCGGGCAGATCAGTGTGGGGTAACTATAATGGGGGCGGACAGATCGGTGTGGGGTAACGATAATGGTGTGGACGGATCGGTGTGGGGTAACTATAATGTGAGCGGACGGATCGGTGTGGGGTAACTATAATGGGGGCGGGTGGATCGGTGTGGGGTAACTATAATGGGGCGGACGGATCGGTGTGAAGTAACTATAATGGGGGCAGGCGGATCGGTGTGGGGTAACTATAATGGGGCGGGCAGATCAGTGTGGGGTAACTATAATGGGGCGGACAGATCGGTGTGGGGTAACTATAATGGGGCGGACTCATCGGTGTGGGGTAACTATAATGGGGCGGACTGATCGGTGTGGGGTAACTATAATGGGGGCGAGCGGATCGGTGTGGGGTAACTAAAATGGGGGCGGACAGATCGGTGTGGGGTAACTATAATGGGGACAGGCAGATCGGTGTGGAGTAACTATAATGGGGCGGATGGATCGGTGTGGGGTAACTATAATGGGGCGGGCGGATCGGTGTGGGGTAACTATAATGGGAGCGGACGGATTGGTGTGGGGTAACTAATGGGGGCGGACGGATCGATGTAGGGTAACTATAATGGGGCGGATGGATCAGTGTGGGGTAACTGTAATGGGGGCAGACGGATCGGTGTAGGGTAACTATAATGGGGCGGATGGATCAGTGTGGGGTAACTGTAATGGGGGCAGACGGATCGGTGTAGGGTAACTGTAATGGGGGCGGATGGATCGGTGTGGGGTAACTATAACGGGGCGGATGGATCAGTGTGGGGTAACTGTAATGGGGGCAGACGGATCGGTGTAGGGTAACTATAATGGGAGCGGACGGATCGGTGTGGGGTAACTAATGGGGGCGGACGGATCGGTGTAGGGTTCGGGTGCTGTTGTCCTCAGATATCTATGTGGGGGTCTTGTGATAATCCCATCACTATCCTCTTGTATTTCAGGGGTCGGGGACCTCAGACATTGCTCCTGTCCTTGCTCCGTGTTCATGTCTTCATGGTCCTGTCCCCGCAGGTGAAGCCGCCCTCAGTGAGTGGTCAGAGTGGTCCTCGTGTAGCCCCTGCCTCCCATCACCTCACAATCACTCCGGGACCCCCGCTCTCTTCTCGATTCAGCAGAGACATCGCTTGTGTCTCAGTGTGCAGAGCGGCTTCCCGTGGAGCGGAGCGCCCCCACAGTGTCGGGGGGAGATGACCGAGGAGAGACTGTGCCCGGACATCTGTAATGGTACGCACCCCGTCATCCTCACACATGGCCATGTGATTGTGGTGGTCCGCAGCAATACAACACTCCTTTCTACATCACAGATCTGTGTGTCTGGAGTCAGTGGGGGGAGTGGAGCCCCTGCCGGGAGCCCTGCAGCGGCGGCTTCCGCTCACGATGGCGTCATGTCCACCACCCTGTAGACAGCACAGGGTGTCCAGGACCGCGCTTCCAGTCTGAGAGCTGTAACACAGCGGCCTGTCCGGGTAAGTGCCGGGGTGCAAAGACGGCGTCATACCGACCTGCTCCTGGACGCCCCCTGCTGACCACTCTGTACCCCCAATCTGTAGGAGAGAATTGTGAGGATCGGGGGAAGGCGTTCAAGAATTCATGTGCCAACCAGTGTCCACGCGCCTGCGCCGACCTGTGGGACCACGTGGAGTGTCTGCAGGGCGAGTGCCGTACAGGTAGGAGAGCAGCTGGTATAAGGTGCCCCCCAATATATATCGTGCCTCCTCAATATATAACGTGCCCCCTCAATATATAAGGTGTCCCCTCAATATATGTGTCCCCTCAATATATGTGTCTCCTCAATATAAAAGGTGTCCCCCAATATATAAGGTGCCCCCCAATATATAAGGTGTCTCCTCAATATATAAGATGCCCCGCCAATATATAAGATGCCCCCCAATATATAAGGTGTCCCCCCAATAAATAAGGCGCCCCTCAATATATAAGGTGTCCCCTCAATATATAAGATGTCCCCCCAATATATAAGGTATCCCCCCCAATATATAAGGTGTCCCCTCAATATATAAGATTCCCCCCCAATATATAAGGCGCCCCTCAATATATAAGGTGTCCCCCCAATATATAAGGCGCCCCTCAATATATAAGGTATCCCCCCAATATATAAGGTGTCTCCTCAATATATAAGATGCCCCCCCAATATATAAGATGCCCCCCAATATATAAGGTGTCCCCCCAATATATAAGGCGCCCATCAATATATAAGATGTCCCCCAATATATAAGGTGTCCCCCCAATATATAAGGTGTCTCCTCAATATATAAGGTGTCTCCCAATATATAAGGTGTCCCCCCAATATATAAGGCGCCCCTCAATATATAAGGTGTCCCCTCAATATATAAGATGTTCCCCCAATATATAAGGCGCCCCTCAATATATAAGGTGTCCCCCCAATATATAAGGTGTCTCCTCAATATATAAGATGCCCCCCAATATATAAGGTGTCCCCCCAATATATAAGGCGCCCCTCAATATATAAGGTGTCCCCTCAATATATAAGATGTTCCCCCAATATATAAGGTGCCCCCCAATATATAAGGTGTGCCCCTCAATATATAAGGTGTGCCCCTCAATATATAAGGTGTGCCCCTCAATATATAAGGTGCCCCCCAATATATAAGGTGCCCCCCAATATATAAGGTGCCCCTCAATATATAACATGTTCCCCCAATATATAAGGTGTCTCCTCAATATATAAGGTATTCCCCCAATATATAAGGTGCCCCCCAATATATAAGGTGTGCCCCTCAATATATAAGGTGTGCCCCTCAATATATAAGGTGTGCCCCTCAATATATAAGGTGCCCCTCAATATATAAGGTGTCCCCTCAATATATAGCATGTCCCCCCAATATATAAGGTGTCTCCTCAATATATAAGGTATTCCCTCAATATATAAGGTGTCCCCTCAATATATAACATGTTCCCCCAATATATAAGGTATCCCCCCAATATATAAGGTGTCTCCTCAATATATAAGGTATTCCCTCAATATATAAGATGTCCCCTCAATATATAAGATGTCCCCCCAATATATAAGGTATCCCCCCAATATATAAGATGCCCCCCCAATATATAAGATGCCCCCCCAATATATAAGGTGTCTCCTCAATATATAAGGTGTCCCCCAATATATAAGGTGTCCCCCCAATATATAAGGTGTCTCCCAATATATAAGGTGTCCCCCCAATATATAAGGTGTCCCCCCAATATATAAGGTGTCTCCTCAATATATAAGGTGTCTCCCAATATATAAGATGCCCCCCAATATATTAGGTGTCCCCCCAATATATAAGGTGTCTCCTCAATATATAAGATGCCTCCCAATATATAAGGTGTCCCCCCAATATATAAGCCGCCCCTCAATATATAAGGTGTCCCCCCAATATATAAGGTGTCTCCTTAATATATAAGGTGTCCCCCCAATATATAAGGCGCCCCTCAATATATAAGATGTCCCCCAATATATAAGGTGTCTCCTCAATATATAAGATGCCTCCCAATATATAAGGTGTCCCCCCAATATATAAGATGCCTCCCAATATATAAGGTGTCTCCTCAATATATAAGATGCCTCCCAATATATAAGGTGTCCCCCCAATATATAAGGCGCCCCTCAATATATAAGATGTCCCCCAATATATAAGGTGTCTCCTCAATATATAAGATGCCTCCCAATATATAAGGTGTCCCCCCAATATATAAGGTGTCTCCTCAATATATAAGGTGTCCCCCCAATATATAAGGTGTCTCCTCAATATATAAGGTGTCTCCTCAATATATAAGGTGTCCCCCCAATATATAAGGTGTCTCCTCAATATATAAGGTGTCCCCCCAATATATAAGGTGTCTCCTCAATATATAAGGTGTCCCCCCAATATATAAGGTGTCCCCACAATATAAAAGGTGTCCCCCCAATATATAAGATGTCCCCCCAATATACAGGTGACACCAGCAGTTTCCATCCACTATATATAAAGACACATCTGATGTTTTTCTCAATATCTGACATGAAATCAGAATAAACCTTTCCCGCTTTAGGACAATTAGGATTTTACCATAATGTTTAATATTTGCCCAATGGCAGAATAATGAGAGCGAGAGAAGGTTTAAGGCATTTTTATTACTTACTGCAGAGTCAGAAGTTTCCATCCATCTCATTAGTATTTGGGACCATCGCCCTTAACCTGAATGACTTGGGTCACACGTCTGGGATCTCCTTCCACAGCTTCTCACTATAGTTGGTTGGAATTTGGGCCGATTCCTCCTGACTGGTGTACCTGATCCCGGTCTGTAGGTCGCCTTGCTCTGGTGTACCTGATCCAGGTTTGGAGGTCGTCTTGGTCTGGTGTACCTGATCCAGGTTTGGAGGTCGTCTTGCTCTGGTGTACCTGATCCAGGTCTGTAGGTTGCCTTGCTCTGGTGTACCTGATCCAGGTTTGGAGGTCGTCTTGGTCTGGTGTACCTGATCCAGGTTTGGAGGTCGTCTTGCTCTGGTGTACCTGATCCAGGTTTGGAGGTCGTCTTGCTCTGGTGTACCTGATCCAGGTCTGTAGGTCGCCTTGCTCTGGTGTAGCTGATCCAGGTGTGTAGGTCTTCTTGCTCTGGTGTACCTGATCCAGGTTTGGAGGTCGTCTTGCTCTGGTGTACCTGATCCCGGTCTGTAGGTCGTCTTGCTCTGGTGTACCTGATCCAGGTTTGGAGGTCGTCTTGCTCTGCTGTACCTGATCCAGGTCTGTAGGTCGCCTTGCTCTGGTGTACCTGATCCCGGTCTGTAGGTCGTCTTGCTCTGCTGTACCTGATCCAGGTTTGGAGGTCGTCTTGCTCTGCTGTACCTGATCCAGGTGTGTAGGTCGCCTTGCTCTGGTGTACCTGATCCAGGTTTGGAGGTAGTCTTGCTCTGGGGTACCTGATCCCGGTCTGTAGGTCGTCTTGCTCTGGTGTACCTGATCCAGGTTTGGAGGTCGTCTTGCTCTGCTGTACCTGATCCCGGTCTGTAGGTCGCCTTGCTCTGGTGTACCTGATCCAGGTCTGTAGGTCGTCTTGCTCTGGTGTACCTTATCCAGGTCTGTAGGTCGTCTTGCTCTGGTGTACCTGATCCAGGTTTGGAGGTCGTCTTGCTCTGGTGTACCTGATCCAGGTGTGTAGGTCGCCTTGCTCTGGTGTACCTGATCCAGGTTTGGAGGTAGTCTTGCTCTGGGGTACCTGATCCAGGTTTGGAGGTCGTCTTGCTCTGCTGTACCTGATCCCGGTCTGTAGGTCGCCTTGCTCTGGTGTACCTGATCCAGGTCTGTAGGTCGCCTTGCTCTGGTGTACCTGATCCAGGTCTGTAGGTCGCCTTGCTCTGGTGTACCTGATCCAGGTTTGGAGGTCGTCTTGCTCTGCTGTACCTGATCCCGGTCTGTAGGTCGCCTTGCTCTGGTGTACCTGATCCAGGTCTGTAGGTCGCCTTGCTCTGGTGTACCTGATCCAGGTCTGTAGGTCGCCTTGCTCTGGTGTACCTGATCCAGGTTTGGAGGTCGTCTTGCTCTGCTGTACCTGATCCAGGTTTGGAGGTCGCCTTGCTCTGGTGTACCTGATCCCGGTCTGTAGGTCGTCTTGCTCTGGTGTACCTGATCCCGGTCTGTAGGTTATCTTGCTCTGGTGTACCTGATCCAGGTTTGGAGGTAGTCTTGCTCTGGTGTACCTGATCCAGGTCTGTAGGTCGTCTTGCTCTGCTGTACCTGATCCAGGTTTGGAGGTCGTCTTGCTCTGCTGTACCTGATCCAGGTTTGGAGGTCGCCTTGCTCTGGTGTATCTGATCCAGGTCTGTAGGTCGTCTTGCTCTGGTGTACCTGATCCAGATTTGGAGGTCGTCTTGCTCTGGTGTACCTGATCCCTGTCTGTAGGTCGTCTTGCTCTGCTGTACCTGATCCAGGTGTTATGTTCTGCTACCAGAGCTAAGGAAAGAGAGGAGATCTGTCCCTACGATAGAACTCAGCTGAATCCCTACGATGTAACAGGGAACCTGATCCTGCGATCAGACCTGCTAAAGTCCTAAGCTAGTCTGTACGGAGACCTATAGATGTGGGGGAAGGAATCCCTACAAGTACTAAGGACTGGGAGGAAAATGGGACACCTCCTAACAGAAATAGTAGCAGACAGACGAACAAACAAAATATATAGAACATAGAGGTCCGTAGACCAAGCAAACTAACAGAGTTAGATACAGAGCACAGGCTAGCTAGAAAGTAGATATACAATGAAGTCCAGCAAAGCCAGAAGGGCGGAGCAGGATTAAATAGGCCAACAAGGTCTTGTGACCAGCAAAGGAAAAAACCTAAGAGCAAGGTTCTAACAGTACCCCCCCTTCTAAGAGGATCCTCCGGATCCCCTAGGACCAGGCTTATCAGGAAATCTCCTGTGAAACGCTCTGATAAGTCTGGACGCGGAAACATCATCTGACCTCACCCAAGAGTTATCCTCGGGTCCGAAACCTTTCCAGGCCACAAGATACTGCAAACTACCTCTATACCGTCTAGAGTTAAGGATGCGAGAAATTTCATATTCCCCGTCCTCCACTACCGGAGGAACAGAGGCAGAGGCGTCACCATCCGACACAACAGCTTTTTTTAACAGAGAGACATGAAATACCGGATTAATTCTCCAGGAGGTAGGAACCTCCAACCTAACAGCAGATTGGTTGACAACCTGAAGCACCTTAAAGGGCCCTACAAACTTGGGACCCAATTTCTTAGAAGGAATCCTCAACCGCAGATTCCTAGAGGACAACCAGACCATGTCACCAACAGCGAACAAAACCTCCTGTCGTTTCCTATCAAAGTAGTCTTTAGATTTTCTGTTGGCCTCCTGAAGATTACCACGCACATCCGTCCAAACTCTCTCCAAATCACCGGAAAAATTCTCCTCCTCAGGCACGGCAGATCCCAACTTGGAGAACGACCCAAACGACGGATGTCTCCCAGAACAACAAAAAAAAGGCGAACAACCAGCAGAAGAAGATGTATGATTGTTCAGAGCAAATTCAGCAAGTGGCAGAAACTCAGACCACCCCTCTTGATTGTCTGCCACAAAACAACGCAAGAACTGCTCAACATCCTGGTTTTTCCTTTCTGTCTGGCCATTAGATTCAGGATGATATCCGGACGAGAACGACAGATGAACTCCCAACCTGTCACAAAAGGCACGCCAAAAACGAGCCACGAACTGAGGACCCCTATCAGAAACAATGTCAGTAGGAACGCCATGAAGTCTGACAATTTCCTTGACAAAGGCCTTAGTGAGAGTTTTAGCGCAGGGCAGTTTGACAAAGGGAACCAAGTGACACATCTTGCTAAAACGGTCCACGACCACCCAGATGACAGTAAAACCCTCAGAGGGGGGAAGGTCAGTTATAAAGTCCATAGCCAAATGTGTCCAAGGAGCACTGGGAACCTCCAAAGGACAAAGCAACCCCGCAGCAGGAGTATGTGAGGACTTAGATCTAGCACATATAGTACATTGGCGCACCCACTTAATGACTTCCTTCTGCCATCCAGGCCACCAAAAACTGCGACCCACCAGTCTCTTGGTCTCAGAGATTCCGGGATGACCTGCCAACCGAGATTCGTGACACTCAACAAACAAATCTGTCCTAAAGGTCCCAGGCACAAACAACCTCCCATGAGGAGTGTTAGAAGGGGCATTCTCCTGTGCCTTAAGAATCTCATCTTCCAAAACGGAGTCCAAAGCAGCTATCACAACACCTTCCTGTAAAATGTTCTCCTCTTTCTCAGCACCGACTATGGGAGAAAAACTGCGAGACAAGGCATCCGCCTTAACATTCTTAGTACCAGGGATGTAAGTAACGGAGAAATTAAACCGCAAGAAAAACAGTGCCCACCTAGCCTGACGGGCATTCAGGCGCTTGGCAGCATCAAGATATATCAGATTTTTATGATCCGTAAGAACCTGAACGGGAAATTCCGCACCTTCCAAGAAGTGGCGCCAGTGTTCAAATGCGAGTTTAATAGCCAATAATTCCCGATTACCAATATCGTAATTCAGTTCAGTCTCCGAAAATTTTTTTGAAAAAAAGGCACAGGGATGTAATCCATCCCCGTTATCCTGAGACAATACTGCGCCAACCCCCACAGAGGAAGCATCAACCTCAACCAAAAACGGCTTAGTCACATCAGGCTGCATAAGGATGGGAGCAGAGGTGAACCTCTCCTTGAGATACACAAAAGCTTCAATGGCCTCAGAAGTCCACTGAACCGCATCAGCACCTTTCCTGGTGAGATCGGTCAGAGGTTTGACAATACTAGAAAATTTTTTTATGAATTTTCTGTAATAATTGGCGAAACCTAAAAACCTCTGTATCGATTTCAAACCAATAGGCCTAGGCCATTCCTGCACAGCCTGAACCTTAACCGGGTCCATCTCAAAGCCCTCGCTGGAGATAATGTAGCCCAAAAAACTAATTCTCTGTACAGCGAACTCACATTTCTCCAGCTTAGCAAAAAGCGAATTGTCCATTAATAACTGTAATACCTCACGTACGCTCCGCCAATGAGACTCCAGATCCGGCGAATAAATCAAAATGTCATCCAAATACACAACCACATTTTTGCCGATCAAAGGTCTAAGGATGTCATTAATAAGATTCTGAAAAAATGCTGGAGCATTGGTAAGACCAAAAGGCATAACCAGATTCTCAAAATGACCCACAGGAGTGTTAAAAGCAGTCTTCCATTCATCACCCTCCTTCATGCGCAACAGATTGTATGCCCCCTTAAGGTCAATTTTAGAGAACCACTTGGCCCCCAATAACTGGTTAAACAGATCAGGAATCAATGGCAGTGGGTAAGGATTGCGTACAGTAATTTTGTTAATCTCACGAAAATCCAGACAAGGACGTAAACCGCCGTCCTTTTTTTTTACAAAAAAAAATCCAACCGCCACAGGAGACTTAGAGGGCCTAATGTGACCGGCGGCCAAACTTGTCTGTATGTATTCCTCCAAAGCCTTCCTCTCAGGAATAGTAAGGTTAAATAAACGACTTTTAGGAAGAGTCGCTCCAGGGACAAATTCAATAGAACAATCATAGTCTCTATGGGGAGGCAAAACCTGCGATTCCTTCTCAGAAAAAACTCTCCAAAAATCCTGAATAGGAACAGGCAATTCTCCCCTATCCAAAGCTGCAATACGCCCGTTACAACACTTGTCATAACATTTATGGCTCCAGGATTTAATTTCACTGGTAGACCAATCCAGTACAGGATTGTGAAATTTTATCCAGGGCAATCCCAATATTACTGGAGAAGGCAAGTTATTCAACACTACCAAATCCAAATTCTCATGGTGAACACCATTAATAGTGAGAGGAAATTCACAGACCTTGAGAGTAATATTCTTCAAAGGGGAACCATCCACAGAAACCACAGCAATGGGGGATGATAAAGGTTCGGGTTTTAAATTGAGTCTTTCCACGAATCCCCCATCAATTACATTCAGAGTAGACCCACAATCAACAAACACCCGAAATTCCATTAATTTTTCCTGAGCAATCGTGGAAGCAGCTAAAAATACACCCTTGGAATTTAAACAGGCAATACGGGCGTGACTGACCATTTTTTTTTCTTTCTTCATACGAAGCTCACAGCCTTTAATCAAATGACCAGATTTTCCGCAATAGAAACACAAGCCTTCCGAAAAACGACGGTCTTTTTCTTGAGAGCGAGGTGCCACCGATCCAATCTCCATCGGTTCACCACTGTTAGTACACACATTCTCATAACCAGAAACTGACATAGCAGAGGATTTGCTCTCATTAACCCTTGCACGCAGTCTCCTATCCACCCGTATAGCTAATTGCATAGCCTGTTGCAAATCTTCAGGTGTAGGATAAGCAATTAGCAGGTCTTTAACCCTTTCATTGAGCCCAGCAAGAAATAGACTTTTCAGAGCAGAATCGTTCCACCCTGTTTGAGTAGACCAACGACGGAAATGAGTACAATATTTTTCCACATTACCTGATCCCTGTTTCAAACGTCTCAACTCAGTCTCAGCTGATGCGACACGGTCAGGATCATCATATAATAGTCCCAAAGCAGAAAAAAAACTATCCACTGATCTGAAGCATGTATCACTAGGTTGCAAAGAAAAGGCCCACTCCTGAGGCTCTTTGCGCAAAAGTGACATTATGAACCCTATGCGCTGGGATTCATCCCCAGAGGACTTGGGTCTCAAACGAAAATACAATAAGCAAGCATTTATAAATGAAAAAAATTCTCGGTGTTCACCAAAAAATAAATCCGGCAAACATACCTTAGGCTCCAAGAAATGTGCTCCAGGACAGTTACTCACGTGCTGACGGAGCTCGGCCACCTCCAGAGAGATTCCCTGCAGGCGATGAGCCAAATCCTGAACCGACACCATGATGGAACAGAAAAATCTTTCCTTAGAGAATTTGCAGGCTGGACTTACTGTTATGTTCTGCTACCAGAGCTAAGGAAAGAGAGGAGATCTGTCCCTACGATAGAACTCAGCTGAATCCCTACGATGTAACAGGGAACCTGATCCTGCGATCAGACCTGCTAAAGTCCTAAGCTAGTCTGTACGGAGACCTATAGATGTGGGGGAAGGAATCCCTACAAGTACTAAGGACTGGGAGGAATATGGGACACCTCCTAACAGAAAAAGTAGCAGACAGACGAACAAACAAAATATATAGAACACTGAGGTCCGTAGACCAAGCAAACTAACAGAGTTAGATACAGAGCACAGGCTAGCTAGAAAGTAGTTATACAATGAAGTCCAGCAAAGCCAGAAGGGCGGAGCAGGATTAAATAGGCCAACAAGGTCATGTGACCAGCAAAGGAAAAAACCTAAGAGCAAGGTTCTAACACCAGGTTTGGCGGTCGTCTTGCTCTGGTGTACCTGATCCAGGTCTGTAGGTCGTCTTGCTCTGCTGTACCTGATCCAGGTTTGGAGGTCGCCTTGCTCTGGTGTACCTGATCCCTGTCTGTAGGTCGTCTTGCTCTGGTGTACCTGATCCAGGTGTGTAGGTCTCCTTGCTCTGCTGTACCTGATCCAGGTTTGGAGGTCGCCTTGCTCTGGTGTACCTGATCCCTGTCTGTAGGTCGTCTTGCTCTGCTGTACCTGATCCCGGTCTGTAGGTCGCCTTGCTCTGGTGTACCTGATCCAGGTCTGTAGGTCACCTTGCTCTGGTGTACCTGATCCAGGTCTGTAGGTCGCCTTGCTCTGGTGTACCTGATCCAGGTTTGGAGGTCGTCTTGCTCTGCTGTACCTGATCCAGGTTTGGAGGTCGCCTTGCTCTGGTGTACCTGATCCCGGTCTGTAGGTCGTCTTGCTCTGGTGTACCTGATCCCTGTTAGAACCTTGCTGTTAGGTTTTTTTTCCTTTGCTGGTCACATGACCTTGTTGGCCTATTTAATCCTGCTCCGCCCTTCTGGCTTTGCTGGACTTCATTGTATATCTACTTTCTAGCTAGCCTGTGCTCTGTATCTAACTCTGTTAGTTTGCTTGGTCTACGGACCTCTATGTTCTATCTATTTTGTTTGTTCGTCTGTCTGCTACTATTTCTGTTAGGAGGTGTCCCATATTCCTCCCAGTCCTTAGTACTTGTAGGGATTCCCTCCCCACATCTATAGGTCTCCGTACAGACTAGATTAGGACTTTAGCAGGTCTGATCGCAGGATCAGGTTCCCTGTTACATCGTAGGGATTCAGCTGAGTCCTATAGTAGGGACAGATCTCCTCTCTTTCCTTAGCTTTGGTAGCAGAACATAACAGTAAGTCCAGCCTGCAAATTCTCTAAGGAAAGATTTTTTTTTTTTGTTCCATCATGGTGTCGGTTCAGGATTTGGCTAAACACCTGCAGGGACTCTCTCTGGAAGTGGCCGAGCTCCGTCAGCACGTGAGTAACTGTCCTGGAGCATATTTCTTGGAGCCTAAGGTATGTTTGCCGGATTTATTTTTTGGTGAACATCGAGAATTTTTTTCATTTAAAAATGCTTGCTTATTGTATTTTCGTTTGAGACCCAAGTCCTCTGGGGATGAATCCCAGCGCGTAGGGTTCATAATGTCACTTTTGCGCAAAGAGCCTCAGGAGTGGGCCTTTTCTTTGCAACCTAGTGATACATGCTTCAGATCAGTGGATAGTTTTTTTTCTGCTTTAGGACTATTATATGATGATCCTGACCGTGTGGCATCAGCTGAGACTGAGTTGAGACGTTTAAAACAAGGATCAGGTAATGTCGAAAAATATTGTACTCATTTTCGTCGTTGGTCCACTCAAACAGGGTGGAACGATTCTGCTCTGAAAAGTCTATTTCTTGCTGGGCTCAGTGAAAGGGTTAAAGACCTGCTAATTGCTTATCCTACACCTGAGGATTTGCAACAGGCTATTCAATTAGCTATACGGGTGGATAGAAGACTGCGTGCTAGGGTTAATGAGAGCAAATCCTCTGCTATGTCAGTTTCTGGTTATGATAATGTGTGTACTAACAGGGGTGAACCGATGGAGATTGGATCGGTGGCACCTCGCTCTCAAGAAAAAGACCGTAGATTTTTTGAAGGCTTGTGTTTCTATTGCGGAAAATCTGGTCATTTGATTAAAGGCTGTGAGCTTCGTATGAAGAAAGAAAAAAAAATGGTCAGTCACGCCCGTATTGCCTGTTTAAATTCCAAGGGTATATTTTTAGCTGCTTCCACGATTGCTCAGGAAAAATTAATGGAATTTCGGGTGTTTGTTGATTGCGGGTCTACACTGAATGTAATTGATGGGGGATTCGTGGAAAAACTCAATTTAAAACCTGAACCTTTATCATCCCCCATTGCTGTGGTTTCTGTGGATGGTTCCCCTTTGAAGAATATTACTCTCAAGGTCAGTGAATTTCCTCTCACTATTAATGGTGTTCACCATGAGAAATTGGATTTGGTAGTGTTGAATAACTTGCCTTCTCCAGTAATATTGGGTTTGCCCTGGTTAAAATTTCACAATCCTGTACTGGATTGGTCTACCAGTGAAATTAAATCCTGGAGCCATAAATGTTATGACAAGTGTTGTAACGGGCGTATTACAGCTTTGGATAGGGGAGAATTGCCTGTTCCTATTCAGGATTTTTGGAGAGTTTTTTCTGAGAAGGAATCGCAGGTTTTGCCTCCCCATAGAGACTATGATTGTTCTATTGAATTTGTCCCTGGAGCGACTCTTCCTAAAAGTCGTTTATTTAACCTTACTATTCCTGAGAGGAAGGCTTTGGAGGAATACATACAGACAAGTTTGGCCGCCGGTCACATTAGGCCTTCTAAGTCTCCTGTGGCGGTTGGATTTTTTTTTGTAAAAAAAAAGGACGGCGGTTTACGTCCTTGTCTGGATTTTCGTGAGATTAACAAAATTACTGTACGCAATCCTTACCCACTGCCATTGATTCCTGATCTGTTTAACCAGTTAATGGGGGCCAAGTGGTTCTCTAAAATTGACCTTAAGGGGGCATACAATCTGTTGCGCATGAAGGAGGGTGATGAATGGAAGACTGCTTTTAACACTCCTGTGGGTCATTTTGAGAACCTGGTTATGCCTTTTGGTCTTACTAATGCTCCTGCATTTTTTCAGAATCTGATTAATGACATCCTTAGACCTTTGATCGGTAAAAATGTGGTTGTGTATTTGGATGACATTTTGATTTATTCGCCGGATCTGGAGTCTCATTGGCGGAGCGTGCGTGAGGTATTACAGTTATTAATGGACAATTCGCTTTTTGCTAAGCTGGAGAAATGTGAGTTCTCTGTACAGAGAATTAGTTTTTTGGGCTACATTATCTCCAGCGAAGGTTTTGAGATGGATCCGGTTAAGGTTCAGGCGGTTCAGGAATGGCCTAGGCCTATTGGTTTGAAATCGATACAGAGGTTTTTGGGTTTCGCCAATTACTACAGAAAATTCATAAAAAATTTTTCTAGTATTGTCAAACCTCTGACTGATCTCACCAGGAAAGGTGCTGATGCGGTTCAGTGGTCTTCTGAGGCCATTGAAGCTTTTGTGTATCTCAAGGAGAGGTTCACCTCTGCTCCCATCCTTATGCAGCCTGATGTTACTAGGCCGTTTTTGGTTGAGGTTGATGCTTCCTCTGTGGGGGTTGGCGCAGTATTGTCTCAGGATAACGGGGATGGATTACATCCCTGTGCCTTTTTTTTCAAAAAAATTTTCGGAGACTGAACTGAATTACGATATTGGTAATCGGGAATTATTGGCTATTAAACTCGCATTTGAACACTGGCGCCACTTCTTGGAAGGTGCGGAATTTCCCGTTCAGGTTCTTACGGATCATAAAAATCTGATATATCTTGATGCTGCCAAGCGCCTGAATGCCCGTCAGGCTAGGTGGGCACTGTTTTTCTCGCGGTTTAATTTCTCCGTTACTTACATCCCTGGTACTAAGAATGTTAAGGCGGATGCCTTGTCTCGCAGTTTTTCTCCCATAGTCGGTGCTGAGAAAGAGGAGAACATTTTACAAGAAGGTGTTGTGATAGCTGCTTTAGACTCCGTTTTGGAAGATGAGATTCTTAAAGCTCAGGAGAATGCCCCATCTAACACTCCTCATGGGAGGTTGTTTGTGCCTGGGACCTTTAGGAGAGATTTGTTTGTTGAGTGTCACGAATCTCGGTTGGAAGGTCATCCCGGAATCTCTGAGACCAAGAGACTGGTGGGTCGCAGTTTTTGGTGGCCTGGATGGCAGAAGGAAGTCATTAAGTGGGTGCGCCAATGTACTATATGTGCTAGATCTAAGTCCTCACATACTCCTGCTGCGGGGTTACTTTGTCCTTTGGAGGTCCCCAGTGCTCCTTGGACACATTTGGCTATGGACTTTATAACTGACCTTCCCCCCTCTGAGGGTTTTACTGTCATCTGGGTGGTCGTGGACCGTTTTAGCAAGATGTGTCACTTGGTTCCCTTCGTCAAACTGCCCTGCGCTAAAACTCTCGCTAAGGCCTTTGTCAAGGAAATTGTCAGACTTCATGGCGTTCCTACTGACATTGTTTCTGATAGGGGTCCTCAGTTCGTGGCTCGTTTTTGGCGTGCCTTTTGTGACAGGTTGGGAATTCATTTGTCGTTTTCGTCCGGATATCATCCTGAATCTAATGGCCAGACAGAAAGGAAAAACCAGGATGTTGAGCAGTTCTTGCGTTGTTTTGTGGCAGACAATCAAGAGGGGTGGTCTGAGTTTCTGCCACTTGCCGAATTTGCTCTGAACAATCATACATCTTCTTCTGCTGGTTGTTCGCCTTTTTTTTGTTGTTCTGGGAGACATCCGTCGTTTGGGTCGTTCTCCAAGTTGGGATCTGCCGTGCCTGAGGAGGAGAATTTTTCCGGTGATTTGGAAAGAGTTTGGACGGATGTGCGTGGTAATCTTCAGGAGGCCAACAGAAAATCTAAAGACTACTTTGATAGGAAACGACAGGAGGTTTTGTTCGCTGTTGGTGACATGGTTTGGTTGTCCTCTAGGAATCTGCGGTTGAGGATTCCTTCTAAGAAATTGGGTCCCAAGTTTGTAGGGCCCTTTAAGGTGCTTCAGGTTGTCAACCAATCTGCTGTTAGGTTGGAGGTTCCTACCTCCTGGAGAATTAATCCGGTCTTTCATGTCTCTCTGTTAAAAAAAGCTGTTGTGTCGGATGGTGACGCCTCTGCCTCTGTTCCTCCGGTGGTGGAGGACGGGGAATATGAAATTTCTCGCATCCTTGACTCTAGACGGTATAGAGGTAGTTTGCAGTATCTTGTGGCCTGGAAAGGTTTCGGACCCGAGGATAACTCTTGGGTGAGGTCAGATGATGTTTCCGCGTCCAGACTTATCAGAGCGTTTCACAGGAGATTTCCTGATAAGCCTGGTCCTAGGGGATCCGGAGGATCCTCTTAGAAGGGGGGGTACTGTTAGAACCTTGCTGTTAGGTTTTTTTTCCTTTGCTGGTCACATGACCTTGTTGGCCTATTTAATCCTGCTCCGCCCTTCTGGCTTTGCTGGACTTCATTGTATATCTACTTTCTAGCTAGCCTGTGCTCTGTATCTAGCTCTGTTAGTTTGCTTGGTCTACAGACCTCTATGTTCTATATATTTTGTTTGTTCGTCTGTCTGCTACTATTTCTGTTAGGAGGTGTCCCATATTCCTCCCAGTCCTTAGTACTTGTAGGGATTCCTTCCCCCACATCTATAGGTCTCCGTACAGACTAGATTAGGACTTTAACAGGTCTGATCGCAGGATCAGGTTCCCTGTTACATCGTAGGGATTCAGCTGAGTCCTATAGTAGGGACAGATCTCCTCTCTTTCCTTAGCTTTGGTAGCAGAACATAACAATCCCGGTCTGTAGGTTGTCTTGCTCTGGTGTACCTGATCCAGGTCTGTAGGTCGTCTTGCTCTGCTGTACCTGATCCAGGTTTGGAGGTCGTCTTGCTCTGCTGTACCTGATCCAGGTTTGGAGGTCGCCTTGCTCTGGTGTACCTGATCCCTGTCTGTAGGTCTCCTTGCTCTGCTGTACCTGATCCAGGTTTGGAGGTCGCCTTGCTCTGGTGTACCTGATCCCTGTCTGTAGGTCGTCTTGCTCTGCTGTACCTGATCCAGGTTTGGAGGTCGTCTTGCTCGGCGCTCGCAGCCTTTTCAGCTTTGCCCATAAATTTTCAATAGGATTCAGATCAGAGCTTTGTGATGGCCGCTCCAGAACATTGACTTTGTTATCCTTAAGCCACTTTGTTACTATTTTGGCCGTATGCTTCAGGTCATTGTCCATTTGGAAGACCCCAAGAAAAGAAAAGCCACGCTATAAATAGGGATCATCATATGAAATGTGAAAAAACATATAATTTTATTAACAAAAACTGTAAAAACAATTTAAAAAAAAATGAAAACTGTCCTACAAGACTGGAAGAAGCCCGCAACAATAGGGTAAGAAGTGCCGGGTAAATATACACGCTCAATAACAATAGATAAATGGTCCAGAAAAATATAATAAAGAAGAATAACATCTAATCATAAACTTATACTAGTAAGTGCTCCATAAATAAATGAGAACCACAGGTACGTCCAATGATGAGAATAATATAGTCACACTGGGAGAGTCCATACATAAGTGCCGGAAGTGCTGGATAATCAATGCAGAGATCAAACCCTGTAGAAAGGGAGCAAAAAACTCCTGCTAAGACCTGAGGTAAGTGTGTATGAGGAGTGAGCCAAGGAAAGGTGTAAAGTACCCAGGACCATAGAGAATGCAGATAGAACAGGCAGGGCACACCGCCCAACGCGCGTTGCCACCGCGTGGCTTCCTCAGGGGCTTGTGGGTGAGCTCTCACAGTCCGCAGTGTATATATATATATATATATCAGAATAATCAGTAAGATCAGCTGTTCGGACCTACCAGAGAGTAAGCGTAAGGATCATAAAGGCGAACCGGCGCCTGCGCCGCAGGACCGGAAGTGGATGTAAGCGTGTGATGCTGAGACCAAGGACAGGCCGTAATATCATGAGACTTTGAGCGCACATGCGCCAAAAGTCAGTTTAACAGAGTGAATTACCCTGAATATAGCGCATGCTCCAATGCTGTCCACAAGGCGGCGCAAACAGGGACACAGGGTCCGCAAGGCAGCGCACACAAGGACCAAGGGAAGATATGTACACTGCTCAAAACAATAAAGGGACCCCTAAAATCCCCCCTCCTAGATGTGAATGAATGAAATCTTCTCATTGAATACTTTGTTCTGTAGAAGCTGAATGTGCTGACAACAAAATCACCCAAAAATCATCAATGGAAATCACATTTATTAACCAATGGAGGCCTGGATGTGGAGTCACCCCCAAAATTACAGTGGAAAAACACCCTACAGGCTGATCCAACTGTGATGTAATGTCCTTAAAACAAGTCACAATGAGGCTGAGTATTGTGTGTGGCCTCCACGTGCCTGTATGACCTCCCTACAACGCCTGGGCATGCTCCTGATGAGGCTGAGTATTGTGTGTGGCCTCCACGTGCCTGTATGACCTCCCTACAACGCCTGGGCATGCTCCTGATGAGGCTCAGTATTGTGTGTGGCCTCCACGTGCCTGTATGACCCCCTACAACGCCTGGGCATGCTCCTGATGAGGCTGAGTATTGTGTGTGGCCTCCATGTGCCTGTATGACCTCCCTACAACGCCTGGGCATGCTCCTGATGAGGCTGAGTATTGTGTGTGGCCTCCATGTGCCTGTATGACCTCCCTACAACGCCTGGGCATGCTCCTGATGAGGCTGAGTATTGTGTGTGGCCTCCACGTGCCTGTATGACCTCCCTACAACGCCTGGGCATGCTCCTGATGAGGCTGAGTATTGTGTGTGGACTCCACGTGCCTGTATAATCTCCCTACAACGCCTGGGCATGCTCCTGATGAGGCTGAGTATTATATGTGGCCTCCACGTGCCTGTATGACCTCCCTACAACGCCTGGGCATGCTCCTGATGAGCCTGAGTATTGTGTGCGGCCTCCACGTGCCTGTATGACCTCCCTACAACGCCTGGGCATGCTCCTGATGAGGCTGAGTATTGTGTGTGGCCTCCACGTGCCTGTATGACCTCCCTACAACGCCTGGGCATGCTCCTGATGAGGCTGAGTATTGTGTGTGGCCTCCACGTGCCTGTATGACCTCCCTACAACGCCTGGGCATGCTCCTGATGAGGCTGAGTATTGTGTGTGGACTCCACGTGCCTGTATGACCTCCCTACAACGCCTGGGCATGCTCCTGATGAGGCTGAGTATTGTGTGTGGCCTCCACGTGCCTGTATGACCTCCCTACAACGCCTGGGCATGCTCCTGATGAGGCTGAGTATTGTGTGTGGCCTCCATGTGCCTGTATGACCTCCCTACAACGCCTGGGCCTGCTCCTGATGAGGCTGAGTATTGTGTGTGGCCTCCATGTGCCTGTATGACCTCCCTACAACGCCTGGGCATGCTCCTGATGAGGCTGAGTATTGTGTGTGGCCTCCATGTGCCTGTATGACCTCCCTACAACGCCTGGGCATGCTCCTGATGAGGCTGAGTATTGTGTGTGGCCTCCATGTGCCTGTATGACCTCCCTACAACGCCTGGGCATGCTCCTGATGAGGCTGAGTATTGTGTGTGGACTCCACGTGCCTGTATAATCTCCCTACAACGCCTGGGCATGCTCCTGATGAGCCTGAGTATTGTGTGCGGCCTCCACGTGCCTGTATTGTAGCACCCTGAGGATTCGGCTGCTACAGGGGTATTGCACCTCAACCCAGAGGTGTGATATTCCACTCCCGGGTAAGGATGGAGTGTGGAACTGAGCTCGGTAGGCTGCATGCACTACACACATCCTATTTCCGAGGAACAGGCCGACGGTACTCCCACTTAGAAATGTGCAGGTACGACCGAGTCTGTTCCTGGCTGGAGTGGGAGGGGGGTGGTACATCCCAAGTAGTGTAGGGGCAGATAGGGGGAGCAGCCTGGGTAAAGATAGGAGCTCATTGGGTGCTGGTCGCCTGAGCTCACACATAGAGGGAGTATATAAGGTGGGCACCATCTTAGATCAGGGTCAGTCAGTCTGTCAGCCTTTGCAGAGGAGTCACAGGAAGAGGAGCAGAGCAGATCCAGAGAGAGAGAGGAGAAAGAAAGAGAGACCCAGAGGGGGAAGCAGAAGAGAGGACTCTAAGACCCCAAATTCAAACAACGGGTGAAGAGCCGGCATTAGGGTACCGGAACCCAAGCTGGTGGGGGCAAAAACACACCCCAGCCAGAGACCGGAGGCCGTGGGCAGCGTCTGCCACGGCCACCCACCACATCCACCACGAAGGCATACCACGTGGAGGGTCAGGGAACCCAAGGCCAAGGGTCACCCAACAGAAGGCCCGAGGGAGCTGGACCTGGGTGGATCACTAGTGGGGACGGCCAGAGAAAGGACAGAAGGAGAGCTCAGGGTCACGCTCCGGACTCGCTTGGGGGTTGGCTGGATCCAGGACCTGGTGGACGCAGCACGGCTCGGGAGGTCACTTGAAGCTGGAGTGACCGGAACATCAGCAGTGAGTAAATACCCTAAACTGCACAACCCGACTCTGTCTTCATTTAACACCTATGCTGCACCACCACAACCCCCATCCTCTGCACCTGACCCCCTGAGGCTATACCCCACGCGTTGGGGGTTATACCATCACAAGCTGCACCTACACCATCAGCCTCAGCGGACCCTGCTGCAGCGGCGGCCATAGTGACCGCGACACAACGGGTGGCGTAGTCGACAATAAAGAACTTATAACATCTGTAGGACTGCCACATACAACTGAGTTTGACACCCTGGGCACGGACCGGGTCACAGCCACTCGGAAGACTACAACTCCCATCTGATCCGGCTCCGGATATTCCCCCTAAAGAATATGGCCCAGGGGGCGCGTCAACTTTGGCGTAGTCGGCAGGATTACGTGCCCGCAACACCCGGGTACTGCGTGCCTGAAGAAAAGTGCGAGTTTACCTCAAAAAGAAGTCTCCTGCCGGTTCCGGAGGGTCCCCGCCATCGGACTCCATCACCAGTCGATTCCAGCCGGTTGTCCGCCATTAACAGCTTTTTCCCGCCATCTGCAGAGTTTCCCGCCACTGGGAAGCGATTCCCGCCATTTCCAAAGGTTTCCCGCCTTGTCAGAGCGGACGCCATTATGGGCGTGCCAGAGGGTGGCGAGAGGCCACCTCCCATCGTGGGCCAGGACCGAAAATGGCGCCAAAAGTGGAAACCGCCCCCACCAACAGAGACTGTGATGCTAGAGGTGTCTGTCAGCGTGAAAGAACAGCCCCTGGAGCTGACAGTCACCAAGTGGCCCCGGGACCGCCCTCGAGGTGGGAGGAGACGAAAGGAGAGAGCAAAGATGGGTGCCGCCTGGAGCAGTCTAGAGCGAGCGCACCCGGAGGCAAGAAGCCTGGAGAAGAATATCGGAGGAGCTTACCCGGAGATGGCGAGAAAGCAGAGCAGCACCGGCCCGTTGGCCAGGAGCCTGCTAGAAACAGAAGAGGGAGAGCAGAGCAGCACCGGCCCGCTGGCCAGGAGCCTGCTGGAGACAACAGGAGGAGAGCAGAGCAGCACCGACCCGTTGGTCAGGAGCCTGCTGGAAGCAACGACCCCACTAGGCCTAGTGGAGGTCCTAACACAGCTCCCCCGAGACCGGGAGTGTGCTCAGACCGCTCTGGAGGGCCTCGCAAGGAGGATGGCCCGGGTGCAGCGAGAGACGTTGGCGGAGTGGAGCCGAGAGATGGCCCAGCAGATCGAGACCTGTCAGCGGAGCACGCCACCCAAGACGAGGAGACCGACCGCCTCTGAGGATGGCGCGGGAGGACTGAAGGCCGGAGACGGCGCCGAGAAGGGAGCCGAACGAGTGGAGGCAGGTAAAGGGGACGTCTATACCCCAAACCGGGAAACCGCGTACCTGCCCCAGCTCCCCGTCGCAGAGCCCGAAGTCTATCCTGCCGTGCCCGTCGCTGCAACGTCACCGCCGCAGACTAGGCCTCAAACGGGAGCCGCGACCCCTGTGACGTCACACGCCTCGACCCCGAGCGTGACCAAGCAGGAAGTACCACCAGCCTGGTCGCAAGGCCTAGTACCCCCGGGCGCCGCAATACCAACAGCGCCCCCTACCTCCGCGGAGCCCCCGGCCTGGTCGCAGGGCCAAGTAGCCCAGGGCGCCGCCGTCCTTACGGTGCCCTTCACCTTCCAGATACCCCAGGCCTGGCCGCAAGGCCCGGGCAACCCGGGCGCTAACACCACCGCGCCCATAAGACCTAAAGTGCCGCATCTGGGAGAGGACCTGTACGCCCAGCATACGTGCCCGGATGGGCAGCCATTTATATGGCCACCGGAGTTCCACCATCCCGACTCCGGAGAGAGAGACCCCTGGATGAACCCCTGATCCCGGCTCCAAAGCCTGTAAGGAGGATCTCGCCCCCGCTAGCAGAAGCGCAGTTCGAGTGGGACCCCACCGGAGAAGATCTCATGGGGTTCACTCAAGAGACTCGGGCAGCTGCAGCGGAGCGTGCTGAGTGCTGCCGCCAACAGCTCGAGGACTTTGAGAGGGAGCGGAGAGAGAGGCGGGTCCGGGAACAGCAAGCTCAAGTAAGGAGCGCGGAGCAGAAGAGCCGGGCCAGGAGAGACCCCCGTGCAGCGCATAGTCCCCGCACCACCGGGACTGTGATAAAGTTTAACATGCAGCATGGGTGGGGCTTCATCCGAGACCACCGCACCCTAGGCGACGTCTTCGTGACCAGGAGAGACGTTGAGTCCCACCTACCGGAGGGACACAGAGGTCGTGACCTTTACATCGGGGACGAGGTCACCTTCACCCGGCACAAGTGTGCCAAAGGACCCTACGCCCTCCATGTGCATCGTCTGACGGAGGAAGAGCTGCGGTGTGAGGAGGAAGAACAAGAGGACCCGGACGGGTCTGAAACTAGAGCCAAAGGTAACAATAAAGAAAGAGCAGGAGGACGCCGTCGTTAAGTACAGCGAAGCAGGAGCTGTATATAGTTGCCCGTCGGGGCACAGTAAACTGAAACTGTTACTGTTGCTAATGTAGTCCCCGTTGGGACCAGCAAGTGTGAACTGTTACCCGTTTAACCCCTAAATCCCACTGACCGAGGACTGAGAGCGGTCATTCCTCCCCAATACCTGGCCGAGGACTGAGAGCGGCCACTACCCCCTGTATATAGTTGCGCGTCCTAAAGCGCCCCCTACCGGTTTTTAGGAAAACCAGTTTTCCAGAGAGACTGTCGCACTTTACCCGGTCACACGTTGCACAGTGACCGGAGGAGGAGCCAGAGGCGACGAGAATGTTTTATGCTGCTAATATATGATGTTTTATTATGTTTATGTTTATGCAAAAATTTGTATGTTTTGGTGTTGTTTTTATCTTACAGCCCGAGGACGTGCTGTGATTTACCAGGGGGGAATGTAGCACCCTGAGGATTCGGCTGCTACAGGGGTATTGCACCTCAACCCAGAGGTGTGATATTCCACTCCCGGGTAAGGATGGAGTGTGGAACTGAGCTCGGTAGGCTGCATGCACTACACACATCCCATTTCCGAGGAACAGGCCGACGGTACTCCCACTTAGAAATGTGCAGGTACGACCGAGTCTGTTCCTGGCTGGAGTGGGAGGGGGGTGGTACATCCCAAGTAGTGTAGGGGCAGATAGGGGGAGCAGCCTGGGTAAAGATAGGAGCTCATTGGGTGCTGGTCGCCTGAGCTCACACATAGAGGGAGTATATAAGGTGGGCACCATCTTAGATCAGGGTCAGTCAGTCTGTCAGCCTTTGCAGAGGAGTCACAGGAAGAGGAGCAGAGCAGATCCAGAGAGAGAGAGGAGAAAGAAAGAGAGACCCAGAGGGGGAAGCAGAAGAGAGGACTCTAAGACCCCAAATTCAAACAACGGGTGAAGAGCCGGCATTAGGGTACCGGAACCCAAGCTGGTGGGGGCAAAAACACACCCCAGCCAGAGACCGGAGGCCGTGGGCAGCGTCTGCCACGGCCACCCACCACATCCACCACGAAGGCATACCACGTGGAGGGTCAGGGAACCCAAGGCCAAGGGTCACCCAACAGAAGGCCCGAGGGAGCTGGACCTGGGTGGATCACTAGTGGGGACGGCCAGAGAAAGGACAGAAGGAGAGCTCAGGGTCACGCTCCGGACTCGCTTGGGGGTTGGCTGGATCCAGGACCTGGTGGACGCAGCACGGCTCGGGAGGTCACTTGAAGCTGGAGTGACCGGAACATCAGCAGTGAGTAAATACCCTAAACTGCACAACCCGACTCTGTCTTCATTTAACACCTATGCTGCACCACCACAACCCCCATCCTCTGCACCTGACCCCCTGAGGCTATACCCCACCCGTTGGGGGTTATACCATCACAAGCTGCACCTACACCATCAGCCTCAGCGGACCCTGCTGCAGCGGCGGCCATAGTGACCGCGACACAACGGGTGGCGTAGTCGACAATAAAGAACTTATAACATCTGTAGGACTGCCACATACAACTGAGTTTGACACCCTGGGCACGGACCGGGTCACAGCCACTCGGAAGACTACAACTCCCATCTGATCCGGCTCCGGATATTCCCCCTAAAGAATATGGCCCAGGGGGCGCGTTAGTATGACCTCCCTACAACGCCTGGGCATGCTCCTGATGAGGCTGAGTATTGTGTGTGGCCTCCACGTGCCTGTATGACCTCCCTACAACGCCTGGGCATGCTCCTGATGAGGCTGAGTATTGTGTGTGGCCTCCACGTGCCTGTATGACCTCCCTACAACGCCTGGGCATGCTCCTGATGAGGCTGAGTATTGTGTGTGGCCTCCACGTGCCTGTATGACCTCCCTACAACGCCTGGGCATGCTCCTGATGAGGCTGAGTATTGTGTGTGGCCTCCACGTGCCTGTATGACCTCCCTACAACGCCTGGGCATGCTCCTGATGAGGCTGAGTATTGTGTGTTGCCTCCACGTGCCTGTATGACCTCCCTACAACACCTGGGCATGCTCCTGATGAGGCTCATTATTGTGTGTGACCTCCACGTGCCTGTATGACCTCCCTACAACGCCTGTGCATGCTCCTGATGAGGCTGAGTATTGTGTGTGGCCTCCACGTGCCTGTATGTCCACCCTACAACGCCTGGGCATGCTCCTGATGAGGCTGAGTATTGTGTGTGGCCTCCACGTGCCTGTATGACCTCCCTACAACGCCTGGGCATGCTCCTGATGAGGCTGAGTATTGTGTGTGGCCTCCACGTGCCTGTATGACCTCCCTACAACGCCTGGGCATGCTCCTGATGAGGCTGAGTATTGTGTGTGGCCTCCACGTGCCTGTATGACCTCCCTACAACGCCTGGGCATGCTGCTGATGAGGCTGAGTATTGTGTGTGGCCTCCACGTGCCTGTATGACCTCCCTACAACGCCTGGGCATGCTCCTGATGAGGCTGAGTATTGTGTGTGGCCTCCACGTGCCTGTATGACCTCCCTACAACGCCTGGGCATGCTCCTGATGAGGCTGAGTATTGTGTGTGGCCTCCACGTGCCTGTATGACCTCCCTACAACGCCTGGGCATGCTCCTGATGAGGCTGAGTATTGTGTGTGGCCTCCACGTGCCTGTATGACCTCCCTACAACGCCTGGGCATGCTCCTGATGAGGCTGAGTATTGTGTGTGGCCTCCACGTGCCTGTATGACCTCCCTACAACGCCTGGGCATGCTCCTGATGAGGCTGAGTATTGTGTCTGGCCTCCACGTGCCAGTATGACCTCCCTACAACGCCTGGGCATGCTCCTGATGAGGCTGAGTATTGTGTGTGGCCTCCACGTGCCGGTATGACCTCCCTACAACGCCTGGCCATGCTCCTGATGAGGCTCAGTATTGTGTGTGGCCTCCACGTGCCTGTATGACCTCCCTACAACGCCTGGACATGCTCCTGATGAGGCTCAGTATTGTGTGTGGCCTCCACGTGCCTGTATGGCCTCCCTACAATGCCTGGGCATGCTCCTGATGAGGCTGAGTATTGTGTGTGGCCTCCACGTGCCTGTATGACCTCCCTACAACGCCTGGGCATACTCCTGATGAGGCTGAGTATTGTGTGTAGCCTCCACGTGACTGTATGACCTCCCTACAACGCCTGGGCATGCTCCTGATGAGGCTGAGTATTGTGTGTGGCCTCCACGTGCCTGTATGACCTCCCTACAACACCTGGGCATGCTCCTGATTCATGCTCAGTATTGTGTGTTGCCTCCACGTGCCTGTATGACCTCCCTACAACGCCTGGGCATGCTCCTGATGAGGCTGAGTATTGTGTGTGGCCTCCACGTGCCTGTATGACCTCCCTACAACGCCTGGGCATGCTCCTGATGAGGCTGAGTATTGTGTCTGGCCTCCACGTGCCAGTATGACCTCCCTACAACGCCTGGGCATGCTCCTGATGAGGCTGAGTATTGTGTGTGGCCTCCACGTGCCTGTATGACCTCTCTACAACGCCTGGGCATGCTCCTGATGAGGCTGAGTATTGTGTGTGGCCTCCACGTGCCTGTATGACCTCCCTACAACGCCTGGGCATGCTCCTGATGAGGCTGAGTATTGTGTGTGGCCTCCACGTGCCTGTATGACCTCCCTACAACGCCTGGGCATGCTCCTGATGAGGCTGAGTATTGTGTGTGGCCTCCACGTGCCTGTATGACCTCCCTACAACGCCTGGGCATGCTCCTGATGAGGCTGAGTATTGTGTGTGGCCTCCACGTGCCTGTATGACCTCCCTACAACGCCTGGGCATGCTCCTGATGAGGCTGAGTATTGTGTGTGGCCTCCACGTGCCTGTATGACCTCCCTACAACGCCTGGGCATGCTCCTGATGAGGCTGAGAATTGTGTCTGGCCTCCACGTGTCTGTATGGCCTCCCTACAACGCCTGGGCATGCTCCTGATGAGGCTGAGTATTGTGTGTGGCCTCCACGTGCCTGTATGACCTCCCTACAATGCCTGGGCATGCTCCTGATGAGGCTGAGTATTGTGTGTGGCCTCCACGTGCCTGTATGACCTCCCTACAACGCCTGGGCTTGCTCCTGATGAGGCTGAGTATTGTGTCTGGCCTCCACGTGTCTGTATGGCCTCCCTACAACGCCTGGGCATGCTCCTGATGAGGCTGAGTATTGTGTGTGGCCTCCACGTGCCTGTATGACCTCCCTACAATGCCTGGGCATGCTCCTGATGAGGCTGAGTATTGTTTGTGGTCTTCACGTGCCTGTATGACCTCCCTACAACGCCTGGGCATGCTCCTGATGAGGCTGCGTATTGTGTGTGGCCTCCACGTGCCTGTATGACCTCCCTACAATGCCTGGGCATGCTCCTGATGAGGCTGAGTATTGTGTGTGGCCTCCACGTGCCTGTATGACCTCCCTACAATGCCTGGGCATGCTCCTGATGAGGCTGAGTATTGTGTGCGGCCTCCACGTGCCTGTATGACCTCCCTACAATGCGTGGGCATGCTCCTGATGAGGCTGAGTATTGTGTGTGGCCTCCACGTGCCTGTATGACCTCCCTACAACGCCTGGCCATGCTCCTGATGAGGCTGAGTATTGTGTGTGGCCTCCACGTGCCTGTATGACCTCCCTACAACGCCTGGGCATGCTCCTGATGAGGCTGAGTATTGTGTGTGGCCTCCACGTGCCTGTATGACCTCCCTACAACGCCTGGGCATGCTCCTGATGAGGCTCAGTATTGTGTGTGGCCTCCACGTGCCTGTATGACCTCCCTACAACGCCTGGGCATGCTCCTGATGAGGTTGCGGATTGTCTCCTGTGGGATCTCCTCCCAGACCTGGACTAAAGCATCCCCCAACTCCTGGACAGCCTGTGGTGCAACGTGACGTTGGTGGATGGAGCGAGACATGATGTCCCAGATGTGCTCAATCGGATTCAGGTCTGGGGAACGGGCGGCCAGTCCATAGCTTCAATGCCTTCATCTTGCAGGAACTGCTGACACACTCCAGCCACATGTGGTCTGGCATTGTCCTGCATTAGGAGGAACCCAGGGCCAACCGCACCAGCATATGGTCTCACAAGGGGTCTGAGGATCTCATCTCGGTACCTAATGGCAGTCAGGCTACCTCTGGCGAGCACATGGAGGGCTGTGCGGCCCTCCAAAGAAATGCCACCCCACACCATTACTGACCCACTGCCAAACCGGTCATGCTGAAGGATGTTGCAGGCAGCAGATCGCTCTCCACGGCGTCTCCAGACTCTGTCACGTCTGTCACATGTGCTCAGTGTGAACCTGCTTTCATCTGTGAAGAGCACAGGGTGCCAGGGGCCACTTTACCAATCCTGGTGTTCTGTGGCAAATGCCAAGCGTCCTGCACGGTGTCGGGCTGTGAGCACACCCCCATCTGTGGATGTCGGGCCCTCATACCACCCTCATGGAGTCGATTTCTAACCGTTTGTGCAGACACATGCACATTTGTGGCCTGCTGGAGGTCATTTTGCAGGGCTCTGGCAGTGCTTCTCCTGTTCCTCCTTGCACAAAGGCAGAGATAGCGGTCCTGCTGCTGGGTTGTTGCCCTCCTACGGCCCCCTCCACGTCTCCTGGTGTACTGGCCTGTCTCCTGGTAGCCCCTCCAGCCTCTGGACACTACGCTGACAGACTCAGCAAACCTTCTTGCCACAGCTCGCATTGATGTGCCATCCTGGATGAGCTGCACTACCTGAGCAACTTCTGTGGGTTGTAGAGTCCGTCTCATGCTACCACGAGTGTGAAAGCACAACCAACATTCAAAAGTGACCAAAACATCAGCCAGAAAGCATTGGTACTGAGATGTGGTCTGTGGTCCCCACCTGCAGAACCACTCCTTTATTGAGGGTGTCTTGATAATTGCCAATAATTTCCATCTATTGTCTATTCCATTTGCACAACAGCATGTGAGATTGATTGTCAATCAGTGTTGCTTCCTAAGTGGACAGTTTGATTTCACAGAAGTTTCATTTACTTGGAGTTATATTCTTTTGTTTAAGTCTTCCCGTTTTTTTTTGGAGCAGTGTAGAATAGATACTGTTATGGAGACCCTCTTTGTTATTAGGGAGAACTTTAGAATAGACCGCAAAGGGTCTTCACATTGCCAGTGAGATTCAAATTAAAATACTTCATTGATGAAGGGAGAGAGACAGAATACATGTGACATGCACTGTCAGCAGGTAGAGTCTTCTGTGTGACTCACCACATTTATTAGCTAGACAAAAATGGAACTGCAGTTCTTACATACAACTGAACAGGAAAGCGAAATAGACTATCAGTGATAACACACTTGCCTTGGCCCAACGTAAAACCTTCTTGTCAGGGAATTCACAGGAAACCAGTATCTTCGTCAGACGTTCCATGATGCAAATCTTATTCAGAGGCTTCATAGAATAGATTGTGTCCTAAATAAATAATGAATCTAGATATAAAATATTAACCATAACGATACATAGGGTGACTGTAACGGGTCTGGGAGGCGGAACCTCTGAGCAACTATACAAGGGGGCGGTCCTTGTAAGGAAGCGGGTGGCTCCCAGGGAAGACAGGCAGGTAGTCACGGCAAGTGACAGGGACAGTCTCTGGGTAGAAGGACGGGTACTCACGGCAAGTGACAGGGACATTCTCTGGGTAGAAGGACAGCAGGCAGGTGGCTGGTGAGTGCTCCCAGGTGAGCGGGCGAGAGTCTTTGGACAGGCAGGTGGTCACGGCAAGTGATGGCAGAGCCTCCAGGTAGGCTAGCAGACAGGTAGCAGGTGAGCGCTCCCAGGTGAGCGGGCAAGAGTCTCTGGACGGGCAGGTGGTCACGGCAAGTGACGGCAGAGCCTCCAGGTAGGCTAGCAGGCAGGTAGCAGGTGAGCGCTCCCAGGTGAGCGGGCAAGAGTCTCTGGACGGGCAGGTGGTCACGGCAAGTGACGGCAGAGCCTCCAGGTAGGCTAGCAGACAGGTAGGTGAGCGCTCCCAGGTGAGCAGGCAAGAGTCTCTGGACAGGCAGGTGGTCACGGCAAGTGACGGCAGAGCCTCCAGGTAGGCTAGCAGGCAGGTAGCAGGTGAGCGCTCCCAGGTGAGCGGGCAAGACTCTCTGGACGGGCAGGTGGTCACGGCAAGTGACGGCAGAGCCTCCAGGTAGGCTAGCAGGCAGGTAGCAGGTGAGCGCTCCCAGGTGAGCAGGCAAGAGTCTCTGGACAGGCAGGTGGTCACGGCAAGTGACGGCAGAGCCTCCAGGTAGGCTAGCAGACAGGTAGCAGGTGAGCGCTCCCAGGTGAGCAGGCAAGAGTCTCTGGACAGGCAGGTGGTCACGGCAAGTGACGGCAGAGCCTCCAGGTAGGCTAGCAGACAGGTAGCAGGTGAGCGCTCCCAGGTGAGCAGGCAAGAGTCTCTGGACAGGCAGGTGGTCACGGCAAGTGACGGCAGAGCCTCCCTGGGAGCGCTCACCTGCTACCTGTCTGCTAGCCTACCTGGAGGCTCTGCCGTCACTTGCCGTGACCACCTGCCCGTCCAGAGACTCTTGCCCGCTCACCTGGGAGCGCTCACCTGCTACCTGTCTGCTAGCCTACCTGGAGGCTCTGCCGTCACTTGCCGTGACCACCTGCCCGTCCAGAGACTCTTGCCTGCTCACCTGGGAGTGCACATCTGCTACCTGCCTGCTAGCCTACCTGGAGGCTCTGCCGTCACTTGCCGTGACCACCTGCCTGTCCAAAGACTCTCGCCCGCTCACCTGGGAGCGCTCACCAGCCACCTGCCTGCTGTCCTTCTACCCAGAGACTGTCCCTGTCACTTGTCGTGAGTACCCGTCCTTCTACTCAGAGACTGTCCCTGTCACTTGCCGTGACTACCTGCCTGTCTTCCCTGGGAGCCACCCGCTTCCTTACAAGGACCGCCCCCTTGTATAGTTGCTCAGAGGTTCCGCCTCCCAGACCCGTTACAGTTTGCTCGGGCCGGCTGGTCCATAGACAGACTGACAGGTGTCGGAAGGCAGACCGTCGGACCGCAGGCTTGCAAGCAGGTAAGCGGATATCAGGCAGGTAACAGGCAGGACTCTGGCAGGTGACTGGTAACGGGACCTGAGGGCTGAAGCAGAGTAGTGAACAGTGCAACAACATTGCTCGGGCACCTCCATTTTGGAGGAGGTGCCTTATATATGGTGAAGTCCTCCGGCCATTGGCCGGGGACTCCTAAGCACCGTGGCCGGGAAGCAGCGCGCGCTGCCAGCAGAGGAGAGGAGGGGAACAGAGGGAGGAGGACGCCGGGCACAGAGCGGAGAGGTGAGGGGAACAGCGTCCCTGCCTAGCAGGAGGCAGGGACGCCGACGCTACAGTGACCACCTCA
This sequence comes from Phyllobates terribilis, assembly GCF_046119375.1. Lineage (NCBI taxonomy): Eukaryota > Metazoa > Chordata > Amphibia > Anura > Dendrobatidae > Phyllobates > Phyllobates terribilis. The sequence goes on along the minus strand of NW_027362764.1, from coordinate 11,381,286 downwards.
TACACACTTACCTCAGGTCTTAGCAGGAGTTTTTTGCTCCCTTTCTACAGGGTTTGATCTCTGCATTGATTATCCAGCACTTCCGGCACTTATGTATGGACTCTCCCAGTGTGACTATATTATTCTCATCATTGGACGTACCTGTGGTTCTCATTTATTTATGGAGCACTTACTAGTATAAGTTTATGATTAGATGTTATTCTTCTTTATTATATTTTTCTGGACCATTTATCTATTGTTATTGAGCGTGTATATTTACCCGGCACTTCTTACCCTATTGTTGCGGGCTTCTTGTACTTCCAGTCTTGTAGGACAGTTTTCATTGTTTTTAAATTGTTCTTACAGTTTTATTTCAATAAAATGATATATTTTTTCTGTATTTCTTATGGTGATCCCTATTTATGGCTTTTCTTTTTTTGTTGTCATATTTGGTATGTACTTGCTATAGGCGATGCCAGTACTATATCTGGTGGTGACCTTTTTTTTGCCTCTTTAACCATTTGGAAGACCCATTTCCGCTCAAGCTTTAACTTCCTGGCTGATGTCTTGAGATGTTGCTTCAGTATTGCCACATAATCTTCCTTTCTCATGATGCCATCTATTTTGTGAAGTGCACCAGTCCCTCCTGCAGCAAAACAACCCCACAACATGATGCTGCCACCCCCGTGTTTCACAGTTGGGATGGTGTTTTTAGGCTTCCAAGCTTCACCCTTTTTCCTCAAAATGTAACGATGGTCATTATGCCCAAAAAGTTCAATTTTAATTTCATCAGACCACAGGACATACAGTACAGACCAAAAGTTTGGACACACCTTCTCATTTAAAGATTTTTCTGTATTTTCATCACTATGAAAATTGTACATTCACATTGAAGGCATCAAAAGTATGAATTACTACATGTGGAATTATATACTTAACAAAAAAGTGTGAAACAACTGAAAATACGTCTTATATTCTAGGTTCTTCAAAGTAGCCACCTTTTGCTTTGATGACTGCTTTGCACACTCTTGGCATTCTCTTGATGAGCTTCAAGAGGTAGTCACCGGAAATGGTCTTCCAACAATCTTGAAGGAGTTCCCAGAGATGCTTAGCACTTGTTGGCCCTTTTGCCTTCACTCTGCGGTCCAGCTCACCCCAAACCATCTCGATTGGGTTCAGGTCTGGTGACTGTGGAGGCCAGGTCATCTGGCGTAGCCCCCCATCACTCTCCTTCTTGGTCAAATAGCCCTTACACAGCCTGGAGGTGTTTGGGGTCATTGTCCTGTTGAAAAATAAATGATGGTCCAACTAAACGCAAACCGGATGGAATAGCATGCCCCTGCAAGATGCTGTGGTAGCCATGCTGGTTCATTATGCCTTCAATTTTGAATAAATCCCCAACAGAGTCACCAGCAAAGCCCCCCGACACCATCACACCTCCTCCTCCACGCTTCACGGTGTGAACCAGGCATGTAGAGTCCATCCGTTCACCTTTTCTGCGTTGCACAAAGACACGGTGGTTGGAACCAAAAATCTCAAATTTGGACTCATCAGACCAAAGCACAGATTTCCACTGGTCTAATGTCCATTCCTTGTGTTCTTTAGCCCAAACAAGTCTCTTCTGCTTGTTGCCTGTCCTTAGCAGTGGTTTCCTAGCAGCTATTTTACCATGAAGGCCCGCTGCACAAAGTCTCCTCTTAACAGTTGTTGTAGAGATGTGTCTGCTGCTAGAACTCTGCGTGGCATTGACCTGGTCTCTAATCTGAGCTGCTGTTAATCTGCGATTTCTGAGGCTGGTGACTCGGATAAACTTATCCTCAGAAGCAGAGGTGACTCTTGGTCTTCCTTTCCTGGGGCGGTCCTCATGTGAGCCAGTTTCTTTGTAGCGCTTGATGGTTTTTGCAACTGCACTTGGGGACACTTTCAAAGTTTGCCCAATTTTTCGCACTGACTGACCTTCATTTCTTAAAGTAATGGTGGTCACTCATTTTTCTTTACTTAGCTGCTTTTTTCTTGCCATAATACAAATTCTAACAGTGTATTCAGTAGGACTATCAGCTGTGTATCCACCAGACTTCTGTACAACACAACTGATGGTCCCAACCCCATTTATAAGGCAAGAAATCCCACTAGTTAAACCTGACAGGGCTCACCTGTGAAGTGAAGACCATTTGCGGTGACTACCTCTTGCAGCTCATCAAGAGAATGCCAAGAGTGTGCAAAGCAGTCATCAAAGCAAAAGGTGGCTACTTTGAAGAACCTAGAATATAAGACATATTTTCAGTTGTTTCACACTTTTTTGTTAAGTATATAATTCCACATGTGGTAATTCATAGTTTTGATGCCTTCAGTGTGAATGTACAATTTTCAAAGTCAGAAAAATACAGAAAAATCTTTAAATGAGAAGGTGTGTCCAAACTTTTGGTCTGTACTGTATCTCCAAAAGTTTCTTTTGGAGTAATGGCTTCTTCCTGGCAGAGTGGCCTTTCAGCCCATGTTGATACAGTACTCATTTCACTGTGGATATTGACACTATCTTACCAGCTTCCGCCATCATCTTCACAAGGTCTTTTGCTTTTGTCCTTGGGTTGATGTGCACATGTTGGACCAAAGGACGTTCATCTCTGGGGCACAGAACCCGTCTCCTTCGTGAGCGGTATGATGGCTGGACATTCCCATCTTGTTTGTGCTTGCGTATAATTGTTTGTACAGATGAACGAGGCATCTTCAGGTATCTTGAAATTGTACCCAAGGATGAGCCAGACTTGTGCAAGTCCACAATTCTCTTCCTGATATCTTGGCTGATTTCTTTAGACTTTCCCATGATGCTACACAAAGAAGCAGTGTGTTTCAGGTGTGCATTAAAATACATCCACAGGTGTGTCTCTAATTAACTCAGATGTTGCCAAAAAATCAGAAGCTTCCAAACACATGACCTCATCATATGGGCCGTCCAGAATTGTTTAAAGGCATAGTAATCTTAGTGTATGGAAACTTTTAACTTTGCAGTAAGTAATAAAAATGCCTTAAAACCTTCTCTCTCTCTCATTATTCCGGCATTTGGCAAATGCTAAACATTATGGTAAAATCCTAATTGTCCTAAAACGGGAAAGGTTTATTCTGATTTCATGTCAGATATTGAGAAAAACATCAGATGTGTCTGTATATATAGTGGATGGAAACTGCTGGTTTCAGCTGTATAAGGTGCCCCCCAATATATAAGGTGCCCCCCAATATATAAGGTGCCCCCCAATATCCTCTGTGTCTCTGGAGGTATCGGACCCCTGTGCTGGTGATCACCACCTTCCTCCTCTCGTGGGGTCAGGTTGTCGCTGTCCGGATGGCTGGCTCCTGCAGGATAAGCGGTGTGTGCCCATAACGGAGTGTCGCTGCGGTCTGCCCACGTCGGACACCACGGTGGAGTACGAGCCCGGAGACATGGTGCTCCTCAGCTGTAATAACTGGTAGGTGACCGGCAGCCACATACGAGACACACGAGACGGGTGAGGTCTGTTCTCCATTCATCCCGGTCCTCGCTCCTCAGCACCTGTGTGAACGGGACCTTCTCCTGCGCGGAGGGGCTGTGCCCTGTGTATGGACCCTGGTCTGACTGGAGCCCCTGCTCCGCTACATGTGGTGGTGGCTACCGGTGGAGGAATCGAGCCTGTACAGAAGGCGATGCAGGAGGGGTCACCTGTGGAAATGAGACCCACGAGGAAGAGGAGTGTAACAGCTCAGCATGTCCAGGTAATCCTCTACATCAGCTCCAGGTCTGTGCGTTGCTCCGCTGGTGCTGTGTACATTGTGCCCAGGTCTGTGCATTGCTCCGCTGGGCTGTGTACATTGTGCCCAGGTCTGTGCATTGCTCCGCTGGGCTGTGTACATTGTGCCCAGGTCTGTGCATTGCTCCGCTGGTGCTGTGTACATTGTGCCCAGGTCTGTGCGTTGCTCCGCTGGTGCTGTGTACATTGTGCCCAGGTCTGTGCGTTGCTCCGCTGGGCTGTGTACATTGTGCCCAGGTCTGTGCATTGCTCCGCTGGTGCTGTGTACATTGTGCACAGGTCTGTGCGTTGCTCCGCTGGTGCTGTGTACATTGTGCCCAGGACTGTGCATTGCTCCGCTGGGCTGTGTACATTGTGCCCAGGTCTGTGCGGTGCTCCGCTGGGCTGTGTACATTGTGTCCAGGTCTGTGCATTGCTCCGCTGGTGCTGTGTACATTGTGCCCAGGTCTGGGCATTGCTCCGCTGGTGCTGTGTACATTGTGCCCAGGTCTGGGCATTGCTCCGCTGGTGCTGTGTACATTGTGCCCAGGACTGTGCATTGCTCCGCTGGGCTGTGTACATTGTGCCCAGGTCTGTGCGGTGCTCCGGTGGGCTGTGTACATTGTGTCCAGGTCTGTGCATTGCTCCGCTGGTGCTGTGTACATTGTGTCCAGGTCTGTGCATTGCTCCGCTGGTGCTGTGTACATTGTGCCCAGGTCTGGGCATTGCTCCGCTGGTGCTGTGTACATTTTGTCCAGGTCTGTGCATTGCTCCGCTGGTGCTGTGTACATTGTGCCCAGGTCTGTGCATTGCTCCGCTGGTGCTGTGTACATTGTTCCCAGGTCTGTGCGTTGCTCCGCTGGAGCTGTGTACATTGTGCCCAGGTCTGTGCGTTGCTCCGCTGGAGCTGTGTACATTGTGCCCAGGTCTGTGCTTTGCTCCGCTGGTGCTGTGTACATTGTGCCCAGGTCTGTGCGTTGCTCCGCTGGGCTGTGTACGTTGTGCCCAGGTCTGTGCATTGCTCCGCTGGTGCTGTGTACATTGAGCCCAGGTCTGTGCGTTGCTCCGCTGGTGCTGTGTACGTTGTGCCCAGGTCTGTGCATTGCTCTGCTGGAGCTGTGTAGATTGTGCACAGGTCTGTGCATTGCTCCGCTGGTGCTGTGTACATTGTGCCCAGGTCTGTGCATTGCTCCGCTGGTGCTGTGTACATTGTGCCCAGGTCTGTGCATTGCTCCGCTGGTGCTGTGTACATTGTGCCCAGGTCTGTGCGTTGCTCCGCTGGTGCTGTGTACATTGTGCCCAGGTCTGTGCATTGCTCCGCTGGTGCTGTGTACATTGTGCCCAGGTCTGTGCATTGCTCCGCTGGTGCTGTGTACATTGTGCACAGGTCTGTGCGTTGCTCCGCTGGTGCTGTGTACATTGTGCCCAGGTCTGTGCGTTGCTCCGCTGGAGCTGTGTACATTGTGCACAGGTCTGTGCGTTGCTCCGCTGGTGCTGTGTACATTGTGCCCAGGTCTGTGCGTTGCTCCGCTGGAGCTGTGTACATTGTGCCCAGGTCTGGGCATTGCTCCGCTGGTGCTGTGTACATTTTGTCCAGGTCTGTGCATTGCTCCGCTGGTGCTGTGTACATTGTGCCCAGGTCTGTGCATTGCTCCGCTGGTGCTGTGTACATTGTTCCCAGGTCTGTGCGTTGCTCCGCTGGTGCGGTGTACATTGTGTCCAGGTCTGTGCATTGCTCCGCTGGTGCTGTGTACATTGTGCCCAGGTCTGTGCGGTGCTCCGCTGGGCTGTGTACATTGTTCCCAGGTCTGTGCGTTGCTCCGCTGTTGCTGTGTACATTGTGCCCAGGTCTGTGCGTTGCTCCGCTGGAGCTGTGTACATTGTGCCCAGGTCTGTGCTTTGCTCCGCTGGTGCTGTGTACATTGTGCCCAGGTCTGTGCGTTGCTCCGCTGGGCTGTGTACGTTGTGCCCAGGTCTGTGCATTGCTCCGCTGGTGCTGTGTACATTGAGCCCAGGTCTGTGCGTTGCTCCGCTGGTGCTGTGTACGTTGTGCCCAGGTCTGTGCATTGCTCTGCTGGAGCTGTGTACATTGTGCCCAGGTCTGTGCATTGCTCCGCTGGTGCTGTGTACATTGTTCACAGGTCTGTGCATTGCTCCGCTGGTGCTGTGTACATTGTGCCCAGGTCTGTGCGTTGCTCCGCTGGTGCTGTGTACATTGTGCCCAGGTCTGTGCATTGCTCCGCTGGTGCTGTGTACATTGTGCCCAGGTCTGTGCATTGCTCCGCTGGTGCTGTGTACATTGTGCACAGGTCTGTGCGTTGCTCCGCTGGTGCTGTGTACATTGTGCCCAGGTCTGTGCGTTGCTCCGCTGGAGCTGTGTACATTGTGCACAGGTCTGTGCGTTGCTCCGCTGGTGCTGTGTACATTGTGCCCAGGTCTGTGCGTTGCTCCGCTGGAGCTGTGTACATTGTGCCCAGGTCTGGGCATTGCTCCGCTGGTGCTGTGTACATTGTGTCCAGGTCTGTGCATTGCTCCGCTGGTGCTGTGTACATTGTGCCCAGGTCTGTGCATTGCTCCGCTGGTGCTGTGTACATTGTGCCCAGGTCTGTGCGTTGCTCCGCTGGTGCTGTGTACATTGTGCCCAGGTCTGTGCGTTGCTCCGCTGGTGTTGTGTACGTTGTGCCCAGGTCTGTGCGTTGCTCCGCTGGTGCTGTGTACATTGTTCCCAGGTCTGTGCGTTGCTCCTCTGGTGCTGTGTACATTGTTCCCAGGTCTTCGCTCCCTACCTGCTGACTTCCTCCTGGTCTTTCCTCAGTGGACTGTGCCCTCAGTGACTGGACGGAGTGGAGCGAGTGCAGCGTCAGCTGTGGCGGAGGAACGTCAGAGAGGAAGCGGACAGTCCTGGTGGCTGCGGATCCTGGTGGAGAACCCTGCCCCGCAGCCCTCAGCCTCCACCGCACCTGTAACTCCCACAACTGCACCCCAGGTATGAGCGACGCTCCACAGTGTCCCCCTCTGCTCCACAGTATCCCCCTCTGCTCCACATTATCCCCCTCTGCTCCACAGTGTCCCCCTCTGCTCCACAGTGTCCCCCTCTGCTCCACAATATCCCCCTCTGCTCCACAGTATCCCCCTCTGCTCCACAGTGTCCCCCTCTGCTCCACAGTGTCCCCCTCTGCTCCACAATATCCCCCTCTGCTCCACAGTATCCCCCTCTGCTCCACAGTATCCCCATCTGCTCCACAGTGTCCCCCCTCTGCTCCACAGTATCCCCCTCTGCTCCACAGTATCCCCCTCTGCTCCACAGTGTCCCCCTCTGCTCCACAATATCCCCCTCTGCTCCACAGTATCCCCCTCTGCTCCACAGTATCCCCCTCTGCTCCACAGTGTCCCCCTCTGCTCCACAGTGTCCCCCTCTGCTCCACAATATCCCCCTCTGCTCCACAGTATCCCCCTCTGCTCCACAGTGTCCCCCTCTGCTCCACAATATCCCCCTCTGCTCCACAGTATCCCCCTCTGCTCCACAGTATCCCCCTCTGCTCCACAGTGTCCCCCTCTGCTCCACAGTGTCCCCCTCTGCTCCACAATATCCCCCTCTGCTCCACAGTATCCCCCTCTGCTCCACAGTGTCCCCCCTCTGCTCCACAGTATCCCCCTCTGCTCCACAGTATCCCCCTCTGCTCCACAGTGTCCCCCTCTGCTCCACAGTATCCCCCTCTGCTCCACAGTATCCCCCTCTGCTCCACAGTGTCCCCCTCTGCTCCACAGTGTCCCCCTCTGCTCCACAATATCCCCCTCTGCTCCACAGTATCCCCCTCTGCTCCACAGTGTCCCCCTCTGCTCCACAGTGTCCCACTCTGCTCCACAATATCCCCCTCTGCTCCACAGTATCCCCCTCTGCTCCACAGTGTCCCCCTCTGCTCCACAGTGTCCCCCTCTGCTCCACACTATCCCCCCTGCTCCACACTATCCCCCCCTGCTCCACAATATCCCCCACTGCTCCACAATATCCCCCACTGCTCCACAGTGTCCCCCTCTGCTCCACAATATCCCCCCCTGCTCCACAATATCCCCCACTGCTCCACAGTGTCCCCCCTCTGCTCCACAATATCCCCCCCTGCTCCACAATATCCCCCACTGCTCCACAATATCCCCCTCTGCTCCACAGTGTCCCCCCTCTGCTCCACAGTGTCCCCCTCTGCTCCACAATATCCCCCTCTGCTCCACAATATCCCCCCTGCTCCACAATATCCCCCCTGCTCCACAATATCCCCCCTGCTCCACACTATCCCCCCCTGCTCCACAATATCCCCCTCTGCTCCACAATATCCCCCGCTGCTCCACAATATCCCCCCCTGCTCCACAATATCCCCCTCTGCTCCACAGTGTCCCCCTCTGCTCCACAATATCCCCCACTGCTCCACAGTGTCCCCCCTCTGCTCCACAGTGTCCCCCCTCTGCTCCACAATATCCCCCTCTGCTCCACAGTGTCCCCCTCTGCTCCACAGTATCCCCCTCTGCTCCACAATATCCCCCTCTGCTCCACAATATCCCCCCTGCTCCACAATATCCCCCCTGCTCCACACTATCCCCCCTGCTCCACAATATCCCCCTCTGCTCCACAATATCCCCCCCTGCTCCACAATATCCCCCCCTGCTCCACAATATCCCCCCCTGCTCCACAATATCCCCCCCGCTCCACAATATCCCCCACTGCTCCACAGTGTCCCCCTCTGCTCCACAGTGTCCCCCTCTGCTCCACAGTGTCCCCCTCTGCTCCACAATATCCCCCTCTGCTCCACAGTATCCCCCTCTGCTCCACAGTGTCCCCCTCTGCTCCACAGTGTCCCCCTCTGCTCCACACTATCCCCCCTGCTCCACACTATCCCCCCCTGCTCCACAATATCCCCCCCTGCTCCACAATATCCCCCACTGCTCCACAGTGTCCCCCTCTGCTCCACAATATCCCCCCCTGCTCCACAATATCCCCCACTGCTCCACAGTGTCCCCCCTCTGCTCCACAATATCCCCCCCTGCTCCACAATATCCCCCACTGCTCCACAATATCCCCCTCTGCTCCACAGTGTCCCCCCTCTGCTCCACAGTGTCCCCCTCTGCTCCACAATATCCCCCTCTGCTCCACAATATCCCCCCTGCTCCACAATATCCCCCCTGCTCCACAATATCCCCCCTGCTCCACACTATCCCCCCCTGCTCCACAATATCCCCCTCTGCTCCACAATATCCCCCCCTGCTCCACAATATCCCCCCCTGCTCCACAATATCCCCCTCTGCTCCACAGTGTCCCCCTCTGCTCCACAATATCCCCCACTGCTCCACAGTGTCCCCCCTCTGCTCCACAGTGTCCCCCCTCTGCTCCACAATATCCCCCTCTGCTCCACAGTGTCCCCCCTCTGCTCCACATTATCCCCCTCTGCTCTACAGTGTCCCCCCTCTGCTCCACACTATCTCCCTCTGCTCCACAGTGTCCCCCTCTGCTCCCCTGTGTCCCCCTCTGCTCCACAATATCCCCCTCTGCTCCAAACTATCCTCCCTGCTCCACAATATCCCCCTCTGCTCCACAATATCCCCCTCTGCTCCACAATATCCCACTCTGCTCCACAGTGTCCCCCCTCTGCTCCACAGTATCCCCCTCTGCTCCACAGTGTCCCCCCTCTGCTCCACAGTGTCCCCCTCTGCTCCACAGTGTCCCCCCTCTGCTCCACAGTGTCCCCCCTCTGCTCCACAGTGTCCCCCTCTGCTCCACAGTGTCGCCCTCTGCTCCACACTATCCCCCTCTGCTCCACACTATCCCCCTCTGCTCCACACTATCCCCCTCTGCTCCACACTATCCCCCTCTGCTCTACAATATCCCCCCTCTGCTCCACAATATCCCCCTCTGCTCCACAGTGTCCCCCCTCTGCTCCACAGTACCCCCCTCTGCTCCACAGTATCCCCCTCTGCTCCCCAGTGTCCCCCTCTGCTCCACACTATCCCCCTCTGCTCCCCAGTATCCCCCTCTGCTCCACAGTGTCCCCCTCTGCTCTACAGTATCCCCCTCTGCTCCAGTGTCCCCCCCTGCTCCATAGTATCCCCCCTCTGCTCCACAGTGTCCCCCCTCTGCTCCACACTATCCCCCTCTGCTCCACACTATCCCCCTCTGCTCCACAATATCCCCCTCTGCTCCACACTATCCCCCTCTGCTCCACAATATCCCCCTCTGCTCCACAATATCCCCCTCTGCTCCACACTATCCCCCTCTGCTCCACACTATCCCCCTCTGCTCCACAATATCCCCCTCTGCTCCACAGTATCCCCCTCTGCTCCACATTGTCCCCCCTCTGCTCCACACTATCCCCCTCTGCTCCACACTATCCCCCTCTGCTCCACACTATCCCCCTCTGCTCCACACTATCCCCCTCTGCTCCACAGTATCCCCCTCTGCTCCACACTATCCCCCTCTGCTCCACACTATCCCCCTCTGCTCCACAATATCCCCCTCTGCTCCACAGTATCCCCCTCTGCTCCACATTGTCCCCCCTCTGCTCCACACTATCCCCCTCTGCTCCACACTATCCCCCTCTGCTCCACAGTATCCCCCTCTGCTCCAGTGTCCCCCTCTGCTCCACAGTATCCCCCCTCTGCTCCACAGTGTCCCCCCTCTGCTCCACAGTGTTCCCCTCTGCTCCACAGTGTCCCCCTCTGCTCCACAGTATCCCCCTCTGCTCCACAGTATCCCCCCTCTGCTCCACAGTATCCCCCCTCTGCTCCACACTGTCCCCCTCTGCTCCACACTGTCCCCCTCTGCTCCACAGTACCCCCCTCTGCTCCACAGTATCCCCCTCTGCTCCCCAGTGTCCCCCTCTGCTCCACACTATCCCCCTCTGCTCCACAGTGTCCCCCCTCTGCTCCACACTATCCCCCTCTGCTCCACAGTGTCCCCCCTCTGCTCCACACTATCCCCCTCTGCTCCACACTATCCTCCTCTGCTCCACAGTGTCCCCCTCTGCTCCACAGTGCCCCCCTCTGCTCCACAGTATCCCCCCTCTGCTCCACAATATCCCCCTCTGCTCCACAGTGTCCCCCTCTGCTCCACAGTGTCCCCCCTCTGCTCCACAGTATCCCCCCTCTGCTCCACACTATCCCCCTCTGCTCCACAGTGTCCCCCCTCTGCTCCACACTATCCCCCTCTGCTCCACAGTGTCCCCCCTCTGCTCCACACTATCCCCCTCTGCTCCACAATATCCCCCCCTGCTCCACAATATCCCCCCCTACTCCACAATATCCCCCACTGCTCCACAGTGTCCCCCTCTGCTCCACACTATCCCCCCTGCTCCACAATATCCCCCTCTGCTCCACAATATCCCCCTCTGCTCTACAGTATCCCCCTCTGCTCCACAATATCCCCCACTGCTCCACAGTGTCCCCCTCTGCTCCACAATATCCCCCCCGCTCCACAATATCCCCCACTGCTCCACAGTGTCCCCCTCTGCTCCACAATATCCCCCTCTGCTCCACAGTGTCCCCCCTCTGCTCCACAGTGTCCCCCCTCTGCTCCACAGTGTCCCCCTCTGCTCCCCTGTGTCCCCCTCTGCTCCACAATATCCCCCTCTGCTCCACAGTGTCCCCCTCTGCTCCACAGTGTCCCCCTCTGCTCCACAATATCCCCCTCTGCTCCACAGTGTCCCCCCTCTGCTCCACACTATCCCCCTCTGCTCCACAGTGTCCCCCCTCTGCTCCACAGTATCCCCCTCTGCTCCACAGTGTCCCCCTCTGCTCCCCTGTGTCCCCCTCTGCTCCACAATATCCCCCTCTGCTCCACAGTGTCCCCCCTCTGCTCCACATTATCCCCCTCTGCTCTACAGTGTCCCCCCTCTGCTCCACACTATCCCCCTCTGCTCCACAGTGTCCCCCTCTGCTCCCCTGTGTCCCCCTCTGCTCCACAATATCCCCCTCTGCTCCAAACTATCCTCCCTGCTCCACAATATCCCCCTCTGCTCCACAATATCCCCCTCTGCTCCACAATATCCCCCTCTGCTCCACAGTGTCCCCCCTCTGCTCCACAGTATCCCCCTCTGCTCCACAGTGTCCCCCCTCTGCTCCACAGTGTCCCCCTCTGCTCCACAGTGTCCCCCCTCTGCTCCACAGTGTCCCCCTCTGCTCCACAGTGTCCCCCTCTGCTCCACAGTGTCGCCCTCTGCTCCACACTATCCCCCTCTGCTCCACACTATCCCCCTCTGCTCCACACTATCCCCCTCTGCTCTACAATATCCCCCCTCTGCTCCACAATATCCCCCTCTGCTCCACAGTGTCCCCCCTCTGCTCCACAGTACCCCCCTCTGCTCCACAGTATCCCCCTCTGCTCCCCAGTGTCCCCCTCTGCTCCACACTATCCCCCTCTGCTCCCCAGTATCCCCCTCTGCTCCACAGTGTCCCCCTCTGCTCTACAGTATCCCCCTCTGCTCCAGTGTCCCCCCCTGCTCCATAGTATCCCCCCTCTGCTCCACACTATCCCCCTCTGCTCCACAGTGTCCCCCCTCTGCTCCACACTATCCCCCTCTGCTCCACACTATCCCCCTCTGCTCCACAGTGTCCCCCTCTGCTCCACAGTGTCCCCCTCTGCTCCACAGTGCCCCCCTCTGCTCCACAGTATCCCCCCTCTGCTCCACAATATCCCCCTCTGCTCCACAGTGTCCCTCTCTGCTCCACAGTGTCCCCCCTCTGCTCCACACTATCCCCCTCTGCTCCACAGTGTCCCCCCTCTGCTCCACACTATCCCCCTCTGCTCCACAGTGTCCCCCCTCTGCTCCACACTATCCCCCTCTGCTCCACACTATCCTCCTCTGCTCCACAGTGTCCCCCTCTGCTCCACAGTGCCCCCCTCTGCTCCACAGTATCCCCCCTCTGCTCCACAATATCCCCCTCTGCTCCACAGTGTCCCCCTCTGCTCCACAGTGTCCCCCCTCTGCTCCACAGTATCCCCCCTCTGCTCCACACTATCCCCCTCTGCTCCACAGTGTCCCCCCTCTGCTCCACAGTGTCCCCCCTCTGCTCCACACTATCCCCCTCTGCTCCACAGTGTCCCCCTCTGCTCCACACTATCCCCCCTGCTCCACAATATCCCCCTCTGCTCCACAATATCCCCCCCTGCTCCACAATATCCCCCACTGCTCCACAGTGTCCCCCTCTGCTCCACAATATCCCCCCCGCTCCACAATATCCCCCACTGCTCCACAGTGTCCCCCTCTGCTCCACAATATCCCCCTCTGCTCCACAGTGTCCCCCCTCTGCTCCACAGTGTCCCCCCTCTGCTCCACAGTGTCCCCCTCTGCTCCCCTGTGTCCCCCTCTGCTCCACAATATCCCCCTCTGCTCCACAGTGTCCCCCTCTGCTCCACAGTGTCCCCCTCTGCTCCACAATATCCCCCTCTGCTCCACAGTGTCCCCCCTCTGCTCCACACTATCCCCCTCTGCTCCACAGTGTCCCCCCTCTGCTCCACAGTATCCCCCTCTGCTCCACAGTGTCCCCCTCTGCTCCCCTGTGTCCCCCTCTGCTCCACAATATCCCCCTCTGCTCCACAGTGTCCCCCCTCTGCTCCACATTATCCCCCTCTGCTCTACAGTGTCCCCCCTCTGCTCCACACTATCCCCCTCTGCTCCACAGTGTCCCCCTCTGCTCCCCTGTGTCCCCCTCTGCTCCACAATATCCCCCTCTGCTCCAAACTATCCTCCCTGCTCCACAATATCCCCCTCTGCTCCACAATATCCCCCTCTGCTCCACAATATCCCCCTCTGCTCCACAGTGTCCCCCCTCTGCTCCACAGTATCCCCCTCTGCTCCACAGTGTCCCCCCTCTGCTCCACAGTGTCCCCCTCTGCTCCACAGTGTCCCCCCTCTGCTCCACAGTGTCCCCCCTCTGCTCCACAGTGTCCCCCTCTGCTCCACAGTGTCGCCCTCTGCTCCACACTATCCCCCTCTGCTCCACACTATCCCCCTCTGCTCCACACTATCCCCCTCTGCTCTACAATATCCCCCCTCTGCTCCACAATATCCCCCTCTGCTCCACAGTGTCCCCCCTCTGCTCCACAGTACCCCCCTCTGCTCCACAGTATCCCCCTCTGCTCCCCAGTGTCCCCCTCTGCTCCACACTATCCCCCTCTGCTCCCCAGTGTCCCCCTCTGCTCCACACTATCCCCCTCTGCTCCACAGTATCCCCCTCTGCTCCACAGTGTCCCCCTCTGCTCTACAGTATCCCCCTCTGCTCCACACTATCCCCCTCTGCTCCACAGTGTCCCCCCTCTGCTCCACACTATCCCCCTCTGCTCCACACTATCCCCCTCTGCTCCACAGTGTCCCCCTCTGCTCCACAGTGTCCCCCTCTGCTCCACAGTGCCCCCCTCTGCTCCACAGTATCCCCCCTCTGCTCCACAATATCCCCCTCTGCTCCACAGTGTCCCTCTCTGCTCCACAGTGTCCCCCTCTGCTCCCCAGTGTCCCCCCTCTGCTCCACAGTGTCCCCCCTCTGCTCCACACTATCCCCCTCTGCTCCACACTATCCCCCTCTGCTCCACAGTGTCCCCCCTCTGCTCCACACTATCCCCCTCTGCTCCACACTATCCCCCTCTGCTCCACAGTGTCCCTCTCTGCTCCACAGTGTCCCCCTCTGCTCCCCAGTGTCTCCCCTCTGCTCCCCAGTGTCCCCCCTCTGCTCCACACTATCCCCCTCTGCTCCCCAGTGTCTCCCCTCTGCTCCACAGTGTCCCCCTCTGCTGCCTGTGACACTTGGAGTACACTGACCCCCGGATAATGGGATGTAAGCGGCTCATGGCCCAGACGCTGTGTATACAGTATATCCTCCATCACTATGGACAAGATCCCCAGACGCTATAAATTATATAGAACTGAGCTCTATGGAGGGGAGAGTATACAGAGGGGAGAGTATACAGAGGGGAGAGTATACAGAGGGGAGAGTATACAGAGGATGGTGTATATAGAGGGGACAGTATATAGAGGGGAGAGTATACAGAAGGGAGAGTATACAGAGGGGAGAGTATACAGAGGGGAGAGTATACAGAGGGGAGAGTATACAGAGGGGAGAGTATACAGAGGGGAGAGTATACAGAGGATGGTGTATATAGAGGGGACAGTATATAGAGGGTGGTGTATATAGAGGGGAGAGTATATAGAGGGTGGTGTATATAGAGGGGAGAGTATATAGAGGGGAGAGTATATAGAGGGTGGTGTATATAGAGGGGACAGTATATAGAGGGGAGAGTATATAGAGGGTGGTGTATATAGAGGGGATGGTATATAGAGGGTGGTGTATATAGAGGGGAGAGCATATAGAGGGGACAGTATTTAGAGGGAACAGTATATAGAGGGTGGTGTATATAGAGGGGAGAGTATATAAAGGGGACACTATATACATACATATAGAGTATATACAGCTGCAATATGTACATTCGATAATTAGTGACGTTTTCCACCTTTCTGCTGTTTGTTCTTGTTTCGTTGCTTCATTACAATGGAAATATCTGGACAGGACTAATGTAACGAGAGGTTTCTCCACATTCACCGCACAATGGCTCCTCCTACAGTGGTGGGATCATTCACCCCTTACTCAGCAGAGCCCCTCTGGCTGTTATCACCTGCTGTAGATGCGATGCTTTGCCAGTCACTGACTTCTGGCAGCATTCCTGAGGAATATTATCCCAGACCTCATGTGCAGTAGTCCCCGCTGTGCTTCACTGTAATCACCGAGACCCCGCCATGCTTCACTGTAATCACCGAGACCCCGCCACGCTTCACTGTAATCACCACGCTTCACTGTAATCACCGAGACCCCGCCATGCTTCACTGTAATCATCGAGACCCCGCCATGCTTCACTGTAATCACCGAGACCCCGCCATGCTTCACTGTAATCATCGAGACCCCGCCATGCTTCACTGTAATCACCGAGCCCCCGCCATGATTACAAGGAAGTCAGAACAGCTCCTTCCTACTTTTCATGCAATGAGCACTGCTGAAATCGATCACAGCTGACCTCTTCTCCACGACGGCAATTTAGACTCCACTGCCATCCACAAACTCATGTCTCCTTGGCGCCTGATTTTCTGACATACGTGGTTGAGTGGGACCCTTGCAGACATACACTGCAGCCGCAGCACCTGCCACTTCTGTTAGGTAGGAGGCCTTGGTTCTGCCCGTGGAAGAAGCATGGCTGGATGCCATCTCCCCACTGCTCCTACGGGAAGTGTAGAGCTTGGAGGTGTACGAGCCTTGACCGCCGGTTACTCGTTCTGGGCCTTCCTCTCTGACCGTCCTGGGACTCTGTGGAGTGTGATGCCATAAAACCACCCATCATGCTCAATAGGGTAACTGTACCGCTCCATCACGACTTGTTCTCTGCTATGCTTGCTCTCCCACAATGGCGCCGGCTCGCTCTCCTGTGGGTGTACTCTTCGTCACTCCACCCTTTCATGGGTGGAGCTACTTCCAGCTCACCTGCCTGTTTTCTGCGAGTTTCCGCCCATTCTCCGCTGACTCACCCCAGTGGCCGGGGTTTCTTTCTCTTCCAGTGCACCCATCGCCGGTGAGCACCGCTCACTACAAGCTGACCTCTCCAGACAGGCCACTTCCCAGGCCGGACGAGTCTTTGCGCCAGTTTGACTTGCCAACACCCACGATAGGTGGAGCTTCTTCTGCCTTGTGCGCAAACTTCCGTGATCTTGGGCCTAGTCGCAGTCGCCATCTTTGTTTTCTCAAGAATCTTCCCTTCATCCATCAAGTCTTCTTGATCCATGATTCCATCATGCCGACTACGGCACTTGTAAGGTGCCAGAGGGCGGTAGCCGTGGTCGAGCTGCTGCTCCACGACACGCTGGCGCTTTATAGGAAAATCGTGTCCCAGTGTGTTGTCATGTGTGAGGTGGGTCACACTCACTTGCAGGCCGCAGGCCTCAGCTATCTCCACATCAACGGTTATAGGAGCCACCACACACGGATCAGGGGACGACACACAGTTCGTTTTAACACTCAATAGTTTACTGGACAGTTCAAGTACATCAGATTGTAAAAGACAGTATCGGGCACAGCTCCCTCCGGTTCTTGTTTCAGTAACACAGTACATTTTCTGCTTTCCATCTTTTCCTGAACTATCCCTACATCCACTGATCCTGTCAGTCCCAGCGATTTTCCCGTTCATTCCCGCAGTACATCTGAGATCTGTTACCTTTCCCTCACGCAGTTCCACATCCCTCTTTCTCTGTACGGAAGGGGTTAAGGTGCTCTCCATAGTAACTGTTTCGAGCCTTAGGCTCCGGACGTTGCAGGGAGACTTGTAAGGCTTCATACCGCCCAGAACACTTTGTACTCGCTTCTGCTATCAGTCCACTACACCGTGAACATCACCCTGTCACTTAGCAAACAAACTCTCTACATCTCACTCTAACTAACAATCAGAAAGTACCTTATTTTTCGGACTATAAGACGCACCGGACCATAAGATGATGCGTCTTATAGTCCGGAAAATTGAAGCAAACAGTGTCGTCATGATGCACTGTTATGGGGGAGGGGGTCTGCTGCTGACACTGTTATAGGGGAAATGTCCCCTGATTCTGTACTAATATCCCACATCCTGGTATATATGGCCCCCCTTCCTGTTATATGTGGCCCCCATCCCCAGCCTGATATACATGGCCCTCATCCACATCCTGGTATACGTGGCCCTCATCCACATCCTGGTATACATGGCCCTCATCCCCATCCTGGTATACATGGCCCACATCCTCATCCTGGTATACATGGCCCACATCCACATCCTGGTATACATAGCCCTCATCCACATCCTGGTATACATGGCCCTCATCCACATCCTGGTATACATGGCCCTCATCCACATCCTGGTATACATGGCCCACATCCTCATCCTGGTATACATGGCCCACATCCTCATCCTGGTATACATGGCCCACATCCTGATCCTGGTATACATGGCCCACATCCACATCCTGGTATACGTGGCCCTCATCCTCATCCTGTTATATGTGGCCCCCATCTCCATCCTGGTATACATGGCCCTCATCCCCATCCTGGTATACATGGCCCTCATCCACATCCTGGTATACACAGCCCTCATCCACATCCTGGTATACACGGCCCTCATCCACATCCTGGTATACATGGCCCTCATCCACATCCTGGTATACATGGCCCACATCCTCATCCTGGTATACATGGCCCACATCCTCATCCTGGTATACATGGCCCACATCCTCATCCTGGTACACATGGCCCACATCCACATCCTGGTATACATGGCCCTCACCCACATCCTGGTATACATGGCCCTCATCCTCATCCTGTTATATGTGGCCCCCATCTCCATCCTGGTATACATGGCCCTCATCCCCATCCTGGTATACATGGCCCTCATCCACATCCTGGTATACACGGCCCTCATCCACATCCTGGTATACATGGCCCTCATCCACATCCTGGTATACATGGCCCTCATCCACATCCTGGTATACATGGCCCACATCCCCATCCTGGTATACATGGCCCACATCCTCATCCTGGTATACATGGCCCACATCCCCATCCTGGTATACATGGTCCACATCCTCATCCTGGTATACATGGCCCACATCCACATCCTGGTATACATGGCCCACATCCACATCCTGGTATACATGGCCCTCATCCACATCCTGGTATACATGGCCCACATCCTCATCCTGGTGTACATGGCCCACATCCTCATCCTGGTATACATGGCCCTCATCCCCATCCTGGTATACATGGCCCACATCCTCATCCTGGTATACATGGCCCACATCCTCATCCTGGTATACATGGCCCTCATCCCCATCCTGGTATACATGGCCCACATCCACATCCTGGTATACATGGCCCTCATCCACATCCTGGTATACATGGCCCTCATCCCCATCCTGGTATACATGGCCCACATCCACATCCTGGTATACATGGCCCTCATCCACATCCTGGTATACATGGCCCTCATCCCCATCCTGGTATACATGGCCCTCATCTCCATCCTGGTATACATGGCCCTCATCCACATCCTGGTATACATGGCCCACATCCACATCCTGGTATACATGGCCCACATCCTCATCCTGGTATACATGGCCCACATCCTCATCCTGGTATACATGGCCCACATCCTCATCCTGGTATACATGGCCCTCATCCACATCCTGGTATACATGGCCCTCATCCCCATCTTGGTATACATGGCCCTCATCCCCATCTTGGTATACATGGCCATCACCCACATCCTGGTATACATGGCCCACATCCTCATCCTGGTATACATGGCCCACATCCTCATCCTGGTATACATGGCCCTCATCCCCATCCTGGTATACATGGCCCACATCCACATCCTGGTATACATGGCCCTCATCCACATCCTGGTATACATGGCCCTCATCCCCATCCTGGTATACATGGCCCTCATCCTCATCCTGGTATACATGGCCCTCATCCCCATCCTGGTATACATGGCCCTCATCCACATCCTGGTATACATGGCCCTCATCCCCATCTTGGTATACATGGCCCTCATCTCCATCTTGGTATACATGGCCATCACCCACATCCTGGTATACATGGCCCACATCCTCATCCTGGTATACATGGCCCACATCCTCATCCTGGTATACATGGCCCTCATCCCCATCCTGGTATACATGGCCCACATCCACATCCTGGTATACATGGCCCTCATCCCCATCCTGGTATACATGGCCCTCATCCCCATCCTGGTATACATGGCCCTCATCCCCATCCTGGTATACATGGCCCACATCCCCATCCTGGTATACATGGCCCACATCCTCATCCTGGTATACATTGTACTCCCATCCCCATCCTGGTATACATGGCCCACATCCCCATCCTGGTATACATGGCCCTCATCCCCATCTTGGTATACATGGCCCTCATCCTCATCCTGGTATACATGGCCCACATCCTCATCCTGTTATATGTGGCCCCCATCTCCATCCTGGTATACATGGCCCTCATCCCCATCCTGATATACATGGCCCTCATCCTCATCCTGGTATACGTGGCCCACATCCTCATCCTGGTATACATGGCCCACATCCTCATCCTGGTATACATGGCCCTCATCCCCATCCTGGTATACATGGCCCTCATCCTCATCCTGGTATACGTGGCCCTCATCCCCATCCTGGTATACGTGGCCCTCATCCACATCCTGGTATACATGGCCCTCATCCCCATCCTGGTATACATGGCCCACATCCTCATCCTGGTATACATGGCCCACATCCTCATCCTGGTATACATGGCCCACATCCTCATCCTGGTATACATGGCCCTCATCCCCATCCTGGTATACATGGCCCACATCCTCATCCTGGTATACATGGCCCTCATCCACATCCTGGTATACATGGCCCACATCCTCATCCTGGTATACATGGACCTCATCCCCATCCTGGTATACATGGCCCTCATCCACATCCTGGTATACATGGCCCTCATCCCCATCCTGGTATACATGGCCCTCATCCACATCCTGGTATACATGGCCCACATCCTCATCCTGGTATACATGGCCCTCATCCACATCCTGGTATACATGGCCCTCATCCACATCCTGGTATACATGGCCCTCATCCCCATCCTGGTATACATGGCCCTCATCCCCATCCTGGTATACATGGCCCACATCCTCATCCTGGTATACATGGCCCTCATCCCCATCCTGGTATGCATGGCCCTCATCCACATCCTGGTATACATGGACCTCATCCCCATCCTGGTATACATGGCCCTCATCCACATCCTGGTATACATGGCCCACATCCCCATCCTGGTATACATGGACCTCATCCCCATCCTGGTATACATGGCCCTCATCCACATCCTGGTATACATGACCCTCATCCACATCCTGGTATACATGGCCCTCATCCCCATCCTGGTATACATGGCCCTCATCCACATCCTGGTATACATGGACCTCATCCCCATCCTGGTATACATGGCCCACATCCTCATCCTGGTATACATGGCCCACATCCCCATCCTGGTATACATGGCCCTCATCCACATCCTGGTATACATGGCCCACATCCTCATCCTGGTATACATGGCCCTCATCCACATCCTGGTATACATGGCCCTCATCCACATCCTGGTATACATGGCCCTCATCCCCATCCTGGTATACATGGCCCTCATCCACATCCTGGTATACATGGACCTCATCCCCATCCTGGTATACATGGCCCTCATCCACATCCTGGTATACATGGACCTCATCCCCATCCTGGTATACATGGCCCTCATCCACATCCTGGTATACATGGCCCTCATCCCCATCCTGGTATACATGGCCCTCATCCACATCCTGGTATACATGGACCTCATCCCCATCCTGGTATACATGGACCTCATCCCCATCCTGGTATACATGGCCCTCATCCACATCCTGGTATACATGGCCCTCATCCCCATCCTGGTATACATGGCCCACATCCTCATCCTGGTATACATGGCCCTCATCCACATCCTGGTATACATGGCCCTCATCCCCATCCTGGTATACATGGCCCTCATCTCCATCCTGGTATACATGGCCCTCATCCACATCCTGGTATACATGGCCCACATCCACATCCTGGTATACATGGCCCACATCCTCATCCTGGTATACATGGCCCACATCCTCATCCTGGTATACATGGCCCACATCCTCATCCTGGTATACATGGCCCTCATCCACATCCTGGTATACATGGCCCTCATCCCCATCTTGGTATACATGGCCCTCATCCCCATCTTGGTATACATGGCCATCACCCACATCCTGGTATACATGGCCCACATCCTCATCCTGGTATACATGGCCCACATCCTCATCCTGGTATACATGGCCCTCATCCCCATCCTGGTATACATGGCCCACATCCACATCCTGGTATACATGGCCCTCATCCACATCCTGGTATACATGGCCCTCATCCCCATCCTGGTATACATGGCCCTCATCCTCATCCTGGTATACATGGCCCTCATCCCCATCCTGGTATACATGGCCCTCATCCACATCCTGGTATACATGGCCCTCATCCCCATCTTGGTATACATGGCCCTCATCTCCATCTTGGTATACATGGCCATCACCCACATCCTGGTATACATGGCCCACATCCTCATCCTGGTATACATGGCCCACATCCTCATCCTGGTATACATGGCCCTCATCCCCATCCTGGTATACATGGCCCACATCCACATCCTGGTATACATGGCCCTCATCCCCATCCTGGTATACATGGCCCTCATCCCCATCCTGGTATACATGGCCCTCATCCCCATCCTGGTATACATGGCCCACATCCCCATCCTGGTATACATGGCCCACATCCTCATCCTGGTATACATTGTACTCCCATCCCCATCCTGGTATACATGGCCCACATCCCCATCTTGGTATACATGGCCCTCATCCTCATCCTGGTATACATGGCCCACATCCTCATCCTGTTATATGTGGCCCCCATCTCCATCCTGGTATACATGGCCCTCATCCCCATCCTGATATACATGGCCCTCATCCTCATCCTGGTATACGTGGCCCACATCCTCATCCTGGTATACATGGCCCACATCCTCATCCTGGTATACATGGCCCTCATCCCCATCCTGGTATACATGGCCCTCATCCTCATCCTGGTATACGTGGCCCTCATCCCCATCCTGGTATACGTGGCCCTCATCCACATCCTGGTATACATGGCCCTCATCCCCATCCTGGTATACATGGCCCACATCCTCATCCTGGTATACATGGCCCACATCCTCATCCTGGTATACATGGCCCACATCCTCATCCTGGTATACATGGCCCTCATCCCCATCCTGGTATACATGGCCCACATCCTCATCCTGGTATACATGGCCCTCATCCACATCCTGGTATACATGGCCCACATCCTCATCCTGGTATACATGGACCTCATCCCCATCCTGGTATACATGGCCCTCATCCACATCCTGGTATACATGGCCCTCATCCCCATCCTGGTATACATGGCCCTCATCCACATCCTGGTATACATGGCCCACATCCTCATCCTGGTATACATGGCCCTCATCCACATCCTGGTATACATGGCCCTCATCCACATCCTGGTATACATGGCCCTCATCCCCATCCTGGTATACATGGCCCTCATCCCCATCCTGGTATACATGGCCCACATCCTCATCCTGGTATACATGGCCCTCATCCCCATCCTGGTATACATGGCCCTCATCCACATCCTGGTATACATGGACCTCATCCCCATCCTGGTATACATGGCCCTCATCCACATCCTGGTATACATGGCCCACATCCCCATCCTGGTATACATGGACCTCATCCCCATCCTGGTATACATGGCCCTCATCCACATCCTGGTATACATGACCCTCATCCACATCCTGGTATACATGGCCCTCATCCCCATCCTGGTATACATGGCCCTCATCCACATCCTGGTATACATGGACCTCATCCCCATCCTGGTATACATGGCCCACATCCTCATCCTGGTATACATGGCCCACATCCCCATCCTGGTATACATGGCCCTCATCCACATCCTGGTATACATGGCCCACATCCTCATCCTGGTATACATGGCCCTCATCCACATCCTGGTATACATGGCCCTCATCCACATCCTGGTATACATGGCCCTCATCCCCATCCTGGTATACATGGCCCTCATCCACATCCTGGTATACATGGACCTCATCCCCATCCTGGTATACATGGCCCTCATCCACATCCTGGTATACATGGACCTCATCCCCATCCTGGTATACATGGCCCTCATCCACATCCTGGTATACATGGCCCTCATCCCCATCCTGGTATACATGGCCCTCATCCACATCCTGGTATACATGGACCTCATCCCCATCCTGGTATACATGGACCTCATCCCCATCCTGGTATACATGGCCCTCATCCACATCCTGGTATACATGGCCCTCATCCCCATCCTGGTATACATGGCCCACATCCTCATCCTGGTATACATGGCCCTCATCCACATCCTGGTATACATGGCCCTCATCCACATCCTGGTATACATGGACCTCATCCCCATCCTGGTATACATGGCCCACATCCTCATCCTGGTATACATGGCCCACATCCTCATCCTGGTATACATGGCCCTCATCCACATCCTGGTATACATGGACCTCATCCCCATCCTGGTATACATGGCCCTCATCCCCATCCTGGTATACATGGCCCTCATCCACATCCTGGTATACATGGACCTCATCCCCATCCTGGTATACATGGCCCACATCCTCATCCTGGTATACATGGCCCACATCCCCATCCTGGTATACATGGCCCTCATCCACATCCTGGTATACATGGCCCACATCCTCATCCTGGTATACATGGCCCTCATCCACATCCTGGTATACATGGCCCTCATCCACATCCTGGTATACATGGCCCTCATCCCCATCCTGGTATACATGGCCCTCATCCACATCCTGGTATACATGGACCTCATCCCCATCCTGGTATACATGGCCCTCATCCACATCCTGGTATACATGGACCTCATCCCCATCCTGGTATACATGGCCCTCATCCACATCCTGGTATACATGGCCCTCATCCCCATCCTGGTATACATGGCCCTCATCCACATCCTGGTATACATGGACCTCATCCCCATCCTGGTATACATGGACCTCATCCCCATCCTGGTATACATGGCCCTCATCCACATCCTGGTATACATGGCCCTCATCCCCATCCTGGTATACATGGCCCACATCCTCATCCTGGTATACATGGCCCTCATCCACATCCTGGTATACATGGCCCTCATCCACATCCTGGTATACATGGACCTCATCCCCATCCTGGTATACATGGCCCACATCCTCATCCTGGTATACATGGCCCACATCCTCATCCTGGTATACATTGTACTTCCATCCCCATCACACTGCACACATAAAAAAATAAAGGAGTCTACTCACCTTCCCTCTGCTTCAGCACTGCGTCCTGTTCTGCTGCCAGCAGCTGATCTCACTGTGTGAGCAGCACATGTCCTAAAACGGGAAAGGTTTATCCTGATTTCATGTCAGATATTGAGAAAAACCTGCAGATGTGTCTTTATATACAGTACAGACCAAAAGTTTGGACACACCTTCTCATTTAAAGATTTTTCTGTATTTTCTTGACTATGAAAATTGTACATTCACACTGAAGGCATCAAAACTATGAATTACCACATGTGGAATTATATACTTAACAAAAAAGTGTGAAACAACTGAAAATGTGTCTTATATTCTAGGTTCTTCAAAGTAGCCACCTTTTGCTTCGATGACTGCTTTGCACACTCTTGGCATTCTCTTGATGAGCTTCAAGAGGTAGTCAGCGGAAATGGTCTTCCAACAATCTTGAAGGAGTTCCCAGAGATGCTTAGCACTTGTTGGCCCTTTTGCCTTCACTCTGCGGTCCAGCTCACCCCAAACCATCTCGATTGGGTTCAGGTCTGGTGACTGTGGAGGCCAGGTCATCTGGCGTAGCCCCCCATCACTCTCCTTCTTGGTCAAATAGCCCTTACACAGCCTGGAGGTTGTTTGGGGTCATTGTCCTGTTGAAAAATAAATGATGGTCCAACTAAACGCAAACCGGATGGAATAGCATGCCGCTGCAAGATGCTGTGGTAGACATGCTGGTTCAGTATGCCTTCAATTTTGAATAAATCCCCAACAGTGTCACCAGCAAAGCCCCCCCACACCATCACACCTCCTCCTCCATGCTTCACGGTGGGAACCAGGCATGTAGAGTCCATCCGTTCACCTTTTCTGTGTCGCACAAAGACACGGTGGTTGGAACCAAAGATCTCAAATTTGGACTCATCAGACCAAAGCACAGATTTCCACTCGTCTAATGTCCATTCCTTGTGTTCTTTAGCCCAAACAAGTCTCTTCTGCTTGGTGCCTGTCCTTAGCAGTGGTTTCCTAGCAGCTATTTTACCATGAAGGCCGGCTGCACAAAGTCTCCTCTTAACAGTTGTTGTAGAGATGTGTCTGCTGCTAGAACTCTGTGTGGCATTGACCTGGTCTCTAATCTGAGCTGCTGTTAACCTGATTTCTGAGGCTGGTGACTCGGATAAACTTATCCTCAGAAGCAGAGGTGACTCTTGGTCTTCCTTTCCTGGGGCGGTCCTCATGTGAGCCAGTTTCTTTGTAGCGCTTGATGGTTTTTGCAACTGCACTTGGGGACACTTTCAAAGTTTGCCCAATTTTTCGGACTGACTGACCTTCATTTCTTAAAGTAATGATGGCCACTCGTTTTTCTTTACTTAGCTGCTTTTTTCTTGCCATAATACAAATTCTAACAGTCTATTCAGTAGGACTATCAGCTGTGTATCCACCAGACTTCTGTACAACACAACTGATGGTCCCAACCCCATTTATAAGGCAAGAAATCCCACTTATTAAACCTGACAGGGCACACCTGTGAAGTGAAGACCATTTCCGGTGACTACCTCTTGAAGCTCATCAAGAGAATGCCAAGAGTGTGCAAAGCAGACATCAAAGCAAAAGGTGGCTACTGTGAAGACCCTAGAATATAAGACATATTTTCAGTTGTTTCACACTTTTTTGTTAAGTATATAATTCCACATGTGGTAATTCATAGTTTTGATGCCTTCAGTGTGAATGTACAATTTTCATAGTCATGAAAATACAGAAAAATCTTTAAATGAGAAGGTGTGTCCAAACTTTTGGTCTGTACTGTATATATATATATATATATATATATACACGTGTGCATTTGTCCATTATATGGTAACCTTTCCTCCTGCAGGTCAGTATATAGTGCGGTATATATGTATGGGTTGATTTTATTATTTTTCATCCTCTTATTTTTGCAGCGTTTTCTTTGCACTTTTTCCCTCCTATGACTGTTGTACGGGACTGTGTGTATATTCTGATATATTGGTCCTTTGTGTATAATCCTCTCCCCTCCCCCAGGCTGCCCCGGCGATCAGCTCTTCAGCAGTTGTGCCAGCTCTTGCCCCCGCACCTGTGCCGACCTCCGACCCGAGACCCCGTGCATCAGTGATGCCTGTGAGCCCGGCTGCTCCTGCCCGCCAGGAAAGGTGGGTGACGAGGATATTGGGGCTCAGAGATGCGGGTGTATATAGATGTATACAGTGCCATGTAAAAGTTTGTGCACCCCTGGTCAAAATGACTGTTATTGTGAAGAGTTAAGCAAGTTGAAGATGAAATGATCTAAAAGACCTGAAGTTACAGATGACTCATTTCCTATTTCCTTTGTATTTTAGGCAAAAAATATATAATGTCATCTTTTACATTTTAAAAATTACAAAAGGGAAAATAGTCCGATGTAAAAGTTTGTGCCCCCGGCATGGTCAGTACCTAGTAGCGCCCCCTTCTGCAGGTATCACAGCTTGTAAACGCTTTTTGTAGCCAGATGAGGGTCTTTCAATCCTTATTTGAGGGATTTCCATCCATTCTTCCTTGGAGAATTCTTCCAGTTCTGTGAGATTCCTGGGGCGTCTTGCATCTTCTGCTCTATTGAGATCTAGCCACAGATTTTCAATGATGTTCAGATCAGGGGACTGTGAGGGCCTTTGTAAAACCTTCAGCTTGCGCCTTTTGAGGTCGTCTATTGTGGATTTTGACGTGTGTTTAGGATCATTAGCCATTTGTAGAATCCTCTTTTCATCTTCAGCTTTTTACAGATGATTTTATGTTTGCATCAAGAATTTGTTGAAATTTTATTGAATTCATTCTTCCCTCTATCCGTGAAATGTTCCTCATTCCATTGGCTGTAACACAACCCCAAAGCAGAGGTGTATCTAGGTTTTCTTGCACCCAGGGCAAGAATCCAGTTTGGCGCCCCCCCCAGCACACATGAGATTTGCGCACTTTGTCACGTGCCGACGAGCTGCTCTCCTAATCCTGTCAATGTTCAGTGAAAAACAGAAAAGTAGGAAGAAAAGCTCGATGTCACATGACTGTACGTATGAAAATCTCATATGAGTGAGGTGGCCATGTGATGCCTGCTGGAACCAGCAAGCAGAGCTGAATCCTGACAGTGAGGATATTACACTGTTAGGATCGGCTACAGGGCTTCATTTTACAATTAAAGTGTTCGTCAAGGGTTCAGATGAAAGTCTGTAGTCATTCTAGGTGCCCACTACCTTCTGAATTCTCTCAGCTCATGCACTGCACGCTTTTAGGATTCTCTCTTGCACAAGTATGAGATCTGTATACTATACTGAGCTGCAATTGTATCAGCTTGACAGCTGGCTCAGAGAACGGCCGACTCCCAGTCCAGGGGGGCGCCAGAATGCAGCCGCCAGGCAATTTGGACCGCCACATTAGGCGGCCCGACTGCGCTCCCCTGCCGGCACACACAACGGCTGCCCCCCCCCCCCAGATACGCCTCTGCCCCAAAGCATGATTAATCCACCCCCATGCTTAATGGTTGGCGGGATGTTCTTTTTCTGAAATTCTGTGGCCTTTTTTCTCCACACATACCTTTGATCATTGTAGCCAATTTTAACCTCATCAGTCCACAGGACTTGTTTCCACAATACTTCAGGCTTGTTTAGATGTTCTTTTCCATACTTCTGACGCTGAATTTTATGGTGAGGACGCAGGAGAGGTTTTCTTCTGATGACTCTTCCATGAAGGCAAATGTTCGTGCAGGTGTCTCTGAACAATAGAACAATTTACCACAACTCTAGAGTCTGTTAAATCTCTCTGAAGGTATTTTGCAGTCAAGCGGGGGTTCTGATTTGCCTCCCTAGCAGTCCTACGAGCAGCTCTCAATGAAATTTTGCTTGGTATTCCAGACCTTATCTTGACCACCACTGTTCCTGTTAACAGTCATTTCTTAATTACATTTCAAACTTAGGAAAGGACAACTTTGCTATCTTCTTATAGCCTTCTCCTGCTTTGTGGGCCTCCACCATTGTCATTTTCAGAGTGCTCGGCAGCTGCTTATGAGAACCCATGGCTGCTGTTTTTTGGCACAAGGTTAGAGGAAGTTGGTTTTATAAAGTTGGGAAATTTGCATAACCTAACCTTTCCTATCGATGATAGTGAACAAGCTATAACCCTAACAGGCCAATTAAGGTCTGAAACCTTGGTCACACAAATCTACAAGGGTGCCCAAACTTTTATATCGGCCCATTCTCCTTTTTGTAATTTTTAAAATGTAAGAAATGAGTATATATATGTATTTTTTGCCTAAAATGCAAAGGAAATGTGTCATCTTTAACTTTAGGCTGTAACGGGTCTGGGAGGCGGAACCTCTGAGCTACTATACAAGGGGGCGGTCCTTGTAAGGGAGCGGGTGGCGACCAGGGTAGACGGGCAGGAGGTCACAGCAGGTGACTGGGACAGTCTCTGAATGAACGGACAGGAGATCACGGCAAGTGACCGGGGCAGTCTCTGGATGAACGGGCAGGAGGTCACGGCAAGTGACCGGGGCAGTCTCTGGGTGAACGGGCAGGAGGTCACGGCAAGTGACCGGGGCAGTCTCTGGATGAACGGGCAGGAGGTCACGGCAAGTGACCGGGGCAGTCTCTGGGTAAAGGATTGGTACGACCTGTGGCGGCAGATGATAGACGTGAGCTCCCAGGTGAGCAGGCGAGAGTCTCTGGATAATCGGGTGGTCACAGCATGTGACGGCGGAGCCTCCAGGAAGATCAACAGACAGGTAGCAGATGAGCGCTCCCAGGTGAGCGGGCAAGAGTCTCTGGACAGGCGGGTGGTCACAGCACGTGACGGCGGAGCCTCCAGGAAGGCTAGCAGGCAGGTAGCAGATGTGCGCTCCCAGGTGAGCGGGCAAGCTGGTCCATAGACAGACTGACAGGAGTTGGAGGGCAGACCGTCGGACCTCAGGCTAGCAAGCAGGTAGCAGGAATATCAGGCAGGAAACAGACAGCAAACTGGCAGGACTCTGGCAGGAATCAGGCAGGTAACTGGCAACGGGACCTGAGGGCTGAAGCAGAGTAGTGAACAGTGCAACAACATTGCTCGGGCACCTCCATTTTGGAGGAGGTGCCTTATATATGGTGAAGTCCTCCGGCCATTGGCCGGGGACTCCTTAGGACGGCGCGCGCGGCCCCTTTAAGAGGGAGGGAGCGCGCGCGCGCCCTAAGCACAGTGGCCGGGAAGGAGCGCGCGCTGCCAGCAGAGCGGGAGGAGGACGCCGGGCTCGGAGCAGAGAGGTGAGGGGAACAGCGTCCCTGCCTAGCAGAGGGCAGGGACGCCGACGCTACATAGGCCTTTTAGAGATCATTTCATCTTCAACTTGCTTATCTGTTCACAATAACAGTACTTTTGACCAGGAGTGCCTAACGTTTTACATGCTACTGTATGTATAGGTATACACTGTGTACAGTAGATGTTTGTATACTGTATGTGTATATTGGTGTGCACTGTGCTTATGTAATGTGTGTGTACTGTGTATATATGTGTTCTGTGCCTATGTAATGTGTGTGTACTGTGTATATATATATATATGTTCTGTGCCTATGTAATGTGTGTGTACTCTGTATATATGTGTTCTGTGCCTATGTAATGTGTGTGTACTGTGTATATATGTGTTCTGTGCCTATGTAATGTGTGTGTACTGTGTATATATGTACTGTGTATGTGTTGTGAGACAGTGAGGGGAATCATATGCGAGAGCCATTATGTATCTCTCAGAATGTGCTTAGAAGCATACTGAACCGCCTGGAGAGCATTGTAATTACAGCCTTGTCTGTGGTTACCATGCAAAATTAAAGTGTGGACTGAGTCAAGTTATTTGACCAAGTGAGTTTAGGAAAACCTGTCTTGGGCTTTTATTTTTGGAGAGATCTATAGGATCGGTAGTGGGATGGGTCTCTCCCTCCAGTCCGGGTCTTAAAAGTGATTTTCATTTAAACCTGCAGTTAATGTTTGGGTGTGTCCGTTTGTATTTGGATTTCACATGTAGCAGAGCTGAAGGTGCTGTGGTCGTATGCCTGGCTGTGTGTAGCCAATACAGGCCAGAGCCAGCGATGTGGGTAACCACGATAGCACCCATGAACCTCACAAGGCTGCAAGTGCCAGCTGCCCTAGATTTTATTTACATGTTCCCGGAGGTGAGCGATTGCATGTGTGCAGTATTTGGACAATAAAGGACTTTTACTAACTTGCCTGGGTCACTGTCTCACTAAATTCACTGGCGGAAACGCTGCTGCCTTACATATGCTGGAGAATGCAGAAGCGTGAATTGAGACTTACCCCGAAGAAAATTGCATATCAGTGATCAAGACTGCAAAATTACAAATCAAGCCCATGGACAATATGGAGGAGCTACTGAAGCAGCACCCAGCAACAGCAACTGCAGTTTAAGCGGCAACAGCAGGAGCAGCACCAACAGCAGCAGCGGCAACAGCAGGAGTAGCACCAACAGCAGCAGCGGCAACAGCAGGAGCAGCACCAACAGCAGCAGCGGCAACAGCAGGAGTAGCACCAACAGCAGCAGCGGCAACAGCAGGAGCAGCACCAACAGCAGCAGCAGCAGCAACAGCAGGAGTAGCACCAACAGCAGCAGCAGCAGACGAACAACCTGATTCTGCAACAGATTGCAGCCCGGCGAGAGCCGTCCCCACCGCCGACTCGATTCGTCCAGTGGCCTGGGACAAAGTCAAGTCTGCACTAAGGAAGATGAGTCCCAAAGACGACTTGGAAGCTTTTCTCACCGTGTTTGAAAGAACAGTGGGCTGAAGTGGTGGCCCCTTTCATGATGGGAGATTCCTAGAAGCCTACTTTGACCTCAGCCGGGTGGATGCCCAGAACTATGGGAAACTCAATGTGAGATCCTTGCCCAACTAGGGGTTAATACTTATGTACAGGCACAATGTTTGTACCAGTGGTCCATTGTGGAGACCTACCCCACTTGTTGCAGTTAGTAAAGAAATGGCTCCAGCCTGAGACCTTGAGCTCAGCCCTGATGGTAGAGAGTGTAGTAGTCGTACGGGTGGTGCGAACTCTGCCAGTAGCCATACAGCGCTGGGTGGGGCAAGGGGACCCGGGCAACCTAGGTCAGGTGGTTAGCCGCATCGAGCTTTATGTGGCCACCTAGGATTTCGTATGGAACTCTACCCCACTGTGAGTATCACACCGGGCCCTACAAGCCCAGGAGCCTGGGAAAGGGATATAACCCTCTGCTGGGGTTAACCCGAACTGCGCCACAACTGAGGGGAGGAGCCCATTATCCTCTAAACTGATCCCGCGTACCAGTGGTGCCACCACTATCATGTGCTGGCGGTGCCAAGGGTCAGGACTTGTGGCTGCCAACTGTCCCCTGACTGCTGAGCCATGGACTGCGGGTTTACTAGACGGGTATCTATGTATGCCCAGACTGTCTGCACCGTGGATGTGGACGCCACACGAAGAGAACCCATTTGTGCCAGGTACACGTCAATGAGTACCAGGCAGAGGATCTCTTGGACTCAAGGATCCTAGTGACACTTCTCAATGGGTCATTGGTTGCCGGGTTAAACCCCATTGGTCGGAAAATCGGGGTTGTTTGTACACATGGGGATCTCCAGGAATATCAGATGGCGGAGGTTACCTTTTCCACCCTGTGTGGGGAGCTTAAACATACAGTGGGATTGGTAAAGTCTCCTCCATACGAGACTGTTTTGGGAAGAGACTTGCCCCTGTTCTGGTCCCTATGGGAGAGCAAAACAAACCCTCCCGATCGCTGAACCCAAAGATCCCAAGTCAGGGATACCTGCCGTAGGTGTCAACATCATAGGGAAAGAGTGTAATCCCGATAGGTTTCACCTAGAGGTCTTGGCAGGAGAGGTCGAAGAGACCACATCAATTCCGGAGCTGGAAGTATCCCGGGGTACTTTTGGGACAGCTCAGCTGCAGGATCCCACACTAGCCTGGGCATGGGAACAGGTGATAATGATAAATGGGGTGGCACAGCAACCTGGGGCAGAGGCATTTTTTCCTCATATGGCGGTCAACCAGGATTTGTTATACCTGGTTGACA
This sequence comes from Phyllobates terribilis, assembly GCF_046119375.1. Taxonomy (NCBI): domain Eukaryota; kingdom Metazoa; phylum Chordata; class Amphibia; order Anura; family Dendrobatidae; genus Phyllobates; species Phyllobates terribilis. Next base: position 11,348,424 of record NW_027362764.1, on the reverse strand, counting down.
AATCCGCAACAAAATAATAAATCAGCTGGTAGTGCCCCAATCAAAGGTGCTTGAGATGGCCCTCAAACCCATGCTGGGAAGTCATCTGTGAGCTAAAAAAGCACAAGAGCGTATTCCACAGCTGTTCTTTTGGCCTGAGGTTTAGGCCGAGGTTCAGAGGTTTTGTGAGTCGTGCCGTGAATGTCAGCTGACCGCACCCACCGAAGGCTTCCATAGTCCACTGGTTCCTCTGCCTGTTATACAGATACCTTTTGAGTGGATTGCTATTGATATGGTAGGGCCAATAGTGAAATCAGCCCGGGGCCACCAACACATATTGGTCGTAGTGGATTATGCGACTCTTTACCCGGAAGCGATTCCTCTTTGTCATATCTCGGCAAAACTTATTGCCCAGGAGCTGTTTGCCATGTTCTGCCAAATTGGACTACCAAAGGAGATCCTTACCGATCAGGGGACCGCTTTTATGTCCACGGTCACTAAAGAATTGTGTAAGCTGCTCCACATCAAACAGTTGCACACATCAGTCTACCACCCACAGACCGATGGTCTAGTGGAAAGATTTAATAAGACCCTAAAATTTATGTTAAAAAAGGTGGTAGCTAAAGATGGAAAGGACTGGGATAGGTTGTTGCCGTATCTAATGTTCGCCATCCGGGAGGCACCGCAGTCTTCTACGGGATTCTCTTCATTCAAACTTTTATATGGTAGACATCCCAGGGGCCTGTTGGCCACTGCCAAAGAGACAGGAGCCCACTCCTCACATAAAAGCGTTATAGAGCACGTTGAGAGTATGCAGGACCAAATTACGTCCATGATGCCCATTGTAAAGGAACATCTCCTGAATGCCCAGGCAGCGCAGAGCCGAGGCTACAATAAAAAGGCCACTGTTAGGTCCTTTAAACAGGGGTATAGAGTGTTGGTTTTGGTACCCACTGCAGAAAGTAAGTTCTTAGCCAGGTGGCAAGGCCGATATGAAGTCTGGGAAAAAATTGGGGAGATGAACTACAGGGTGCATCAGCCCAGGAAGAGGAAACCGGAGCAAATTTACCATGTGAATCTATTAAAGGCATGGAAAGACTGGGAATGTATGGTTACTGAGGCGACTCCGGTTGCATCTCCTATAGTCCCTCCGACACTGGCCCGGGAAAAGGCTGTGAACGAGGTAAAGATTAGAGAAAGTCTCTCGAAACAGCAGCGACGATAGGCTCGGAAATTAGTGCAGCGGCATACGGATGTATTCTCAGAACTGTCCGGTTGGACATCTGTGATCCAGCAGGACATTATCTCAGTGCGTTTAGTAAGGGTGCGGGAGGCCCGGAGGCAAGCCATCTCGGAAGAGATAAAGAAGATGCTCCAGTTAGGAGTCATGGAGGAGTCCAGGAGTGAGTGGGCTAGTCCCATTGAACTGATTCCAAAGCCGGACGGATCATTACAGTTCTGTAATGATTTTCAGAAATTGAATGAGATGTCAAAATTTGACCTTTGTCCAATGCCCCGGGTGGACGAGCTGATTGAGAGACTGGGACAGGCCCAGTACTTCACGACGCTCGATCTGACCAAGGGTTACTGGCAGGTGCCACTGACAGAATCGGCCAAAGAAAAGACCGCCTTCGTAACCCCAGAAGGTCTCTATCGCACTGTCGTCTTCTCTTTTGGGTTATATGGGGCCCCGGCCACATTTCAAAAGCTGATGGACATAGTGTTAGAGCCCCATCAGAAGTATGCGTCGGCGTACTTGGATAATATCATCGTCTATAGTAGCGATTGACATACCCACTTGTCCCCGTCACAAGCGGTGGTGGATTCGGTCACAGCCGCGGGCTTGACCGCGAACCCCAAAAAATGTGTGATAGGTCTTGAGGAAGCCCGGTATTTGGGGTACGTAATTGGCCGTGGGGTTATCACACCCCAAGTAAATAAAATCGAAGCCATTCAAAATTGACCCCGGCCTCTCTATACGAAACAGGTGAGAGCGTTCCTTGGTATCAGTGGATATTATAGACGGTTTGTTCCTAATTTTGCTGGGAGATCGGCACTGTTGACCGATCTCTTAAAGGGACGGAAATCGGTCATGGTGCGGTGGAATCCTCAGGCGGAGGACCCCTTACAGTCCATGAAGTTGGTATTGTGCGGACCGCCCATCCTTATCAATTCCAACTTTAGGAATGGGTTTATTGTGCAAACGGACGCCTCTGAGGTAGGGCTAGGAGTGGTTCTGTCGCAAGAGGTGAACAGAGAAGAACATCCGGTCACCTATTTGAGCAGGAAATTTACCCCGGGGTCTCTCCTTCCTGTCCGGGTCTTACAAGTGGCCCATGGCCACGGTTTTCATTTAAACCTGCAGTAAGGTTTGGGTGTGTCAGTTTGTGTTTGGATTTCACATGTAGCAGAGCTGAAGGTGTTGTGGTCGTATGCCTGCCTGTGTGTAGCCAATACAGGCCAGAGCCAGCAATGTGGGTCACCACGATAGCACCTGAGAACCTTACGGGGCTGTAAGTGCCAGCGGCCCTGGCCTTTATTTATGTGTCCCCCGCTGCGATCTGGAGCGATTGCATGTGTGCAGTATCTGGACAATAAAATACTGATACTGTGCCCCCCGTGTGTATCTGTGTCCCTTGTGTATCTGTGTCCTGTGTATATCTGTGTGTATCTGTGCCCCCCGTGTGTATCTGTGTCCCTTGTGTATCTGTGTCCTGTGTATATCTGTGTGTATTTGTGCCCCCCGTGTGTATCTGTGCCCCGTGTGTATTTGTGTCCCGTGTATATATCTGTGCCCCGTGTATACCTATGTCCCGTGTGTATCCGTGCCCCCCGTGTGTATCCGTGCCCCCCATGTAAATGCTCATGTGGCGCCCCTGAGGGTTCGACCGCCACAGGGGTGCTGCACTTCTCTAATGGAGTGTAGTGTTCCTCCTCTGAGGTAAGAACAGTGTGATAGTCGTGACCCAACCTTTGCATCCAACACCACATTTCTCCACCAGAGGGGGCTGGTATGCACTAGGTGCTGCTCCCCTGGTTACAGAGAGACTGGGGAACCAAGAGTTATGGGAGCCAGTTAGTGGGTGAGGGTGGAGGACTCACAAACTAGTGACACTTTAAATTTCATATTTAATAAAAGGCCATCTTGGGTCTAGGTTCTTTGACTGTCTTTATGCTGTCAATTGCGGAGGGTACTGTGACCTCCCGCCCTAACGCGGATCCTGTGTGGGCCCGCATTGGATGGGGACACAGCCCTCGTGCCCCAGCTTTGGGACGAGAGGGAGGTTGTAGACAAGGAATGTCTCGACCCGGTCAAGGACCAGGACCAAGAGGGCCCGGAGCTTAAGAGTGTGGCTCCGTATCAAATAGATGCCAGGGAGGATGCAGACGGAGCGGTGTACGCCACCTGTCCTCGCCAACCTGATATATTCAGAGGGAGTCCGGCTGCAAGAGGGGTACCGGCCCCCGACACCTGACCTTGCTACTCTACGTCCTGGTCAGGGAAGCCCGGTAGGCCCTGAGGATCCCACCGGGTAATGGAAGGAGCGGAGCTGCCACCCGTACCCTTGTTCTGAGAGGAGCTCAGAGGGAGACCCGGCCTATTCACACACACGGACAGGAGAGGATACGGTCTGTAGTTCAGGACCTCTCTGGTGTAGGGTCCTGACTGAATGCTGGACTTACTCGGAGGTTGTCGGACGACCCCTGTCCCTGGTGACCGCAGGACTCCGCGGGGAGCAGGGAGTCGCCTTCCTACTGCCATCTCTAAAGTGAGTAAAGCCTTGGAAGTTCACCCCTATGGCCTCCGGACTGTTTATTCTGCGCTACACCGCACGACGCGGTGCCCGTTCTCCTCTACTGCTACTACCTCCATCCTGTCCCTCGGCCCTGAGGCCTTGCTCCGCCTGTGGGGAGTAGTAAGAACTCTGGCCGCCATAACACCATGCCTCAGCGGACTGCAGCGGCGCTGGTGGCCCTTCACCAGGTGCCACAGGTGGTGTAGTCGAGATCAGCCACTCAACCCGGATAAGCACACACCATCCTTTTCAATGTGATGGCCCTGAGCACGGGTCGGGTCCGGGCCACGGCTGCACCCCATCTCTTCATCACAGGACCCGACTCTGAGTCCCCCATCTCCCAGGGTAAATAAAGGACTTTTCGAGTAGAGGCGTCACACTCATGTACTTATTATTCTGATGTTCATAATGTGAATATGCATGTATATGTGCGTGTGTTACATGGGTGGGGTCTGACAGAGGGGCCCCGATACAAGTAATGCACAGAGGCTCTCCACTGTCAGTGTCCGTTCCTGGGGGAGTAGTCCTCCCTGCTCGTCATTTAGTCATTGTCCTCCTGATTATCACCAGGTTGTACAGGGTGACAGCTGTGTGGCCCCGGAGCAGTGCCCGTGTGTCCTCCCCTCAGGGCCCAGGTTCCTCTGGATGGAGAATCTCACTATGGAAGAAAGAAGAAGAGAATACCCAGCAGGCACAACTCTACTGTACCAGTGTAATAACTGGTGAGAGGCGGGGGAGGAGGAGGCGGAGGGGAGGTGGAGGCAGCGGAGGCAGAGGAGAGGCGGGGAGGTGGAGGAGGGGCAGGGAGGAGGAGGCGGAGGGGAGGTGGGGCAGGGAGGAGGAGGCGGGCAGGAAGAAGGAGGGGAGGTGGGGCAGGAAGGAGGAGGAGGCGGAGGGGAGGTGGGGAAGGAAGGAGGAGGAGGCGAGGATGGGGTGCGGGAGAGGTAGAGGCGGGGCAGGGGAGGCAAGGGAGGTGGAGGCGGGGCAGGGGAGGAGGCGGTGGGGAGGTGGAGGCAGCAGAGGGGAGGTGGAGGAGGGGCAGGTGAAAAGGAGGCGGCGGGGAGGTGGAGGAGGGGCAGGGGAAAAGGAGGAGGCGGAGGAGAGGCGGGGAGGCGGATTAGGGGCAGGGAGGAGGAGGGGGCGGGGCAGGGGAGGAGGAAGCGGAGGAGAAGTGGGACAGGCAGGAGGCATAGGGGAGGCGGGCAAGGGCTGAGGAGGCGGGGGAGGTAGAGGTGGGGCAGTGGAGGCGTGGCAGGGGAGGAGGAGGCGGCGGCAGGGGAAAAGGAGGCGGCAGGGGAGGTGGAGGAGGGGCAGGGGAAAAGGAGGCGGCAGGCAGGTGGAGGCGGGGAGGGGAGGTGGAGGCTGCGGAGGAGATGCGGCGAGGTGGAGGCGGGGCAAGGGATGAGAAGGTGGGTTAGGAGGAGGCGGAGGGGAGGTGGGGGAGGTAGAGGTGGAGCAGGGGAGGCGGAGGGGAGGCAAGGGAGGTAGAGGCGTGGCTGGGGAGGAGGAGGCAGAGTGGAGGCGGGCAGGAATAAGGAGGAGAGGCAGGGGAGGAGTCAGGGCAGTAGTAAGCGGGGCAGTGAAGGAGGAGGAGATGGGGCAGGTGCAGGAAGGAGTAATATCCCTTTAATAGTCATGTTGCTCTCTCCTGCAGCTCCTGCCATACTGGAAGCTTTGTGTGCTCCGCTCTGGACTGTGCGGGTGAGATTCTCTGCGCTGCGGTGGTTCTGCGCTCCACCCTGTCTCCGGGGGTGACTGACACGTGTCTGTCTTGCAGTGGACTGTCAGTGGTCACAGTGGTCCTCATGGAATTCATGTTCTGTAACTTGTGGCAGTGGAGTCCAAACCTCACAGCGGCATCAGATCCGACCGCGACTGTATGACGGGGAGGAATGTGCCGGGCCCACGACCCGCCGCAGGGAGTGTGAGACCCCCGACTGCAGTAAGTAGTGGGGTCCACCTAACACTGCACCAGCTCTGTCTGGTAGACTGCCCCCAATCCACAGCCCCGATACATGGTGAGGGGTACACGCACGGCCCCGATACATGGTGAGGGGTACACGCACGGCCCCGATACATGGTGAGGGGTACACGCATGGCCCCGATACATGGTGAGGGGTACACGCACGGCCCCGATACATGGTGATGGGTACACGCACGGCCCCGATACATGGTGAGGGGTACACGCACGGCCCCGATACATGGTGAGGGGGTACACGCATGGCCCCGATACATGGTGATGGGTACACGCACGGCCCCGATACATGGTGATGGGTACACGCACGGCCCCGATACATGGTGATGGGTACACGCACGGCCCCGATACATGGTGAGGGGTACACGCATGGCCCCGATACATGGTGAGGGGTACACGCACGGCCCCGATACATGGTGAGGGGTACACGCATGGCCCCGATACATGGTGAGGGGTACACGCACGGCCCCGATACATGGTGAGGGGTACACGCATGGCCCCGATACATGGTGAGGGGTACACGCACGGCCCCGATACATGGTGAGGGGTACACGCATGGCCCCGATACATGGTGAGGGGTACACGCACGGCCCCGATACATGGTGAGGAGTACACGCATGGCCCCGATACATGGTGAGGGGTACACGCATGGCCCCGATACATGGTGAGGGGTACACGCATGGCCCCGATACATGGTGAGGGGTACACGCATGGCCCCGATACATGGTGAGGGGTACACGCACGGCCCCGATACATGGTGAGGAGTACACGCATGGCCCCGATACATGGTGATGGGTACACGCATGGCCCCGATACATGGTGAGGGGTACACGCACGGCCCCGATACATGGTGAGGAGTACACGCATGGCCCCGATACATGGTGATGGGTACACGCATGGCCCCGATACATGGTGAGGGGTACACGCACGGCCCCGATACATGGTGAGGAGTACACGCATGGCCCCGATACATGGTGAGGGGTACACGCATGGCCCCGATACATGGTGAGGAGTACACGCATGGCCCCGATACATGGTGAGGGGTACACGCATGGCCCCGATACATGGTGAGGAGTACACGCATGGCCCCGATACATGGTGAGGGGTACACGCATGGCCCCGATACATGGTGAGGAGTACACGCATGGCCCCGATACATGGTGATGGGTACACGCATGGCCCCGATACATGGTGAGGAGTACACGCATGGCCCCGATACATGGTGAGGGGTACACGCACGGCCCCGATACATGGTGAGGAGTACACGCATGGCCCCGATACATGGTGAGGGGTACACGCATGGCCCCGATACATGGTGAGGAGTACACACATGGCCCCGATACATGGTGATGGGTACACGCATGGCCCCGATACATGGTGAGGGGTACACGCACGGCCCCGATACATGGTGAGGAGTACACGCAGGGCCCTGATACATGGTGAGGGGTACACGCATGGCCCCGATACATGGTGAGGAGTACACGCAGGGCCCCGATACATGGTGAGGGGTACACGCACGGCCCCAGGTACACACACGGCCCCGATATATGGTGAGGGGTACACACACGGCCCCGATATATGGTGAGGGGTACACGCACGGCCCCGATACATGGTGAGGGGTACACGCACGGTCCCGATACATGGTGAGGGGTACACGCACGGCCCCGATACATGGTGAGGGGTACACGCACGGCCCCGATACATGGTGAGGGGTACACGCACGGCCCCGATACATGGTGAGGGGTACACACACTGCCCCGGGTACACACACGGCCCCTATACATGGTGAGGGGTACACGCACGGCCCCGATACATGGTGAGGGGTACACGCACGGCCCCGGATACACACGGTCCCGATACATGGTGAGGGGTACACGCACTTCCCCGGGTACACGCACGGCCCCTATACATGGTGAGGGGTACACGCACGGCCCCTATACATGGTTATGGGTGCACGCACGGCCCCTATACATGGTGAGGGGTACACGCACGGCCCCGATACATGGTGAGGGGTGCACGCACGGCCCCGATACATGGTGAGGGGTACACGCATGGCCCCGATACATGGTGAGGGGTACACGCATGGCCCCGATACATGGTGAGGGGTACACGCATGGCCCCGATACATGGTGAGGAGTACACGCAGGGCCCCGATACATGGTGAGGGGTACACGCACGGCCCCAGGTACACACACGGCCCCGATATATGGTGAGGGGTACACACACGGCCCCGGGTACACACACGGCCCCGATATATGGTGAGGGGTACACACACGGCCCCGATATATGGTGAGGGGTACACGCACGGCCCCGATACATGGTGATGGGTACACACACGGCCCCGATACATGGTGAGGGGTACACGCATGGCCCTGATACATTGTGATGGGTACACGCATGGCCCCGATACATGGTGAGGGGTACACGCATGGCCCCGATACATGGTGAGGGGTACACGCACGGCCCCGATACATGGTGATGGGTACACGCACGGCCCCGATACATGGTGAGGGGTACACGCACGGCCCCGATACATGGTGAGGGGGTACACGCATGGCCCCGATACATGGTGATGGGTACACGCACGGCCCCGATACATGGTGATGGGTACACGCACGGCCCCGATACATGGTGATGGGTACACGCACGGCCCCGATACATGGTGAGGGGTACACGCATGGCCCCGATACATGGTGAGGGGTACACGCACGGCCCCGATACATGGTGAGGGGTACACGCATGGCCCCGATACATGGTGAGGGGTACACGCACGGCCCCGATACATGGTGAGGGGTACACGCATGGCCCCGATACATGGTGAGGGGTACACGCACGGCCCCGATACATGGTGATGGGTACACGCATGGCCCCGATACATGGTGAGGGGTACACGCACGGCCCCGATACATGGTGAGGGGTACACGCACGGCCCCGATACATGGTGAGGGGTACACGCATGGCCCCGATACATGGTGAGGGGTACACGCACGGCCCCGATACATGGTGAGGGGTACACGCACGGCCCCGATACATGGTGAGGGGTACACGCATGGCCCCGATACATGGTGAGGGGTACACGCACGGCCCCGATACATGGTGAGGAGTACACGCATGGCCCCGATACATGGTGAGGGGTACACGCATGGCCCCGATACATGGTGAGGGGTACACGCATGGCCCCGATACATGGTGAGGGGTACACGCATGGCCCCGATACATGGTGAGGGGTACACGCACGGCCCCGATACATGGTGAGGAGTACACGCATGGCCCCGATACATGGTGATGGGTACACGCATGGCCCCGATACATGGTGAGGGGTACACGCACGGCCCCGATACATGGTGAGGAGTACACGCATGGCCCCGATACATGGTGATGGGTACACGCATGGCCCCAATACATGGTGAGGGGTACACGCACGGCCCCGATACATGGTGAGGAGTACACGCATGGCCCCGATACATGGTGAGGGGTACACGCATGGCCCCGATACATGGTGAGGAGTACACGCATGGCCCCGATACATGGTGAGGGGTACACGCATGGCCCCGATACATGGTGAGGAGTACACGCATGGCCCCGATACATGGTGAGGGGTACACGCATGGCCCCGATACATGGTGAGGAGTACACGCATGGCCCCGATACATGGTGATGGGTACACGCATGGCCCCGATACATGGTGAGGAGTACACGCATGGCCCCGATACATGGTGAGGGGTACACGCACGGCCCCGATACATGGTGAGGAGTACACGCATGGCCCCGATACATGGTGAGGGGTACACGCATGGCCCCGATACATGGTGAGGAGTACACACATGGCCCCGATACATGGTGATGGGTACACGCATGGCCCCGATACATGGTGAGGGGTACACGCACGGCCCCGATACATGGTGAGGAGTACACGCAGGGCCCTGATACATGGTGAGGGGTACACGCATGGCCCCGATACATGGTGAGGAGTACACGCAGGGCCCCGATACATGGTGAGGGGTACACGCACGGCCCCAGGTACACACACGGCCCCGATATATGGTGAGGGGTACACACACGGCCCCGATATATGGTGAGGGGTACACGCACGGCCCCGATACATGGTGAGGGGTACACGCACGGTCCCGATACATGGTGAGGGGTACACGCACGGCCCCGATACATGGTGAGGGGTACACGCACGGCCCCGATACATGGTGAGGGGTACACGCACGGCCCCGATACATGGTGAGGGGTACACACACTGCCCCGGGTACACACACGGCCCCTATACATGGTGAGGGGTACACGCACGGCCCCGATACATGGTGAGGGGTACACGCACGGCCCCGGATACACACGGTCCCGATACATGGTGAGGGGTACACGCACTTCCCCGGGTACACGCACGGCCCCTATACATGGTGAGGGGTACACGCACGGCCCCTATACATGGTTATGGGTGCACGCACGGCCCCTATACATGGTGAGGGGTACACGCACGGCCCCGATACATGGTGAGGGGTGCACGCACGGCCCCGATACATGGTGAGGGGTACACGCATGGCCCCGATACATGGTGAGGGGTACACGCATGGCCCCGATACATGGTGAGGGGTACACGCATGGCCCCGATACATGGTGAGGAGTACACGCAGGGCCCCGATACATGGTGAGGGGTACACGCACGGCCCCAGGTACACACACGGCCCCGATATATGGTGAGGGGTACACACACGGCCCCGGGTACACACACGGCCCCGATATATGGTGAGGGGTACACACACGGCCCCGATATATGGTGAGGGGTACACGCACGGCCCCGATACATGGTGATGGGTACACACACGGCCCCGATACATGGTGAGGGGTACACGCATGGCCCTGATACATTGTGATGGGTACACGCATGGCCCCGATACATGGTGAGGGGTACACGCATGGCCCCGATACATGGTGAGGGGTACACGCATGGCCCCGATACATGGTGAGGGGTACACGCAGGGCCCCGATACATGGTGATGGGTACACGCACGGCCCCGGATACACACGGCTCCGATACATGGTGAGGGGTACACACACTGCCCCGGGTACACACACGGCCCCGATACATGGTGAGGGGTACACACACGGCCCCTATACATGGTGAGGGGTACACGCACGGCCCCGGATACACACGGTCCCGATACATGGTGAGGGGTACACGCACTTCCCCGGGTACACGCACGGCCCCTATACATGGTGAGGGGTACACGCACGGCCCCTATACATGGTTATGGGTGCACGCACGGCTCCTATACATGGTGAGGGGTACACACACGGCCCCTATACATGGTGAGGGGTACACGCACGGCCCCGGATACACACGGTCCCGATACATGGTGAGGGGTACACGCACTTCCCCGGGTACACGCACGGCCCCTATACATGGTGAGGGGTACACGCACGGCCCCTATACATGGTTATGGGTGCACGCACGGCTCCTATACATGGTGAGGGGTACACACACGGCCCCGGGTACATACCTGATACGTTCCAGTGACGTCCTCAGCCCGTGTTTGTGCCGCCCTCTGTGCAGGTTGCCCTGATGGAGAGCGATGGAGGCGGCCGGTCCCCGGTGAGGACTCCTGTGAGCCGACCTGTCAGGAGGTTTATGAAGAGCGGAGCAGGAACTGCAGTGCGGGGACCACAGGCGGCTGTGTGTGTGAGGCAGGGAGGTACCGCAGCAGCCGAGGCACGTGTGTGACCGCCGAGCACTGCGAGTGTCAGCATGGAGGACAGGACTATCTGGTGAGTAACCCCATCATCACTACAGTGTTCTGCAGGGACTAGAGGGACCCCGATAATCACCCTGCAGCCCCGATAGTCACCCTGCAGCCCCGACACCGCGATAGTCACCCTGCAGCCCCGACACCCCATAATCACCCTGCAACCCCGACACCCCGATAATCACCCTGCAACCCCGACACCCCGATAATCACCCTGCAGCCCCGACACCCCATAATCACCCTGCAACCCCGACACCCCGATAATCACCCTGCAACCCCGACACCCCGATAATCATCTTGCAGCCCCGACACCCCATAATCACCCTGCAGCCCCCGACACCCCGATAATCACCCTGCAGCCCCGACACCCCATAATCACCCTGCAGCCCCGACACCCCGATAATCACCCTGCAACCCCGACACCCCGATAATCACCCTGCAACCCCGACACCCCGATAATCACCCTGCAGCCCCGACACCCCGATAATCATCTTGCAGCCCCGACACCCCATAATCACCCTGCAGCCCCGACACCCCGATAATCACCCTGCAACCCCGACACCCCGATAATCACCCTGCAACCCCGACACCCCGATAATCACCCTGCAGCCCCCTACACCCAATAATCACCCTGCAGCCCCCGACGCCCCGATAATCACCCTGCAGCCCCCGACGCCCCATAATCACCCTGCAGCCCCCGACACCCCGATAATCACCCTGCAGCCCCCGACGCCCCATAATCACCCTGCAACCCCGACACCCCGATAATCACCCTGCAGCCCCGACACCCCGATAATCACCCTGCAGCCCCGACACCCCATAATCACCCTGCAACCCCGACACCCCATAATCACCCTGCAGCCCCCGACACCCCGATAATCACCCTGCAGCCCCCGACGCCCCATAATCACCCTGCAACCCCGACACCCCATAATCACCCTGCAGCCCCCGACACCCCGATAATCACCCTGCAGCCCCGACACCCCATAATCACCCTGCAACCCCGACACCCCGATAATCACCCTGCAACCCCGACACCCCGATAATCACCCTGCAACCCCGACACCCCGATAATCACCCTGCAGCCCCGACACCCCGATAATCATCTTGCAGCCCCGACACCCCATAATCACCCTGCAGCCCCGACACCCCGATAATCACCCTGCAACCCCGACACCCCGATAATCACCCTGCAACCCCGACACCCCGATAATCACCCTGCAGCCCCCTACACCCAATAATCACCCTGCAGCCCCCGACGCCCCGATAATCACCCTGCAGCCCCCGACGCCCCATAATCACCCTGCAGCCCCCGACACCCCGATAATCACCCTGCAGCCCCCGACGCCCCATAATCACCCTGCAACCCCGACACCCCGATAATCACCCTGCAGCCCCCGACGCCCCATAATCACCCTGCAGCCCCCGACACCCCGATAATCACCCTGCAGCCCCCGACGCCCCATAATCACCCTGCAACCCCGACACCCCGATAATCACCCTGCAGTTCTCTCATAGACTCTGTGTTGTGTTCTGTGCAGCCTGGAGAGGACTGGCAGGACGGCTGCCACATGTGTCGCTGTGTGAACGGGATCGGAGTCTGTGCCACAAAATGTCCACCGCTCCAGTGTGCCGAGGTGAGGAGGCCAGACACCGACACCGGGGTAACGAGGATCATTACATCACACCGACACCGGGGTAACGAGGATCATTACATCACACCGACACCGGGGTAACGAGGATTATTACATCACACCGACACCGGGGCAACGAGGATTATTACATCACACCGACACCGGGGTAACGAGGATCATTACATCACACCAACACCGGGGTAACGAGGATCATTACATCACACCGACACCGGGGTAACGAGGATCATTACATCACACCGACACCGGGGTAACGAGGATTATTACATCACACCGACACCGGGGTAACGAGGATCATTACATCACACCGACACCGGGGTAACGAGGATCATTACATCACACCGACACCGGGGTAACGAGGATTATTACATCACACCGACACCGGGGTAACGAGGATTATTACATCACACCGACACCGGGGTAACGAGGATCATTACATCACACCGACACCGGGGTAACGAGGATTATTACATCACACCGACACCGGGGTAACGAGGATCATTACATCACACCGACACCGGGGTAACGAGGATCATTACATCACACCGACACCGGGGTAACGAGGATCATTACATCACACCGACACCGGGGTAACGAGGATCATTACATCACACCGACACCGGGGTAACGAGGATTATTACATCACACCGACACCGGGGTAACGAGGATTATTACATCACACCGACACCGGGGTAACGAGGATCATTACATCACACCGACACCGGGGCAACGAGGATCATTACATCACACCGACACCGGGGTAACGAGGATCATTACATCACACCGACACCGGGGTAACGAGGATCATTACATCACACCGACACCGGGGTAACGAGGATCATTACATCACACCGACACCGGGGTAACGAGGATCATTACATCACACCGACACCGGGGTAACGAGGATTATTACATCACACCGACACCGGGGTAACGAGGATTATTACATCACACCGACACCGGGGTAACGAGGATCATTACATCACACCGACACCGGGGCAACGAGGATTATTACATCACACCGACACCGGGGTAACGAGGATCATTACATCACACCGACACCGGGGCAACGAGGATTATTACATCACACCGACACCGGGGTAACGAGGATTATTACATCACACCGACACCGGGGTAACGAGGATTATTACATCACACCGACACCGGGGTAACGAGGATTATTACATCACACCGACACCGGGGTAACGAGGATTATTACATCACACCGACACCGGGGTAACGAGGATTATTACATCACACCGACACCGGGGCAACGAGGATTATTACATCACACCAACACCGGGGTAACGAGGATCATTACATCACACCGACACCGGGGTAACGAGGATCATTACATCACACCGACACCGGGGTAACGAGGATCATTACATCACACCTACACCGGGGTAACGAGGATCATTACATCACACCGACACCGGGGTAACGAGGATTATTACATCACACCGACACCGGGGTAACGAGGATTATTACATCACACCGACACCGGGGTAACGAGGATTATTACATCACACCGACACCGGGGTAACGAGGATCATTACATCACACCGACACCGGGGTAACGAGGATCATTACATCACACCGACACCGGGGTAACGAGGATCATTACATCACACCGACACCGGGGTAACGAGGATCATTACATCACACCGACACCGGGGTAACGAGGATCATTACATCACACCGACACCGGGGTAACGAGGATCATTACATCACACCGACACCGGGGTAACGAGGATTATTACATCACACCGACACCGGGGTAACGAGGATCATTACATCACACCGACACCGGGGTAACGAGGATCATTACATCACACCGACACCGGGGCAACGAGGATCATTACATCACACCGACACCGGGGTAACGAGGATCATTACATCACACCGACACCGGGGCAACGAGGATTATTACATCACACCGACACCGGGGTAACGAGGATCATTACATCACACCGACATCGGGGTAACGAGGATCATTACATCACACCGACACCGGGGTAACGAGGATCATTACATCACACCGACACCGGGGTAACGAGGATTATTACATCACACCGACACCGGGGTAACGAGGATTATTACATCACACCGACACCGGGGTAACGAGGATCATTACATCACACCGACACCGGGGTAACGAGGATTATTACATCACACCGACACCGGGGTAACGAGGATTATTACATCACACCGACACCGGGGTAACGAGGATCATTACATCACACCGACACCGGGGTAACGAGGATCATTACATCACACCGACACCGGGGTAACGAGGATCATTACATCACACCGACACCGGGGTAACGAGGATCATTACATCACACCGACACCGGGGTAACGAGGATCATTACATCACACCGACACCGGGGTAACGAGGATTATTACATCACACCGACACCGGGGTAACGAGGATTATTACATCACACCGACACCGGGGTAAAGAGGATCATTACATCACACCGACACCGGGGTAACGAGGATCATTACATCACACCGACACCGGGGTAACGAGGATTATTACATCACACCGACACCGGGGCAACGAGGATTATTACATCACACCGACACCGGGGTAACGAGGATCATTACATCACACCGACACCGGGGTAACGAGGATTATTACATCACACCGACACCGGGGTAACGAGGATTATTACATCACACCGACACCGGGGTAACGAGGATCATTACATCACACCGACACCGGGGTAACGAGGATTATTACATCACACCGACACCGGGGTAACGAGGATCATTACATCACACCGACACCGGGGTAACGAGGATCATTACATCACACCGACACCGGGGTAACGAGGATCATTACATCACACCGACACCGGGGTAACGAGGATTATTACATCACACCGACACCGGGGTAACGAGGATCATTACATCACACCGACACCGGGGTAACGAGGATCATTACATCACACCGACACCGGGGTAACGAGGATCATTACATCACACCGACACCGGGGTAACGAGGATCATTACATCACACCGACACCGGGGCAACGAGGATCATTACATCACACCGACACCGGGGTAACGAGGATCATTACATCACACCGACACCGGGGTAACGAGGATCATTACATCACACCGACACCGGGGTAACGAGGATCATTACATCACACCGACACCGGGGTAACGAGGATCATTACATCACACCGACACCGGGGTAACGAGGATCATTACATCACACCGACACCGGGGTAACGAGGATCATTACATCACACCGACACCGGGGTAACGAGGATCATTACATCACACCGACACCGGGGTAACGAGGATTATTACATCACACCGACACCGGGGTAACGAGGATTATTACATCACACCGACACCGGGGCAACGAGGATTATTACATCACACCGACACCGGGGTAACGAGGATCATTACATCACACCGACACCGGGGTAACGAGGATCATTACATCACACCGACACCGGGGTAACGAAGATTATTACATCACACCGACACCGGGGTAACGAAGATTATTACATCACACCGACACCGGGGTAACGAGGATTATTACATCACACCGACACCGGGGTAACGAGGATTATTACATCACACCGACACCGGGGCAACGAGGATTATTACATCACACCGACACCGGGGTAACGAGGATCATTACATCACACCGACACCGGGGTAACGACGATTATTACATCACACCGACACCGGGGTAACGAGGATTATTACATCACACCGACACCGGGGTAACGAGGATTATTACATCACACCGACACCGGGGCAACGAGGATCATTACATCACACCGACACCGGGGTAACGAGGATCATTACATCACACCGACACCGGGGTAACGAGGATTATTACATCACACCGACATCGGGGTAGCGAGGATTATTACATCACACCGACACCGGGGTAGCGAGGATCATTACATCACACCGACACCGGGGTAACGAGGATCATTACATCACACCGACACCGGGGTAACGAGGATCATTACATCACACCGACACCGGGGTAACGAGGATCATTACATCACACCGACACCGGGGTAACGAGGATTATTACATCACACCGACACCGGGGTAACGAGGATCATTACATCACACCGACACCGGGGTAACGAGGATCATTACATCACACCGACACCGGGGTAACGAGGATTATTACATCACACCGACACCGGGGTAACGAGGATCATTACATCACACCGACACCGGGGCAACGAGGATCATTACATCACACCGACACCGGGGTAACGAGGATCATTACATCACACCGACACCGGGGTAACGAGGATCATTACATCACACCGACACCGGGGTAACGAGGATTATTACATCACACCGACACCGGGGTAACGACGATTATTACATCACACCGACACCGGGGTAACGAGGATTATTACATCACACCGACACCGGGGTAACGACGATTATTACATCACACCGACACCGGGGTAACGAGGATTATTACATCACACCGACACCGGGGTAACGACGATTATTACATCACACCGACACCGGGGTAACGACGATCATTACATCACACCGACACCGGGGTAACGAGGATTATTACATCACACCGACACCGGGGCAACGAGGATCATTACATCACACCGACACCGGGGTAACGAGGATTATTACATCACACCGACACCGGGGTAACGAGGATTATTACATCACACCGACACCGGGGTAACGAGGATTATTACATCACACCGACACCGGGGTAACGAGGATCATTACATCACACCGACACCGGGGTAACGAGGATTATTACATCACACCGACACCGGGGTAACGAGGATTATTACATCACACCGACACCGGGGTAACGAGGATCATTACATCACACCGACACCGGGGTAACGAGGATCATTACATCACACCGACACCGGGGTAACGAGGATCATTACATCACACCGACACCGGGGTAACGAGGATTATTACATCACACCGACACCGGGGTAACGAGGATTATTACATCACACCGACACCGGGGTAACGAGGATCATTACATCACACCGACACCGGGGTAACGAGGATTATTACATCACACCGACACCGGGGTAACGAGGATCATTACATCACACCGACATCGGGGCAACGAGGATCATTACATCACACCGACACCGGGGCAACGAGGATTATTACATCACACCGACACCGGGGTAACGAGGATCATTACATCACACCGACACCGGGGTAACGAGGATTATTACATCACACCGACACTAGGGATATAAATGTTTATGGTGTAATGACTAGTTTGTATGTGACAGGCGGAGGTGAAGGTGCAGGAGGCCGGAGGTTGCTGCCCCGTGTGCCGTAGACTGATAGCAGGTAGGATTGTACGTTGTACTATATAGTTAGGGGGCGTCTTAAGCTCCCGTCTCACATAGCGATATCGCTATGTGTGACACTTTGCAGCGGCCCCTGCTGTGAGGTCGCTGATCGTTGCAAAGTGTCCTGGACCATTTTTTGGTCGTTGGCCTCCCGCTGGCCAGCACACATCGCTGTGTGTGACCAGCGGTACCAACGATCAGGCTGGTATCCATGGTAAACATCGGGTTACTAGGGGCATGCGCGCACTTAGTAACCCGATGTTTACCATGGATACCACTCTGCTACGGTGCGCGGGAGGTTACCGTTCACCTTAGCAGAGTGGTATCCATGGTAAACAGCGGGTTACTAGGGGCACACGCGCACTTAGTAACCCGATGTTTACCATAGTTACCAGCCTGCTCCTGCTTGCAGCAGGCTGGTAACGGGAGCAGGACATCGTGGAACGATCCTTTCCACGATATCGCTGCTCCCCTGATCGCTGGTGATCCTGCCTGTTTGACAGCTCACCAGCGATGTATTAGCGATGCAGCAACGATCCCTGACAGGTCGTATCATTGTCGGGATCGCTGCTGCATCGCTTAGTGTGACGGGGCCTCTAGGATCTTGTGCCCGGAGGGCATGTCATCATTGAATAGTCACAACTGTGGAGCTCAGGGTTTGTTTTAGTGGGCAGGGCCAGTCTGTGGTGTCTGGCTATTTATGTGAGGCGGGGCCAGTCTAGTGTCTCCTGGCTGGTCACATGGGGTGGAGCCAGTCTAGTGGTGCCTAGCTGGTCACAAGCGGCCAGTCTAGTGGCTCCTAGTCACATGGGTCGGGGCCAGTCTAGTGGCTCCTAGTCACATGGGCGGAGCTAGTCTTGTGGTCTCTGGGTAATCACGTGGGGTGGGGCCAGTCTAGTGGCGCTTGGCTGGTCACATGAGTCGGGGCCAGTCTAGTGGCTCCTAGCTCTTGTATTCGACTATGAAATAGACATGTGGAGGCAATGACTTTTGATGGATTCACCAGTGAGAACCTCATGTGTTTGGTGGTTCCTGGGCTCATGTTCACCCATTATAATATAAAGTAATGTGGTCATCTCTCTACAGATGGCTCCCCAGTCTGCAAACTCCACACTGAGGTCAGGAACATCACCAAAGGCAGCTGCTACCTGGAGAATGTGGAGGTCCGCTTCTGTCGTGGTCAGTGCTCATCCTGGACGAATGTCATAGCAGAGGTAAAAGGTCATAGATGGGGTTTAGAGGTCAAATATAATGGCAGGGATTACAGGCAGGATGACGGAGGGAAAATAGGGGATCAGAGGCGGGATGACGGAGGGAAAATAGGGGATCAGAGGCGGGATGACGGAGGGAAAATAGGGGATCAGAGGCGGGATGACGGAGGGAAGGTAGGGGATCAGAGGTGGGATGACGGAGGGAAGGTAGGGGATCAGAGGTGGGATGACGGAGGGAAGGTAGGGGATCAGAGGTGGGATGACGGAGGGAAGGTAGGGGATGAGAGGTGGGATGACGGAGGGAAGGTAGGGGATCAGAGGTGGGATGACGGAGGGAAGGTTGGGGTTTACAGGCAGAACATCAGCGGGAAGGTCAGTGATTACAGGTGGAATGACCAAGGGAAGGTCGGGAATTACAGGTGGGACGATGGAGTGAAGGTTGAGAATTACAGGTGGGATGACAGAGGGAAGGTCAGTCTTTACAAGCAAGACATCGGAGGGAAGGTCAGTGATTATAGGTGGGACGACAGAGAGAAGTTTAGGGTATACAGGTACACATGACAGAAAGAAGGTTAGGCAATATAGGCGGGACAACTGAGGGAAGTTTGGGGATTACAAGCAGGACGACAGAGGGAACGTCTGAGTTTACAGGCGGAATGACGGGAAGGTCGAGGATTACAGGCGGGATGACGGAGGCAAGGTCGTGGATTACAAGCGGGACAGCGGAGGAAAGGCCAGGAAATACAGGCAGGACAACTGAGGGAAGATCGGCGCTAACAGGCGGGATGTCAGAGGGAAGGTCAGTGATTACAGGTTTGATGACTGGAAGAACATTTTGTATTACAGGCGGGATGACAGAGAGAAGGTTGGGAATACAGGTGGGATGTCGGAGGGAAGGTCAGTGATCAGAGGCAGGATAATGAAGGGAAGTTTGGGGTCACAGACAGGTCAATGGAGGGAAGGTTGGTGATTACAGGGGGGCGAAGGAGGGAAGGTCAGGGATTACAGGCAGGATGATGAAGGGAAGGTCCGTGATTACAGGCGGGATATCGGAGGGAAGGTCAGTTACTACAGGTGGGATGACGGAGGGAAGGTCGGGGATTACAGGCGGAACATCGGAGGGAAGGTCGGGGACTATAAGCGGGATGACGCACGGAAGATCGGGGTTTACAGGCGGAATGACGGGAAAGGATGGAGATTACAGGTGGTATTAGAGGGTTTGGCATACATTATGTTATCACCCAGCCTCATTGACTCGGCAGGAACCGTATCTCCAGACTATGTGTGACTGCTGCAGCTACAGACTGGACCCCGAGAGCCCGGTGAAGATCCTGAACCTCCTCTGTGAGGACGGCAAGGAGGAGCCAGTGGTTCTCCCCATGATTCACAGCTGCGAGTGCACCAGCTGTCAGGGTGTGTAGCAATAAAGAGGGGGGGAGGGGAACGCCTGCCGAACACCAGTCACAGATCTCACTACTGTCTGGTATCAGCCATTATTATCTGTTATCCTCCTTTAGTTTCATCGTTGCCCAGAGTGATGATCTTCAGTTTTTTAGAATTGGATTGAATTTAATTTTGCGCAGGAATCTCTTAGGTTTTGCCTCTTGTATGATCACTAAAATATCGGTCATGTAATAATCCTCACTGTCTATACAGGTGGAGACTTCTCCAAGCGCTGATCCCTCCGCCGCTGATCCCTCCGCCGGTGATCCCTCCACCGCTGATCCCTCCGCTGCTGATCCCTCCGCCGGTGATCCCTCCGCCGGTGATCCCTCCACCGCTGATCCCTCCGCCGGTGATCCCTCCACCGCTGATCCCTCCGCTGCTGATCCCTCCGCCGGTGATCCCTCCGCCGGTGATCCCTCCGCCGGTGATCCCTCCACCGCTGATCCCTCCGCTGCTGATCCCTCCGCCGGTGATCCCTCCGCCGGTGATCCCTCCACCGCTGATCCCCAGTTCTCTGGCTCGTCCTCCCTTGTGCTGCAGTCACACTGAATGTATATAATTTTAATAAACCCGTTTTTGCAACAAATTTTGCATCTTTTCTTCATTTTTATGGCTGTTGTGCGTCTCCCCATTTCCTCTCGGGTGCTGAGAATCTCCCCTCAGTTCTCTCCCTTCTCTTTCCTCATGTGGAGCAATCTTCTATCCTCGGAGAATTATCCATCCCCCAAATGATGAGAAGACCTCATGACATGATTGATGAATAACTGTGCGAAAATGAGACATTATCAGGACCCTCGTCTGACTGCTTGGTCTGGTGACGGCTTGGTGATGGCTCGGCCCGGTAACTGCCCAGTGATGGCTTGGCCCGATGACTGCTCGGCCTGGTGATGGCTCGGCCCGGTAACTGCCCAGTGATGGCTTGGCCCGATGACAGCTCGGCCAGGTGATGGCTCGGCTCGGTGACTACCCAGTGATGGCTTGGCCCGATGACTGCTCGGCCTGGTGACAGCTCGGTCCGGTGATGGCTCGGCTCGGTGACTGCCTAGTGATGGCTCGGCTGGTAATACAAATCCCGATTTTGTGATGATTGTGAATATTGTGGAAAGAACAATAAAAAGTTCCCACATTTTTGAGCAAAGAAGACTGAATAATTAAAACAGAGGAAAGCATTCAAATGACGAGAAGTAAAGGGGACAACGTGTCCTGCTGGTTCCCAATGTGTCAAGATGATGAATAATCCCATCAGCTGGTGACCCTGACGCGATCTGGGAGAAAGGATCCACAACATTACAGACCCAAGAGCCACTTACTGGGTGTGAATACAACCCTCACTGGACTACATACTGTACACATCGGCCCCTCCGAGTTGGACAGATAACCATGTGGGATCATCCACAGCGGGGGATTGGTGAGGACGCTATAATAAGGACGCTATAATGGATAAGCTGGGTAGGTGGAGCATTAAATGGCAAATGAGGTTTAACGAGGAGAAATGTAAGGTCATACATATGGGAAGGAAAAATGGAAGTCACCAGTACTCACTGAATGGGAAATCATTGGGGAATTCAGAGATGGAGAAGGACTTGGGCATCTTGATTGATAGCAAACTAAATTGGAGTGCCCAAAGTCAGGCGGCTGCTGTAAGGGCAAACAGGGTAATGGGATGTATCAGAAGAGGTATAGCTGCAAAGGAGGAGAACATTGTTCTTCCACTGTACAAAGCACTGGTCAGACCACACTTGGAATACTGTGCTCAGTTATGGGCCCCAA
Source organism: Phyllobates terribilis (assembly GCF_046119375.1). Taxonomy (NCBI): domain Eukaryota; kingdom Metazoa; phylum Chordata; class Amphibia; order Anura; family Dendrobatidae; genus Phyllobates; species Phyllobates terribilis. The sequence continues at coordinate 11,325,490 of NW_027362764.1, read as the reverse complement.
TATATAGAAAGGATAGAAATGAGCTTGAAAAGGTACAAAGGAGGGCAACAAAATTAATAAAGGGAATGGAGGGACTGCAATACCCAGAGAGGTTGGCAAAACTAGGACTATTCAGCCTGGAAAAGAGAAGGTTGAGGGGGGACATAATAAATGTGTACAAATATGTTAGGGGACAGTATAGAGACCTTGCCCGGGATTTGTTCAAAAGGAGGGATATTACGGTAACAAGAGGGCATTCACTAAGACTGGAAGAGAAAAGGTTTCAGCACCAGCATAGGAAGGGGTTCTTTACGGTAAGAGCAGTGAGAATATGGAATTCACTGAGTGAGGAGACGGTAATGTCGGATTCACTACACCAGTTCAAGCGGGGACTGGATGCATTTCTAGATACCAGGCAGATTTCTGCATATACTTAAAAATAGAATAAAATAGTAGGTTGATACAGGGATTTATTCTGACTGCTGGTTTCAGAGTCGGGAGGGAATTTTTCCTCAGGTGAAGATTGGCCAAATCATTTGGGGTTTTTGCCTCCTCTGGATCAACTTTAGCAATTACAGAACTAACAGGTCGAACTTGATGGACGCAAGTCTTTATTCGGCTTTACTAACTATGTTACTATGTTAATCACAGGGTCCGACGGACTGGCGCATAGAAAATGTGAGGCTAATATCCAAAAGTGAGAAATTATCATCCAGAAGGTGTAACGTCAATTCTAAGAGGCGATAATAAAAATAACCAGAAAATCTAACATTAGCATGGATATATGAGGACCGGTCGGGTCATACAAATTTGATAACTATATATATATCAGACTGGGGTGAGGCCACAAATTTGTATACACAGTGGATATAAAAAGTCTACACACCCCTGGTAATTGGCAGGTTTTTGTCATGTTATAAAATCCTACCAAAAAGAATCTTTTCAGAACTTTTTCTCCCCTTTTAATGTCGCCCACAATCTGAACAAATCCACTGAAAAACAAAATGAAATCTTGTCAGGTGGGAAAAGAAAAATCAGTAAAATCTGCACCCTCTTACACTAATTCTGCACCCCCTTACACTAATACTTTGCTGCAGTCCCTGTGTCTTTCTGGCAGCGTTTTCGGGTCGGGGTCTATCACACGGCACATCTAGAATTGGCCATCTTTGCCGGCTCCTCCTTGCAGCAGCTCCACATCTGTCAGATTGCCGGGCCATCTCCTGTGTACAGCGCCCTCTTCAGGTCACCACAGATTGTCTCTTGGGTTCAGGTCTGGGCTCGGCTGCTCCAGAACCTCCATCTTTCTCTGGTGAAGCCGTTTTTCGGTGATTTGGAGGTAGCTTAGGGTCGTTGATGGGCCAATATACATTTAGGGGAGAAATATTTTATTGTCTTTGGACGCAAGGAAAAATTGTTCTTATCGCCTTCACACATTTCCCTGAAGATTTAGGGAATTTCTCCCCCACGTCGACTCTCAGTCCAAGAAATTTTCACTGAAATCCGGGCATAATTTTTCGGAGTGCAGTGTCACATAATAGACCGTGCCCATCTGTAGTAAACCACTCCACCTGCCAGCGGGGCCACGTGTCTCAGGGATCGGTCTAAAACAGATGTCATTGAACCATGTCAGCTTTTTCCTCCACGTTCTCCACTCTCCTCCCGCACTCCAAAGACATAGAGATAGGGAATTTAGATTGAGAGCCCCGATGGGGACAGCAATGATGATATCTGTACAGCTCTGCGGCATTAAGTAAGCATAATAAAGAGCATTCCTGTTATGTCTGGTGAGGGGCATCCTCCAGACCACTGGGCCCAGATAAGCTGCTGTTACACAACATGGAAAGATGGCGTTGGTGCAGCAGGGCGACACAGATGGAACAACGGAGGCCGCTGAGGCTGGACAGTAACGTGAGGAGCAGAGCGGAGTTTGCAGTAGAATCCAAGGCAGAGCTTTTACAGCGGTATAGCATATTGGGCTCAGCAGCAGAGCTAGGTTTGTCATGTAGTGAGGGCAGAACTGACATTCACATAGCAGAGTTGACTCAGAACCAGAGTAGAGTTTAACAGAGAGTCGTAAAGCAGAACCAGTAGAGTCAACAGTGGCAAAGCTGAGTTTATCAGAGCTAAGCATGACAAACCATGTCTATCAGCCATATCCTCCTCCTTCTAAACTGAACTCATTATCTTTCCTCCATCTCACCTCAACCCCTACCTAATCTATCTATCACAATAATGACACCGTTCTCTCTGTAGTACCTGAAGTCCACTGCCTCGGAGTAACCCTCGATTCTGCCTTGCTCCTCACGCATCCAAGCTCTTACCACCACCTCCTGTCACTTCAGGCTCAAAAATATTTCCAGAATTTGTCCTTTCCTCAACCCTGAATCTAGTGAAAGGTTCCTGCTGCCCTCTTCATCTCCCACCTGGACTACTGCAACATCCTCCTCTGTGGACTCGCCGCTAACAGTCTCACACCTCTCCAGTCCGTCCTTAACTCTACTGCCCAACTAATCCACCTTTCTCCTTGCTTCTCCCCTCTGCAAATCCTTTCATTGGCTCCCAATTCCTCAACGAATCCAGTTCAAACCACTCCCGCTAACCTACAAAGCCATCCATAACCTGTCTCTTCCAAATATCTCCGAACTAATCTCCCGATATCTTCCAACACGTAACCTCCGGTCCTCCAAGACCTCCTCCCCTCTCATACATTCCTCACCCAATCACCTGCAAGATTTCTCCTGAGTATCCCCTATCCAACACACCCGATTATCCGCCACACTCACAACTTTCAGACAGAACTCGAAAACCCATCTCTTCAAGAAGGCTACAGCCTGTAATGACTCCGCTGCCTCCTCACCATCACTGGAGCCATAACGTCACCACCGCGGGAGCTGCCATCTCACCACCACCGGAGCTGCCATCTCACACCACCGGAGCTGACGCATCCCCCCAACCACCATTATCCTATAGACTGTAAGACCATGGCGGCAGGGTCCTCTCACCCTGTACCTGTCATTGTTAGTTTGTTCTCTGTAATTTATATTTGTATTTCGTATATGACCTCATCACATGTACAACACCGTGAGTCAATGGTGTATAATAATAATAACCTGTGCACAGAGGAGCAGAGGGAGCCGGCGACCACGGATGGAGGATGAAGCTCGGCTATGGATCCAAGAGAAGTAAATTCTCATTCAGAAGATTTTTTTTTCTTGTACATAAAAGAAAAATAACCAATTTTTGTAAATGTGCTGGACCCGACTTTCTCCAGTTCTGGAACCGTGAAAACCAGACAGCAATAGATGCAACCTGAGCGTCCTCCATGTGCCGTCCCATGTCTCCAAGCTGTCCGCGTGCTGTCCAAGTTTTCACAGACCCTTAGACTTGCACTGGTGAGCTTGATTTGGAACTTGGATCAAAAATGGACATATCTAAGTTTTGGGGGGAGTTTTCCCACTACTTTGCCAATGTTCTGCTCCCCAGTTACCTCTCTAATCTAACTTCCAGTCTGTGGATGATTCGTTTGCGTCTTCCAGCATGCCATGGGTATTCTCAAACAGAAAATCATCAGGGGGCCGCGCTGCGGTCACTCCCTACAATTTCTCTGCCCACCATGAATCGGGCATCATCAGGCAAGTCCTTTCCGGAGGCAGAGCATGCACAGTTGGTCAATTCAGACCCTACTCATTGAGCCCTCCCTGATTGCCACGTTCTGACCCTCTTTCGCTCGTTCGCCAGTTCCCTTTTCTGAGCATGCTCATTACTGTTTTCCTAGTTTCTGCAATTGATTGATTGTGTGTGCCGCGCCCCACTGTTTAACCCTTACAAGTCTCATCGGTGCCACGCACTGTTTATCTTTACGGGGCACGCTGTGTTGTGTTGTGACCCGCATGCCCAGTAATGTCAAGGGGCCACATACTGGCTGCCTGGGTCGTTACCAACCTCGTGTAGCCAATCCCCGTATTACAGACAATGAAAACATATAAAATACGGGCGAACAATGGGGCATGACATGCAGGCACATTGAAGCAATTGAGGGGAGTAGGAAGAAGATGATGAAGTCCGGCGCATGCACAGTAAAGGGAACTGGCTAACTGGGGAAGGAGCGCAACGAAAGTGAGAGGATGCGGGAAGAAGGGACACCTCACCGAACAGGGTCCGAATAGACCGCCAGCACAGGTCCAGCAAAAATGTCACTACCTGGCCCCTGAAGAGGACTTCCCTGATGACTTCTCGCTATGGGGCAGGGAGATCAATAGTGGGGAGTGACCACAGCGCTGCGGGAAGTTAGAGATGGAACTGGGGGAGGTTTATAAATGAACATTACACGTTGCACATTAGAAAAGAGGTTTGATTATTACATTGAAGAGTTTGACGTTTAGTAGGAGATTCACTGTAAGTATCGACCACTCCTTTAAGTAAAACCCAATAAAATATATGATAAAAGTAAAGATGGTGTCATCATATCAATATGGACAACGCGTTCCGGGGATTTATAAACACTTTATCAAACCAGCAAAAGTTACACATAGTAAGTCACAGGTGAAACATCTCTGGCCACAAAAGGCGGCAAGGGAGAGGGAATCATAGAATGGTAGAGTTATAAGGGACCTCAGGGGTCCTCGTGTCCAGGGCCGGCCTTTGGGGCGTGCCAGCTGTGCAACTGCACAGGGCGCCTCAAACTTGAGAGTGAAGGGGGGCGCTGCGCTGGCTCCCTCCCCGTCGGTATTTTTCTTATGGAAGAGCAGAGAGGGAGCGCCCAGCGTTTCTTCTGTGCTCAGGCGCCGGCGCCCCCTCTCTGCTCTGAAATGTCCGGCCGGGACCCGGGCGCGCTGCACTCTCTCCTCCTCACACACTTACCCCCAGCGCTGGAGACAGTGCGGGAGGCGCCGCCTGCAGCATCTCTCGTCTCCTTCCATTGGCGCGGGCACGGCACTGTGACGTCACACAGCTCAGACACAGTGCCGCGCCGGGGATGCTGCAGGCAGCTCAGCTACAAAGTGGTGGTGACTGGTGAGTGCTGTGCTGCTGAGCCTGATATGATGAACAAACTTGAATAAAGACGTTAACAATAAGGTGCAGACAGACAGACATCCCCCCAATGTCCCCATTGCCACCCTGTGAGTCAGCCATTGCAAAACTACGACTCCCATCATAAATGGACAGCCTTTGTTGGTAGAAGATCAGTTCCCTGACTATCTGTTCTTTGTTGCTGCATTATAATAAAAAGATGAAGAATATTTAGAATATTTAAGTTTCAATAATAATAGTGTTATTATTATATACATTTTTCAGTTTAATTATGGGCCCCAAAAAACTATCAGGAGCACAAAATCGAAAACGAAAAGCACTTAAAGAAGTTGAAGACAAAAAATGTGCAGAGTCTTTCAAAAAGCTTTTTCAGAAATCCAGCGACCAATGCTCTTCTAAAGAGACAGCTGCAGAACAATATGAAAGTGTAGCGACACATAGAGAAGGTCCAATAGAAATCGATTTGGATGAACCTTCCACGTCAGGACAATTTTCAAACCCTGATGGCTCTCTAAACGATGAATCAGAGATAGCAGAGGATCCTCAATTTTTAGAAAATTTAACTGAAAATGTTGAAAATCCAGAGGAACATTCTGCAGCTGACACAGGCACTGGTCACCAGGAAACTGATATCCCAGAATTTCCAAGCAATCAAGATCTAATACTGATTGACACTGATCCCGCTCTATGGCCTTCATTGACTACCAAAGTTATAGATCATGTTGTGGAAACTGGGCCTGTTCATATAACAGATATGGAGTTTAAAAAAGATTCAAATGACCGTCACTTTTCTGCTAAATTCTATAAGAGAGTTTTGGTTAATGGACAACACTGCAAGAGACAGTGGTTGGTTTACTCAAAATCTGCAAACAAAGTATTCTGCTTTTGTTGTAAATTATTTGATAGAAAACCAAGGTCATCTCTTGCTTTAGATGGATCTCAAGACTGGCAACATATATCATCTATATTAAAATCACACGAGTCCTCACCAAATCATTTTTTAGCAGAACGTAAATGGTTGGAGACTCAGGTTCGGCTCAAGACGAATACAACAATAGATTCCAACATGCAAACTCTTATGAATAGAGAAAGACAACACTGGAGAGGAGTGTTGGAAAGGCTTGTATGTATTATTCAATTTCTTGCAGAACGCAATTTGGCATTCAGAGGAAGTTCTGATCGTCTTTTTACCCCCAATAATGGAAACTTTTTGGGGTTTGTGCAGGTACTTGGAAAGTTTGATAGAGTGATGTCAGAACACCTGCATCGTGTTGTCTCCAAAGAAATATCAGACCACTATTGTGGTAAAACTATTCAAAATGAAATTATTGCTCTGATGGCAAGCCAAGTCATTAACCACATTGTAACGCGCTGCAACCAGGCTAAATATTACTCTATAATACTAGACTGCACCCCTGATTTAAGCCACAAGGAGCAAATGTCATTTACCATTCGCTTTTTGGATGAAGTATGTGGCATATACACAATTAAGGAACATTTTATTGGATACAAAAATGTTGTAGACACAACAGGAAAGGGATTGACCGATGCCCTTCTTGACTTTCTGAGTGAGAAAAATTTAGATATTACTAATTGTCGTGGTCAAGGCTACGATAATGGTGCCAATATGGCAGGAAAACACAACGGTGTTCAAGTTCAAATTTTAGAGAAAAATTCTCGTGCTGTCTTTGTACCATGTGGATGCCATTGTCTTAATCTTGTGGTTGGAGATGCAGCAAGATCTAGTAAAGACTCAAAGGACCTTTTTGGTTTAATCCAGTGTATTTATGTTCTTTTTTCTGGCTCTGTTAAAAGGTGGAAAATCTTGACTGACCATATTTCAGGTCTGACTTTGAAACCCATGTCTACTACAAGATGGGAATGCAGAATAGACTGCCTTAAACCCTTTCGTTATCATTTAGGAGACATACATGAGGCACTAATTGCACTATCTGAGGAAGAGAGAGTTGAGCCAAATGTATCTTTTGAAGCCAAGACTCTTGCTCAGAAGATTACGGACTTTAAGTTTATCATGTCGTTTATCATTTGGTATGACATATTGTTTCAAATAAATATCGTAAGTAAAGCCATGCAAAGACAAACTTCTGATCTCAGTACAGTGACAGAACTAATTCACAAGTGTCTAGAATTTATTAGAAACTTTCGTGAAAAAGGATTTGACATGGCACTGCAGAGTGCAAAGGAGATTGCTGAGAATTTGAATTTGGAGCCAGTGTTTAGGCCAGAAAAGCGCATCAGAGTGAAGAAAGCTAGTTTTAGTTATGAAGGACGGGACGAAGCAATAACAGACCCGCAATCTAAATTCAAGGTAGATTTTTTTTTCGTTTTAGTAGACACAGCGTCAGCATCATTGGAGGAGCGCTTCAAACAATTAGAAAACCATAACGGAGTATGGGGATTCTTATACAACATAAAAAATAATAGTTTTTCTAGAGAAGACCTGACAAGAAGTTGCCTAAATCTACAAGCTGCATTGGTTAGTGGAACTGAATCTGACGTAAACGGAGAAGAGTTGGCCCAGGAATTCTACCACATTCAAAGTCTTTTACCTAGTGATACCATAAATCCTCTTGATGTGCTAAACTTCATAAACAAAAATAGTCTGACTGACACTTTCCCCAATCTGTGGGTAGCACTTCGTATTTTGCTGACAATTCCTGTCACGGTGGCTTCAGGAGAACGTAGCTTTTCCAAATTAAAACTGATAAAAACTTACTTGAGGTCGTCAATGTCAGATGACAGACTAACAGCTTTAGCAGTCCTGTCCATTGAAAATGACATTCTTCAGAGTCTGGACATGACCACCACTATCGATGAGTTTGCAAGAACAAAAGCCCGAAAAGTTATTTTCTAAGCACATTCATTTGGGACTCTTTGCAATGCACTTTGAATGTGTATTTTATGGTTGAAATTGATTGTTTCAGAAATAAAAATTGTACCTGTTCAAAACACTTTATACTTTATAATGACCGTCTGTTCAACTTTTGTTGCTTGTTATTACTTGATCATTTGATTAATAAAAAATGCACTTGTTGTTTTCACCTACATGAGTTTAATTTTTTTTCTTTGGGGGGGGGCGCCAAGAGGGATTTCGCACAGGGCGCCATATACCCTAAGGCCGGCCCTGCTCGTGTCCATCCCCCTGCTCAATGCAGGATTCACTAAATCATACAGGATCCTCTGTGTGAAGACGTCCATTGAAGGAGAACTCACCACCTCTCATGGCCGCCTGTTCCACTCATTGACCACCTCACTGTTATACAGTGTCTTCTAATATCTAATCTGTGTCTCCTCCCATTTAGTTTCATCCCATTGCTTCTAGTCTTTCCTTGTGCAAATGAGAATAAAGATGATCCTTCTACAATGTGACAGCCCTTGAGATGTTTGTAGACAGCTATTAAGTCTCTTCTCAGTCTTCTTTTTTTGCAAGCTAAACATTCCCAGATCCTCTAACCGTTCCTCATAGGACATGGTTTGCAGACCGGTCACCATTCTGGTCGCTCTTCTCTGAACTTGCTCCAGTTTGTCGATGTCTTTTTTAAGATGTGGTGCCCAAAACTGGACGCAGTATTACAGATGAGGTCTGACCAAGGAGGAGTAGAGGGGGATAATGACTTCATGTGATCTAGACTGTATGCTTCTGTTAATACATCCCAGAATTGTATTTGCCTTTTTTGCTGCTGCATCACACTGTTGACTCATGTTTAGTCTATGATCTATTAGTATACCTAAGTCTTTTTCACACGTGCTGTTGCTTAGCTCTATTCCTCCCATTCTGTAGATGTCATTTTCGATTTTCTTTCACAGATGTAGAATCTTGCATTTCTCCGTTAAATGCCATTCTATTAATCGTTGCCCATTGTTCAAGCTTATCTAGATCCTTCTGAATCTTTTCTCTGTCTTCTCAGCTATTCCTTCTAGCTTTGCATCGTCTGCAGATATGATTAGTTTACCTTCAGTTTCCTTACCTAGATCATGTATAAAAATGTTGAACAGCACTGAGGCCAGGACAAAGCCTTGAGGTACCCCACTTCAAACACTCTTCCAATTGGATGTGCAACCATTTATTATCACTCTTTGGAGTACGATCACAGAGCCAGTTATGAATCCACCTAACCGTAACCTTGTCAATCCCAAACTCGGTCATTTTATCAGTAAGGATAGTATGAAATACTTTACCAAATGTGTTGCTGATGTCGAGATATATTATATCTGCCACATTTCCCTGATCCACCCAGTCAGTAATTCCATAGAATAGAAGGAAATTAGTCTGACATGACTTGTTTTCTACAAACCCATGCTGGCTCTGGTTAATTACTGTATTCTTATCCAAGTACTTACATAGATGCTGTGTAATAATTTGTTGAAAGATCTTTCCTGGTATAGAAGTAAGGCTCACTGGTCTGTCATTTCCTGGCTCCATCTTCTTTCCTTTTTTGAAGATAAGGACAATATTTGCCCTTCCCCAATCTTCTGGTACTTCTCTTGTTCTCCAGGATTTTTCAAAGATTCTGGCTAGTGGTTCTGCAACTTCCTCTGCTATCTCTTTCAGTACCTTAGGGTGTAATTCATCTGGGAGCAGGAGATGTAAATTCATGTAAATTAGCTAAGTGTTCCCTCATCATCTCTCTGTTTATAGATAGTGTGGATTCTTCTATTCCTTTGATAGCACCGTGAAGATCAGTTGATGTTAGATTTGCTTTCTTCTCCTACCCTGGTGTAGAGGATCATGTGCAGTACAACCATTGTTGTCACTGTGAGGTGACGGTAGGCATGGATAGTGTAGAGGAGCATGCACAGTATGACCATTATTGTCATGGTGAGGTGGCATTAGAAAAGGATCATGTAACGGAGCATGCACAGTACAATGTTGTAATGGTGAAGTGACGCTAGGTATGGATCGTGTAGAGGAGCATGTGCAGTACAATGTTGTCATGGTGAAGTGACGCTAAGCATGGATCACTTAGAGGAGCATGTGCAGTACGATGTTGTCATGGTGAAGTGACACTAAGCATGGATCATGTAGAGGAGCATGTGCAGTATGATGTTGTCATGGTGAGGTGACGCTAGGCATGGATTGCATAGAAGAGCATGCGTAGTATGGCCATTGTTGTCATGGTGAGGTGACGCTAGGCATGGATCACGTAGAAGAGCATGCGTAGTATGACGATTGTTGTCATGGTGAGGTGACGCTAGGCATGGTTCGTGTAGAGGAGCATGAGCAGTATGGCCACTGTTGTCATGTTGGTGTCAAGATTATCCCAATATCACAGCCCAGGTAGGTCACTCAGAATCACCCACTGTGATCTTTGGAGCGAACAGCTCTCTGCGGCCCCCTATCGTCCGGACAATTACATGATTGGCAGACAATTAACAGAGGAGGCCGCAGGCTATGTGCACTAACAGAAAACTAACAGTGAGCATATGGTATATACACCTCCGGATTCCACCTCATGGAATATGTGTATATACCCCCGTACGATCACTGCTATCTCCACGATAACCCCAGACTCGCTGCCACCACCAGTCATTTAAGTAGCGTATATGGCTTCGAGACACGGTTACAGAACAAAAGGAACAGAACTATTACATTTTATATTTAATCCAAAGAGAGGCAGTGTTTATAAAAAATATACAAAAGATTTTACAAAGAGGATAAAACAATACAGAATATACAGTCACAGAAAATAAAAAGAGATTAACAAAAGAACTTACTACACCTATCACAGATATGATTTGGCCTAACGAAGGACAGCGCTTCACTTGAAGAAAGTCCAGCGGATGGGAATCATGCATATACCGAAATGTATCTCTCTAGAGGAACCCAGATCATAATTAGGCTTGATCTTATATCAGCCTGAGTTCCACCCACACCTCCACCCCCATGATGACCCCAATGTGGTATAATGAGAGTTATCCCTCTTACATCAGCAGTCATGGATTGGACATATTAACCAACCATCGGCCCATATTCACAGACGACGCTTTGTTGTGAGATACAATCCCGAACAGACCCTTGATCACTTCTCTGGGGCCTCCAGATTACACAAAGGACCCAGTGGAATTCTCTTCCCAAATTTGAAATACAGCGTTAAATGTAAAAATGAAAATGTTGCGCTGATATCCGACCCAGTATGTCGTCCTCCTGAGCAGCTCCCGGGGTGACAAGCTTAATACTACAGTTTGTGGATCTTCACGGGATTTTCTGGTAGAATGTGATTTTTTGGCCACAATATGGCAGGCGCCGTAACTCTAACGGGAAGTGTTGACGAGCACCGATAAAATATTAGGAATGGCCACATGATGAAGCCTCTCCTGGCATCTCACACTGGTCATTATTGAGCTTTCAGTTTATCCCTAGGACATATTCCAAACCGTGTGCGAGAAATCTCCGGATATTCCATGAACGGCAGCTGTGGGATCAGTGACAGCAGTTTTCACTGATGTGTGTCATGCGTCAGGGTTCGATTCCTTGAGCCTGTGCTTTGTGGTCAGTTTCTCTGTCCCCTGAGCCACAGCAGATACACCATTTCTCCAGGCGTTTAGTTTCTATTATCCTTGCTTCAGTCTTTTTAGGGTAACAGATGTTTTCATTTACTCATTTGTCTGCCTTCTCACCTTTTGGGTGCGGCTTTATATACTTTCTCCCTGCTTGTATTCCTTGCTGGTGATAGTCTTAAAGTGATGAGCGAGCATACTCGCAACTACTCGGTACTCGCCCAAGCATCTCAGTATTCGAGATGCTCGGCGCTCGCCGAGTATTTCCGAGATGCTTGGGCGGATGCTCGGGTCTCCTCCCTGCATGTTTGGTGCTCTTTAGAGCACCAATCAACATGTAGGGATTGCCTGCCACTCATTGTAATGCCGCAGCCATGTTGGTTGTGGCATTACAGTGATTGGCTGGCCGCACAGCGCCATCAGGTATATATCAGACCTGGCTCCGCCATGCTTGTCACAGTCACTCCGGAATCAGACAGTGCAGGTTTAAGTGCTGCTGAGCTAGGGAGAGATTTGGTTGTTTATTAGTTTGTGTAGGTATAACAGACTATATTAGAGACACATATCCATCTCAACAAACAGTCCTTCTGAGGACTAATCCAGCTGCAGAGATATCAGGCAGGCAGTGTATATAGGCAGGCAGGCAGTGCACAAAGCAAGAGGGTCCATTCCAGTTCTGTCTGCTGGTGCTTTTATAGATATTTGTAGAAATAGCCCCAGGTCTCAGGGGCCAGGAATAATTTTTTTTTGTATTAATCCTCATTATTTGCTTAAAAAGCAATCCAGAGAACACAGTTTTTATGCTCCATTTGCTTGTTGCACTGCAGAATACAGCCAGGTCCTTTCCATATTACAGCGCTAAAAATCCAGCTATTTAAAACTGTGGTTTGTCCGTCACACGGATCACATATAATTGCGCTCAAAATTAAGCCATTTCTGCCCTCCATTGAAATTTTTTTGCAGTGTGTCAGTGAAGTTATTGACACAAGGTCGCTGTTAAAAATAGTTACCCACAGGCCAGCTATTTAAAACTGTGGTTTATCTGTCACACGAATCACATATAATTGCGCTGAAAATTCTGCCATTTCTGGCCTCCATTAAAATTTTGTTTCAGTGTGTCAGTGAAGTTATTGACACCAGTTTGCTGTTAAAAATAGTTACCTACAGGCAAGGAATTTAAAACTGTGGTTTGTCCTTCACACGGATCACATATAAGTTCTCTCCAAATTCAGCCATTTGTAGTGAGCGTGGAAGATATTGTCCTCCATTTAAAATGGGGAAGGCGGGTGGCAAGGGACAGGGAACTGGACATGATGGTGATGGTGCATGCAGAGGCCGAGGCCGTGGGCAAGCTGAAATTGTGCCACAACAAACACCCACATTTTCTCACCCGACCTTCCTGTCCCAATTACTAAGGATCGCAGAACACCACTATTGAACCCAGAGCAGTGTCAAAAGGTTATTGGTTGGATAGCAGATACTGCTTCTAGTCACTTTTCCACCACCACCACCTTGTCTTTCACACGGTCAAGTCTCAGTAGCCGTGAGTCTGGACCGCATATTCCTAGCCCTAATCCTCCTTCTTCCCACCATGCTTAGTGTACTTAGTGCCCGGAGACAACTGATCCCACACTTGGACACTCCGAAGAGCTATTCACTTTTCCATTTATAGATTCGGGTCTCTCGCCCGGTCCACTTGAAGTGGGGCAAGAGGAGATCGCATGTAGCGATGGCCAAATATTTGAGCAGCCACGGTCATATGAAGGCGACGGTGGAGAAAGTGTCACAAGAGGTGGACGATGATGAGACACAATTGCCAGAAAGTCAGGAGGAGGCCCAGGGTGCGGAAGTGGAAGACGAGGTGGTGGATGATATAGTAACTGACCCACCCTGGCAGGAGGAAATGCAGAGCGAGGAGAGCAGCACACAGGGAGAGAGAGGCAGAGCACCCCAACAGGCAGGAAGAAGCAGTGTGGTGGCCGCAGACAGAAAGTGGGCAACCGTTCCCCGTAACACCAACACGACGGAAGTTGCCAGTACAACTATTAGGTCTTCCCAAGTCTGGTTGTTTTTTAAAGACTCTGCCGATAACTCCAAAAAGGCCATTTGCACCACCTGCCAGGCCAGCATCAGCAGGGGTGGCAAAACTACCAGTCTGACCACCACTAGAATGATCAGGCATATGGCAGCAAAGCACCCAACTTTGTGGGCCGAACCCCAGGGTCCAGGCACAGTGTCTACGGGTGACACCATTGCTTCTTCCACTGTTGTGTGTGCAAGCCAATCCCCTGTCCATAGTGCATGCGAAGATGCCTCCTGCCCTGCACCTGTCTTTGCACACTCTCAACTAGCACCATCAGCAAGCACGTCCTTGTCCCAGCGTGGCGTTCAGTTGTCCATACCCCAGTCCTTGGAATGCAAACGCAAATACGCAGCTAACTCCCCACAGGCCACACTACTAAATTCCCACATTTTTGAGACTGCTTGCGCTCTAAATGTTGCCTTTTAGGCTCGTGGAGACCGAAGCTTTCCGCAACCTGATGGCGGCAGCCATCCCTGGGTACTCGGTCCCCAGCCGCCACTATTTCTACCGGTGTGCCATCCCCGAATTACACAAGCACGTGTCCCACAACATTAGCCGTGCCCTCAACAATGCAGTTACTGGGAAAGTCCACCTAACCACGGACACGTGGACAAGTGCTTGTGGGCAGGGACGGTACATCTCGCTGACGGCACACTGGGTTAACATAGTGGAAGCCAGGACCCAGTCGGACCTTGGGACGGAACACATCTTCCCGACACTGAAGATTGCGGGCCCTAGGTCAATCAGGGTTGCCCCCACAGTCTACAGCTCCTGCACCTCATCCTCCTCAGCCTCCTCCTCCTCTTCAGCCTCCATCTCCAAAATGACCACGCCCAGTGGCGTACCGCCAATGGCGGCAGACCACACCACTGCTATGGGGCCTGTGGCCGGAGGGGGCCCGTGAGGGCCCCAAGCAGCGTGGGAACGAGGTGGATAGGTGAGTAGGAGGTTGCGGCGGCAGAGGAGCGGGTTGCGGCAGTGGGGGAGCGGGGCACACGCTGTAGCCGCTGCTGCAGCTATCACATGTGCCCGCTGCTAAAGGGACATGAATATTCCCTCTTCTCCACTCCCATGGGTGTGGAGAAGACGGAATATTCATTCTCTTTAGTAGCGGGCACGGAGGAGCGCTGAGCCCCGGCTCCTGCTGTCAGTGCCCGCTGCTAAAGAGAAAGCATATTCACGCTTCTCCACGCCCATAGTCCCGGCGTGGAGAGGAGTGAATGTGCCGGCAGCAGCTCATCTCGGCTTCTGAGAGCGCGCGCAGCTCAGATGCCGACATGAGCTACTGCAGACAGGACTCAGCGCTGGAACAGAGGTGAGGAAGGAAGGTGAGTATAAGGGTTTATTGTTTTATGTGTGCAGTGATTGGGGGGATGAGGAAGCCACACATACCAGGATACTTGGATTGAGGAGGCCACACATACCAGGAATGGGGGATTGAGGAGGCCACACATACCAGGAATGGGGGATTGAGGAGGCCACACATACCAGGAATGGGGAATTGAGGAGGCCACACTTACCAGGATTTGGGGATTGAGGAGGCCACACATACCAGGGATTAGGGGATTGAGGAGGCCACACATACCAGGATACTTGGATTGAGGAGGCCACACATACCAGGAATGGGGGATTGAGGAGGCCACACATACCAGGATTTGGGAATTGAGGAGGCCCACATACCAGGATTTGGGGATTGAGGAGGCCACACATACCAGGATTTGGGGATTGAGGAGGCCACACATACCAGGATTTGGGGATTGAGGAGGCCACACATGCTAGGAATGGGGGATTGAGGAGGCTACACATACCAGGATTGGGGGGTTGAGGAGGCCACACATACGAGGAATGGGGGATTGAGGAGGCCACACATACCAGGATTGGGGGGTTGAGGAGGCCACACATACCAGGAATGGGGGATTGAGGAGGCCACACATACCAGGATTGGGGGATTGAGGAGGCCACACATACCAGGATTGGGGGATTGAGGAGGCCACACATACCAGGATTGGGGGATTGAGGAGGCCACACATACCAGGATTGGGGGATTGAGGAAGCCACACATACCAGGATTTGGGGATTGAGGAGGCCACACATACCAGGATTTGGGGATTGAGGAGGCCACACTTACCAGGATTGGGGGATTGAGGAGGCCACACATACCAGGGATTGTGGGATTGAGGGGGCCACACTTACCAGGGATTGTGGGATTGAGGGGGCCACACTTACCAGGGATTGTGGGATTGAGGGGGCCACACATACCAGGGATTGTGGGATTGAGGGGGCCACACATACCAGGGATTGTGGGACTGAGGGGGCCACACATACCAGGGATTGTGGGATTGAGGGGGCCACACATACCAGGGATTGTGGGATTGAGGGGGCCACACATACCAGGAATTGTGGGATTGATGGGGCCACACATACCAGGGATTGTGGGATTGATGGGGCCACACATACCAGGGATTGTGGGATTGAGGGGGCCACACATACGTGGATGGGGAAATTTACCAGTAGCTGCTGCATTTCCCACACTCAAGTCAATAGGTTTTCCCATTTTTATGTGGTAAAATTAGGGGCCTCGGCTTATATTCGGGTCGGCTTATTTAAAATATACGGTATTTTAAAATCAGTGAGTACGTGGTGCCCATAATACTGCAGGACTGTGGCGTGCATTATACTATATGGGGGCTGCATTTTACCCTATGGGGTGTGTAATATACTGTATGGAGGACTATGGGGAGTGCATTATATTCTATGGAGGACCATGGGAAGTTCATTATACTATATGGAGGATTATGGGGGGCGCATTATACTATATGGAGGTTTATGGGAGGAGCATTATACTATATGGAGGATTATGGGGGCGCATTATACTATATGGAAGATTATTGGTGGTGCATTATACTATATAGAAGGCTATGTGGGGCCATTATAATATTTTGAGGGCTATGTGGGGGGCCATTATACTGTATGAAAGCAATTATACAGTGTGAATGTTTGTGTGGAGTCATTATACTGTTTGGAGGGCTGTGTGGGGGCCATTATACTGTTTGGAGGGCTGTGTGGGGCCATGAGAGTGTATGGAGGGCTCTGTGGGGTTCATAGTTGGGGGATTATACTGTGTTAGGGTCACCATACTTTGCCGTGGGAGTTGAAGTGGGGTACAATAGGGTCATTATACTGTGCATGTGGAGGAATGCACCATAGGGGTATCATACTGTTTGGGGGGCACTTTTGTTGGCATCATACTTTATGGGGGCAATGAAGGAGGAATCTACGACTTCAGAAGGAGGTAAATTACTATGTAAAGGCTGGAAAGTTATGAGATCTGCTCTTCTGTGACACAGACAAATATATTTTTTTTGTAGGGGGGGGGCCCAATTAGAGCTTCTGCTATGGGGCCCCATGACTTCTATGTACGCCCCTGACCACGTCAGTCACAAGCTGGAAGCACTGCCGCACTGCCTCTGCCGCTGAGGAGTTGTGGACAGCTCTGAAAGAGCAGGCAGATCTGTGGCTGACACCGCTGAACCTACAGCCAGGCATGGTCGTGTGTGACAATGGCCGGAACCTGGTGGCGGCTCTGAGGCGAGGCGAGCTCACAGAAGTACCATGCCCCTGTGCTTAACCTCGTTGTTCAGCGGTTTCTCAAAACCTACCCGGAGCTGCTGGATCTGCTTGTCAAAGTAGTGTGCCCATTTTAGAAAGTCAGATACAGCTTCCGCCGCCCTTGCCCTGCTTCAGCAACGTTTGCAGCTTCCGGCTCACCGACTGGTGTGTGATGTCCCCACGCGTTGGAACTCTACACTGCAGATGTTGGGAAGGATTTGTGAGCAGAAGAGGGCAGTTGTTGAGTACCAGCATCAACAAGACCGTCGGTATTCAGTTCAGACTCCACACATAAGACCTCAGGAGTGGACATGGATGTCAGACATCTGTACCATCCTCCAAAACTTTGAGGACTCCACCAAGATGGTGAGCGGTGATGACGCCATAATTAGCGTCACCATCCCGCTTCTCTGTCTTCTGAAACGCTCTCTGCTCACAATCAAAGAGGATGCATTGCAGGTGGAGCACGATGAGATGGATCAAGCAACCATACAGGGTGATTACACACAGCCCAGCCTCATCTCATCCCAACATAGATTGGGTGACGATGAGGAAGAGGAAGAGGAGGACGAGGAAGAACAGGAGCTAGTAGACGGTACTACCTGCACAACTGTCATACCGTCTATTCAGCGTGGATGGCCTGAGGACAGGGAGGAGGAGGAGAGCATGGTCAGTCGTCCTCTTGTTGAGGACACGGAAGTCTTGCCTGTTAGCAGTCTGGCACGCATCACTGAGTTTATGTTACACTGCCTTTCCCATGACCATCGCGTTCTCAAAATTTTGGGTAACAGTCATTACTGGTTGGTGACACTTCTAGACCCACGCTACAAGGAGAACTTTATATCTCTTATTCCTGAAACGGACAGATCTACAAAAATGGGGCAGTACCAGAAGGCCCTCGTTGCGGAACTATTAAAAAAATTCCCATCTGAAAATGCTGGCGGCAGAGGTCACAGTTCGTTGGACAACCAAGGAGTACAGGCGAAAGAGACACAAATGAAATCCAGCAGAGGCAGGGGAACACTGTCAAAGTTCTGAGAGAGTTTTCTCAGACCCTCCCATCGGACAGGCCCTGAGGCGCGGGGTACTCTCGCAAGGAGTGCAAAGTTTGGTAAGATGCTGAAGGACTACCTTGCCGACCGTACCAACATCCTCCGTGATTCCTTTGTGCCTTATAATTATTGGGTATCCAAGCTGGATACGTGGAATGAACTGGCTCTCTACGCCTTGGAGGTCCTGGCCTGCCCTGCCGCCAGCGTTTTATCAGAGCGGGTTTTTAGTGTCGCTGGAGGAATTATAACTGATAAGCGCATCCGCCTGTCAACTGAAAATGCTGACAGCTGACTCTTATAAAAATGAACAAGGGCTGGATTGGGTCAGACTTCTCAACACCACCGAATGACAGCAGCGTAACATAAACTCCAATCCAGTGTCTTTTCTTGGGAGGTGTATTCCCATGCACCTTTTCACACCCACACATGGGTATATGCTTCCTGATTTTGGCTATTTGCTCTTGTCCTCCTCCTTCTCTTCAACCTCCACCACCATATCACCAGGGTGACCGTGGTCCATGATGCAACACCCACATAATTTTTTTAAAGGCTGTTTATGATGCCCGTAAAAAAAACTTTTTATACAGTATGTTCATGTATACGCACCAGGGGTAAATGTTTGTCAGCTCATACACTTAGTGCATGAGCATTACAAGTATAGGAGGCCCACTCCTTTCTAAAGGGAACATTTTTTTATGAGGCCCTCATCCGCGTCTTTTCCAAGGTGCATTGGAGTGGGTCCCAATTTTTGGCAGCTCTTGCATTCACTGCATAGGCCAACACTATGGGAGACCCACTTCCTAATAATGGGAGCATTTTTTCATGAGACCCTCTACGTCTCTTCCAAGGGGCATTGGAGTGCCTCCCATTTTTTGGCAACCCTTGCATTCACTGCATAGGCAAACACAATGGGAGACCCACTTCCTAATAATGGGAACATTGTTTTCAGGAGGCCCGCTGACCTCCACGTCTCTTCCAAGGGGCATTGGAGTGCCTCAAAATTTTTGGCAACCCTTGCATTCACTGCATAGGCAAACACAATGGGAGACCCACTTCCTGATAATGGGAACATTGTTTTCAGGAGACCCGCTGACCTCCACGTCTCTTCCAAGGGGCATTGGAGTGCCTCCAAATTTTTGGCAACCCTTGCATTCACTGCATAGGCAAACACAATGGGAGACCCACTTCCTAATAATGGGAACATTGTTTTGAGGAGGCCCTCTGACCTCCACGTCTCTTCCAAGGGGCATTGGAGTGCCTCCAAATTTTTTGAAACCCTTGCATTCACTGCATAGGCAAACACAATGGGAGACCCAGTTCCTAATAATGGGAACATTTATTTCAGGAGGCCCTCCTCTACATCTCTTCCAAGGGGCATTGGAGTAGGTCCAAATTTTTGGCAGCCCTTGCATTCACTGCATAGGCAAACAGTATGGGAGAACCACTTCCTAATAATGGAAACATTGTTTTCAGGAGGCCCTCCTCTAAGTCTCTTCAAAGGGGTATTGGGGTGTGTCCAAATTTGGGGCAGCCTTGCCACTGCATACGCAAGAACAGTATAGGAGACCCACTCTTTAGTAATGGAAACAACAAAGCATAGCCGGCTGATGGCTCTCTAAGAATAGTGAGGGCCGGACTGATGGCCCTTTAAGAATAGTAAAGTTTGCCTGATGACCCTATAAGAATAGGCTTTGTGACTTTCAGAGTCCCTCCATCATAAATGAAACAAGATGTGTCTGATGATGTGTCACACACCACATGACCAGATAAGGTTGTAAAATGTTAAAATGACATTTTCCGGTGAATTCATTTGTCTTAATTGAAAGCAATGCAAAAGTGCAAAAACGCATCAAAAATGCTACGTGTGAACATAGCCTATGGTGTGGAGGAGCATTTTTGTTTTTGGTTATTTATTTTGCCTTATATACAAGTCATTACCCTGGAAAGGATGTTCCTTAACATATTTCCCAGTTAAATCCATTTTGGTTTCGTTTTTGTATGTTTCATTGTGAGTCCGTAAATGTGGTGTAATACTCTGACAACGTTGTTCACAGCAGTGACCTTGGAGTCAGAAATGCTTCCAGGGGTCTTCCCCATGCTGTTCCCATTTCATTTGAGCACTGTTCCCGTCGATTTTGGCAATTTTTAGGCCCTCTGCAGACTGCTGGGGGGAGCCGCCTGAAAAATGCTTGAATTTCCCATAGACTTACATTGGACTCGTTACTCGGTCTGACCACTCGAGTATTCGAATGTGCTCGACCCGAGCAACGAGCACCCGAGCATTTTAGTGCTCGCCCATCACTAATATCCAGTCATACTGCTGTAGTTTAAGCCAGTCAGTAAAAGACCAGCTAGGGTTTATCTCTTTAAGGTTTCTGTTCTTTACCCTGCACCTATCTTCTGTTTCTTTTTAGGAAGTAGGCGGAATATTATCTAAAAGTATGTATTTAATCATTTATTTTTTATTTCTTGGTTTGTTTTACTCATTCTAAGGACTTTTCCTTTTTCAACACTCTTTGCCTTCTGCAGGTAATTTACATTCTGCTCTGCCCTCCGGTTCTTTAGGAGGAACATTTAGCCGTCGATGGCCTTTCAGGCAGCATAGGTCAAAGTTGCCATCGTCTAGTCTGTGGTTAGAGCTTTCTCAGCTGTCGCAGAAACCACTAGGGACTTTTGGGTCAGGATTAGTGATGGGCAAGCGTGCTCACAACTGCTCGGTACTCGCCCGAGCATCTCACTGTTCGAGATGCTTGGCGCTCGGCGAGTACTTCCTGCATGTTCAGGCGGGAGCTCAAGTCCCCGCCACACATGTTTGGCGCTGTTTTAACAGTGAATAAACATGCAGGGATTGCCTGCCACTCACTGTAATGCCGTAGCCATGTTGGTTGTGGCATTACAGTGATTGGCTGGCCGCATAGGGTCATTGGGTCTATATCAGACCTGGTGACCCTATGCTCGTCAAAGTCTACCTTTCAGACTGGCAGAGTAGGGAGAGCTGCTGCTGAGCTAGGGGGAGAACTAGCGGTTTATTAGTTAGGCATTAGGTATTCCACAGCTATATATACATCTAAACTAACAGTCCTTCTGAGGACTAATCCAGCTGCTTATATTACTGGTGATAGCAGGAGTTAGGCAGATTTTGTGGAGAGTGTATGAGCAGAATAGGGTCCATTGCACGTTCTGTCTGCTCTGCTGCTGTTACTGATATCCATAGCCCTGGATATCAGGGCAATTTTTTTTTGCTCTTAATCCTGATTATTTGCTTAAAAAGCTATACAGTATACCATTTTTCTGCTCTACTTGCTTGTTAGCAGAATACAGTCAGATTTTTTTTTATTTTATTCGCATTGCTGTATTGTGGAAGCAGAGAAACTTGTCCATCATCAGATGTGATCCAATACTACTGCAGTAATAATCGTGGCATTTTTTGGAGAGCGCCAAATATTACACTCCAGTTAAAGTCTGCCAGTTGTGTGTTGTTCAACCTATTCACACTTGGTCACTGATCAATACCATATCTCTAACGCCACTGCCTAAAACTGTTATAGAAGGGTTAATGTTTTCCCTCTCTGCTCTATATTTCTCTACATACTCTAGATTCCTGACCTTTCTCTATCTCATACTTTTTTTAAAGTTACCCCGTCTCGCAGTCTTCGCTCAAGGATCTTATGCTTCTTATCTGCATAGGTAACATTCTGGAGGAGGGCAATTGCTCCCCGGAACACCAACATGAGGGAAGTTCCTAGTCCAACTGTTAGGTCTTCCAGAGTCTGGCTCTTTTTTAAAGACTGTCCAGATAACCCCAGAAAGGCCTTTTGCAACATCTGCCATGCCAGCGTCAGCAGGGGCAGCAAAACTACCAGCCTGACCACCACCAGCATGATCAGGCACGTGACAGCAAAGCACCCGATTAGTTGGGCCGAACGCCAGGGTCCAGGAACAGTGTGTGCAGGTGACACCACTGCCTGTTCTGCTGTTGTGCGTGCACGCCTATCCCCTGTTCATGTCACAGGCGAAGACGCCTCCCGCCCTGTATCTGTCGTTGCACACTCGCAACCACCACCATCAGAAACCACGTCCACATCCTTGTCCCAGCACAGAGTTCAGTTGTCCCTACCCCAGTCCTTTGAACGCAAGTGCAAATACACAGCCAACCACCCACAGTCCACAGCGCTAAACTGCCACATTTCTAGACTGCTTGCACTTGAAATGTTGCCTTTTAGGCTCGTGGGGACGGAATCTTTTTGCAACCTCATGGGGGCAGCCATCCCTCTGTACTCGGTCGCCAGCCACCACTATTTCTCCCGGTGTGCCATCCCCGCCTTACACAAGCACGTGTCCCAGAACCTTACCCGTGCCCTCAACAACGCAGTTACTGGGAAGGTCTACCTAACCACAGACACGTGGACAAGTGCTTGTGGCCAGGGATGGTACATCTTGTTGACGGCACACTGGGTTAATATAGTGGAAGCCGGGACCCAGTTGGACCCTAGGACGGAACACGCCCTCCTGACGATGACGATTGTGGGCCCTGGGTCAATCAGGGTTGCCCCTACATTCTACAGCTCCTGCACCACCTCCTCCTCTTCAGCCTCCATCTCCAAAATGACCACATCAGTCAGAAGCTGGAAGCACTGCAGCACTGCCTTGGCCAAGCGGCAACAAGCTGTGCTGTAGCTAATATGCTTAGGGAACAAACCGCACACCGCTGTGAAGTTGTTGACAGCTGTAACAGAGCAGGTAGATCTATGGCTGGCACCGCTGAAGCTACAGCCAGGCACAGTCGTGTGTGACAATGGCCAGAACCTGGTGGCGGCTCTGAAGCTTGGCAACCTCGCACACATACCATGCCTGGCCCATGTGCTCAACCTAGTGGTTCAGCGGTTTCTCAAAACCTACCCTAATCTGCCTGAGCTGCTTGTACGCCATGGGTCTGCCCATTTTAGAAAGTCACCTACAGCTTCCTCCTCCCCTGCCGTGCTTCAGCAGCGTTTTCAGATTCCAGCTCATTGACTGGTGTGCGATGTCACCACTCATTGGAACTCAACCTAGCATATGTTGGGAAGGATTTGTGAGCAGCACAGGGCAGTTGTTGAGTACCAGCTTCAACACACCAGTTGGTATTCAGGTCAGCCTCCGCACATAAAAGCAGTTAAGTGGTCATGTCTGACATCTGTGCCATGCTCTGAAACTTTGAGTACTCCACCAAGATGGTGAGCGGCGATGACGTCATAATTAGTGTCACCTTCCCGCTTCTCTGTCTACTGAAATGCTCGCTGCTCTCAATTAAAGAGGAGGCATTGCAGGCGGAGCACGATGAGATGGAGCAAGGAACTATACAGGGTGATGCTACACAGCCCAGCCTCATCTCATCTCAACGCGTATTGGGTGATGACGAGGAGGAGAACATGAACAGTTGTCCTCTTGGTGAGGACAGGGAAGTCTTGGCTGTCTTGGAAGTCTTGATACTCCTCTTAGTTTCGCTTAATGATACCGTCCGTGGCCTAAACCGTGGTTTTGCTTATGCATGTTATTTCTCAAAACTGTAAGGTAGTGTGACACCCCAGGGGTCTGGTTGCCACAGTGATAGAGATATTACGTCTGAGAGCAGGTGGGAGGTCTCTTGGTCAGGGATCCTATGCATGCCACACCTCCTGCCTAGTCCTGGGAGGGGAAGAACTTCCCCTATATAAACCTAGGGCTGAGGCAGGGTTAGTGAGTAGAGAAGAAGTAGAGAAGAGAAGCAGCATAGGAAGAAACAACAGGAGCTCTGTGGGAGCAGTGCTACAAGGAGTCAGGGGCTGGCAGCTGCAGAGCTCGCCCTGACTGAGAAGTTATCACCGGACCCGGAGTCCGAGGCTGTGGGGACTAACTCCTATCCAGCAGCAGAAACCGACCGGCAGGGGATTGCAGGTCCTCTGGCCCAGAAACCCGAAGGCACGGCCACACGCGTGGGACCAGCACCGCCGTCGTGGAGCGAAAGCTACTAGAAGGCCCCGAGTCACCGGCCATACGGGTGAGCACCACACGGTACACTCAGGGACGTGGGCTACTTATACCCGCCTCTAGCAAGGTAGCCAGAAGAGTATCATTAGTTTGGGAGGCCTACAACTCCGCCTGGCCAGGGGAGATCCCATCTGCTCAAGGACTGACCAGGCCCCAATCGCTAGCCAGTACTCCGGGAGGGTCTATCTTTGTCACCAGTAAAGACCCTGAACTACACCGTACCGTCTCCGAGTGGTTCCTGCTACCCCCATCATCCACGTCGGCTGCCCTGAGGCCATACCCCTCCCGTTGGGGGTTATACTATCACGCTGCACAATCCTACCACCGGCCTCAGCGGTCTGCCCTGCAGCAGCAGCTCCTTAGCTGTACTCAACGGGTGGCGTAGTCGTCCAACATCTACCGCTGATACAGCGCCACTTAGTCTGACTCCCTGGGCACGGACCGAATCACCGCCACGAGACTACAACCCTCAACAGATCCGGCTCCGGGTAAGCTCCCGCGTGCGCAACGCTGCACGACACAGGCCCAGGGGCGCGTCAACTTTTGGCGTAGTCGGCAGGATCTCGTGCCTGCAACCACCGGGTACTGCGTGCCTGAAAAAGACTGTTCAAACTTACCTGTGGTGAAGATTCCCGCCATCCGGCGCCATCTTCCGCTTCCTTCCCGCCATCGGTGGAGTTTTCCCGCCATCCGGCGCCATCTTCAGCCTTCTTCCCGCCACACGTGGAGTTTTCCCGCCATTGGACGCCATCTTGAGGACGCCGCGCGGGAAGAAGAGGGGCGTGGACTCCGAAAGCGCGCGAGAACTGAAGCCCCGCCTCACGTCCGGACGTTGCGTAAGGTCCTGGAAGGAGCCCAGCAGACGCCGACGTCACAGGAGCGCGACGGAAGGTCCTCAACCCTGACGATCCACTGCGGAGCCGCGACCTACGGAAGAGGATCATCGCAAGGTAGGCCACGGTCCACTAGGGGGGAGAAGGATGTCGGATACGGAGGAGAGCTTCACCGCTTCAACCCCCGCCAGCGCCACCGCTGTTGCGGTCATGCCTTTCACCATGCCCTATATCCCGGGGGCAGCCTGGCTACCCCAGTACTCAGGGGAGTCACATACCCTGCATGACTTTAGAGAAAAGCTGGATAGCCTCTTCCAGGTGTACCCCCTCACAGAGGAGCAAAAAGTGAGCATCCTGGTGGCCCAATTAACCGGGGCAGCCCAAAGGGAGGTAAAGTCCTGGCCACCTGGGGGGAGGACTGTCGCAGGGATACTAACCCGGCTGAGGGACACCTTTGATACCCGCACCTCAGCCGAGATCAAGCTTAGATTCTACGGGTGCAAACAGCGGGCACATGAGAGTATAAGGGACTATGCCCTGAACCTACAAGAGGCCCTGAGAGCCATTAAGCAGACCGACCCTGACGGCGTGGGAGACGAGGACAGGCTGTTGACTGAACAATTTATAGAGGGTTTATATTGCAATGCCCACCGAACCCAGTTGCGGGCAATGGCCTTACAGGACCCTCATCTGGGATTTGCACAGTTCAAGGACAGAGCCATCCGGGTGCTTCGAGAACCGGCACCAGGTGGCGTTGTGACCCACAGACGCCCCACTACCACTTACCACCAGGAGGCGGCGCCCTTGTCGGCAGGGCCTGTGGGAGCTGATGCGCAGGCTTTGAACAATGACCCGGCTCCAGACCTGCACCATCAGGTCCAAGAGCTAGCTAAAAGCGTTGCTGCGCTAACCCGAACTGTGCAGTCTTTACAGGTTTCCACTCCAGGGAAGATCCAGCTGGCATCCGGACCGGAGGACATCCCGTGGCGTCGACCAAGGAGGACCCCACCGGCCAGAGGAAGACCCAGCGACCGATACAACGAGGACGGACGACCCATCTGCCGCCGCTGCAATCAACCCGGACATATGGCAAGGTACTGTCCTTTAAACTGGCACAACCTGGGGTAGAGGGCCAACCCCCAGGAAAAAGATCACCAGGCCCATCGAACTGGCGCGACAAATATGTGGGAGGACGTCCAGTCTTACCCGTGGTACTGGATGGCATTCCTATGAGTGCCCTACTGGACACCCGAGGACACTTCACCAGAAGCAGACTGGGACACAGAGAGGCAGCAGCAGTACCGGAAAGTACAGGAGAGCGTGGAGCGAAGTCTCTGTCAAGCTAGGGAAAGACAAGAGAAAACTTACAACCAGTATGCTCCCGCTGTTCCCCTGGTACCCGGAGAGCAGGTCTTGAAGAGGAAAAGGCGGCTCCACAAGTTGGACGACCAGTGGGAGAAGGACCCGTACATCGTACTGCCCTCAAGCCACGACAACCCAAAGGTCTGTACCATCAGTAAAGACGGAGGGGAAACCACAACCATTGTATCCCGGGATCACCTGAAGAAGTGTCCCGAACAGCTACGGAACCCTGAAGAGGAACAAGAAGACCCTCGACCCGTAGAGGAAAGGGAAGACATGGTTAGTACTGTGCTCGGAGACTTCCCTCGGTCTTGGACTCAAATCAATGGCGCAGTTGTGGTACCCGTACTCACCTTCCTCCAACCAGCATCCCAAGCACCTACGGAGCAACAGGTAGAGCTGGAAGAACAGCCGGTCCAGGAGGCAGAAGACTCCACACAAGCAGAACAGGAGGATCAACCCTCTGCTTATAGTGAGCCTGCCGTACCCCTAGTGAGCCAAAGAGCCGGTAGACAGCTGCCCAGTTTACCCTTGACAGCTCCTACACCCTGTAGTTCAGGGCTAGACAGTCAGCTCCGTAGGTCCACTAGGGCCACTAGAGGCCAGTTACCCGCACGTTGGAGGATTTAAAATGTATAAATTGTTTTATTTGTGGTTACCTGTTTTTCTTGTTGCTTGTAAATAATTATGTGTTTCTAGTTATTTTTAGGAGTCCTTGGTGGATTTACCGGGAATCCTTGTACAATTAGTTGGAGCGTAACCCAGGATGGACTAAAAGACTGATAAGGACTCGGGGCAGGACAGACCCCTACCTGGTTACGTCTCCCTGTTTTGGTGAAATGGACACCTTTGTTTTCTTCAAAACTGCACCCGGTTGCGGACACGCCGTAACCATCTTTATGTGTTTTTCTTATTGTATTATTATTGTTTATACCTTGTTATGTTTTTCTAAAAATATGTTTAGTCCCGGAGTACTAAATTTCACTAGGGGGGAATGTGACACCCCAGGGGTCTGGTTGCCACAGTGATAGAGATATTACGTCTGAGAGCAGGTGGGAGGTCTTTGGTCAGGGATCCTATGCATGCCACATCTCCTGCCCAGTCCTGGGAGGGGAAGAACTTCCCCTATATAAACCTAGGGCTGAGGCAGGGTTAGTGAGTAGAGAAGAAGTAGAGAAGAGAAGCAGCATAGGAAGAAACAACAGGAGCTCTGTGGGAGCAGTGCTACAAGGAGTCAGGGGCTGGCAGCTGCAGAGCTCGCCCTGACTGAGAAGTTATCACCGGACCCGGAGTCCGAGGCTGTGGGGACTAACTCCTATTCAGCAGCAGAAACCGACCGGCAGGGGATTGCAGGTCCTCTGGCCCAGAAACCCGAAGGCACGGTCACACGCGTGGGACCAGCACCGCCGTCGTGGAGCGAAAGCTACTAGAAGGCCCCGAGTCACCGGCCATACGGGTGAGCACCACACGGTACACTCAGGGACGTGGGCTACTTATACCCGCCTCTAGCAAGGTAGCCAGAAGAGTATCGTTAGTTTGGGAGGCCTACAACTCCGCCTGGCCAGGGGAGATCCCATCTGCTCAAGGACTGACCAGGCCCCAATCGCTAGCCAGTACTCCGGGAGGGTCTATCTTTGTCACCAGTAAAGACCCTGAACTACACCGTACCGTCTCCGAGTGGTTCCTGCTACCCCCATCATCCACGTCGGCTGCCCTGAGGCCATACCCCTCCCGTTGGGGGTTATACTATCACGCTGCACAATCCTACCACCGGCCTCAGCGGTCTGCCCTGCAGCAGCAGCTCCTTAGCTGTACTCAACGGGTGGCGTAGTCGTCCAACATCTACCGCTGATACAGCGCCACTTAGTCTGACTCCCTGGGCACGGACCGAATCACCGCCACGAGACTACAACCCTCAACAGATCCGGCTCCGGGTAAGCTCCCGCGTGCGCAACGCTGCGCGACACAGGCCCAGGGGCGCGTCAGTAGCGCTATTCATCACGCTGGGGGACACTCACTTCACAGGGTTAATTAAAGCACACCAGCCACGTTTTCTGATAACACGACATCCAGCAGTTTTTTACACTTCATAACTGCACATAACATAGTCCATCTCAGTGGCTCACCGGCATGGTTATACACATAACATCCAGGAGACCTTTCCAATGGCATACATGCCCGCTTGGCTTTAGATACTGACTTCAGCAAGGTACAACATCAATGTCCATATAAAGAACCATTTTTACCTTTGCCGGGTCTTAGCTGCTTCTCTCAGCTCTGTTCTGCCACAGCTGTGGCTTTAATGCTTCCCAGCCGTGGTCTCCAAGCCACGTGCCTTCCAGGGCTACTGCATCCCAAACACAGGGATTTAGCCTCTTGCCTAACCAGGCCTCACCAGGCCTCTCTCTTCCAGCCTCTTCAGGCTAATGGTGTCCCACACACAGTGATCAGGCCTCATGCCTTTCACACCTGTTTCAAAACTACCAGGGTTTATATATCTTTCAGTGCACATAGGACCTGTGATGATGTCACAGTCATGTGATCAGTCACCTGAGGGGAGGTACATGGTCAGCTAGAACACACCCCCTGGACATTTTAGCAATGCAGCAAGGCGCTGCATTACAAAACACATTGCAGATCAGGCCATTCTCAACTCTGTAGTCATGAAATTCAAGGCGTAAAGATCTTGTTGAAGCACCGAGAAGTGTGAGCTGATATTGGGACGGGCTGCCATTGCTTATGGAACAAGCTGCAATAGAGGACTTCCTGGGAGAAATGACAGCCGGAGTAGAACCGGTTTCCCTCTATGCCAGTCCTTTCACCGAGCTAAAGAATATGACTGTGGTGAATTACAACTCCCACTGAGAAGCAGCCCTGACTAAGAAAAGTCTGTGTGAAGGTTCCCGGACACTCTATGGCTGATTTTTTACTGTGGACTGGCTCCAGCAATCTATAAGACTTAAGATGCAATCTGGCATCTTTGCAAAGCCCAATTCTGTTCTCTCTCTGATATCTAACAAACAGGTCATGCTGGAGAAACTTGCACCTACTGCCACTCAGTGTCTTCAGCTCCTTTGCGGGAAACTAGTGTTTGGGCAGCCATTCAGTCTACCAAATAAAATTCCTGAGATATGGAAATTGTGGATTACTGAGTGCTAATACCAAACCATGGCGTGCCATTCACTGGGTATTCCTGGCTGGTTGGAGACCAGCTCATTCCCACAGAAAAGTACCAGCAAGCTAAGGAGATGGTGGCCTCTATCATCATGAAGGAGTTTGCTCATTGTCTAGGAGACCGACCACCGCTGCTGTCTACCTTGTGAACATTGTGTTGATGCTTGCTAGGATTAAGAGGTTACATTGGTGAGTCTGGTTTTTATACCAAAGATCGTGCTGTGCTTTTATAGGTTTTTTTTTACGTCTCTTCAAATGTGTATTGGAGTGTGTTCTAATTTTTGGCAGCCCTTGAAATTGCTACATATGCAATAACAGTATAGGAGACCCACTCCTTAATAATGGGAAGGACAATTCAAATAGATTCTATATTCTAGAATATTACCCGACTTATCGTGAAATTTGTTTACGGGTGAGCTATCACAGTATGGATAGCATAGTACACTGATCCATCCATGTATTATTGCCTTATACTGTGTGCTGCTGGTGCTGCAGAAAAAAAATACAAATTATTCTATTCCCTATAGATACCGCTGTTAGATGTATTTACAATAGGTACAGGTGCTGCTAGGTGGTATCATCAGCTCCAGATTCCAGATGAGTGTTCATTCTGGTCTCATAAATCTCTTCCACAGTTGATACCTTTTTTTTTTTATTTGACTTTATATACAAGTCATGACCCTGCAAAGAATGTTTTTTAATATTTCTTCCAGGAAAATCCATTTTAGCTTTGTTTTTGTATGGTTTATTGTGAGTCCGTAATACCCTGACAACATTGTTCACAGCAGTGACCTGGGAGTCAGAGATGCTTCCAGGGGTCTTCCCCATGCTGTTCCCATGTCATTTGAGCACTGTTCCCATCAATTTGGCCAATTTTTAGGCCCCCTCCGTGGGGGCTGCCGGAAAATTTTTCGAGTTTCCCATTGACTTACATTGGGCTCGTTGCTCGGGTCAAGCACCCGAGTATTACGGTTTGCTCTACACGAGCAATGAGCACCGGAGAATTTTCGTACTCGCTCATCACTAGTCAGGATCTCTACTCTGTACAGGAACCGGCAGGGTCAGTTGCAGTTTTTGGTGTGTTACCTATTTTCCCAAGTGAGTTGCTACACTATCATAACAATGTGCGGGTTTTCTCTGTACTTTTTTGTTTTTTACCCCCCTCAGTTCGGATCGCTCTGGCTGCTGATTGCTGTGCGGGGTCATCATGGTCACACACGTTGCCTTTGGTAAGCACCAGCGTCCCTCGCCCGCCTTGTGGCATTGCTCGTCTACTCTCAGTTACCACTGATAAATAACATATTTGCTGTATACAGCCTGTACATTATATAGATACATACTTTCATGTATTTCTGTAGTTTTTTAAATAATTTTCTACTATATTTTACACCAAGGTTCATTATTATCGGCTGTCCATCTTTTCACGCCGTGTCCCTATTTGATTGACACCTCTCCATCACTGACTATTACTGTCTCCGCTATATACATTTTTGGCATGTTAGTTGTCTTAGCTGTCAGTCACCATTATCACATTATGTGCCAATATTTCATTTTCTTTGCAATGACCAGAGCATGCTAGGTGTATAGCCCCCACATATGAAGCACATCGGACACTTCCCATCATGATTTATTATTATTATTCACGTGATTTGACCACGTTAGTGCTGAGCGCTCTGTAACTCCATTGACGATATTGTGTGCAGCAGTAAATCAGCTCTCTGCACCCACTCGCTCAATCTCATCACTCTAATGTTCTCACTGCGCATGCTCTTCTACACGATCCATGCTTAGCGTCACCTCACCATGACAACAATGGTCACACTGCGTATGCTCTTCTACACGATCCATGCTTAGCGTCACCTCACCATGACAACAATGGTCACACTGCGTATGCTCCTCTACACGATCCATGCTTAGCGTCACCTCACCATGACAACAATGGTCACACTGCGTATGCTCCTCTACACGATCCATGCTTAGCGTCACCTCACCATGACAACAATGGTCATACTGCGTATGCTCCTCTACACGATCCATGCTTAGCGTCACCTCACCATGACAACAATGGTCACACTGCGTATGCTCCTCTACACGATCCATGCCTAGCGTCACCTCACCATGACAACAATGGTCACACTGCGTATGCTCCTCTACACGATCCATGCTTAGCGTCACCTCACCATGACAACAATGGTCACACTGCGCATGCTCCTCTACACAATCCATGCCTAGCGTCACCTCACCATGACAACAATGGTCACACTGCGTATGCTCCTCTACACGATCCATGCCTAGCGTCACCTCACCATGACAACAATGGTCACACTGCGTATGCTCCTCTACATGATCCATGCCTAGCGTCACCTCACCATGACAACAATGGTCACACTGCGTATGCTCCTCTACACGATCCATGCCTAGCGTCACCTCACCATGACAACAATGGTCACACTGCGTATGCTCCTCTACACGATCCATGCCTAGCGTCACCTCACCATGACAACAATGGTCACACTGCGTATGCTCCTCTACACGATCCATGCTTAGCGTCACCTCACCATGACAACAATGGTCACACTGCGCATGCTCCTCTACACAATCCATGCCTAGCGTCACCTCACCATGACAACAATGGTCACACTGCGTATGCTCCTCTACACGATCCATGCCTAGCGTCACCTCACCATGACAACAATGGTCACACTGCGTATGCTCCTCTACACGATCCATGCCTAGCGTCACCTCACCATGACAACAATGGTCACACTGCGTATGCTCCTCTACACGATCCATGCCTAGCGTCACCTCACCATGACAACAATGGTCACACTGCGTATGCTCCTCTACACGATCCATGCCTAGCATCACCTCACCATGACAACAATGGTCACACTGCGTATGCTCCTGTACACAATCCATGCCTAGCGCCACCTCACTGCACAATTCATAGGGCATAACAATCCCAGGCTCCACAGCACTGTTTTCTCCTGGCATCTTTCTTCACTAGCAATCCGTCTGATTAAGATCGAAGTTGTATGACCGAAACGTTACTTTATGGATTTCATTTCATGAATACTTTATGGATCGCATTTTCATGAATAAATCATCCCTTTCTGCAAATGAGTGCCGGATTCATTTTCTATGTGATTAAGGAGTGGTTTCCTTTCTGTGCACCATTACATGGAGTGACGTATATCCTGATTCTTAGCGTTATCTCATCATGTCAACAATGATCATACTGTGCATGCTCCTCTACATGATCCATGTCTAGTGTCACCTCACTATGACAACATTTTTCTGTGCATGATCCTCTACACCATCCATGCCTAGCGTCACCTCATGTCATAGAAAATATTAGCAGCTGCAGGCCCACCAGAGAGGGATATTCTCTCCCCTCCTTCCTCCCCTCTTTCAGTTGCAGTAAGAGAAAAGAGCTGACACTCTTAGATGTAGGATTGTACAATAGACAAAGAGATGTGAACCATCTTAGTTAAAATGCATGAAGTCCTTTTGAGATCCAGATGGCTGAAATAAGATGCCTTTGTGAGAAAGAAAGAGATTTAAAATAGACAGGATTACTCTTTTCAAATAGATAGACAAGACAACAAAAGGGTACATGTGTTTATACATAAGCAGGGCAGTGGAAGAAACCTTTTGTCCACAGGAAATACATTGTCCATCCAAGGGAAATAATTTACACTAAACAACTTTGTCTCTGTAAGAGAAGTATTACACCTGCAGCAGACTTAAAGAGGTATTCCTATCTCCAAGATCCTATCCCAATATGTAGTAGGTGTAATAATAGTAATATTAGCAAATATCTCCAATTAGAAATGTAGTATATTTTTTCTGATTCGCTATCTCTCTTTCCTCATGTGCAGGCAATACAGGACCTTAGGTATCCATGGTTACATCCACTAGCAGCAAGCTAACTAACTGTGACTTTATCAGTGGATGTAACCATGGATACCTGAGGTCCTGCAATGCCTGCACATGAGGAAAGAGACATAGTGAATCAGAAAAAATATACTACATTTATAATTAGAGATATTTGCTAATATTACTATTATTACACCTACTACATATTGGGATAGGATCTTGGAGATGGGAATACCCCTTTAATGTCTCCGAAAGGAAATATTGAATATCGAAATTTGTATAAATCCGATTGTGATGAGACATATATTTTTAGCAGCAGGGCTAACAGGGGGAAAAGACGCATCATTTTTCATAACTGTAACCCCTGCCAATAAGCCACAAATCCACAGTGAACAGATAACTGACAACAGCTATGCCATGTTTGCTAAGTAAAGATTAAATCCCAATGCAAAATATGGCGTCAATCTCAAACTTCTGAGATAATTCGGTGAGGAGTTATCGCATAAGTTGGAATTTTATAAAATTCTGAAGGACTGAGAACAGCCCACAACCCTGCCCAGTTCTCGAAGAAA
The DNA here is from genome assembly GCF_046119375.1 of Phyllobates terribilis. Taxonomy (NCBI): domain Eukaryota; kingdom Metazoa; phylum Chordata; class Amphibia; order Anura; family Dendrobatidae; genus Phyllobates; species Phyllobates terribilis. The sequence continues at coordinate 11,291,391 of NW_027362764.1, read as the reverse complement.
GCAAGAACTGCCAAAAACTAGATGGAGGAGGGGCGCAGATACACTCTGTGTTAGACATAAAGGAGGGCCTCATACACATTCTGTTCAAATTGTCATGTAGTGGTACTCCTAGACTCATACAGGCTATGCACTAAGTGCAAAGCCTGCCAAAAATTCCAAGCAGGGCCATCCATACAACCTTGAAGGCACCAACTGCAGTGCCTCATTCAAATATTGTGAACAAAGTGTACAGTAGTTGTGTTACTCCTACACTCATAAAAGCTCTGCACACAGTGCAAAGCCTGCCAAAAATTACAAGCAGAGTCATCCACAAACCCTTGAAGGCGCCAACTGTAGTGCCTCATAAAAAAAATAAGAAAGGGTAGTTGTGGTACCTCTACACTCATAAATGCTTTGCACAAAGTGTAAATCCAGGAAAAAAATATAAGGAGGGTCATCCATACACCATTGAAGGCAACATCAGGAGGGCCTCATTCAAATATTGAACATTAAAAGCACATTATGTGCTGCTGTCATCTGGTGATGCCGAAAAGTAGGGGCTAATCCAGGCTTTGTTCATTTTTATCAGCAGGAGCCTTTCAGCATTCTCTTTTGACAGGCGAAAGCGCCTGTCTGTTAGGATTCCCCTGGGAGAATCCCTGCTCAGACAAGACGCTAGCGGGAGGGCAACTCATGCCCGGTGTCCAGCTTTGAGACCCAATAGTTGAAGGTCGCAGAGGAATTAGGGAGTACGCTGGTTTGGTCGGCCAGGTATTGCTTGACCAATTTTAAAAACTTTTCCCTCCTTGCCAAAAATACCCGGTCATCAGGCCCTGGATGCTGCGATGGTGATCTCTGCTGTGTGTCTGCCTCGCCACTCCTCCTTGGTTGGGCAAAGAAGCTTGCCCCCTGCCGCCAGCGTTGTCTGATGGGAATTTTTTCAACATATTTTTCACAATGGCCGTCTGGTATAGCACCATTTTAGGAGACCTCTCCACCTCAGTATGGAGAGATGCAAAGTTCTCTTTGAGCGTGGGTCTATCAGGGTGAACAACCAGTACTCTTTTTTTGAACAAGATAAATATAACGCGAGGGTCATGCATAGTTGTATCTAGGTTTTTTGGCACCTGGGGCAAGAATTCAGTTTAGCGCCCACCTCTTCCCCATCCCAAGCACATATGCAATTTGCACCCTTAGCCACGTGCAGACGAGCTGCTCTCCCGAATTCAATGTTCAGTGAAAATCTGAAAAAAGCTGGAAGAAAAGCTCATTGTCACGTTACCGTAAACAACAAAATCACATATGACTGAAGTGGCCATGTGATGACTGCTGGAACCTGCAAGCAGAGCTGAATCCTGACAGTGAGGATACTACACACTGTTAGGATTGGTTACAGGGCTTCATTTTATAATTAAAGGGCTCGTCCAGGTTTGACATGAAAGTCTGCAGTCTCTCTATGTGTCTTCAGGCTTCTGAATTCTCACAGCGCCGGCACTGCACTCTTTTAGGATTCTCCCTTGCTGGCGGCAAGAGTGGACGATCATGTCAGCACAAGTATGCCATTTGTATACTTATGGCCACATTCCAACTAGACTTGTCCAGCCTCGAACAATTCATTTTCACTGAGTAAGACCACTGTAAGATGGCCGCCGGACATATCCTTGAGGGGAGATATGTATCGCTGAGTTCAGAAGCTTCAGTGATGTAAAACTGGGAAAGCATGCTCCAGTCACATAGTGCTGAGAGGGTTAATTAGGTGTATCAGGGCTGGTTTTTACGAGCAGTCATAAGAGACAGGTGGGATTGGCTGCTCACATATCCCCACCCCAGGGCGTGTGTATAAAATGGAGACCAAGTGTCTCATTTAGTGTCTGTGGCTGGAGATGTGGAGACCTCCAGAGTGTCTGTGCTACGGGACATTGACTGTGAGCGGGCGAACCCGCAGTACTATATGGACTGTTCATTTTCCTGTTTTGTTACTCTGTGCCGGAGAAGGCTGTGTTTTGTTTCCTTTGAAAGTGTGGTTTATTAGCCTGTATAAACCTGTCTTGGACATTTTAAAGAGACAGTATCCTGTGCCTACCTCTAACGCAGCTGAGTGAGTACAAAACCCTACAATTGGTGCTAGAAGCACGGGCACGAATCCCAAAGGGCAGTGTGACTGATACAGGAAACCATTTATGTCCTGGGTAAAGGCCGCCAGCCAGCCAGGGACACCAGACAAAATGGAGGACCTGCTTAAACATTTGTTGCAGGCACAGCAAACACAGCACCAGCAAAGCATGCAGCAGTACCTGCAGAGCCAGCAGAACATGCAACAGCAGCATCGGGAGCAGTTGCAGAACCAGCATAACATACAGCAGCAGCAACCAGAGCAGCAGCAGGAGACAAATAGACTTCTGATGAAGCAAATCCAACAGCAGCAAAGACAGGTGGAACTCCTAGCAGAGCAGATCCCTGGCAGGACAACTGCCCCACCCCCAACTCCAGATGTTGACTCTCACGTGAGGAAAACGGTAAGAGGGGGATTATAAAAGATGACCCCAGGTGATGACGTTGAGGCGTTCCGGACGATCGTTGAGAGGGTGGCAGAGCGGGAGACATTGCCTCCGGAGCAGTGGGCGGAGGTGCTGGCGCCATATTTAACAGGGGAGCCGCTTAAGGCCTATTATGACCTGGCCTTGCAGGGCGGAAAAGAGTACGCCAAACTGAAAACTGAGATTTTGGCTTCCTTGCAAGTGACTCTGACTGTCAGGGCGCAACGGGTGCACAACTAGGCCTATTGGAGTGACAAACCTCCCCGGTCCCAAATGTTCGACCTCCTACACCTGGTCCAAAAGTGGTTGCAACCTGAATCTTCCTCCCCAGCACAGATGGTGGAGAGGGTCGTTATAGACAGGTTCATACACTCTCTTCCGAGGTTGATGCAATCCTGGGTTGCCCAGGGAAATCCCCGTAATGCCGATGACTTGGTGGGGTTGGTGGAAAGGTACCAGGCGGTTGAGAGTTCCTTGGGGAAACAAGAGGTCATAGCCTTTCCATACTGGAGTTCCCAAACGGGGGCGGACACCAAAAAGTGGGGAGCTAGAGCCACACCTGGGGGGCATCGTAAAGTTCAGGAGGGGTCTGAGTTGCTGCCCAAGGTCCCGCCCCATAACGTAGTGTGTTGGAGATGTCATACCCCAGATCACATAACCGCCCGTTGCCCCATGACTAACGTGCCAATGGACTGCAGCGCAGGCCGGCGCTGCTCGTACTTTGCATATGACGCGCACCCTGGGCCATGTGGGGAACCCGGAACCGGGCCTTTTTGTAGATGCTGCGGGTTGTAGTCGCCGTGGCAGTGACCCGGTCCCATGGCTCAGGGTGGTCAAACTAAATGGCAGACTATAAGCTGAATGTCCGACTACGCCACCCGTGGATTGCGGTCAGAGTGAACCGCCGCTGCACGGCAGACCGCTGAGGCTGGTGTTGTGGGTGCAGCTGAGCGTAGTATAACTCCCCACGGGAGGAGTATAGCCTCAGGGGAGTAAATAGGGATGTTGGGGGTGATGGTGCGCGGGAGCAGCAGTAACCACACGGAGTCTGTCATGCAATTCAGGGTCTTTACTGTTGGTGGTATTAAGGGACCCGTCCGGAATACAGGTTAACAATGGAGGCCTGGTCAGTCTGAGAGCTACTGGGAAATCCCACTGGTCAGGGGGAGTTTGTAGGCCTACCGTGCTGACTTCACTCTTCCTTGGCTATTCTGCTGTAGTGTAGTGGTAGCCCACGTCTCTGAGTGTACCGTGTTGTTCTTACCCGTATGACTGGCGACTTAGGCCTTCTGTACTTCTCACCCCTCCAGGGCAGTAGTGGTCCCTCTCGTGTGGCTGAGCCTCCGGGCTTCCTTGGGCCAGAGGCCTTGAAGTCCCCTGCGTGGTGGTTTTCTGCTGCTGGGCTTATAACCCTCACAGCCTCGGACTCCAGTGTCCGGCTTAGTAAGTCTCTGGTCAGGACGAACTCTGCTAGTTCCCCTCCTGGCCTCGTGTTCCTCCTCTGCCTACAGGAACTCCAGCTTCTTCCATCCGAAGTGCCCTGCTCCGTCATGGTATGCTTCTAGGACCATAGCCGCATCCTGCCTGGGGACCACTACCTGCCAGATCAGCTCATGTGTTCGAGAGTTGACGGTTCTGCGGCACAGCCTCCCCTCGTATAGAAACAGCTTGCTCCTCTCCTTCCACAGCTGTTTGGCCTCTTCCGGAGCATCCGGATCAAGGTGGGCATCAGCCTGGATCAGCATCTCTTTCACCAGGCGGACTGCGGGGTCACTATCTTGCGTCTCGGCCCAGCCGTGGTGGGGTAAGGGATTGAACGTAGCGGTAGCAGAGCACCTCTCCTTTATGCAGTGGGAACACTGGGTGATCCCATGACGGTGGAATGCAGGAAGTTCAATTTCTTCCAGTTCTTCTGGGTCCTCTCCCCCGTCCTGCAAGTGAGGCATTCTGGACAATGCATCTGCGTTGGCATTCGCGCCCTGTCCGGTATTTGATGGTAAATTCATAATTGGACAGCCGGGCCATCCATCTCTGCTCTAGGGCACCAAGTCTTGCAGTGTCCAGGTGTGTCAACGGGTTGTTGTCCGTGTACACAGTCAACTTAGAAGAAGCCAGGTAATGCTTGAAGCGTTCGGTGACCGCCCACACCACTGCCAGGAACTCTAGCTTGAAGGAGCTATAATTCTCAGGGTTTCTCTCTGTGCGTCTCAGCTTTCTGCTAGCATAAGCAATTACCCGTTCTCAGCCCTGCTGGATCTGGGACAGTACGGCTCCTAGCCCCACGTTACTGGCGTCAGTGTGGAGGATAAAAGGCTGGCCGTAATCAGGGTATGCCAGGATCTCATCCCCCGTGAGGGCCATCTTCAGCTGGCGGAAAGACTCCTCCTCCTGCTTGTCCCACTTAAAGGGCGACTTCTGACTTTTAGTCTTTGACTGACCTAACAGGAGGTCCTGCATAGGGGCCGCCATTTTGGTGAACCCGGAGATGAACCTTCGGTAGTAGCCTACCAACCCGAGGAACTGCCGCACTTCCTTTATGCTGGAGGGTCTTGGCCAGTCCTTAATCACCGTGACCTTGTCAGGGTCTGGGGCTACTCCGTCAGCACTCACCACGTGTCCCAGGTACTGTACTTTTGGCTTCAGTAGATGACACTTGGAGGGTTTCACCTTTAGGCCGAAGTCTGCCAGGGCGTCAAACACCTCTGCCAGGTGCTTTAGATGGTCCTCATAGGTCTTGGAATATACGATGACATCGTCCAGGTAGAGTAGGACTGTCTCGAAATTTCTGTGCCCCAGACAGCACTCCATCAGCCTCTAGAAGGTCCCTGGTGCATTGCAGAGTCCGAACGGCATACAGTTGAATTCGCTGAGACCCATCGGGGTGGTGAAGGCGGTCTTCTCCTTGTCCGACTCTGCTACAGGAACCTGCCAGTACCCGCTAGTGAGATCCAAAGTAGAGAAGAAGTTAGCAGATTTTAATGCAGCCAAAGACTCCTCTATCCTAGGTAACGGGTACGCATCTTTGTGTGTTATTCTGTTGACCTTTCTATAATCTACACACATCCTCATTGTGCCATCCTTCTTTTTTACAAGAACTAGAGGAGATGCCCAGGGTCTACAGCTATCCCTGATTACCCCAGCCTCCTTCATTTCTCGTAACATACCCTTGGCATTCTGATAGTGTGCAGGGGGTACAGGCCGGTATCTTTCTTTTATGGGTGGATGGTCTCATGTGGGGATTTGGTGTTCTACCCCCTTTACTTGCCCAAAGTCTAGCGGGTGTTTACTAAAGACTCTTTCGTACTCCTGAACCACCCGGTAGACTTCCTGTTTTTGGTGTGAGGGAGTGGAGTCGGTGCCCACATGTAGTTTCTGACACCAGTCCTCCATTTGTTTCTTGGAGCCGTTACCTTCCTCTGGTTGAGATGGAGGCAAGGGTTCCACGGCCTTTACAGAGTTCTTGTTAATGGTGAACAATTTGGCTAGCGTGGCATACCAGGGCAAGTGGACTTCTCTTTCCCCAATATTTAGGATGCGGACTGGTACCCTCCCATGGCGGACATCAACCACCCCCCGTGCTGTCAAAAAGGTGGGCCTACTGTAAATGGGTTCTACCATAGCTTGGTAGTCTCTACCTCTTAACCCGATTGCAGACCGGCACCAGATCATCATTTCACTTTTTGGGGGCATGGCGATAGGGAATGGGTCACTCATCCTAATGCTACCAATCTCACCACCAGACAGTTCTACCTGTTGCCGCTTCATTAGGGCTCTGATCTCCTTTTGTAAGACACGCTGCTGGCTGGAGCTGGCATTCATTGCGACCGGCTGTAATATAACAATTATCTCTGAAAGACAATTTTCAATCACGCTAGTACCCAAGGTTATTTTAGGGTGACTTTCACGACGGTCAATGTCCACAATAATCAGTCCTTGCGCCGGCAGTTCAACTTTACCAATCTTGTTGGTCACCTCCTTGAACCCCACCTGCGGCACGGGCTGACCATTGCTGGCGATGATGCTCAAGTCATTATCTGGGTAGCGGGTAATATCCGTGTCATCCCAGTACCACTTGAAAAGTACATAAGGGATTGTGGTTACCTGTAACCCGGTGTCCAACAGTGCACTCATAGGAATGCCATCCAGTACCACAGGCAAGACCGGTTGTCCCCCCACATACTTGTCACGCCAGTTTGACGAGCCTGATGATCTCACACCTGGAGGTTGGGCCCGTTTAAATTACAGTACCTCGCAATATGTCCTGGCTGGCTGCAGCGGCGGCAGATGAGTTGTCCATCCTGGTCGTAGCGGTCCGTTGGCTTCCCTCTGAACGGCGGGATTCTCTTCTGTCGGCGCCATGGGACGTCCTCCGGAATGGTAGCCAGCTGGATCTTTCCTGGAGAGGATACCTGTAATGACTGCACAGTCCTGGTTAGTGCGGCAACGCTTTTAGTCAGTTCTTGGACCTGATGGTGCAGGTCTGTAGACGGAGTACTATTCTGTGCGTTGGCTCCTGCAGATTCTGTAGACTGGGGCGCCGCCTCTTGGTGATAAGTGATAGCAGGGCACCTGGAAGCCGCAACGCCACCGGTTGCGGGTTCTCGGAGTACCTGGATGGCTCTGTCCTTAAACTGTTCAAAGTCTAACCCAGGGTTCTGCAGGGCCATCAGGCGTAACTGAGTTCGGTGGGCGCTGGACAGCAGACCCTCAATGAATTGTTCAGTCAGCAGTTCATTTGCATTCCTCACACTGTCAGGGTCTGCCTGCTTGATGGCTCTCAGGGCCTCTTGCAAATTCAAAGCATAGTCTCTTATACTGTCTTGGGCCCGCTGCTTGCACCCATAAAATCTCATTTTGATCTCTGCTGAGGTGCGGGTATCAAAAGTGTCCTTTAGATGGGCCAAAATCTCCTTCACGGTCCCCTTGTCCCTGACTGACCAGGACTTTACTTCTCGTTGGGCCGCGCCGGTTAACTGGCCTATCAGTATGGTCACTTTTTGCTCCTCTGTCAGGGGGTATACCTTGAATAGGCTATATAGTCTCTCTTTAAAGTCGCTCAGGGTATGCGACTCCCCTGAGTACTGGGGCAACCAGGCCGCTCCGGGGATATAAGGCATCGTGAACGGCATTACTGCGGCAGCTGCCGCGCTGGCGGTGACAGTTCCCGCCGCTTCCGTCATCCTCTTCCCCCCTAGTCAACCGTGGCCTACCTTCCGTTGCTTTTCTTCTTTTCTTCTGTAGGCCTCGGCTTCCCAGGTGACCGTCGGGGTTGAGGACCTTGCGTCGTGTCCTGGTGACGTCAGCGTCCGCTCGGCTCCTTTCAGGACCTTGCGCAGCGTCCGTGCGTAAGGCAGGGCTCCAGTTTCCAGTTCTCGCGCGCTTTCGTCGTCCACGCCCCTCTTCTTCCCGCGCGGCGTCCCGAAGATGGCGTCCGATGGCGGGAAAACGGCTGCGGATGGCGGGAAACGGCTGCGGATGGCGGGAAACTCCACCAAGGTAAGTTTTACAGTCTTTCCTCAGGCACGCAGTACCCGTTGGTGGCGGGCACGAAATCCTGCCGACTACGCCAAAAGATGACGCGCCCCCTGGGCCGTGTGGGGAACCCGGAACCGGGCCTTTTTGTAGATGCTGGGGGTTGTAGTCACCATGGCAGTGACCCGGTCCCGTGGCTCAGGGTGGTCAAACTAAATGGCAGACTATAAGCTGAATGTCCGACTACGCCACCCGTGGATTGCGGTCAGAGTGAACCGCCGCTGCACGGCAGACCGCTGAGGCTGATGTTGTGTGCGCAGCTGAGCATAGTATAACTCCCCACGGGAGGAGTATAGCCTCAGGGCAGTAAATGGGGATGTTGGTGGTGATGGTGCGCGGGAGCAGCAGTAACCACACGGAGTCTGTCATGCAATTCAGGGTCTTTACTGTTGGTGGTATTAAGGGACCCGTCCGGAATACAGGTTAACAATGGAGGCCTGGTCAGTCTGAGAGCTACTGGGAAATCCCACTGGTCAGGGGGAGTTTGTAGGCCTACCGTGCTGACTTCACTCTTCCTTGGCTATTCTGCTGTAGTGTAGTGGTAGCCCACGTCTCTGAGTGTACCGTGTTGTTCTCACCCGTATGACTGGCGACTCGGGCCTTCCGTACTTCTCACCCCTCCAGGGCAGTAGTGGTCCCTCTCATGTGGCTGAGCCTCCGGGCTTCCTTGGGCCAGAGGACTTGAAGTTCCCTGTGTGGTGGTTTTCTGCTGCTGGGCTTATAACCCTCACAGCCTCGGACTCCAGTGTCCGGCTTAGCAAGTCTCTGGTCAGAACGAACTCTGCTAGTTCCCCTCCTGGCCTCGTGTTCCTCCTCTGCCTACAGGGACTCCTCAGCCTGCTACTGACCTGTCCCTATCTCTGGAACTAGACTGGAACTTGTCTCTGGCTTCACTGAACTGGACTCGACCCTCTAACCCCGCCCCAGATCCAGTTTATAAAGGGCAGGTTTCTCCCCTCCCTGGACTGAGACAGGAGGTGCTGCATGCTAATTGTCCCCAACCAGGGAACCTCCCACCTGTTCTCAGACATGACATTGCTGCCACTGTGGCAACCAGACCTTGGGGTGCCACACATATCCTGCCTGCAGTGCTGTTCCTCAACCAGGCAAGGGGCCACAGGCATGCTCCGTATCGGTGAATGGAGTGCAAGTGACTGATCTGTTAGACTCGGGGAGTCTGGTAACCCTAGTGCGGGCCACAGTTCCTCATCAACTGGTTCCGGGGAAAAAGATTGGCGTCCGTTGTATCCATGGGGACACTAAGGACTACCCTGTGGCCCGAGTGGTCATAGACACAAACTGTGGTGCCGAGTCCCATGAGGTGGGCGTAGTCAAGGACCTGTTGCACCCGGTTATAATAGGGCGGGACTTTGCCTTGTTTTGGGACTTGTGGGAGGGAGGGAGGAAGCCAGGTTGTCTGGACAACAACCCGGACGCTCCTAAAGAAACTGCATCACAGGCCGCCGCCGCCGGGTTTCCTTTTTGTGTGCTTGTTGGGGATGAGGATGAGGCGGCATCACCAGAGGCCAACATCCCTGAGGTGGAGGTGTCCGGGGGAAACTTTGGAACTGCCCAGCTCAGAGACTTGACTCTAAAAGGGGCATTTGATAATGTCACTGTCTTGAATGGTGTTGCTCAAGAGCCAGGGTGCTGACACCCGATATCCATACTTTGTTGTCAATGGGGAGATACTATATTGGGTCAACAAGCTCAGAGGAGAGGTAATTGAGCAGTTACTGGTGCCAAAACTCCACAGGCGCAGGGCGTTAGATATGGCCCATACACATGTGTTGGGTGGTCATCTGGGGGTAGAGAAAACCCAGGAAAGGATCCTTCAAAGGTTCTATTGTAGGTCATATCCCACCTGCCAGCTGACCTCCCGGGTGGCCCACTTCCGTAGCCCCTTAGTGCCATTGGTAATCATTGAGGTGCCATTTGATCGCATAGCCATGAATCTAGTGGGACCCCTGGTCAAGTCCGCCAGAGGACATCAGTATATCCTTTTGGTACTGGACTATGCTACGCAGTATCCGGAAGCCGTGCCACTATGTAACTCCTCTGCCAAATGTATAGCCTGGGAGTTGGTCCATATCTTCTCTAGAACGGGGTTGTCTAAGGAGATCCTAGCAGACCAAGGGACCCCATTTATGTCACGGGTGATGAGGGAGTTGTACAAAACCCTGCAGATCACACAACTCAAGACCTCAGTCTACCACCCCCAGACAGATGGCTTAGTGGAGAGGTTTAATAAAACCTTGAAGGCCATGTTAAAGAAGGTCGTGGAGAAAGACGGCCGAGACTGGGACTGTCTACTACCGTACCTTCTATTCTCCATCAGAGAAGTCCCACAGGCCTCTACGGGGTTTTCTCGTTTGAGCTGTTATATGGCTGACACCCCCGCAGACTCCTGGACATGGCAAAGGAGACCTGGGAGGCAGTCTACACCGTACAGGAGTGTGATCGAACATGTGGCCCAGATGCAAGAGAGAATTGCAGAGGTGATGCCCATTGTGAAAGAACACCTCCTCCAAGCACAAGAGGCACAGTCGAGGGTGTACAATAGATCAGCGAGAGTGATACACTTCAACCCTGGGGATCGGGTACTATTGCTGGTACCTACGGTGGAGAGCAAGTTCCTGGTCAAGTGGCAGGGCCCTATGAAGTAGTTGAAAAGCTTGGCGACGTCAACTATAGGGTCCACCAACCTGGGAGAAGAAAGCCCTACCAGGTGTACCACGTCAACCTCATTAAGCCGTGGAGAGACAGGGAGCTGGTGGAAGGAAGTCAAGGTGGCAGAGTCGCTGTCACGTGCCCTGAAGCAACAATGCCGAGAGTTGCTGCAGTGGAACAGGGACCTGTTCTTGGATCTACCGGGCTGTACTCAGGTCATAGAGCATGAGGTACTTACAGAGCCTCATGTCCTAGTGAATATGAAGCCATATCGGATTCCTGAAGCCCGCTGAGAGGTAATCTCGAAGGAGGTGAAGCGCATGCTGAATCTGGGGGTCATCGAGGAGTCCAAGAGTGGCTGGTCCAGTCCCATAGTCTTAGTGCCGAAACCAGATGGAGAATGGCGGTTCTGCAATGACTATAGGAAACAGAATGAGGTCTCTAAGTTTGATTCATACCCAATACCCAGGGTAGAAGAAAAAGGGGAAGAGTTGGGACAAATCGAGGGCACCAAGTATAGTCAATAATCAGATTTGAAGACGGTAATATACAAATTAGTGCAAAATTTTATTAATCTCAAGACATAAGACACTGAACAATATCATAAGAAACATGATTAAAAAACACATAGGAGAACAAAAGAACCAAAAAAAGTTGTGGACAAAAAAGGATCCCCCAGGAAAAAGAGGAATTATAAATAGACATATCAGTCAGATGTAGTATACAATAAACCTGTGCAAATTCAATATATTCCAATGAAAATGGTACATAATTCCAGTGTCACTACAATATAAATGGCATGATTCAGGTAGAGCAGTTAAAGAAAGGTAATAATAGAAATATACAGTACAGTTTAATCTCAATCAGAGCTCCACAATTCATGCCCACAAACGACATCAAGTGTGTGACAATATAGGAATAAGAAAAAGGAACCATATAGTCAGAATGCACAGAGAAAAAGAGAAATAGTAGATAACCTACGCGTTACGCCAAGTGATTATGGCTGCATCAGGGGTACAAGGTTGATGTCCCAGATATTAGAGATATATATACTGCAAAAAGATCACATGTCCCAAATGGTCAGAAGAGAGAGATCAAAAAGAAAATGCGAGCTGGATTATAGAGGGTTAAAATCATCCCATAATCTACACCTTAGGTAACAGCGAGAAAAGCCCAGTTACTGATCCCAAATCCACAGTTTTGCGCTCCCCACTCAGGCCATACGTGTGCAAGCTGTATCACATTAATGGAGGATGGGGTGCGGTTCACAGTGGAACGCACCGCCATAGAGACAGATCAGAGAACGCCCAGATGAATACAGGCCAATAAGGAAAGGATCCACATACGTATCCACAGCTATACAGGCCAATAAGGAAAGGATCCACATACGTATCCACAGCTATACAGGCCAATAAGGAAAGGATCCACATACGTATCCACAGCTATACAGGCCAATAAGGAAAGGATCCACATACGTATCCACAGCTATACAGGCCAATAAGGAAAGGATCCACATACGTATCCACAGCTATACAGGCCAATAAGGAAAGGATCCACATACGTATCCACAGCTATACAGGCCAATAAGGAAAGGATCCACATACGTATCCACAGCTATACAGGCCAATAAGGAAAGGATCCACATACGTATCCACAGCTATACAGGCCAATAAGGAAAGGATCCACATACGTATCCACAGCTATACAGGCCAATAAGGAAAGGATCCACATACGTATCCACAGCTATACAGGCCAATAAGGAAAGGATCCACATACGTATCCACAGCTATACAGGCCAATAAGGAAAGGATCCACATACGTATCCACAGCTATACAGGCCAATAAGGAAAGGATCCACATACGTATCCACAGCTATACAGGCCAATAAGGAAAGGATCCACATACGTATCCACAGCTATACAGGCCAATAAGGAAAGGATCCACATACGTATCCACAGCTATACAGGCCAATAAGGAAAGGATCCACATACGTATCCACAGCTATACAGGCCAATAAGGAAAGGATCCACATACGTATCCACAGCTATACAGGCCAATAAGGAAAGGATCCACATACGTATCCACAGCTATACAGGCCAATAAGGAAAGGATCCACATACGTATCCACAGCTATACAGGCCAATAAGGAAAGGATCCACATACGTATCCACAGCTATACAGGCCAATAAGGAAAGGATCCACATACGTATCCACAGCTATACAGGCCAATAAGGAAAGGATCCACATACGTATCCACAGCTATACAGGCCAATAAGGAAAGGATCCACATACGTATCCACAGCTATACAGGCCAATAAGGAAAGGATCCACATACGTATCCACAGCTATACAGGCCAATAAGGAAAGGATCCACATACAGCTAGGCATGTCAGCGCGAGACACAGCGCCAGAAGAGCAGAGGGGCTAAAGATGAAAAGAGCCAGATCTGGAAAAAGATAAGTCTGACAGTCACAACAATAAAGAAGATATATATACATGTAAGGCAAGACCCAACCAACCTACTTAGGCACACATAAAGTACACAAAATGTATTACATTCATCAAGTGGGAAAGTAATAGCACCATGTATTCTCAACACTTTAGTGTTGTCCACAACTTTTTTGGGCTCTTTTGTTCTCCTATGTGTTTTTTTAATCATTTTTTTTATGATAGTGTCTGTTGGAGGCCCACAGGTCCAATATATATATATATATCATAGGAATGACTGAACTCTGTATTGAATTTATGAGTGCTGGATATTTCCAGGACTCTATCAAGAGATACTAGGTACAAGGTTGTGAACCTGCTGGGCGAGAAGGCCGGTGTTCTTTGTGTGATGTCCTTTGTATTAGTGATAGAGTAAAGGTTGCATCTACATATGGAATGAGTATAGGCGCTCCAGCCTCCTGGGTGATACAGGCACACACACCTTCTGTGGTGAACGTGAATACAGATCCTGTTTTTATGTCCTAGTGTAATCTATATATGTGCACTGCCCCTGTGGATTTGGATTGTATACCATTGCTCCTGAGGTAGACATCCTGTCTCCAGCCTATGGATATGTATATTGGTGCACAATGCTTTTGATGAACATCTTGGGGCCAGCCCAAATGGAGTTGAACCTACACAAGGACTTTCTTCCAGAAGTACAAGAGTGCCATCTGCAGGAAGGTGTTGACCAATGCAGCCAATGACAATGCTCATACTACCCTGAAGATGATTGGATATTTGCCACAGAAGATACCGGAGAAGAAGGGCGGAGTCGTGGGTTGTATGTGGGTGTGGATGTGAAATTTTTAGTATAAAATGAAGTAGAGTCAAGACTATCTCTCTCTCTCTCTCTCTCTGCCATGAAGGATCATTGCTAAGTATACTTATAATTGTATTTGTATTTTCTCTAATTAGAGGACATTGAAGAAAGGTTCTATTGTGAAATTGTTGATTGAATTGCTTTATTATTATTATCTTATTTTTCTTGCTATTAAACATCTGTATTATTTTCCCAAACTTGAGTTATTGATTATATAGAAAAGGTTCAGGACCGGATATAGAACGGGAAATCACAACCTACAGTGTCCAATGTCTTATGTCGTGAGATTAATAAAATTTTGCACTAATTTGTATATTACTGTTTTCAAATCTGATTATTGACTATACTTGCTGCCCTCAATTTGTCCCAACTCTTCCCCTTTTTCTTCCGCTCTTTGCATTAAATTGGGACATTGGCACATTGGCAGGGTAAATGAACTAATTGAGAGACTAGGGCCGGCCAGGTACATTACCACCCTTGACCTCACAAAAGGGTATTGGCAGATTCCTATGTCCCAAGAGGCCAAGGAGAAGACGTCCTTTTCAATGCCAGATGGGTGTTTCCAATACACCAGAATGCCATTTGGATTGCAAGGACCGGATTCTAGCTACCGACAAGAAGTATGCAGCAGCCTACCTGGATGATGTCGTGATCTACAGCCAGGATTGGGTTAGCCATCTGAGCAAAGTCCAGGCGATATTCTATGTTCTACAGAAGGCGAGGTTTTCCATCAACCCTAAGAAATGTGCCATGGGCATGGAGGAGGCCAGACATTTGGGCTATGTTGTAAGTAGAGGCGTGATAAAGCCCCAAATAAATAAAATTGACGCAATCCAGTGTTGACCACAACCTCTCACAAAAAAGCAGGTCAAAGCGTTCCTGGGCATCGTGAGCTACTACCGCCGGTTAATCCCTAACTTTGCCATGACAGCTGCCCCTTTGACAGACCTCCTTAAGGGGACAAAATCGGCTATGGCTAAGTGGTCTCCAGAAACCGAGACAGCCTTCCAGAAACTCAAGCAAGCCCTGTGTAAACAATCGGTGTTGATGGCACCGGATTTCTTGAAGAAGTTTGTGGTCGAGATGGACACGTCAGATGTCGGGCTGGGTGCGGTTCTTTCACAAGAGATGAACGGCGAAGAGCACCCTGTAATGTATTTAAGCCGGAAGCTGACGGCTTGTGAGAGAAATTAATCCACAGTGGAGAAGGAATGTTTGGCCATCAAGTGGGCGCTAGACATTCTAAGATACTACCTCTTAGGCAAGAAGTTCAGGCTGGTATCAGACCATGCCCCACTAAGGTGGATGAGCAAGAAGGGGAACAATGCTCAAGTGACCAGGTGGTTCCTAGCTCTTCAGGAGTTCAGCTTCCAGGTAGAGCATAGGCCTGGGAAACTGCATGGCAATGCTGACGCATTGTCAAGGGTCCACTGTATGTTATCGGAAGGTGCTAAGCCCAGGGGGGGGTGTATGTAAGATAAATCAAGCGAGCCAAGTCTGGCACAGACAAGTCTGGCTTTTAAAGGGTTGCTTTTTAGGGGGCTAAAAATGAAGTATGCCGGAAATCGGCCAGAAGTGACCAGAAGGTACGGATAACTATTTACTATTTGTACTTAGATTCTCTTTCTCATTCTCCCTTACACTTTCATCATGCTTACATATGCCCTTAATGTTTTTGCCCCACTAATCCTCACTCTCCTTCGCTATCCCCAAACCCCAGCACCCTCTAACCAAATCATCATCTCTCCTTCCCTCTTACCTCCCCACCTGACATCATCTACAGACCTGCTCTTCAACCTCAGATCGATCCTACCAAAACATAAAACAAGCCGGACACTCTCCTTCTCCCACCTGCTCTCCTTCTCTCTGCTTCTCCTGACTTCTGTCGACATATCTCCCAATCCTGGAACCCCACAGCTTGCACCTTCCACCAATTCCCCCACCTATCGCATCAATCCAACTGCAAACTACCACAACCTCTCTTACGTAAAACAGGTCCCCCTGACGCCCATCCCTCCCCCGCTCCCTCTCTCTGGAGCACTCTGGAATACCCGCTCTGTCTGCAACAAGCTCCATTTTGTCTACGACCTCTTTACCTCTCGTCATCTCTCCTTCCTGTGCATCACAGAGACATGGCTGACACCCTCTGACACTGCCTCCCCTGCTGCGCTGTGTTACGGTGGTTTGCACTTCACCCACACTCCTCGCCCTGGTAACAGACATGGTGGAGGAGTGGGTCTTCTCCTCTCTAACAATTGCACCTTTAGCCCTACTCCTCCTCTTCCCTCCCTTATTCTCCCTTCTTTTGAAGTCCACTCTGTCCGCATCTACTCATCCTCCAACCTCCAAGTGGCTGTCATATACCGACCTCCAGGCTCGGTCACTGCCTTTATTGACCAATTCTCCACCTGGCTTCTTCACTTTCTCTCGGCTGACATTCCCACAATCATCATCGGCGATTTCAACATCCCCACTGACACTCGCCAGTCAGCAGTATCCAAACTGCTGTCGCTTACTTCATCCTTTGAACTTACTCAGTGGTCCTCCTCAGCCACCCACACAGACGGACACACACTAGACCTCATCTTCACAGACTCTGCTCCCTATCTAACCTCAGGACCTCCCCCCTACCCCTATCTGACCACCTTCTACTCACTTTCTCATCCCTGTCCTCCTCACCTGTCACCCATGTCTAGCAACTAGCACACCCCCACAGAAACCTTGCACATCTAGACACCCACACACTCTCTGACTCTGTTCTACCACTGACATCCATATCTTCACTTTATGACACAGACAGCGCCACTGCTTTCTACAATGCCACTCTCGCATCAGCTATTGACTCGATCGCCCCTCTTATGCATGGCAGAGCACGACGAGCCAACAGGCAACCCAGGCACAACAACCTCACTAAACAGCTTCGACAAGAGTCCAGGGTTGCGGAGCGGCGTTGGAAGAAAACACATTCTCAAGATGACTTCACTGCATTCAAACAAGCAACACTCGCATTCAAATCAGCCCTCACCTCTGCTAAACAGGCCTACTTCACAACCCTCATATCCTCCCTATCCTACAACCCCAAACAGCCCTTCAACACTTTTAACTCTCTCCTCCGCCCACCACTGCCCCCTCCCACCTCCGTCATCTCTGCTGAGGAGTTTGCCACACACTTCAAAAACAAGATTGACCAAACACGGCAAGTCTTTACTGTCCGACGACCACAACCCTTTGTTCTCCACACCATTGCCCTACCTCCATAACCTCCCTTCCCAACATCACGGAGAGACCTTACTCGTCTCCTCCCCAAATCACACCTCACCACAAGTGCACTCGACCCCATCCCACCTCCTCCCCAACCTCACCCCCACACTCAACCCATCTTTTCAACCTATCACAATCTTCTGGTACCTTCCCCACTACCTTCAAACATGCCACAATCACGCCCATCCTCAAAAAGCCATCCCTCGACCCAACCACCTTGTCCAGCTATCGCCCCATATTGTTGCTCCCATTTGCCAAACTCCTTGAGCAAGACGTTCACGCTGAACTTTCCTCTCACTTCTCATCTAACTCCCTCTTCGACAACTGACAATCCGGCTTCCCCCCCACCATTCCACCTAAACTGCCCTTACCAAAATCACCAATGACTTACAGCCAAAGCTAACAGACAATTCTCTGTACTCCTTCTACTTGACCTGTCCTCTGCTTTCGATACATTTGACCACTGCCTCCTACTATATATCCTCTCTTCCTTTGGCGTCAAAGACCTTGCCCTATCCTGAATCTCCTCATACCTTTCTAACCGCACATTTAGTGTCTCCCACTCCCACACTACCTCCTCACCCTGCCCCCTCTCTGTTGGAGTCCCTCAAGGCTCTGTCCTAGGACCCCTACTCTTCTCAATCTATATCCTTGGCCTGGGACAGCTCATAAGACCCCATGGCTTCCAGTACCATCTGTACGCTGATGACACCCAGATCTACCTCTCTGGCCCAGACGTCACCTCTCTGCTGTCCAGAATCCCAGCATGTTTATCAGCCATATCCTCCTCCTTCTCCTCCCGCTACCTCAAGCTCAATATGGACAAAACTGAACTCATCATCTTTCCCCCATCTCGCATATCTTCCCCACCTGATCTTTCTATCACAATAAATGACATCATGCTTTCCCCTGTACCGACAATCTGCTGCCTCGGAGAAACCCTTGACTCTGCCCTGTCCTTCAAACCCCAAATTCAAGCTCTTGCCACCTCCTGTCGCCTCCAGCTCAAAAATATTTCCAGAATCCCTCCTTTCCTCAACCCTCAATCTACTAAACTGCTTGTGCATGCCCTCATCATCTCCGGCCTAGACTACTGCAACATCCTCCTCTGTGGCCTACCTGCTAACACTCTCGCACTCCTCCAGTACATCCTTAACTTTGCTGCGTGACTGGTTCATCTCTCGCCTCGCTACTCCTCTGCTACCCCCCTTTGAAAAGCCCTTCACTGGCTCCCAATTGCCCAGCGTATCCAGTTCAAACTACTAACACTGACCTACAAAGCCATCCATAATCTCTCTCCTCCGTACATCTCTGAACTAATCTCCCATTATATTCCCTCACGTAATCTCCGGTCCTCCCAAGACCTCCTTCTCTCCTCCATATTTATTTGTATCCTTATGTAGGGGAGTCAGTAGAGTCACACACTGAGCTGAGCCAGGAGAAGAGCAGGTCCAGAGTATTCCCATCCTCATGTAGAGGAGTCAGTAGAGTCACACACTGAGCAGAGCCGGGAGAAGAGCAGGTCCAGAGTATTCCTGTCCTCATGTATGGGAGTCAGTAGAGTCACACACTGAGCAGAGCCGGGAGAAGAGCAGGTCCAGAGTATTCCCGTCCTCATGTAGGAGAGTCAATAGAGTCACACACTGAGCAGAGCCGGGAGAAGAGCAGGTCCAGAGTATTCCCATCCTCATGTAGGGGAGCCAGTAGAGTCACACACTGAGCAGAGCCGGGAGAAGACCAGGTCCAGAGTATTCCCATCTTCATGTAGGGGAATCAGTAGAGTCGCACACTGAGCAGAGCCGGGAGAAGAGCAGGTCCAGAGTATTCCTGTCCTCATGTAGGGGAGTCAGTAGAGTCACACAGTGAGCAGAGCCAGGAGAATAGCAGGTCCAGAGTATTCCCATCGTCATATAGGAGAGACAGTAGAGTCACACACTGAGCAGAGCCGGGAAAAGAGCAGGTCCAGAGTATTCCCGTCCTCATGTAGGGGAGTCAGTAGAGTCGCACACTGAGTAGAGCCGGGAGAAGAGCAGGTCCAGAGTATTCCCGTCCTCATGTAGGGGAGTCAGTAGAGCCACAAATTAAGCAGAGCCGGGAGAAGAGCAGGTCCAGAGTATTCCCGTCCTCAAGTAGGGGAGTCAGTAGAGTCGCACACTGAGCAGAGCAGGGAGAAGAGCAGGTCCAGAGTATTCCCGTCATCATGTAGGGGAGTCAGTAGAGCCACAAATTAGGCAGAGCCGGGAGAAGAGCAGGTCCAGAGTATTCCCGTCCTCAAGTAGGGGAGTCAGTAGAGTCGCACACTGAGTAGAGCTGGGAAAAGAGCAGGTCCAGAGTATTGCCGTCCTCATGTAGGGGAGTCAGTAGAGCTACAAATTAAGCAGAGCCGGGAGAAGAGCAGGTCCAGAGTATTCCCGTCCTCAAGTAGGGGAGTCAGTAGAATCGCACACTGAGCAGAGCCAGGAAGAAGAGCAGGTCCAGAGTATTCCCATCCTCATGTAGGGGAGTCAGTAGTCACACACTGAGCAGAGCCAGGAGAAGAGCAGGTCCAGAGTATTCCCATCCTCATGTAGGGAAGTCAGTAGTCAAACAGTGAGCAGAGCCGGGAGTAGAGCAGGTCCAGAGTATTCCTATCCTCATGTAGGGGAGTCAGTAGAGTCACACACTGAGTAGAGCTGGGAAAAGAGCAGGTCCAGAGTATTCCCATCCTCATATAGGGAAGTCAGTAGTCACACACTGAGCAGAGCCTGGAGATGAGCAGGTCCAGAGTATTCCCATCCTCCTGTAGGGAAGACAGTAGAGTCGCATACCGAGCAGAGCCGGGAGAAGAGCAGGTCCAGAGTATTCCCATCCTCATGTAGGGAAGTCAGTAGAGTCACACACTGAGCAGAGCCGAGAGATGAGCAGGTCCAGAGTATTCCCATCCTCATGTAGGGAAGTCAGTAGAGTCGCACACTGAGCAGAGCCGGGAGAAGAGCAGGTCCAGAGTATTCCCATCCTCATGTAGGGGAGTCAGTAGAGTCACACACTGAGCAGAGTCGGGAGAAGAGCAGGTCCAGAGTATTCCCGTCCTCATGTAGGGGAATCAGTAGAGTCACACACTGAGCAGAGCCGGGAGAAGAGCAGGTCCAGAGTATTCCCGTCCTCATGTAGGGGAATAAGTAGAGTCGCACACTGAGTAGAGCCGGGAGAAGAGCAGGTCCAGAGTATTCTCATCCTCATGTAGGGAAGTCAGTAGAGTCGCACACTGAGCAGAGACGGGAGAAGAGCAGGTCCAGAGTATTCCCATCCTCATGTAGGGGAGTCAGTAGTCACACACTGAGCAGAGCCAGGAGAAGAGCAGGTCCAGAGTATTCCCATCCTCATGTAGGGAAGTCAGTAGTCAAACAGTGAGCAGAGCCGGGAGTAGAGCAGGTCCAGAGTATTCCTATCCTCATGTAGGGGAGTCAGTAGAGTCACACACTGAGTAGAGCTGGGAAAAGAGCAGGTCCAGAGTATTCCCATCCTCATATAGGGAAGTCAGTAGAGTCACACACTGAGCAGAGCCTGGAGATGAGCAGGTCCAGAGTATTCCCATCCTCATGTAGGGAAGACAGTAGAGTCGCACACTGAGCAGAGCCGGGAGAAGAGCAGGTCCAGAGTATTCCCATCCTCATGTAGGGAAGTCAGTAGAGTCACACACTGAGCAGAGTCGGGAGAAGAGCAGGTCCAGAGTATTCCCGTCCTCATGTAGGGGAATCAGTAGAGTCACACACTGAGTAGAGCCGGGAGAAGAGCAGGTCCAGAGTATTCTCATCCTCATGTAGGGAAGTCAGTAGAGTCGCACACTGAGCAGAGACGGGAGAAGAGCAGGTCCAGAGTATTCCCGTCCTCATGTAGGAGAGTCAGTAGAGTCACACACTGAGCAGAGCCGGGAGAAGAGCAGGTACAGAGTATTCCCATCATCATGTAGGGGAGTCAGTAGAGTCACACACTGAGCAGAGCCGGGAGAAGACCAGCTCCAGAGTATTCCCATCATCATGTAGGAGAGTCAGTAGAGTCACACACTGAGCAGAGCCGGGAGAAGAGCAGGTCCAGAGTATTCCCATCCTCATGTAGGGGAGTCAGTAGAGTCACACACTGAGCAGAGTCGGGAGAAGAGCAGGTCCAGAGTATTCCCGTCCTCATGTAGCGGAATCAGTAGAGTCACACACTGAGCAGAGCCGGGAGAAGAGCAGGTCCAGAGTATTCCCGTCCTCATGTAGGGGAGTCAGTAGAGTCGCACACTGAGTAGAGCCGGGAGAAGAGCAGGTCCAGAGTATTCCCATCCTCATGTAGGGGAATCAGTAGAGTCACACACTGAGCAGAGCCTGGAGATGAGCAGGTCCAGAGTATTCCCATCCTCCTGTAGGGAAGACAGTAGAGTCGCACACTGAGCAGAGCCGGGAGAAGAGCAGGTCCAGAGTATTCCCATCCTCATGTAGGGAAGTCAGTAGAGTCACACACTGAGCAGAGCCGAGAGATGAGCAGGTCCAGAGTATTCCCATCCTCATGTAGGGAAGTCAGTAGAGTCGCACACTGAGCAGAGCCGGGAGAAGAGCAGGTCCAGAGTATTCCCATCCTCATGTAGGGGAGTCAGTAGAGTCACACACTGAGCAGAGTCGGGAGAAGAGCAGGTCCAGAGTATTCCCGTCCTCATGTAGGGGAATCAGTAGAGTCACACACTGAGCAGAGCCGGGAGAAGAGCAGGTCCAGAGTATTCCCGTCCTCATGTAGGGGAATCAGTAGAGTCGCACACTGAGTAGAGCCGGGAGAAGAGCAGGTCCAGAGTATTCTCATCCTCATGTAGGGAAGTCAGTAGAGTCGCACACTGAGCAGAGCCGGGAGAAGAGCAGGTCCAGAGTATTCCCGTCCTCATGTAGGAGAGTCAGTAGAGTCACACACTGAGCAGAGCCGGGAGAAGAGCAGGTACAGAGTATTCCCATCATCATGTAGGGGAGTCAGTAGAGTCACACACTGAGCAGAGCCGGGAGAAGACCAGCTCCAGAGTATTCCCATCATCATGTAGGAGAGTCAGTAGAGTCACACACTGAGCAGAGCCGGGAGAAGAGCAGGTCCAGAGTATTCCCGTCCTCATGTAGGGGAATCAGTAGAGTCACACACTGAGCAGAGCCGGGAGAAGAGCAGGTCCAGAGTATTCCTGTCCTCATGTAGGGGAGTCAGTAGAGTCGCACACTGAGTAGAGCCGGGAGAAGAGCAGGTCCAGAGTATTCCCGTCCTCATGTAGGGGAGTCAGTAGAGCCACAAATTAAGCAGAGCCGGGAGAAGAGCAGGTCCAGAGTATTCCCGTCCTCAAGTAGGGGAGTCAGTAGAGTCGCATACTGAGCAGAGCAGGGAGAAGAGCAGGTCCAGAGTATTCCCGTCATCATGTAGGGGAGTCAGTAGAGTCACACACTGAGCAGAGCCGGGAGAAGAGCAGGTCCAGAGTATTCCCATCCTCATGTAGGGGAGTCAGTAGAGTCACACACTGAGCAGAGCCGGGAGAAGAGCAGGTCCAGAGTATTCCCGTCCTCATGTAGGGGAATCAGTAGAGTCACACACTGAGCAGAGCCGGGAGAAGAGCAGGTCCAGAGTATTCCCATCCTCATGTAGGGGAGTCAGTAGAGTCACACACTGAGCAGAGCCAGGAGATGAGCAGGTCCAGAGTATTCCCATCCTCATGTAGGGGAGTCAGTAGAGTCACACACTGAGCAGAGCCAGGAGAAGAGCAGGTCCAGAGTATTATCATCCTCATGTAGGGGAGTCAGTAGAGTCACACACTGAGCAGAGCCAGGAGAAGAGCAGGTCCAGAGTATTCTCATCCTCATGTAGGGGAGTCTGTAGAGTCACACACTCAGCAGAGCCGGGAGAAGAGCAGGACCAGAGTATTCCCATCCTCATGTAGGGGAGTCAGTAGAGTCACACACTGAGCAGAGCCGGGAGAAGAGCAGGTCCAGAGTATTCCCATCCTCATGTAGGGGAGTCAGTAGAGTCACACACTGAGCAGAGCCGGGAGAAGAGCAGGTCCAGAGTATTCCCATCCTCATGTAGGGGAGTCAGTAGAGTCACACACTGAGCAAAGCAGGGAGAAGAGCTGGTCCAGAGTATTCCCATCCTCATGTAGGGGAGTCAGTAGAGTCACACACTGAGCAGAGCCGGGAGAAGAGCAGGTCCAGAGTATTCCCATCCTCATGTAGAGGAGTCAGTAGTCACACATTGAGCAGAGCCGGGAGAAGAGCAGGTCCAGAGTATTCCCGTCCTCATGTAGGGGAGTCAGTAGAATCACACACTGAGCAGAGCCAGGAGAATAGCAGGTCCAGAGTATTCCCATCCTCATGTCAGGGAGTCAGTAGAGTCACACACTGAGCAGAGCCGGGAGAAGAGCAGGTCCAGAGTATTCTCATCCTCATGTAGGAGAGTCAGTAGAGTCGCACACTGAGCAGAGCCGGGAGAAGAGCAGGTCCAGAGTATTCCCATCCTCATGTAGGGGAGTCAGTAGAGTCGCACACTGAGCAGAGCCGGGAGAAGAGCAGGTCCAGAGTATTCCCATCCTCATGTAGGGGAGTCAGTAGAGTCGCACACTGAGCAGAGCCGGGAGAAGAGCAGGTCCAGAGTATTCCCGTCCTCATGTAGGGGAGTCAGTAGAGTCACACACTGAGCAGAGCCGGGAGAAGAGCTGGTCCAGAGTATTCCCATCCTCATGTAGGGGAGTCAGTAGAGTCACACACTGAGCAGAGCCGGGAGAAGAGCAGGTCCAGAGTATTCCCATCCTCATGTAGAGGAGTCAGTAGTCACACACTGAGCAGAGCCGGGAGAAGAGCAGGTCCAGAGTATTCCCGTCCTCATGTAGGGGAGTCAGTAGAATCACACACTGAGCAGAGCCAGGAGAATAGCAGGTCCAGAGTATTCCCATCCTCATGTCAGGGAGTCAGTAGAGTCACACACTGAGCAGAGCCGGGAGAAGAGCAGGTCCAGAGTATTCTCATCCTCATGTAGGAGAGTCAGTAGAGTCGCACACTGAGCAGAGCCGGG
The DNA here is from genome assembly GCF_046119375.1 of Phyllobates terribilis. Lineage (NCBI taxonomy): Eukaryota > Metazoa > Chordata > Amphibia > Anura > Dendrobatidae > Phyllobates > Phyllobates terribilis. The sequence goes on along the minus strand of NW_027362764.1, from coordinate 11,267,055 downwards.
AGAAGAGCAGGTCCAGAGTATTCCCATCCTCATGTAGGGGAGTCAGTAGAGTCGCACACTGAGCAGAGCCGGGAGAAGAGCAGGTCCAGAGTATTCCCATCCTCATGTAGGGGAGTCAGTAGAGTCACACACTGAGCAGGAGATCGCAGATAACGGCATCCTTTCATTTCAATCTATCTCCTACACTGCACAGCTGGTTTCCATGCCGCCAGCCTCCAGTGACTGCTCCTCAATGGTCGCATTCCAGGAAAGTTAATGTCAATGTCAAAGATCGCAGCCAGAGGGGTCATATTTCTACCTGCCCGCTGTTGTCTTTGGCTCTGCTGCCCCCTATCGTCCGGACGATTACATGATTGGCCAGTGATTGGGAGACTAACAGTGAGCGTATGATATATACACCTCTGATCCCCACGCCTGGGGATATGTGTAGATATTCCCGGTATGGTCACGGTTAGCTCCATGATAACCCAAGTGCTACTCGCTCCCACCACCAGACATTTGTTATATACAGACTGACTGGACGCCTGGTTCTGGTAGCGTATATGGCTTCAGGGTGCGGTTTACAGAACACAACGAACAGAACAATCAAATTTTATATTTAATCCAAAATGAGGCAGTGTTTATAAAAAATACACAAAAGATTTAACAAAGGGGGCAAAACAATACAGAATATACAGTCACAGAAAATAAAACGGATAAAACAAAAGAACTTTCTACGCCGCTCACAGAGATGATGTAGTATAAATTAACTCATCGCCCGTTCAGGTGAAGAAAAGCAAAATCTATTTATTGGTACAACAAACCCAGAAAGAAAATAATAATATCAAACCAATAGTGAGTGGCGACTCAAGAGAAGACGTTTCGGCCTTTTACGTGGCCTTATTCATTTCTGTCTCTACTGTAAAAGAGGAGAATAGGTATGTAAATCACATAATGTCAATTCAGACAATAAATAAAATCATAAGGGTAAATCCAATTGATTGCAATCATAGTAAAACAACAGAGTAGCAAAAACAACATGTGGTAGAAGTAGGGGGGAAAAGGGGGGTGAAGAGAGGAAAAGGGGGGGAAAGGGGAGGAGGGGAGAGAGGAAAAGGGGGAGGGGGAGAGGAAAAGGGGAGGGGGGAGAGAGGGAAAAGGGGAGGGGGGAGAGAGGAAAAGGAGGGGAGAGGGAAAGGTGGCGGGAAAAGGGGGGTGAAGAGAGGAAAAGGGGGGGGGAAAGGTGGAGGGAAAAGGGGGGTGAAGAGAGGAAAAGGGGGGGAGGTGGAGGGAAAAGGGGGGAGAGAGGGAAAGGTGGAGGGAAAAGGGGGGTGAAGAGCAGAAAAGGGGGGGGAGAGGGAAAGGTGGAGGGAAGGGGGGGTGAAGAGAGGAAAAGGGGGGGAGAGGGAAAGGGAGGGGAAAGGTGGAGGGAAAAGGGTGAAGAGCGGAAAAGGGGGGGAGAGAGGGAAAGGTGGAGGGAAAAGGGGTGAAGAGGAAAAGGGAGTACGGAGAAGGGACATGAGAGCATGGGGATACACAATTGTATTGGTATATACAATCCCATATTCCTATAGAGATATAAGCGTAAAAATCCTTTGTATTGGTTTGTGCAAAACCTGGGGTTTAAGTTGTAGTGAGTGATGGGACCACAGAGCTGGAGACCTAAAAGGCAATGTAGGGGTATAATGCATTAGAAAAGATCCATAAAGTTGGAGGAAGGGGAATAGTGCACTACTTAAGGCCACCTTGTAAAGGTCCAGGTGCTTGAGGACCACAAGCCTGGAGGGAATATATTAAGGGAGGGTTACTAATGGAGTGCTTGAGAGCACATGTGACAGCAGGTAGATTGGGTAGTCGGCGGATCCAGTGTTACATGTATGTGCGCACTACTGGAGCCAGTATCCTGACTGGAGGAGGGTGTAGCGGCGCTCCCGCGCCTCACTAGAGGGGGATGTGGCATAGCAGATGGAGCGCGGGCTTTTTGCAGGGAGCGCAGGCGCCAAACCGAAAGCGCGTCACCAGAAGGGGGCGTGACGCCGCGCTAGTGTGCCCCTGTTAGGGGAAGCTGCCGGCTTGTAAGTAGTCATGGTATCGGAGCTGGTCAGTAGGCGCTTGTGCAGTGTGTGGGGGATCTGATACGTTAGTGCCAGTGTAGCTGCAGAACGCCCTGTAAGGGTTAAAAGGTAGTCATGGTGACAGCTGTACATCTGACTCGCCGGGGGGGGGGTTGGCGCATGGGCAGTAAGTGGGAAGCCAGACATAGTAGAGACAGGTAGTCATGGTAACAACTGTAAACGGTGCTCGTAGGTCGGCGCGCACGCACCGTGGGAGGTCTGCTTCATTAGAGCCAGTGTAGCTGCTGGAAGTACAGAACGGATTGAGGGCTACCCAAGGTGACTGATGTCGATCTAATTCGCCGGAAAGTTGGTGCATGGGCAGCATGAGGGACGCCGGGCATGGTGGAGACATACAGTACTGACAGCTGCTACGTAGGCTTCTTTTCAGTTTGCTCTGTGTCCATGCGGGGGCTGCTTAGATAGTTTGGGTGGTAGGGTCTCATTGCTGTTATTACCAGGTACGTGGCATCAGGTTTGATAGGAGGTGGCTCAAGAGGGTATTGTGGGTACACTGTGACGATTTCGCATAGTAGAGAGGAGGGGGGACGGGAAAGGGGGGGGGTGTACTTACCCCTGAAGATGGAGTGAAGTCATTGTGTCTGTCAAGAGAAAGGGGGGGAGGGGTTTAGTAGATCCAGTCAATTTCCCTGTTGAGTCCACTAGGGGATAATGTTTGCAAAGTGTAAATCCAAAATTATTCCCGTTCTTTAAGCTTTCTTACATGATCGCCACCCCATCTTGGTCTCGGGACGTGCTCTATAACTTGAAAACGGAGTTGGGCTACTGTGTGTTTGAATTTAGAGACGTGGTCTGGAAGTGGAAGCCAAGTTTTGCCACAGCGGATGGTGGACTTGTGGCTGGCAATGCGGACTCTAATATGTTCTGTTCTCTCGTCTACATAGAGCAGACCACAAGGGCACTTGATAAACTACAAAATTGGAGTCACAATTTTGCTGTATCAAGGGCTTCCCATCTGCACCTCGCCTCTGATTGAGTGCACGCCAATTATCTCTACTATTTATGATCCACACAATGAGCAGAGCCGGGAGAAGAGCAGGTCCAGAGTATTCCCATCCTCATGTAGGGGATTCAGTAGAGTCACACACTGAGCAGAGCCGGGAGAAGAGCAGGTCCAGAGTATTCCCATCCTCATGTAGAGGAGTCAGTAGAGTCACACACTGAGCAGAGCCGGGAGAAGAGCTGGTCCAGAGTATTCCCATCCTCATGAAGGGGAATCAGTAGAGTCACACACTGAACAGAGCCGGGAGAAGAGCAGGTCCAGAGTATTCCCATCCTCATGTAGGGGAGTCAGTAGAGTCACACACTGAGCAGAGCCGGGAGAAGAGCAGGTCCAGAGTATTCCCGTCCTCATGAAGGGGAATCAGTAGAGTCACACACTGAGCAGAGCCGGGAGAAGAGCAGGTCCAGAGTATTCCCATCATCATGTAGGGGAGTCAGTAGAGTCACACACTGAGCAGAGCCGGGAGAAGAGCAGGTCCAGAGTAATCCCATCCTCATGTAGGAGAGTCAGTAGAGTCACACACTGAGCAGAGCCGGGAGAAGAGCAGGTCCAGAGTAATCCCATCCTCATGTAGGAGAGTCAGTAGAGTCACACACTGAGCAGAGCCGGGAGAAGAGCAGGTCCAGAGTATTCCCATCCTCATGTAGGGGAGTCAGTAGAGTCACACACTGAGCAGAGCCGGTAGAAGAGCAGGTCCAGAGTATTCCCGTCCTCATGTAGGGGAGTCAGTATAGTCGCACACTGAGCAGAGCGGGGAGAAAAACAGGTCCAGAGTATTCCCATCCTCATGTAGGGGAGTCAGTAGAGTCACATACTGAGCAGAGCCGGGAGAAGAGCAGGTCCAGAGTATTCCCATCCTCATGTAGGGGAGTCAGTAGAGTCGCACACTGAGCAGAGCCGGGAGAAGAGCAGGTCCAGAGTATTCCCATCCTCATGTAGGGAAGTCAATAGAGTCACACACTGAGCAGAGCCGGGAGAAGACCAGCTCCAGAGTATTCCCATCTTCATGTAGGGGAGTCAGTAGAGTCACACACTGAGCAGAGCCAGGAGAATAGCAGGTCCAGAGTATTCCCATCCTCATGTAGGGGAGTCAGTAGAGTCACACACTGAGCAGAGCCAGGAGATGAGCAGGTCCAGAGTATTCCCATCCTCATGAAGGAGAATCAGTAGAGTCACACACTGAGCAGAGCCGGGAGAAGAGCTGGTCCAGAGTATTCCCATCCTCATGCAGGGGAGTCAGTAGAGTCACACACTGAGCAGAGCCGGGAGAAGAGCAGGTCCAGAGTATTCCCGTCCTCATGTAGGGGAGTCAGTAGAGTCACACACTGAGCAGAACAGGGAGAAGAGTAGGTCCAGAGTATTCCTGTCCTCATGTAGGGAAATCAGTATAGTCACACACTGAGCAGAGCCGGGAGAAGTGCAGGTCCAGAGTATTCCCATCATCATGTAGGGGAGTCAGTAGAGTCACACATTGAGCAGAGCCGGGAGAAGAGCAGGCCCAGAGTATTCCTGTCCTCATGTCAGGGAGACAGTAGAGTCACACACTGTGCAAAGTCGGGAGAAGAGCAGGTCCAGAGTATTCCCATCATCATGTAGGGGAGTCAGTAGAGTCACACACTGAGCAGAGCAAGGAGAAGAGCAGGTCCAGAGTATTCCTGTCCTCATGTCAGGGAGTCAGTAGAGTCACACACTGAGCAGAGCCGGGAGAAGAGCAGGTCCAGAGTATTCCCATCATCATGTAGGGGAGTCAGTAGAGTCACACACTGAGCAGAGCAAGGAGAAGAGCAGGCCCAGAGTATTCCTGTCCTCATGTCAGGGAGTCAGTAGAGTCACACACTGAGCAGAGTCGGGAGAAGATCAGGTCCAGAGGATTCCCGTCCTCATGAAGGGAATCAGTAGAGTCACACACTGAGCAGAGCCGGGAGAAGAGCAGGTCCAGAGTATTCCCATCCTCATGTAGGAGAGTCAGTAGAGTCACACACTGAGCAGAGCCGGGAGAAGAGCAGGTCCAGAGTATTCCCATCCTCATGTAGGAGAGTCAGTAGAGTCACACACTGAGCAGAGCCGGGAGAAGAGCAGGTCCAGAGTATTCCCGTCCTCATGTAGGGGAGTCAGTAGAGTCACACAGTGAGCAGAGTCGGGAGAAGATCAGGTCCAGAGGATTCCCGTCCTCATGAAGGGGAATCAGTAGAGTCACACACTGAGCAGAGCCGGGAGAAGAGCAGGTCCAGAGTATTCCCATCCTCATGTAGGGGAGTCAGTAGAGTCACACACTGAGCAGAGCTGAGAAAAGAGCAGGTCCAGAGTATTCCCATCCTCATGAAGGGTAGTCAGTAAAGTCACACACTGAGCAGAGCCGGGAGAAGAGCAGCTCCAGAGTATTCCCATTCTCATATAGGGGAGTCAGTAGGGTCACACACTGAGCAGAGCCGGGAGAAGAGCAGGTCCAAAGTAATCTCATCCTCATGTAGGAGAGTCAGTAGAGTCGCACACTGAGCAGAGCCGGGAGAAGAGCAGGTCCAGAGTATTCCCATCCTCATGTAGAGGAGTCAGTAGAGTCACACACTGAGCAGAGCCGGGAGAAGAGCAGGTCCAGAGTATTCTCATCCTCATGTCAGGGAGTCAGTAGAGTTGAACACTGAGCAGAGCCGAGAGAAGAGCAGGTCCAGAGTATTCCCGTCCTCATGTAGGTGAGTCAGTGGAGTCGCACACTGAGCAGAGCCAGGAGAAGAGCAGGTCCAGAGTATTCCCATACTCATGTAGGGGAGTCAGTAGAGTCACACACTAAGCAGAGCCGGGAGAAGAGCAGGTCCAGAGTATTCTCATCCTCATGTACTGGAGTCAGTAGGGTCACACACTGAGCAGAGCCGGGAGAAGAGCTGGTCCAGAGTATTCCCGTCCTCATGTAGGGGAGTCAGTAGAGTCACACACTGAGCAGAGCCGGGAGAAGAGCAGGTCCAGAGTATTCCCATCATCATTTAGGTGAGTCAGTAGAGTCGCACACTGAGCAGAGCCGGGAGAAGAGCAGGTCCAGAGTATCCTCATCCTCATGTAGGGGAGTCAGTAGAGTCACACACTGAGCAGAGACGGGAAAAGAGAAGATCAAGAGTATTCCCATCCTCATGTAGGGGAGTCAGTAGAGTCGCACACTGAGCAGAGCCGGGAGAAGATCAGGTCCAGAGTATTCCCGTCCTCCTATCGGGGAGTCAGTAGAGTGGAACACTGAGCAGAGCAGGGAGAAGAGCAGGTCCAGAGTATTCCCATCCTCATGTAGAGGAGTCAATAGAGTCACACACTGAGCAGAGCTGGGAGAAGAGCAGGTCCAGAGTATTCCCGTCCTCCTATCGGAGAGTCAGTAGAGTCACACACTGATCAGAGCCGGGAGAAGAGCAGGTCCAGAGTATTCCCGTCCTCATGTAGGGGAGTCAGTAGAGTCACACACTGAGCAGGGCCGGGAGAAGAGAAGATCCAGAGTATTTCCGTCCTCATATCGGGGAGTCAATAGAGTCACACACTGAGCAGAGCCGGGAGAAGAGCAAGTCCAGAGTATTCCCGTTCTCCTGTCGGGGAGTCAGTAGAGTCACACACTGAGCAGAGCCGGGAGAATAGTAGGTCCAGAGTATTCCCATCCTCATGTAGGGGAGTCAGTAGAGTCACACACTGAGCAGAGCCGAGAGAAGAGCAGGTCCAGAGTATTACCGTCCTCATGTAGGGGAGTCAGTAGAGTCGCACACTGAGCAGAGCCGAGAGAAGAGCAGGTCCAGAATATTCCCATCCTCGTGTAGGGGAGTCAGTAGAGTCGCACACTGAGCAGAGCCGAGAGAACAGCAGGTCCAGAATATTCCCGTCCTCATGTAGAAGAGTCAGTAGAGTCACACACTGAGTAGAGCGGGGAGAAAAGCAGGTCCAGAGTATTCCCATCCTCATGTAGGGGAGTCAGTAGAGTCACACACTGAGCAGAGCCAGGAGATGAGCAGGTCCAGAGTATTCCCGTCCTCATGTAGGAGAGTCAGTAGAGTCACACAGTGAGCAGAGACGGGAAAAGAGCAGGTCCAGAGTATTCCCGTCCTCCTATCGGGGAGTCAGTAGAGTGGAACACTGAGCAGAGCCGGGAGAAGAGCAGGTCCAGAGTATTCCCGTCCTCATGAAGGGGAGTCAGTAGAGTGGAACACTGAGCAGGGCCGGGAGAAGAGCAGATCCAGAGTATTCCCGTCCTAATGTAGGGGAGTCTGTAGAGTCACACACTGAGCAGAGCCAGGAGAAGAGCAGGTCCAGAGTATTCCCGTCCTCCTATCGGGGAGTCAGTAGAGTCACACACTGAGCAGAGCCAGGAGAAGAGCAGGTCCAGAGTATTCCCGTCCTCATGTAGGGGAGTCAGCAGAGTCACACACTGAGCAGAGCCGAGAGAAGAGCAGGTCCAGAGTATTCCCATCCTCATGTAGGGGAGTCAGTAGAGTTACACACTGAGCAGAGCCGGGAGAAGAGCAGGTCCAGAGTATTCCCATCCTCATGTAGGGGAGTCAGTAGAGTCGCACACTGAGCAGAGCCGGGAGAAGATCAGGTCCAGAGTATTCCCGTCCTCCTATCGGGGAGTCAGTAGAGTGGAACACTGAGCAGAGCCGGGAGAAGAGCAGGTCCAGAGTAATCCCATCCTCATGTAGAGGAGTCAATAGAGTCACACACTGAGCAGAGCTGGGAGAAGAGCGGGTCCAGAGTATTCCCGTCCTCCTATCGGGGAGTCAGTAGAGTCACACACTGAGCAGAGCCGGGAGAAGAGCAGGTCCAAAGTATTCCCGTCCTCCTATCGGGTAGTCAGTAGAGTCACACACTGAGCAGAGCCGGGAGAAGAGCAGGTCCAGAGTATTCCCGTCCTCATGTAGGGGAGTCAGTAGAGTCACACACTGAGCAGAGCCGGGAGAAGAGCAGGTCCAGAGTATTCCCATCCTCATGTAGGGGAGTCAGTAGAGTCACACACTGAGCAGAGCTGAGAGAAGAGCAGGTCCAGAGTATTCCCGTCCTCATGTAGGGGAGTCAGTAGAGTCACACACTGAGCAGAGCCGGGAGAAGAGCAGCTCCAGAGTATTCCCATCCTCATGTAGGGGAGTCAGTAGAGTCGTACACTGAGCAAAGCCGAGAGAAGAGCAGGTCCAGAATATTCCCATCCTCATGTAGTGGAGTCAGTAGAGTCACACACTGAGCTGTGCCAGGAGATGAGCAGGTCCAGAGTATTCCCGTCCTCATGTAGGGGAGTCAGTAGAGTCACACACTGAGCAGAGCCGGGAGAAGAGCAGGTCCAGAGTATTCCCATCCTCATGTAGGGGAGTCAGTAGAGTCGCACACTGAGCAGAGCCGGGAGAAGAGCAGGTCCAGAGTATCCTCATCCTCATATAGGGGAGTCAGTAGAGTCACACACTGAGCAGAGACGGGAAAAGAGAAGATCAAGAGTATTCCCATCCTCATGTAGGGGAGTCAGTAGAGTCGCACACTGAGCAGAGCCGGGAGAAGAGCAGGTACAGAGTATTCCCGTCCTCATGTAGGGGAGTCAGTAGAGTCACACACTGAGCAGAGATGGGAAAAGAGAAGATCAAGAGTATTCCCATCCTCATGTAGGGGAGTCAGTAGAGTCACACACTGAGCAGAGCCGGGAGAAGATCAGGTCCAGAGTATTCCCGTCCTCCTATCGGGGAGTCAGTAGAGTGGAACACTGAGCAGAGCAGGGAGAAGAGCAGGTCCAGAGTATTCCCATCCTCATGTAGAGGAGTCAATAGAGTCACACACTGAGCAGAGCTGGGAGAAGAGCAGGTCCAGAGTATTCCCGTCCTCCTATCGGGGAGTCAGTAGACTCACACACTGAGCAGAGCCGGGAGAAGAGCAGGTCCAAAGTATTCCCGTCCTCCTATCGGAGAGTCAGTAGAGTCACACACTGATCAGAGCCGGGAGAAGAGCAGGTCCAGAGTATTCCCGTCCTCATGTAGGGGAGTCAGTAGAGTCACACACTGAGCAGGGCCGGGAGAAGAGAAGATCCAGAGTATTCCCGTCCTCATATCGGGGAGTCAATAGAGTCACACACTGAGCAGAGTCGGGAGAAGAGCAAGTCCAGAGTATTCCCGTCCTCCTATCGGGGAGTCAGTAGAGTCACACACTGAGCAGAGCCGGGAGAAGAGCAGGTCCAGAGTATTCCCATCCTCATGTAGGGGAGTCAGTAGAGTCACACACTGAGCAGGGTCGGGAGAAGAGCAGATCCAGAGTATTTCCGTCCTCATATCGGGGAGTCAATAGAGTCACACACTGAGCAGAGCCGGGAGAAGAGCAAGTCCAGAGTATTCCCGTCCTTCTATCGGGGAGTCAGTAGAGTCACACACTGAGCAGAGCCGGGAGAATAGTAGGTCCAGAGTATTCCCATCCTCATGTAGGGGAGTCAGTAGAGTCACACACTGAGCAGAGCCGAGAGATGTGCAGGTCCAGAGTATTCCCGTCCTCATGTAGGGGATTCAGTAGAGTCGCACACTGAGCAGAGCCGAGATAAGAGCAGGTCCAGAATATTCCCATCCTCATGAAGGGGAGTCAGTAGAGTCGCACACTGAGCAGAGCCGGGAGAAGAGCAGGTCCAGAATATTCCCGTCCTCATGTAGGAGAGTCAGTAGAGTCATACACTGAGTAGAGCGGGGAGAAAAGCAGGTCCAGAGTATTCCCATCCTCATGTAGGGGAGTCAGTAGAGTCACACACTGAGCAGAGCCAGGAGATGAGCAGGTCCAGAGTATTCCCGTCCTCATGTAGGGGAGTCAGTAGAGTCACACAGTGAGCAGAGACGGGAAAAGAGCAGGTCCAGAGTATTCCCATCCTCATGTAGGGGAGTCAGTAGAGTCACACACTGAGCAGAGACGGGAAAAGAGAAGGTCAAGAGTATTGCCATCCTAATATAGGGGAGTCAGTAGAGCTGCACACTGAGCAGAGACGGGAAAAGAGAAGGTCAAGAGTATTCCCATCCTCATGTAGGGGAGTCAGTAGAGTCGCACACTGAGCAGAGCCGGGAGAAGAGCAGGTCCAGAGTATTCCCGTCCTCCATTCGGGGAGTCAGTAGAGTGGAACACTGAGCAGAGCCGGGAGAAGAGCAGGTCCAGAGTATTCCCGTCCTCATGAAGGGGAGTCAGTAGAGTGGAACACTGAGCAGGGCAGGGAGAAGAGCAGATCCAGAGTATTCCCGTCCTCATGTAGGGGAGTCTGTAGAGTCACACACTGAGCAGAGCCAGGAGAAGAGCAGGTCCAGAGTAATCCCGTCCTCCTATCGGGGAGTCAGTAGAGTCACACACTGAGCAGAGCCAGGAGAAGAGCAGGTCCAGAGTATTCCCGTCCTCATGTAGGGGAGTCAGCAGAGTCACACACTGAGCAGAGCCGAGAGAAGAGCAGGTCCAGAGTATTCCCATCATCATGTAGGGGAGTCAGTAGAGTTACACACTGAGCAGAGCCGGGAGAAAAACAGGTCCAGAGTATTCCCATCCTCATGTAGGGGAGTCAGTAGAGTCACACACTGAGCAGAGCCGGGAGAAGAGCAGGTCCAGAGTATTCCCATCCTCATGTAGGGGAGTCAGTAGAGTCACACACTGAGCAGAGCCGGGAGAAGAGCAGGTCCAGAGTATTCCCATCCTCATGTAGGGGAGTCAGTAGAGTCGCACACTGAGCAGAGCCGGGAGAAGATCAGGTCCAGAGTATTCCCGTCCTCCTATCGGGGAGTCAGTAGAGTGGAACACTGAGCAGAGCCGGGAGAAGAGCAGGTACAGAGTATTCCCATCCTCATGTAGAGGAGACAGTAGAGTCACACACTGAGCAGAGCCGGGAGAAGAGCAGGTCCAAAGTATTCCCGTCCTCCTATCGGGGAGTCAGTAGAGTCACACACTGAGCAGAGCCGGGAGAAGAGCAGGTCCAGAGTATTCCAGTCCTCATGTCGGGGAGTCAGTAGAGTCACACACTGAGCAGGGCCGGGAGAAGAGCAGGTCCAGAGTATTCCCATCCTCATGTAGGGGACTCAGTAGAGTCGCACACTGAGCAGAGCCAGGAGAAGAGCAGGTCCAGAGTATTCCCGTCCTCATGTAGGGGAGTCAGTAGAGTCACACACTGAGCAGAGCCGGGAGAAGAGCAGGTCCAGAGTATTCCCATCCTCATGTAGGGGAGTCAGTAGAGTCACACACTGAGCAGAGCCGAGAGAAGAGCAGGTCCAGAGTATTCCCGTCCTCATGTAGGGGAGTCAGTAGAGTCACACACTGAGCAGTGCCGGGAGAAGAGCAGCTCCAGAGTATTCCCATCCTCATGTAGGGGAGTCAGTAGAGTCGTACACTGAGCAAAGCCGAGAGAAGAGCAGGTCCAGAATATTCCCATCCTCATGTAGGGGAGTCAGTAGAGTCACACACTGAGCAGAGTCGGGAGAAGAGCAGGTCCAGAGTATTCTCATCCTCATGTAGGGGAGTCAGTAGAGTCACACACTGAGCAGAGCCGGGAGAAGAGCAGGTCCAGAGTATTACCGTCCTCATGTAGGGGAGTCAGTAGAGTCACACACTGAGCAGAGACGGGAAAAGAGCAGGTCCAGAGTATTCGCATCCTCATGTAGGGGAGTCAGTAGAGTCACACACTGAGCAGAGCCAGGAAAAGAGCAGGTCCAGAGTATTCGCATCCTCATGTAGGGGAGTCAGTAGAGTCACACAGTGAGCAGAGACGGGAAAAGAGCAGGTCCAGAGTATTCGCATCCTCATGTAGGGGAGTCAGTAGAGTCACACACTGAGCAGAGCCAGGAAAAGAGCAGGTCCAGAGTATTCGCATCCTCATGTAGGGGAGTCAGTAGAGTCACACAGTGAGCAGAGACGGGAAAAGAGCAGGTCCAGAGTATTCGCATCCTCATGTAGGGGAGTCAGTAGAGTCGCACACTGAGCAGAGACGGGAAAAGAGAAGGTCAAGAGTATTCCCATCCTCATGTAGGGGAGTCAGTAGAGTGGCACACTGAGCAGAGCCGAGAGAAGAGCAGGTCCAGAATATTCCCGTCCTCCTAACGGGGAGTCAGTAGAGTGGAACACTGAGCAGAGCAGGGAGAAGAGCAGGTCCAGAGTATTCCCGTCCTCATGAAGGGGAGTCAGTAGAGTCACACACTGAGCAGAGGCGGGAGAAGAGCAGGTCCAGAGTATTCCCATCCTCATGTAGGGGAGTCAGTAGAGTCGCACACTGAGCAGAGCCGGGAGAAGGGCAGGTCCAGAGTATTCCCATCCTCCTATCGGGTAGTCAGTAGAGTCACACACTGAGCAGAGCCAGGAGAAGAGCAGGTCCAGAGTATTCCCGTCCTCATGTAGGGGAGTCAGCAGAGTCACACACTGAGCAGAGCCGAGAGAAGAGCAGGTCCAGAGTATTCCCATCCTCATGTAGGGGAGTCAGTAGAGTTACACACTGAGCAGAGCCAGGAGAAAAACAGGTCCAGAGTATTCCCATCCTCATGTAGGGGAGTCAGTAGAGTCACACACTGAGCAGAGCCTGGAGAAGAGCAGGTCGAGAGTATTCCCATCCTCATGTAGGGGAGTCAGTAGGGTCACACAGTGAGCAGAGCCGGGAGAAGAGCAGGTCCAGAGTATTCCCATCCTCATGTAGGGGAGTCTGTAGAGTCACACACTGAGCAGAGACGGGAGATGAGCAGGTCCAGAGTATTCCCATCCTCATGTAGGGGAGTCAGTAGAGTCACACACTGAGCAGAGCCGGGAGAAGAGCAGGTCCAGAGTATTCCCATCCTCATATCGGGGAGTCAGTAGAGAGGAACACTGAGCAGAGCCGGGAGAAGAGCAGGTCCAGAGTATTCTCATCCTCATGTAGGGGAGTCAGTAGAGTCGCACACTGAGCAGAGACGGGAAAAGAGAAGGTCAAGAGTATTCCCATCCTCATGTAGGGGAGTCAGTAGAGCTGCACACTGAGCAGAGACAGGAAAAGAGAAGGTCAAGAGTATTCCCATCCTCATGTAGGGGAGTCAGTAGAGCTGCACACTGAGCAGAGCTGGAAGAAGAGCAGGACCAGAGTATTCCCGTCCTCATGTAGGGGAGTCAGGAGAGTCACACACTGAGCAGAGCCGAGAGAAGAGCATGTCCAGAGTATTCCCGTCCTCATGTAGTTGGGCTACTGTGTGTTTGAATTTAGAGACGTGGTCTGGAAGTGGAAGCCAAGTTTTGCCACAGCGGATGGTGGACTTGTGGCTGGCGATGCGAATTGTAATATGTTGTGTTCTCTCGTCTACATAGAGCAGACCACAAGGGCACTTGATAAACTACAAAATTGGAGTCACAATTTTGCTGTATCAAAGGCATCCCATCTCTACCTCGCCTCTGACTGAGTGCACGCCAATTATCTCTACTATATATGATCCACACACTGAGCTGAGCCGGGAGAAGAGCAAGTCCAGAGTATTCTCATCCTCATGTCTGGGAGTCAGTAGAGTCGAACACTGAGCAGAGCTGAGAGAAGAGAAGGTCCAGAGTATTCCCGTCCTCATGTAGGGGAGTCAGTAGAGTCGCACACGGAGCAGAGCCGGGAGAAGAGCAGGCCCAGAGTATTCCCATCCTCATGTAGGGGAGTCAGTAGAGTCACACACTGAGCAGAGCCAGGAGATGAGCAGGTCCAGAGTATTCCCGTCCTCATGTAGGGGAGTCAGTAGAGTCGAACACTGAGCAGAGCCGAGAGAAGAGCAGGCCCAGAGTATTCCCATCCTCATGTAGGGGAGTCAGTAGAGTCACACACTGAGCAGAGCCAGGAGATGAGCAGGTCCACAGTATCCCCATCCTCATGTAGGGGAGTCAGTAGAGTCACACACTGAGCAGAGCCGGGAGAAGAGCAGGTCCAGAGTATTCCCATCCTCATGTAGGGAAGTCAATAGAGTCACACACTGAGCAGAACCGGGAGAAGAGCAGGTCCAGAGTATTCCCATCCTCATGTAGGGGAGTCAGTAGAGTCACACACTGAGCAGAGCCAGGAGATGAGCAGGTCCACAGTATCCCCATCCTCATGTAGTGGAGTCAGTAGAGTCACACACTGAGCAGAGCCGGGAGAAGAGCAGGTCCAGAGTATTCCCATCCTCATGTAGGGAAGTCAATAGAGTCACACACTGAGCAGAGCCGGGAGAAGAGCAGGTCCAGAGTATTCCCATCCTCATGTAGGGGAGTCAGTAGGGTCACACACTGAGCAGAGCCGGGAGAAGAGCAGGTCCAGAGTATTCCCATCCTCATGTACTGGAGTCAGTAGGGTCACACACTGAGCAGAGCCGGGAGAAGAGCAGGTCCAGAGTTTTCCCATCCTCATGTAAGGGAGTCAGTAGGGTCACACACTGAGCAGAGCTGGTAGAAGAGCAGGTCCAGAGTATTCCCGTCCTCATGTAGAGGAGTCAGTAGAGTCGCACACTGAGCAGAGCCGGGAGAAGAGCAGGTCCAGAGTATTCTCATCCTCATGTAGGGGAGTCAGTAGGGTCACACACTGAGCAGAGTCGGGAGAAGAGCAGGTCCAGAGTATTCCCATCCTCATGTAGGGGAGTCAGTAGAGTCGCACATTGAGCAGAGCGGGGAGAAAAGCAGGTCCAGAGTATTCCCATCCTCATGTAGGGGAGTCAGTAGAGTCACACACTGAGCAGAGCCGGGAGAAGAGCAGGTCCAGAGTATTCCCATCCTCATGTAGGGGAGTCAGTAGAGCTGCACACTGAGCAGAGCTGGAAGAAGAGCAGGTCCAGAGTATTCCCATCCTCATGTAGGGGAGTCAGTAGAGTCGCACAATGAGCAGAGCCGGGAGAAGAGCAGGTCCAGAGTATTCCCATCCTCACATAGGGGAGACAGTAGAGTCACACACTGAGCAGAGCCGGGAGAAGAGCAGCGCCAGAGTATTCCCATCCTCATGTAAGGGAGTCAGTAGAGTCACACACTGAGCAGAGCCGGGAGAAGACCAGCTCCAGAGTATTCCCGTCCTCATGTAGGGGAGTCAGTAGAGTCACACACTGAGCAGAGCTGAGAGAAGAGAAGGTCCAGAGTATTCCCATCCTCATGTAGGAGAGTCAGTAGAGTCACACACTGAGCAGAGCCGGGAGAAGAGCAGGTCCAGAGTATTCCCATCCTCATGTAGGGGAGACAGTAGAGTCACACACTGAGCAGAGTCGGGAGAAGAGCAGGTCCAGATTATTCCCGTCCTCATGTAGGGGAGTCAGTAGAGTCACACACTGAGCAGAGCTGGGAGAAGAGCAGGTCCAGAGTATTCCCGTCCTCATGTAGGGGAGTCAGTAGAGTCACACACTGAGCCGAACCAGGAGAATAGCAGGTCCAGAGTATTCCCATCCTCATGTAGGGGAGTCAGTAGAGTCACACACTGAGCAGAGCCAGGAGATGAGCAGGTCCAGAGTATTCCCGCCCTCATGTAGGGGAGTCAGTAGAGTCATACACTGAGCAGAGCCAGGAGATGAGCAGGTCCAGAGTATTCCCGTCCTCATGTAGGGGAGTCAGTAGAGTCACACACTGAGCAGAGCCAGGAGATGAGCAGGTCCAGAGTATTCCCGTCCTCATGTAGGGGAGTCAGTAGAGTCACACACTGAGCAGAGCCGGGAGAAGAGCAGGTCCAGAGTATTCCCGTCCTCCTATCGGGGAGTCAGTAGAGTGGATCACTGAGCAGAGCCGGGAGAAGAGCAGGTCCAGAGTATTCCCGTCCTCATGTAGGAGAGTCAGTAGAGTCACACACTGAGCAGAGCCGGGAGAAGAGCAGATGCAGAGTATTCCCTTCCTCATGTAGGGGAGTCAGTAGAGTCACACACTGAGCAGAGCCAGTAGAAGAGCAGGTCCAGAGTATTCCCGTCCTCATATAGGGGAGTCAGTAGAGTCGCACACTGAGCAGAGCCGGGAGAAGAGCAGGTCCAGAGTATTCCCATCCTCATTTAGGGGAGTCAGTAGAGCTGCACACTGAGCAGAACCGAGAGAAGAGCAGGTCCAGAGTATTCCCATCCTCATGTAAGGGAGTCATGAGAGTCGCACACTGAGCAGAGCCGAGAGAAGAGCAGGTCCAGAGTATTCCCGTCCTCATGTAGGGGAGTCAGTAGTCACACACTGAGCAGAGCCGGGAGAAGAGCAGGTCCAGAGTATTCCCATCCTCTTGTAGGGGAGTCAGTAGAGTCGCACACTGAGCAGAGCCGGGAGAAGAGCAGGTCCAGAGTATTCCCGTCCTCATGTAGGGGAGTCAGTAGAGTCGCACACTGAGCAGAGCCGGGAAAAGAGCAGGTCCAGAGTATGCTAGTCCTCATATAGGGGAGTCAGTAGAGTCGCAAACTGAGCAGAGATGGGAAAAGAGAAGGTCCAGAGTATTCCCATCCTCATGTAGGGGAGTCAGTAGAGCTGCACACTGAGCAGAGACGGGAAAAGAGAAGGTCAAGAGTATTCCCGTCCTCCTATCGGGGAGTCAGTAGAGTCACACACTGAGCAGAGCCGGGAGAAGAGCAGGTCCAAAGTATTCCCGTCCTCATGTAGGAGAGTCAGAGTCGCACACTGAGCAGAGCCGGGAGAAGAGCAGGTCCAGAGTATTCCCATCCTCATGTAGAGGAGTCAGTAGAGTTACACACTGAGCAGAGCCGGGAGAAGAGCAGGTCCAGAGTATTCCCATCCTCATGTAGAGGAGTCAATAGAGTCACACACTGAGCAGAGCTGGGAGAAGAGCAGGTCCAGAGTATTCCCGTCCTCCTATCGGGGAGTCAGTAGAGTCACACACTGAGCAGAGCCGGGAGAAGAGCAGGTCCAAAGTATTCCCATCCTCCTATCGGGGAGTCAGTAGAGTCACACACTGAGCAGAGCCGGGAGAAGAGCAGGTCCAGAGTATTCCCCTCCTCATGTAGGGGAGTCAGTAGAGTCACACACTGAGCAGAGCCGGGAGAAGAGCAGGTCCAAAGTATTCCCGTCCTCCTATCGGGGAGTCAGTAGAGTCACACACTGAGCAGAGCAGGGAGAAGAGCAGGTCCAGAGTATTCCCGTCCTCATGTAGGGAAGTCAGTAGAGTCACACAATGAGCAGAGCCGGGAGAAGAGCAGGTCCAGAGTATTCCCGTCCTCATGTAGGGGAGTCAGTAGAGTCACACACTGAGCAGGGCCGGGAGAAGAGCAGATCCAGAGTATTCCCGTCCTCATATCGGGGAGTCAGTAGAGTCACACACTGAGCAGAGCCGGGAGAAGAGCAAGTCCAGAGTATTCTCATCCTCATGTCAGGGAGTCAGTAGAGTCGAACAATGAGCAGAGCCTAGAGTAGAGCAGGCCCAGAGTATTCCCATCCTCATGTAGGGGAGTCAGTAGAGTCGCACACTGAGCAGAGCCGGGAGAAGAGCATGTCCAGAGTATTCCCATCCTCATGTAGGGGAGTCAGTAGAGTCACACACTAAGCAGAGCCGGGTGAAGAGCAGGTCCAGAGTATTCCCATCCTTATGTAGGGGAGTCAGTAGAGTCACACACTAAGCAGAGCCGGGAGAAGAGCAGGTCCAGAGTATTCCCGTCCTCATGTAGGGGAGTCAGTAGGGTCACACACTGAGCAGAGTCGGGAGAATAGTAGGTCCAGAGTATTCTCATCCTCATGTAGGGGAGTCAGTAGGGTCACACAGTGAGCAGAGCCGGGAGAAGAGCAGGTCCAAAGTATTCCCATCCTCATATTGGGGAGTCAGTAGAGTGGAACACTGAGCAGAGCCGGGAGAAGAGCAGGTCAAGAGTATTCCCGTCCTCATGTAGGGGAGTCAGTAGAGTCGAACACTGAGCAGAGCCGAGAAAAGAGCAGGTCCAGAGTATTCCCATCCTCATGTACTGGAGTCAGTAGATTCACACACTGAGCAGAGCCGGGAGAAGATCAGGTCCAGAGTATCCTCATCCTCATGTAGGGGAGTCAGTAGAGTCGCACACTGAGCAGAGACGGGAAAAGAGAAGGTCAAGAGTATACCCATCGTCATGTAGAGGAGTCAGTAGAGTCACACACTGAGCAGAGCCGGGAGAAGAGCAGGTCCAGAGTATTCCCATCCTCATGTAGGGGAGTCAGTAGAGTCACACACTGAGCAGAGCCGGGAGAAGAGCAGGTCCAGAGTATTCCCATCCTCATGTAGGGAAGTCAATAGAGTCACAAACTGAGCAGAGCTGAGAGAAGAGAAGGTCCAGAGTATTCCCATCCTCATGTAGAGGAGTCAGTAGAGTCACACACTGAGTAGAGCCGGGAGAAGAGTAGGTCCAGAGTATTCTCATCCTAATGTAGGGGAGTCTGTAGAGTCGCACACTGAGCAGAGCCGGGAGAAGAGCAGGTCCAGAGTATTCCCCTCCTCATGTAGGGGAGACAGTAGAGTCACACACTGAGCAGAGACGGGAAAAGAGAAGGTCAAGAGTATACCCATCCTCATGTAGAGGAGTCAGTAGAGTCACACACTGAGCAGAGCCGGGAGAAGAGCAGGTCCAGAGTATTCCCATCCTCATGTAGGGGAGTCAGTAGAGTCACACACTGAGCAGAGCCGGGAGAAGAGCAGGTCCAGAGTATTCCCTTCCTCATGTAGGGGAGTCAGTAGTCGCACACTGAGCAGAGCCGGGAGAAGAGCAGGTCCAGAGTATTTCCGTCCTCATGTAGGGGAGTCAGTAGAGTCACACACTGAGCAGAGCCAGGAGATGAGCAGGTCCAGAGTATTCCCGTCCTCATGTAGGGGAGTCAGTAGAGTCACACACTGAGCAGAGCCAGGAGATGAGCAGGTCCAGAGTATTCCCGTCCTCCTATCGGGGAGTCAGTAGAGTGGATCACTGAGCAGAGCCGGGAGAAGAGCAGGTCCAGAGTATTCCCGTCCTCATGTAGGAGAGTCAGTAGAGTCACACACTGAGCAGAGCCGGGAGAAGAGCAGGTCCAGAGTATTCCCATCCTCATGTAGGGGAGTCAGTAGAGTCACACACTGAGCAGAGTCGGTAGAAGAGCAGGTCCAGAGTATTCCCGTCCTCATGTAGGGGAGTCAGTAGTCGCACACTGAGCAGAGCCGGGAGAAGAGCAGGTCCAGAGTATTCCCGTCCTCATGTAGGGGAGTCAGTAGAGTCGCACACTGAGCAGAGCCGAGAGAAGAGCAGGTCCAGAGTATTCCCGTCCTCATGTAGGGGAGTCAGTAGAGTCACACACTGAGCAGAGCCGGGAGAAGAGCAGGTCCAGAGTATTCCCATCCTCATGTAGGGGAGTCAGTAGAGTCACACACTGAGCAGAGTCGGTAGAAGAGCAGGTCCAGAGTATTCCCGTCCTCATGTAGGGGAGTCAGTAGTCGCACACTGAGCAGAGCCGGGAGAAGAGCAGGTCCAGAGTATTCCCGTCCTCATGTAGGGGAGTCAGTAGAGTCGCACACTGAGCAGAGCCGAGAGAAGAGCAGGTCCAGAGTATTCCCGTCCTCATGTAGGGGAGTCAGTAGAGTCACACACTGAGCAGAGCCGGGAGAAGAGCTGGTCCAGAGTATTCCCTTCCTCATGTAGGGGAGTCAGTAGAGTCGCACACTGAGCAGAGCCGAGAGAAGAGCAGGTCCAGAGTATTCCCGTCCTCATGTAGGGGAGTCAGTAGAGTCACACACTGAGCAGAGCCGGGAGAAGAGCTGGTCCAGAGTATTCCCTTCCTCATGTTGGAGAGTCAGTAGAGTCACACACTGAGCAGAGCCGGGAGAAGAGCTGGTCCAGAGTATTCCCTTCCTCATGTAGGGGAGTCAGTAGAGTCGCACACTGAGCAGAGCCGAGAGAAGAGCAGGTCCAGAGTATTCCCGTCCTCATGTAGGGGAGTCAGTAGTCGCACACTGAGAAAAACCGGGAGAAGAGCAGGTCCAGAGTATTCCCATCCTCATGTAGGGGAGTCAGTAGAGTCGCACACTGAGCAGAGCCGGGAGAAGAGCAGGTCCAGAGTATTCACGTCCTCATGTAGGGGAGTCAGTAGAGTCGCACACTGAGCAGTGCCGGGAAAAGAGCAGGTCCAGAGTATGCTAGTCCTCATATAGGGGAGTGAGTAGAGTCGCACACTGAGCAGAGACTTGAAAAGAGAAGGTCCAGAGTATTCCCATCCTCATGTAGGGGAGTCAGTAGAGCTGCACACTGAGCAGAGACGGGAAAAGAGAAGGTCAAGAGTATTCCCATCCTCATGTAGGGGAGTCAGTAGAGTCGCACACTGAGCACAGCCGGGAGAAGATCAGGTCCAGATTATTCCCGTCCTCCTATCGGGGAGTCAGTAGAGTCACACACTGAGCATAGCCGGGAGAAGAGCAGGTCCAGAGTATTCCCATCCTCATGTAGAGGAGTCAATAGAGTCACACACTGAGCAGAGCCGGGAGAAGAGCAGGTCCAGAGTATTCCTGTCCTTCTATCGGGGAGTCATTAGAGTCGTACACTGAGCAGAGCCGGGAGAAGACCAGCTCCAGAGTACTCCCATCATCATGTAGGAGAGTCAATAGAGTCACACACTGAGCAGAGCTTGGAGAAGAGCAGGTCCAAAGTATTCCCGTCCTCCTATCGGGGAGTCAGTAGAGTCACACACTGAGCAGAGCCGGGAGAAGAGCAGATCCAGAGTATTCCCGTCCTCCTATCGGGGAGTCAGTAGAGTCACACACTGAGCAGAGCCGGTAGAAGAGCAAGTCCAGAGTATTCTCATCCTCATGTCAGGGAGTCAGTAGAGTCGAACACTGAGCAGAGCCGAGAGAAGAGCAGGCCCAGAGTATACCCATCCTCATGTAGGGGAGTCAGTAGAGTCGCACACTGAGCAGAGCCAGGAGAAGAGCAGGTCCAGAGTATTCCCATCCTCATGTAGAGGAATAACTAGAGTCACATACTGAGCAGAGCCGGGAGAAGAGCAGGTCCAGAGTTTTCCCGTCCTCATGTAGAGGAGTAACTAGAGTCACATACTGAGCAGAGCTGGGAGAAGAGCAGGTCCAGAGTATTCTCATCCTCATGTCAGGGAGTCAGTAGAGTCACACACTAAGCAGAGCCGGGAGATGAGCAGGTCCAGAGTATTCCCATCATCATGTAGGGGAGTCAGTAGAGTCGCACACTGAGCAGAGCCGGGAGAAGAGCAGGTCCAGAGTATTCCCATCCTCATGTAGAGGAGTAACTAGAGTCACATACTGAGCAGAGCCGGGAGAAGAGCAGGTCCAGAGTTTTCCCGTCCTCATGTAGAGGAGTAACTAGAGTCACATACTGAGCAGAGCTGGGAGAAGAGCAGGTCCCGAGTATTCCTGTCCTTCTATCGGGGAGTCAGTAGAGTCACACACTGAGCAGAGCCGGGAGAAGAGCAGGTCCAGAGTATTCCCGTCCTCATGTAGGGGAGTCAGTAGAGTCACACACTGAGCAGAGCCAGGAGATGAGCAGATCCAGAGTATTCCCGTCCTCATGTAGGGGAGTCAGTAGAGTCACACGCTGTTATGCACACGCCCGGGCTAAGCGGCGTGTGCGTGTGATTGGTAGTGATTCCACTGGACCGTGCCAGAGAGTGAATGCCTGGAGGGGCGTGACTAAGTATTCACCCGATCCGACCAGGGTCGCACGACGGCATACGACGCCAGTGCACCAAGGAGGAACCGAGCAGAGGGACCAGGTGCTACTCCAGGACAGACCCCGGACACGGCTGTTGACCCACACAGGGGAATACAGGAACAGGCTGGTAGGCTGGCACACAGACTGGTGGGTATAGGCAGGCACGACTGGTATGCAGGCAGGCGGGTATGCAGGCAGGGGGGTAAAGGCAAGCACAGCTAGAGTGCAGACAGGGAGGCACTAGCAGGTAGGAACACAGGCGGGATAGAACCCAGTACACACCGGGACTCAGGAACAATACAGGCAGAGGGTTACAGGCAAGCACAGCTAGAGTGCAGACAAGGCTGAGCAGGGAGGACAGGGCTCTGTTCACACGGAACAGACAGGAAGGGAAAGACAGAGCCAGATACTCACACAGTACTTGCAGAGACAACAAGCAGGAGTTAGGTACGAGTTCAGACTCTGCAGAAAAAGGAAGGGAACGGACATAGAGGCAAAAACAGGTAAAGGACAGGAGAGAGTTCAGACTGGAACTGAGTGAACGGAGGAGACCGACACTGCAGAGGGATACAGGAGCGAGTCTGGGAATACGGCCCCCAGAGAGGCGGAACGAACAGGCAAGGAGTGTGTTCAGACAGGACAGACCAGACGCAGGAGCGGGTCTAGGAAATCGGCCACTAGAAGGCGGAACGAACAGGCAAGGAGCGTGTTCAGACAGGACAGACCAGACACAGGAGCGGGTCTAGGAAATCGGCCACTAGAAGGCGAGAGGAACAGGCTAGGAGCGTGTTCAGACAGGACAGACAAGAGAACACAGAAAGGAGTCAGTTCAGACACGGGAGCTGATACCGCAAAGCAGGAGACATACAGGACTCAGTTCAGACACGGGAGCTGATACCGCAAAGCAGGAGACATACAGGACTCAGTTCAGACACGGGAGCTGATACCGCAAAGCAGGAGACATACAGGACACAGTTCAGACACGGGAGCTGATACCGCAAAGCAGGAGACATACAGGACTCAGTTCAGACACGGGAACTGATACAAAAAGCAGGAGACAAGAGACGGGACCTGGCACCTTCAGAGTGCAAGCACACACTGAAGGAAACACTTTGCTCAGGCAGGGATAGAAGGGAGCTGCTGAGCTATATACCAAGTGACAGACAGCAATAGGCTGAGGACGCACAAGGGGTGTGACCCACAGCAGGTACAAAAGGCAGGAAGTGATCGGGCGCCGCCCTTAAGCAGCAGAAACAGACACAAACAGACAGCATGGAGGGAAGCCAGAGAGACATTCTGGACAGGAGATCAAGTGCGCCCTCTTGCACAGTGGGAGATGGACCACCATGCAAGGACGCCGCCAGGTATGTTACACACACTGAGCAGAGCCAGGAGAAGAGCAGGTCCAGAGTATTCCCGTCCTCATGTAGGGGAGTCAGTAGAGTCACACACTGAGCAGAGCCAGGAGATGAGCAGGTCCAGAGTATTCCCATCCTCATGTAGGGGAGTCAGTAGAGTCACACACTGAGCAGAGCCGGGAGAAGAGCAGGTCCAGAGTATTCCCGTCCTCATGTAGGGGAGTCAGTAGAGTCACACACTGAGCAGAGCCAGGAGATGAGCAGGTCCAGAGTATTCCCGTCCTCATGTAGGGGAGTCAGTAGAGTCACACACTGAGCAGAGCCGGGAGAAGAGCAGGTCCAGAGTATTCCCGTCCTCATGTAGGGGAGTCAGTAGAGTCACACACTGAGCAGAGCCAGGAGATGAGCTGGTCCAGAGTATTCCCATCCTCATGTAGGGGAGTCAGTAGAGTCACACACTGAGCAGAGCCGGGAGAAGAGCAGGTCCAGAGTATTCCCGTCCTCATGTAGGGGAGTCAGTAGAGTCACACACTAAGCAGAGCCGGGAGAAGACCAGCTCCAGAGTATTCCCATCTTCATGTAGGGGTGTCAGTAGAGTCACACACTGAGCAGAGCCAGGAGAATAGCAGGTCCAGAGTATTCCCATCCTAATGTAGGGGAGTCAGTAGAGTCACACACTGAGCAGAGCCAGGAGATGAGCAGGTCCAGAGTATTCCCGTCCTCATGTAAGGGAGTCAGTAGAGTCACACACTGAGCAGAGCCAGGAGATGAGCAGGTCCAGAGTATTCCCGTACTCATGTAGGGGAGTCAGTAGAGTCGCACATTGAGCAGAGCCGGGAGAAGAGCAGGTCCAGAGTATTCCCGTCCTCATGTAGGAGAGTCAGTAGAGTCACACACTGAGCAGAGCCGGGAGAAGAGCTGGTCCAGAGTATTCTCATCCTCATGTCAGGGAGTCAGTAGAGTCGAACACTGAGCAGAGCCGAGAGAAGAGCAGGCCCAGAGTATACCCATCCTCATGTAGGGGAGTCAGTAGAGTCACATACTGAGCAGAGCCGGGAGAAGAGCAGGTCCAGAGTTTTCCCGTCCTCATGTAGAGGAGTAACTAGAGTCACATACTGAGCAGAGCTGGGAGAAGAGCAGGTCCAGAGTATTCTCATCCTCATGTCAGGGAGTCAGTAGAGTCACACACTAAGCAGAGCCGGGAGATGAGCAGGTCCAGAGTATTCCCATCATCATGTAGGGGAGTCAGTAGAGTCGCACACTGAGCAGAGCCGGGAGAAGAGCAGGTCCAGAGTATTCCCATCCTCATGTAGAGGAGTAACTAGAGTCACATACTGAGCAGAGCCGGGAGAAGAGCAGGTCCAGAGTTTTCCCGTCCTCATGTAGAGGAGTAACTAGAGTCACATACTGAGCAGAGCTGGGAGAAGAGCAGGTCCAGAGTATTCCTGTCCTTCTATCGGGGAGTCAGTAGAGTCACACACTGAGCAGAGCCGGGAGAAGAGCAGGTCCAGAGTATTCCCATCTTCATGTAGGGGAGTCAGTAGGGTCACACACTGAGCAGAGCCGGGAGAATAGTAGGTCCAGAGTATTCTCATCCTCATGTAGGGGAGTCAATAGAGTCACACACTGAGCAGAGCCGGGAGAAGAGCAGGTCCAGAGTATTCCTGACCTCATCAGAGGGGAGTCAGTAGAGTCACACACTGAGCAGAGCCGGGAGAAGAGCAGGTCCAGAGTATTCCCATTCTCATGTAGGGGAGTCAGTAGAGTCACACACTGAGGAGAGCCGGGAGAAGAGCAGGTCCAGAGTATTCCCATCCTCATTTAGAGGAGTCAGTAGAGTCACACACTGAGCAGAGCCGGGAGAAGAGCAGGTCCAGAGTATTCCCATCCTCATGTAGAGGAGTCAGTAGGGTCACACACTGAGCAGAGCCAGGAGAATAGTAGGTCCAGAGTATTCTCATCCTCATGTAGGGGAGTCAGTAGGGTCACACAGTGAGCAGAGCCGGGAGAAGAGCAGGTCCAGAGTATTCCCATCCTCATATCGAGGAGTCAGTAGAGTGGAACACTGAGCAGAGCCGGGAGAAGAGCAGGTCAAGAGTATTCCCGTCCTCATGTAGGGGATTCAGTAGAGTCGAGCACTGAGCAGAGCCGAGAAAAGAGCAGGTCCAGAGTATTCCTATCCTCATGTACTGGAGTCAGTAGATACACACACTGAGCAAAGCCGGGAGAAAAGCAGGTCCAGAGTATTCCCATCCTCATGTAGGGGAGTCAGTACAGTCGCACACTGAGCAGAGCCGGGAGAAGAGCAGGTCCAGAGTATCCTCATCCTCATGTAGGGGAGTCAGTAGAGTCACACACTGAGCAGAGCCGGGAGAAGACCAGCTCCAGAGTATTCCCATCTTCATGTAGGGGAGTCAGTAGAATCACACACTGAGCAGAGCTAGGAGAATAGCAGGTCCAGAGTATTCCCATCCTCATGTAGGGGAGTCAGTAGAGTCACACACTGAGCAGAGCCAGGAGATGAGCAGGTCCAGAGTATTCCCGTCCTCAAGTAGGGGAGTCAGTAGAGTCACACACTGAACAGAGCCAGGAGATGAGCAGGTCCAGAGTATTCCCGTACTCATGTAGGGGAGTCAGTAGAGTCGCACACTGAGCAGAGCCGGGAGAAGAGCAGGTCCAGAGTATTCCCGTCCTCCTATCGGGGAGTCAGTAGAGTGGATCACTGAGCAGAGCCGGGAGAAGAGCAGGTCCAGAGTATTCCCGTCCTCATGTAGGGGAGTGAGTAGAGTCGCACACTGAGCAGAGCCGGGAGAAGAGCAGGTCCAGAGTATTCCCATCCTCATGTAGGGGAGTCAGTAGAGTCGCACACTGAGCAGAGCCGGGAGAAGAGCAGGTCCAGAGCATTCCCGTCCTCATATAGGGGAGTCAGTAGAGTCGCACACTGAGCAAAGACGGGAAAAGAGAAGGTCCAGAGTATTCCCATCCTCATGTAGGGGAGTCAGTAGAGTCGCACACTGAGCAGAGCCGGGAGAAGAGCAGGTCCAGAGTATTCCCGTCCTCCTATCGGGGAGTCAGTAGAGTGGATCACTGAGCAGAGCCAGGAGAAGATCAGGTCCAGAGTATTCCCGTCCTCATATAGGGGAGTCAGTAGAGTCGCACACTGAGCAAAGACGGGAAAAGAGAAGGTCAAGAGTATTCCCATCCTCATGTAGGGGAGTCAGTAGAGTCACACACTGAGCAGAGCCGGGAGAAGACCAGCTCCAGAGTATTCCCATCTTCATGTAGGGGAGTCAGTAGAGTCACACACTGAGCAGAGCCAGGAGAATAGCAGGTCCAGAGTATTCCCATCCTAATGTAGGGGAGTCAGTAGAGTCACACACTGAGCAGAGCCAGGAGATGAGCAGGTCCAGAGTATTCCCGTCCTCATGTAAGGGAGTCAGTAGAGTCACACACTGAGCAGAGCCAGGAGATGAGCAGGTCCAGAGTATTCCCGTACTCATGTAGGGGAGTCAGTAGAGTCGCACATTGAGCAGAGCCGAGAGAAGTGCAGGTCCAGAGTATTCCCGTCCTCATGTAGGGGAGTCAGTAGTCGCACACTGAGAAAAACCGGGAGAAGAGCAGGTCCAGAGTATTCCCATCCTCATGTAGGGGAGTCAGTAGAGTCGCACACTGAGCAGAGCCGGGAGAAGAGCAGGTCCAGAGTATTCACGTCCTCATGTAGGGGAGTCAGTAGAGTCGCACACTGAGCAGAGCCGGGAAAAGAGCAGGTCCAGAGTATGCTAGTCCTCATATAGGGGAGTGAGTAGAGTCGCACACTGAGCAGAGACGGGAAAAGAGAAGGTCCAGAGTATTCCCATCCTCATGTAGGGGAGTCAGTAGAGCTGCACACTGAGCAGAGACGGGAAAAGAGAAGGTCAAGAGTATTCCCATCCTCATGTAGGGGAGTCAGTAGAGTCGCACACTGAGCACAGCCGGGAGAAGATCAGGTCCAGATTATTCCCGTCCTCCTATCGGGGAGTCAGTAGAGTCACACACTGAGCATAGCCGGGAGAAGAGCAGGTCCAAAGTATTCCCATCCTCATGTAGAGGAGTCAGTAGAGTCACACACTGAGCAGAGCCGGGAGAAGAGCAGGTCCAGAGTATTCCCATCCTCATGTAGAGGAGTCAATAGTGTCACACACTGAGCAGAGCTGGGAGCAGAGCAGGTCCAGAGTATTCCTGTCCTTCTATCGGGGAGTCATTAGAGTCGTACACTGAGCAGAGCCGGGAGAAGACCAGCTCCAGAGTACTCCCATCATCATGTAGGAGAGTCAATAGAGTCACACACTGAGCAGAGCTTGGAGAAGAGCAGGTCCAAAGTATTCCCGTCCTCCTATCGGGGAGTCAGTAGAGTCACACACTGAGCAGAGCCGGGAGAAGAGCAGGTCCAGAGTATTCCCGTCCTCATGTAGGGGAGTCAGTAGAGTCACACACTGAGCAGGGCCGGGAGAAGAGCAGATCCAGAGTATTACCGTCCTCCTATCGGGGAGTCAGTAGAGTCACACACTGAGCAGAGCCGGTAGAAGAGCAAGTCCAGAGTATTCTCATCCTCACGTCAGGGAGTCAGAAGAGTCGCACACTGAGCAGAGCCGGGAGAAGAGCAGGTCCAGAGTATTCCCATCCTCATGTAGAGGAGTAACTAGAGTCACATACTGAGCAGAGCCGGGAGAAGAGCAGGTCCAGAGTTTTCCCGTCCTCATGTAGAGGAGTAACTAGAGTCACATACTGAGCAGAGCTGGGAGATGAGCAGGTCCAGAGTATTCCTGTCCTTCTATCGGGGAGTCAGTAGAGTCACACACTGAGCAGAGCCGGGAGAAGAGAAGGTCCAGAGTATTCCCATCCTCATGTAGGGGAGTCAGTAGGGTCACACACTGAGCAGAGCCGGGAGAATAGTAGGTCCAGAGTATTCTCATCCTCATGTAGGGGAGTCAGTAGAGTCACACACTGAGCAGAGCCGGGAGAAGAGCAGGTCCAGAGTATTCCTGACCTCATCAGAGGGGAGTCAATAGAGTCACACACTGACCAGAGCCGGGAGAAGAGCAGGTCCAGAGTATTCCCATTCTCATGTAGGGGAGTCAGTAGAGTCACACAATGAGCAGAGCCGGGAGAAGAGCAGGTCCAGAGTATTCCCATCCTCATGTAGAGGAGTCAGTAGAGTCACACACTGAGCAGAGCCGGGAGAAGAGCAGGTCCAGAGTATTCCCATCCTCATGTAGGGGAGTCAGTAGAGTCGCACACTGAGCAGAGCCGGGAGAAGAGCAGGTCCAGAGTATTCCCATCCTCATGTAGGGGAGTCAGTAGGGTCACACACTGAGCAGAGCCGGGAGAATAGTAGGTCCAGAGTATTCTCATCCTCATGTAGGGGAGTCAGTAGGGTCACACAGTGAGCAGAGCCGGGAGAAGAGCAGGTCCAGAGTATTCCCATCCTCATATCGAGGAGTCAGTAGAGTGGAACACTGAGCAGAGCCGGGAGAAGAGGAGGTCAAGAGTATTCCCGTCCTCATGTAGGGGAGTCAGTAGAGTCGAACACTGAGCAGAGCCGAGAAAAGAGCAGGTCCAGAGTATTCCTATCCTCATGTACTGGAGTCAGTAGATTCACACACTGAGCAAAGCCGGGAGAAGAGCAGGTCCAGAGTATTCCCATCCTCATGTAGGGGAGTCAGTACAGTCGCACACTGAGCAGAGCCGGGAGAAGAGCAGGTCCAGAGTATCCTCATCCTCATGTAGGGGAGTCAGTAGAGTCGCACACTGAGCAGAGACGGGAAAAGAGAAGGTCAAGAGTATTCCCATCCTCATGTAGGGGAGTCAGTAGAGCTGCACACTGAGCAGAGACAGGAAAAGAGAAGGTCAAGAGTATCCTCATCCTCATGTAGGGGAGTCAGTAGAGTCACACACTGAGCAGAGCCGGGAGAAGAGCAGGTCCAGAGTATTCCCATCCTCATGTAGGGGAGTCAGTAGAGTCACACACTGAGCAGAGCCGGGAGAAGAGCAGGTCCAGAGTATTCCCATCCTCATGTAGGGGAGTCAGTAGAGTCGCACACTGAGCAGAGCCGGGAGAAGATCAGGTCCAGAGTATTCCCGTCCTCCTATCGGGGAGTCAGTAGAGTCACACACTGAGCAGAGCCGGCAGAAGATCAGGTCCAGAGTATTCCCATCCTCATGTAGGGGAGTCAGTAGAGTGGAACACTGAGCAGAGCCGGGAGAAGAGCAGGTCCAGAGTATTGCCATCCTCATGTAGGGGAGTCAGTAGAGTCACACACTGAGCAGGGCCGGGAGAAGAGCAGATCCAGAGTATTCCCGTCCTCATATCGGGGAGTCAATAGAGTCACACACTGAGCAGAGCCGGGAGAAGAGTAAGTCCAGAGTATTCCCGTCCTCCTATCGGGGAGTCACTAGAGTCACACACTGAGCAGAGCCGGGAGAATAGTAGGTCCAGAGTATTCCCATCCTCATGTAGGGGAGTCAGTAGAGTCACACACTGAGCAGAGCCGAGAGAAGAGCAGGTCCAGAGTATTCCCATCCTCATGTAGGGGAGTCAGTAGAGTCACACACTGAGCAGAGCCGAGAGAAGAGCAGGTTCAAAGCATTCCCGTCCTCATGTAGGGGAGTCACTAGAGTCGCACACTGAGCACAGCCGGGAAAAGAGCAGGCCCAGAGTATTCCCATCCTCATGTAGGGGAGTCAGTAGAGTCGCACACTGAGCAGAGCCGGGAGAAGACCAGGTCCAGAGTATTCCCATCCTCATGTAGGGGAGTCAGTAGAGTCACACACTGAGCAGAGCGGGGAGAAAAGCAGGTACAGAGTATTCCCATCCTCATGTAGGGGAGTCAGTAGAGTCACACACTAAGCAGAGCCAGGAGATGAGCAGGTCCAGAGTATTCCCATCCTCATGTAGGAGAGTCAGTAGAGTCACACACTGAGCAGAGCCGGGAGAAGAGCAGGTCCAGAGTATTCTCATCCTCATGTAGGGGAGTCAGTACAGTCACACAATGAGCAGAGACGGGAAAAGAGAAGGTCAAGAGTATTCCCATCCTCCTATCGGGGAGTCAGTAGAGTGGAACACTGAGCAGAGCCGGGAGAAGAGCAGGTCCAGAGTATTCCCGTCCTCATGAAGGGGAGTCAGTAGAGTCGCACACTGAGCAGTGACGAGAAAAGAGAAGGTCAAGAGAATTCCCATCCTCATGTAGGGAAGTCAGTAGAGTCGCACACTGAGCAGAGCCGGGAGAAGAGCAGGTCCAGAGTATTCCCATCCTCATGTAGGGGAGTCAGTAGAGTCGCACACTGAGCAGTGACGGGAAAAGAGAAGGTCAAGAGTATTCCCATCCTCATGTAGGGGAGTCAGTAGAGTCGCACACTGAGCAGAGACGGGAAAAGAGAAGGTCAAGAGTATTCCCATCCTCATGTAGGGGAGTCAGTAGAGCTGCACACTGAGCAGAGACGGGAAAAGAGAAGGTCAAGAGTATCCCCATTCTCATGTAGGGGAGTCAGTAGAGTCGCACACTGAGCAGAGCCGGGAGAAGAGCAGGTCCACAGTATTCCCGTCCTCCTATCGGGGAGTCAGTAGAGTGGAACAATTAGCAGAGCCGGGAGAAGAGCAGGTCCAGAGTATTCCCGTCCTCATGAAGGGGAGTCAGTAGAGTCACACACTGAGCAGAGCCGGGAGAAGAACAAGTCCAGAGTATTCCCATCCTCATGTAGGGGAGTCAGTAGAGTCGCACACTGAGCAGAGCCGGGAGAAGAGCAGGTCCAGAGTATTCCCGTCCTCATGTAGGGGAGTCAGTAGAGTCACACACTGAGCAGAGCCAGGAGAAGAGCAGGTCCAGAGTATTCCCATCATCATGTAGGGTAGTCAGTAGAGTCACACACTGAGCAGAGGCGGGAGAAGAGCAGGTCCAGAGTATTCCCGTCCTCCTATCTGGGAGTCAGTAGAGTCACACACTGAGCAGAGCCAGGAGAAGAGCATGTCCAGAGTATTCCCATCCTCATGTAGGGGAGTCAGTAGAGTTAGACACTGAGCAGAGCCGGGAGAAAAACAGGTCCAGAGTATTCCCGTCCTCATGTAGGGGAGTCAGTAGAGTCACACACTGAGCAGAGCCAGGAGAAGAGCAGGTCCAGAGTATTCCCATCATCATGTAGGGGAGTCAGTAGAGTCACACACTGAGCAGAGCCGGGAGAAGAGCAGGTCCAGAGTATTCCCATCCTCATGTAGGGGAGTCAGTAGGGTCACACAGTGAGCAGAGCCGGGAGAAGAGCAAGTCCAGAGTATTCTCATCCTCATGTCTGGGAGTCAGTAGAGTCGAACACTGAGCAGTTCCGAGAGAAGAGCAGGCCCAGAGTATTCCCATCCTCATGTAGGGGAGTCAGAAGAGCTGCACACTGAGCAGAGCCGGTAGAAGAGCAGGTCCAGAGTATCCTCATCCTCATGTAGGGGAGTCAGTAGAGTCGCACACTGAGCAGAGCCGAGAGAAGAGCAGGTCCAGAGTAATCCCGTCCTCGTGTAGGGGAATCAGTAGAGTCGCACACTGAGCAGAGCCGGGAGAAGAGCAGGTCCAGAGTATTATCATCCTCATGTAGAGGAGTCAGTAGAGTCGCACACTGAGCAGAGCCGGGAGAAGAGCAGGTCCAGAGTATTCCCGTCCTCGTGTAGGGGAGTCAGTAGAGTTAGACACTGAGCAGAGCCGGGAGAAAAACAGGTCCAGAGTATTCCCGTCCTCATGTAGGGGAGTCAGTAGAGTCACACACTGAGCAGAGCCAGGAGAAGAGCAGGTCCAGAGTATTCCCATCATCATGTAGGGGAGTCAGTAGAGTCACACACTGAGCAGAGCCGGGAGAAGAGCAGGTCCAGAGTATTCCCATCCTCATGTAGGGGAGTCAGTAGGGTCACACAGTGAGCAGAGCCGGGAGAAGAGCAAGTCCAGAGTATTCTCATCCTCATGTCTGGGAGTCAGTAGAGTCGAACACTGAGCAGTTCCGAGAGAAGAGCAGGCCCAGAGTATTCCCATCCTCATGTAGGGGAGTCAGAAGAGCTGCACACTGAGCAGAGCCGGTAGAAGAGCAGGTCCAGAGTATCCTCATCCTCATGTAGGGGAGTCAGTAGAGTCGCACACTGAGCAGAGCCGAGAGAAGAGCAGGTCCAGAGTAATCCCGTCCTCGTGTAGGGGAATCAGTAGAGTCGCACACTGAGCAGAGCCGGGAGAAGAGCAGGTCCAGAGTATTATCATCCTCATGTAGAGGAGTCAGTAGAGTCACACACTGAGCAGAGCCGGGAGAAGAGCAGGTCCAGAGTATTCCCATCCTCATGTAGGGGAGTCAGTAGAGTCGCACACTGAGCAGAGCCGGGAGAAGAGCAGGTCCAGAGTATTCCCATCCTCATGTAGGGGAGTCAGTAGAGTCGCACAGTGAGCAGAGCCGGTAGAAGAGCAGATCCAGAGTATTCGCGTCCTCATGTAGGGGAGTCAGTAGAGTCACACACTGAGCAGAGCAGGGAGAAGAGCAGGTCCAGAGTATTATCATCCTCATGTACGGGAGTCAGTAGAGTCACACACTGAGCAGAGCAGGGAGAAGAGCAGGTCCAGAGTATTCGCGTCCTCATGTAGGAGAGTCAGTAGAGTCGCACACTGAGCAGAGCCGGGAGAAGAGCTGGTCCAGAGTATTCCCATCCTCATGTAGGGGAGTCAGTAGAGTCACACACTGAGCAGAGCCGGGAGAAGTGCAGGTCCAGAGTATTCCCATCCTCATGTAGGGGAGTCAGTAGAGTCACACACTGAGCAGAGCCGGGAGAAGAGCACGTCCAGAGTATTCCCATCCTCATGTAGGGGAGTCAATAGAGTCACACACTGAGCAGAGCAGGGAGAAGAGCAGGTCCAGAGTATTCCCATCCTCATGTAGGGAAGTCAGTAGAGTCGCACACTGAGCAGAGCCGGGAGAAGAGCAGGTCCAGAGTATTCCCATCCTCATGTAGGGAAGTCAGTAGAGTCACACACTGAGCAGAGCCAGGAGAAGAGCAGGTCCAGAGTATTCTCATCCTCATGTAGGGGAGTCAGTAGAGTCACATACTGAGCAGAGCCGACAGATGAGCAGGTCCAGAGTATTCCCATCCTCATGTAGGGAAGTCTGTAGAGTCGCACACTGAGCAGAGCCGGGAGAAGATCAGGTCCAGAGTATTCCCATCCTCATGTAGGGAAGTCAGTAGAGTCACACACTGAGCAGAGCCGAGAGATGAGCAGGACCAGAGTATTCCCATCCTCATGTAGGGAAGTCAGTAGAGTCGGACACTGAGCAGAGCCGGGAGAAGATCAGGTCCAGAGTATTCCCGTCCTCATGTAGGGGAATCAGTAGAGTCACACACTGAGCAGAGCCGGGAGAAGAGCAGGTCCAGAGTATTCCCGTCCTCATGTAGGGGAGTCTGTAGAGTCGCACACTGAGCAGAACCGGGAGAAAAGCAGGTCCAGAGTATTCCCATCCTCATGTAGGGGAGTCAGTAGAGTCGCACACTGAGCAGAGCCGGGAGAAGAGCAGGTCCAGAGTATTCCCGTCCTCATGTAGGGGAGTCTGTAGAGTCGCACACTGAGCAGAGCCGGGAGAAGAGCAGGTCCAGAGTATTCCCATCCTCATGTAGGGGAGTCAGTAGAGTCGCAAACTGAGAAGAGCCGGGAGAAGAGCAGGTCCAGAGTATTCCCGTCCTCATGTAGGGGAATCAGTAGAGTCACACACTGAGCAGAGCCGGGAGAAGAGCAGGTCCAGAGTATTCCCGTCCTCATGTAGGGGAGTCTGTAGAGTCGCACACTGAGCAGAGCCGGGAGAAGAGCAGGTGCAGAGTATTACCATCCTCATGTAGGGGGGTCAGTAGAGTCACACACTGAGCAGAGCCGGAAGAAGAGCAGGTCCAGAGTATTCCCATCCTCATGTAGGGGAGTCAGTAGAGTCGCACACTGAGCAGAGCCGAGAGAAAAGCAGGTCTAGAGTATTCCCATCCTCAAGTAGGGGAGTCAGTAGAGTCACACACTGAGCAGAGCCGGGAGAAGAGCAGGTCCAGAGTATTCCCATCCTCATGTAGGGGAGTCAGTAGAGTCACACACTGAGCAGAGGCGGGAAAAGACCAGCTCCAGAGTATTCCCTTCTTCATGTAGGAGAGTCAGTAGAGTCACACACTGAGCAGAGCCGGGAGAAGAGCAGGTCCAGAGTATTCCCATCGTCAAGTAGGGGAGTCAGTAGAGTCACACACTGAGCAGAGCCGGGAGAAGAGCAGGTCCAGAGAATTCCCATCCTCATGTAAGGGAGTCAATAGAGTCACACACTGAGCAGAGCAGGGAGAAGAGCAGGTCCAGAGTATTCCCATCCTCATGTAGGGAAGTCAGTAGAGTCGCACACTGAGCAGAGCCGTGAGAAGAGCAGGTCCAGAGTATTCCCATCCTCATATAGGGAAGTCAGTAGAGTCACACACTGAGCAGAGCCGGGAGAAGAGCAGGTCCAGAGTATTCCCGTCCTCATGTAGGGGAGTCCATAGAGTCACACACTGAGCAGAGCCGGGAGAAAAGCAGGTCCAGAGTATTCCCTTCTTCATGTAGGAGAGTCAGTAGAGTCACACACTGAGCAGAGCCGAGAGAAGAGCAGGTCCAGAGTATTCCCATCCTCATGTAGGGGAGTCAGTAGAGTCACAAACTCAGCAGAGCTGGGAGAAGAGCAGGTCCAGAGTATTCCCGTCCTCATGTAGGGGAGTCAGTAGAGTCACACACTAAGCAGAGCTGGGAGAAGAGCAGGTCCAGAGTATTCCCGTCCTCATGTAGGTGAGTCTGTAGAGTCGCACACTGAGCAGAGTCGGGAGAAGAGCAGGTCCAGAGTATTCCCATCCTCATGTAGGGGAGTCAGTAGAGTCGCACACTGAGCAGAGCCGGGAGAAGAGCAGGTCCAGAGTATTCCCGTCCTCATGTAGGGGAATCAGTAGAGTCACACACTGAGCAGAGCCAGGAGAAGAGCAGGTCCAGAGTATTCCCGTCCTCATGTAGGGGAGTCTGTAGAGTCGCACACTGAGCAGAGCCGGGAGAAGAGCAGGTCCAGAGTATTCCCATCTTCATGTAGGGGAGTCAGTAGAGTCACACACTGAGTAGAGCTGGGAAAAGAGAAGGTCCAGAGTATTCCCATCCTCATGTAGGGGAGTCAGTAGAGTCACACATTGAGCAGAGCCAAGAGAAGAGCAGGTCCAGAGTATTCCCATCCTCATGTAGGGGAGTCAGTAGAGTCACACACTGAGCAGAGCTGGGAGAAGAGCAGGTCCAGAGTATTCCCATCCTCATGTAGGGGAGTCAGTAGAGTCACACACTGAGCAGAGCCGGGAGAAGAGCAGGTCCAGAGTATTCCCATCCTCATGTAGGGGAGTCTGTAGAGTCACACACTGAGCAGAGCCGGGAGAAGAGCAGGTCCAGAGTATTCCCATCCTCATGTAGGGGAGTCAGTAGAGTCGCACACTGAGCAGAGCCGGGAGAAGAGCAGGTCCAGAGTATTCCCGTCCTCATGTAGGGGAATCAGTAGAGTCACACACTGAGCAGAGCCGGGAGAAGAGCAGTTCCAGAGTATTCCCGTCCTCATGTAGGGGAGTCTGTAGAGTCGCACACTGAGCAGAGCCGGGAGAAGAGCAGGTCCAGAGTATTCCCATCCTCATGTAGGGGAGTCAGTAGAGTCACACACTGAGTAGAGCTGGGAAAAGAGCAGGTCCAGAGTATTCCCATCCTCATGTAGGGGAGTCAGTAGAGTCACACATTGAGCAGAGACGGGAGAAGAGCAGGTCCAGAGTATTCCCATCCTCATGTAGGGGAGTCAGTAAAGTCGCACACTGAGCAGAGCCGGGAGAAGAGCAGGTCCAAAGTATTCCAGTCCTCATGTAGAGGAGTCAGTAGAGTCACACACTGAGCAGAGCCGGGAGAAGAGCAGGTCCAGAGTATTCTCATCCTCATATCGGGGAGTCAGTAGAGTCGCACACTGAGCAGAGCCGAGAGAAGAGCAGATCCAGAGTATTCCCATCCTCATGTAGGGGAGTCAGTAGAGTCGCACACTGAGCAGAGCCGAGAGAAGAGCAGGTCCAGAGTATTCCCATCCTCATGTAGGGGAGTCAATAGAGTCACACACTGAGCAGAGCCGGGAGAAGAGCAGGTCCAGAGTATTCCCATCCTCATGTAGGGAAGTCAGTAGAGTCACACACTGAGCAGAGCCGGGAGAAGAGCAGGTCCAGAGTATTCTCGTCCTCATGTAGGGGAGTCAATAGAGTCACACACTGAGCAGAGCCGGGAGAAAAGCAGGTCCAGAGTATTCCCTTCTTCATGTAGGAGAGTCAGTAGAGTCACACACTGAGCAGAGCCGAGAGAAGAGCAGGTCCAGAGTATTCCCATCCTCATGTAGGGGAGTCAGTAGAGTCACAAACTAAGCAGAGCTGGGAGAAGAGCAGGTCCAGAGTATTCCCGTCCTCATGTAGGGGAGTCAGTAGAGTCACACACTAAGCAGAGCTGGGAGAAGAGCAGGTCCAGAGTATTCCCGTCCTCATGTAGGGGAGTCTGTAGAGTCGCACACTGAGCAGAGTCGGGAGAAGAGCAGGTCCAGAGTATTCCCATCCTCATGTAGGGGAGTCAGTAGAGTCGCACACTGAGCAGAGCCGGGAGAAGAGCAGGTCCAGAGTATTCCCGTCCTCATGTAGGGGAATCAGTAGAGTCACACACTGAGCAGAGCCGGGAGAAGAGCAGGTCCAGAGTATTCCCGTCCTCATGTAGGGGAGTCTGTAGAGTCGCACACTGAGCAGAGCCGGGAGAAGAGCAGGTCCAGAGTATTCCCATCTTCATGTAGGGGTGTCAGTAGAGTCACACACTGAGTAGAGCTGGGAAAAGAGAAGGTCCAGAGTATTCCCATCCTCATGTAGGGGAGTCAGTAGAGTCACACATTGAGCAGAGCCGAGAGAAGAGCAGGTCCAGAGTATTCCCATCCTCATGTAGGGGAGTCAGTAGAGTCACACACTGAGCAGAGCTGGGAGAAGAGCAGGTCCAGAGTATTCCCATCCTCATGTAGGGGAGTCAGTAGAGTCACACACTGAGCAGAGCCGGGAGAAGAGCAGGTCCAGAGTATTCCCATCCTCATGTAGGGGAGTCTGTAGAGTCACACACTGAGCAGAGCCGGGAGAAGAGCAGGTCCAGAGTATTCCCATCCTCATGTAGGGGAGTCAGTAGAGTCGCACACTGAGCAGAGCCGGGAGAAGAGCAGGTCCAGAGTATTCCCGTCCTCATGTAGGGGAATCAGTAGAGTCACACACTGAGCAGAGCCGGGAGAAGAGCAGTTCCAGAGTATTCCCGTCCTCATGTAGGGGAGTCTGTAGAGTCGCACACTGAGCAGAGCCGGGAGAAGAGCAGGTCCAGAGTATTCCCATCCTCATGTAGGGGAGTCAGTAGAGTCACACACTGAGTAGAGCTGGGAAAAGAGCAGGTCCAGAGTATTCCCATCCTCATGTAGGGGAGTCAGTAGAGTCACACATTGAGCAGAGACGGGAGAAGAGCAGGTCCAGAGTATTCCCATCCTCATGTAGGGGAGTCAGTAAAGTCGCACACTGAGCAGAGCCGGGAGAAGAGCAGGTCCAAAGTATTCCAGTCCTCATGTAGAGGAGTCAGTAGAGTCACACACTGAGCAGAGCCGGGAGAAGAGCAGGTCCAGAGTATTCTCATCCTCATATCGGGGAGTCAGTAGAGTCGCACACTGAGCAGAGCCGAGAGAAGAGCAGATCCAGAGTATTCCCATCCTCATGTAGGGGAGTCAGTAGAGTCGCACACTGAGCAGAGCCGAGAGAAGAGCAGGTCCAGAGTATTCAGATCCTCATGTAGGGGAGTCAATAGAGTCACACACTGAGCAGAGCAGGGAGAAGAGCAGGTCCAGAGTATTCCCATCCTCATGTAGGGAAGTCAGTAGAGTCGCACACTGAGCAGAGCCGGGAGAAGAGCAGGTCCAGAGTATTCCCATCC
Organism: Phyllobates terribilis; assembly: GCF_046119375.1. Classification (NCBI taxonomy): domain Eukaryota; kingdom Metazoa; phylum Chordata; class Amphibia; order Anura; family Dendrobatidae; genus Phyllobates; species Phyllobates terribilis. The sequence goes on along the minus strand of NW_027362764.1, from coordinate 11,229,024 downwards.
TCATGTAGGGAAGTCAGTAGAGTCACACACTGAGCAGAGCCGGGAGAAGAGCAGGTCCAGAGTATTCCCGTCCTCATGTAGGGGAGTCAATAGAGTCACACACTGAGCAGAGCCGAGAGAAGAGGACGTCCAGAGTATTCCCATCCTCATGTAGGGGAGTCAGTAGAGTCACACACTAAGCAGAGCTGGGAGAAGAGCAGGTCCAGAGTATTCCCTTCTTCATGTAGGGGAGTCAGTAGAGTCGCACACTGAGCAGAGCCGGGAGAAGAGCAGGTCCAGAGTATTCTCATCCTCATGTAGGGGAGTCAGTAGAGTCACATACTGAGCAGAGCCGAGAGATGAGCAGGTCCAGAGTATTCCCATCCTCATGTAGGGTAGTCAGTAGAGTCGCACACTGAGCAGAGCCGGGAGAAGATCAGGTCCAGAGTATTCCCATCCTCATGTAGGGAAGTCAGTAGAGTCACACAGCGAGCAGAGCTGGGAGAAGAGCAAGTCCAGAGTATTCCCATCCTCATGTAGGGAAGTCAGTAGAGTCACACACTGAGCAGAGCCGGGAGAAGATCAGGTCCAGAGTATTCCCATCTTCATGTAGGAGAGTCAGTAGAGTCACACAATGAGCAGAGCCGGGAGAAGATCAGGTCCAGAGTATTCCCATCATCATGTAGGGGAATCAGTAGAGTCACACACTGAGCAGAGCCGAGAGATGAGCAGGTCCAGAGTATTCCCATCCTCATGTAGGGGAGTCAGTAGAGTCGGACACTGAGCAGAGCCGGGAGAAGATCAGGCCCAGAGTATTCCCGTCCTCATGTAGGGGAATCAGTAGAGTCACACACTGAGCAGAGCCGGGAGAAGAGCAGGTCCAGAGTATTCCCGTCCTCATGTAGGGGAGTCTGTAGAGTCGCACACTGACCAGAGCCGGGAGAAGAGCAGGTCCAGAGTATTCCCATCCTCATGTAGGGGAGTCAGTAGAGTCGCACACTGAGCAGAGCCGGGAGAAGAGCAGGTCCAGAGTATTCCCGTCCTCATGTAGGGGAATCAGTAGAGTCACACACTGAGCAGAGCCGGGAGAAGAGCAGGTCCAGTGTATTCCCGTCCTCATGTAGGGGAGTCTGTAGAGTCGCACACTGAACAGAGCCGGGAGAAGAGCAGGTCCAGAGTATTCCCATGCTCATGTAGGGGAGTCAGTAGAGTCACACACTGAGCAGAGCCGGGAGAAGAGCAGGTCCAGAGTATTCCCATCCTCATGTAGGGGAGTCAGTAGAGTCACACACTGAGTAGAGCTGGGAAAAGAGCAGGTCCAGAGTATTCCCATCCTCATGTAGGGGAGTCAGTAGAGTCACACATTGAGCAGAGACAGGAGAAGAGCAGGTCCAGAGTATTCCCATCCTCATGTAGGGGAGTCAGTAAAGTCGCACACTGAGCAGAGCCGGGAGAAGAGCAGGTCCAAAGTATTCCAGTCCTCCTATCGGGGAGTCAGTAGAGTCACACACTGAGCAGAGCCGGGAGAAGAGCAGGTTCAGAGTACTCTCATCCTCATATCGGGGAGTCAGTAGAGTCGCACACTGAGCAGAGCCGAGAGAAGAGCAGGTCCAGAGTATTCCCATCCTCATGTAGGGGAGTCAGTAGAGTCGCACACTGAGCAGAACCGAGAGAAGAGCAGGTCCAGAGTATTCCCATCCTCATGTAGGGGAGTCAGTAGAGTCACATATTGAGCAGATTCGGGAGAAGAGCAGGTCCAGAGTATTCCCGTCCTCATGTAGGGGAGTCAGTAGAGTCGCACACTGAGCAGAGCCGAGAGAAGAGCAGGTCCAGAGTATTCCCATCCTCATATAGGGAAGTCAGTAGAGTCGCACACTGAGCAGAGCCGAGAGAAGAGCAGGTCCAGAGTATTCCCATCCTCATATAGGGAAGTCAGTAGAGTCGCACACTGAGCAGAGCCGGGAGAAGAGCAGGTCCAGAGTATTCCCATCCTCATGTAGGGTAGTCAGTAGAGTCACACACTAAGCAGAGCTGGGAGAAGATCAGGTCCATAGTATTCCCATCCTCATGTAGGGAAGTCAGTAGAGTCACACACTGAGCAGAGCTGGGAGAAGAGCAGGTCCAGAGTATTCCCTTCTTCATGTAGGGGAGTCAGTAGAGTCGCACACTGAGCAGAGCCGGGAGAAGAGCAGGTCCAGAGTATTCCCATCCTCATGTAGGGGAGCCAGTAGAGTCACATACTGAGCAGAGCCGGGAGAAGAGCAGGTCCAGAGTATTCTCATCCTCATGTAGGGGAGTCAGTAGAGTCACATACTGAGCAGAGCCGGGAGAAGAGCAGGTCCAGAGTATTCCCATCCTCATGTCGGGGAGTCAGTAGAGTCACACACTGAGCAGAGCCGGGAGAAGAGCAGACCCAGAGTATTCCCATCCTCATGTAGGGAAGTCAGTAGAGTCGCACACTGAGCAGAGCCTGGAGAAGAGCAGTTCCAGAGTATTCCCGTCCTCTTGTAGGGGAATCAGTAGAGTCACACACTGAGCAGAGCCGGGAGAAGAGCAGGTCCAGAGTATTATCATCCTCATGTAGAGGAGTCAGTAGAGTCGCACACTGAGCAGAGCCGGGAGAAGAGCAGGTCCAGAGTATTCCCGTCCTCGTGTAGGGGAGTCAGTAGAGTCACACACTGAGCAGAGCCGGGAGAAGAGCAGGTCCAGAGTATTCTCCTCCTCATGTAGTGGAGTCAGTAGAGTCGCACACTGAGCAGAGCCGGGAGAAGAGCAGGTCCAGAGTATTCCCATCCTCATGTAGGGGACTCAGTAGAGTCACACACTGAGCAGAGCCGGGAGAAGAGCAGCTCCAGAGTATTCCCATCCTCATGTAGGGGAGTCAATAGAGTCACACACTCAGCAGAGCAGGGAGAAGAGCATATCCAGAGTATTCCCATCCTCATGTAGGGAACTCAGTAGAGTCGCACACTGAGCAGAGCCATGAGAAGAGCAGGTCCAGAGTATTCTCATCCTCATGTAGGGGAGTCAGTAGAGTCACACACTGAGCAGAGCCGGGAGAAGAGCAGGTCCAGAGTATTCTCATCCTCATGTAGGGGAGTCAGTAGAGTCACACACTGAGCAGAGCCGGGAGAAGAGCAGATCCAGAGTATTCCCGTCCTCATGTAGGGGAGTCAGTAGAGTCACACACTGAGCAGAGCCGGGAGAAGAGCACGTCCAGAGTATTCCCATCCTCATGTAGGAGAGTCAGTAGAGTCACACACTGAGCAGGAGATCGCAGATAACGGCATCCTTTCATTTCAATCTATCTCCTACACTGCACAGCTGGTTTCCATGCCGCCAGCCTCCAGTGACTGCTCCTCAACGGTCGCATTCCAGGAAAGTTAATGTCAATGTCAAAGATCGCAGCCAGAGGGGTCATATTTCTACCTGCCCGCTGTTGTCTTTGGCTCTGCTGCCCCCTATCGTCCAGACGATTACATGATTGGCCAGTGATTGGGAGACTAACAGTGAGCGTATGATATATACACCTCTGATCCCCACGCCTGGGGATATGTGTAGATATTCCCGGTATGGTCACGGTTAGCTCCATGATAACCCAAGTGCTACTCGCTCCCACCACCAGACATTTTTTATATACAGACTGACTGGACGCCTGGTTCTGGTAGCGTATATGGCTTCAGGGTGCGGTTTACAGAACACAACGAACAGAACAATCACATTTTATATTTAATCCAAAATGAGGCAGTGTTTATAAAAAATACACAAAAGATTTAACAAAGGGGGCAAAACAATACAGAATATACAGTCACAGAAAATAAAACGGATAAAACAAAAGAACTTTCTACGCCGCTCACAGAGATGATGTAGTATAAATTAACTCATCGCCCGTTCAGGTGAAGAAAAGCAAAATCTATTTATTGGTACAACAAACCCAGAAAGAAAATAATAATATCAAACCAATAGTGAGTGGCGACACAAGAGAAGAAGTTTCGGCCTTTTACATGGCCTTATTCATTTCTGTCTCTACTGTAAAAGAGGAGAATAGGTATGTAAATCACATAATGTGGGAGGATGAGGAATACTCTGGACCTGGTCTTCTCCCGGCTCTGCTAAGTGTGTGACTCTACTGACTCTCCTACATGAGGATGGGAATACTCTGGAGCTGGTCTTCTCCCGGCTCTGCTCAGTGTGTAATTCTACTGACTCCCCTACATGAGGATGGGAATACTCTGGACCTGCTCTTCTCCCTGTTCTGCTCAGTGTGTGACTCTACTGACTCCCCTACATGAGGACAGGAATACTCTGGACCTGCTCTTCTCCCGGCTCTGCTCAGTGTGTGACTCTACTGACTCCCCTACATGAGGATGGGAATACTCTGGACCTGCTCTTCTACCGGCTCTGCTCAGTGTGTGACTCTACTAACTCTCCTACCCATGAGGATAGGAATACTCTGGATCTGCTCTTCTCCCGGCACTGCTCAGTGTGCGACTCTACTGATTCCCCTACATGAGGATGGGAATACTCTGGACCTGCTCTTCTCCCAGCTCTGCTCAATGTGTGACTTTACTGATTCCTCTACATGAGGATGGGAATACTCTGGACCTGCTCTTCTCCCGGCTCTGCTCAGTGTGTGACTCTACTGACTCCCCTACATGAGGATGAGAATACTCTGGACCTGCTCTTCTCCCGGCTCTGCTCAGTGTGTGACTCTACTGACTCCCCTACATGAGGATGAGAATACTCTGGACCTGCTCTTCTCCTGGCTTTGCTCATTGTGTGACTCTACTGACTTCCCTACATGAGGATGGGAATACTCTGGACCTGCTCTTCTCCCGGCTCTGCTCAGTGTGTGACTCTACTAACTCCCCTACATGAGGATGGGAATACTCTGGAACTACTCTTCTCCCGGCTCTGCTCAGTGTGTGACTCTACTGACTCCCCTACATGAGGATGGGAATACTATGGCCCTGCTCTTCTCTCGGCTCTGCTCAGTGTGCGACTCTACTGACTCCCCTACATGAGGAGGGGAATACTCTGGACCTGGTCTTCTCCCGGCTCTGCTCAGTGTGTGACTCTACTAACTCTCCTACCCATGAGGATGGGAATACTCTGGACTTGCTCTTCTCCCGGCTCTGCTCAGTGTGTGACTCTACTGACTCCCCTACATGAGGATGGGAATACTCTGGACCTGCTCTTCTCCCGGCTCTGCTCAGTGTGCGACTCTACTGACTCCCCTACATGAAGACGGGAATACTCTGGAGCTGTTCTTCTCCCGGCTCTGCTCAGAGATACACTCTACTGACTCCCCGATAGGAGGACGGGAATACTCTGGACCTGCTCTTCTCCCGGCTCTGCTCAGTGTGCGACTCTACTGACTCCCCTACATAAGGATGGGAATACTCTGGACCTGCTCTTCTCCCGGCTCTGCTCAGTGTGCGACTCTACTGACTCCTCTACATGAGGATGGGAATACTCTGGACCTGCTCTTCTCCCGGCTCTGCTCAGTGTGTGACTCTACTGACTCCCCTACATGAGGACGGGAATACTCTGGACCTGTTCTTCTCCCGGCTCTGCTCAGTGTGCGACTCTACTGACTCTCCTACATGAAGATGGGAATACTCTGGACCTGCTCTTCTCCCGGCTCTGCACAGTGTGCGACTCTAATGACTCCCCTACATGAGGATGGGAATACTCTGGACCTGCTCTTCTCCCAGCTCTGCTCAGTGTGCGACTCTACTGACTCCCCTACATGAGGATGGGAATACTCTGGACCTGCTCTTCTCCCGGCTCTGCTCAGTGTGTGACTCTACTGACTCCCCTACATGAGGACGGGAATACTCTGGACCTGGTCTTCTCCCGGCTCTGCTCAGTGTGCGACTCTACTGACTCTCCTACATGAAGATGGGAATACTCTGGACCTGCTCTTCTCCCGGCTCTGCTCAGTGTGCGACTCTACTGACTCCCCTACATGAGGACGGGAATACTCTGGACCTGCTCTTCTCCCAGCTTTGCTCAGTGTGCGACTCTACTGACTCCCCTACATGAGGATGGGAATACTCTGGACAAGCTCATCTCCTGGCTCTCCTCAGTGTGTGACTCTACTGACTCCCCTACATGAGGATGGAAATACTCTGCACCGGCTTTTCTCCCCGCTCTGCTCAGTGTGCGACTCTACTGACACCCCTACATGAGGATGAGAATACTCTGGACCTGCTCTTCTCTCGGCTCTGCTCAGTGTGTGACTCTACTGACTCCCCTACATGAGGACGGGAATACTCTGGACCTACTCTTCTCCCGGCTCTGCTCAGTGTGTGACTCTACTGACTCCCCGATAGGAGGATGGGAATACTCTGGACCTGCTCTTCTCCCGGCTCTGCTCAGTGTGTGACTCTACTGACTCCCCGATAGGAGGATGGGAATACTCTGCACCTGCTCTTCTCCCGGCTTTGCTCAGTGTGCGACTCTACTGACTCCCCTACATGAGGATGGGAATACTCTGGACCTGCTCTTTTCCCGTCTCTGCTCAGTGTGCGACTCTACTGACTCCCCTACATGAGGATGGGAATCCTCTGGACCTGATCTTCTCCCGGCTCTGCTCAGTGTGTGACTCTACTGACTCCCCTACATGAGAATGGGAATACTCTGGACCTGCTCTTCTCCCGGCTCTGCTCAGTGTGCGACTCTACTGACTCCCCTGCATGAGGACGGGAATTCTCTAGACCTGCTCTTCTCCCGGCTCTGCTCAGTGTGTGACTCTACTGGCTTCCATACATGAGGATGGGAATACTCTGGACCTGCTCTACTCTCGGCTCTGCTCAGTGTGTGACTCTACTGACTCCCCTACATGAGGATGGGAATACTCTGGACCTGGTCTTCTCCCGGATCTGCTCAGTGTGCGACTCTACTGACTCTCCTATCTGAAGATGGGAATACTCTGGACCTGCTCTCCTCCCGGCTCTGCTCAGTGTGCGACTCTACTGACAACCCTACATGAGGATGGGAATACTCTGGACAAGCTCATCTCCTGGCTCTGCTCAGTGTGTGACTCTACTGTCTCCCCTACATGAGGATGGGAATACTCTGCACCTGCTTTTCTCCCCGCTCTGCTCAGTGTGCGACTCTACTGACTCCCCTACATGAGGATGAGAATACTCTGGACCTGCTCTTCTCTCGGCTCTGCTCAGTGTGTGACTCTACTGACTCTCCTACATGAGGACGGGAATACTCTGGACCTACTCTTCTCCCGGCTCTGCTCAGTGTGTGACTCTACTGACTCCCCGATAGGAGGACGGGAATACTCTGGACCTGCTCTTCTCCCAGCTCTGCTCAGTGTGTGACTCTATTGACTCCCCGATAGGAGGACGGGAATACTCTGGACCTGGTCTTCTCCCGGCTCTGCTCAGTGTGTGACTCTACTGACTCCCCTACATGAGAATGGGAATACTCTGGACCTGCTCTTCTCCCGGCTCTGCTCAGTGTGCGACTCTACTGACTCCCCTGCATGAGGACGGGAATTCTCTAGACCTGCTCTTCTCCCGGCTCTGCTCAGTGTGTGACTCTACTGAGTCCCCAACATGAGGACGGGAATACTCTGGACCTGCTCTTCTCCCGGCTCTGCTCAGTGTGTGACTCTACTGACTCTCCTACATGAAGATGGGAATACCCTGGACCTGCTCATCTCCCGGCTCTGCTCAGTGATCCACTCTACTGACTCCCCGATAGGAGGAGGAGAATACTCTGGACCTGCTCTTCTCCCGGCTCTGCTCAGTGTGTGACTCTACTGACTCCCCTACATGAGGACGGGAATACTCTGAACCTGCTCTTCTCTCGGCTCTGCTCAGTGTGTGACTCTACTGACTCCCCTACATGAGGACGGGAATACTCTGGACCTGCTCTTCTCCCGGCTCTGCTCAGTGTGCGACTCTACTGACTCCCCTGCATGAGGACGGGAATACTCTGGACCTGCTCTTCTCCCGGCTCTGCTCAGTGTGTGACTCTACTGACTCCCCTACATGAGGATGGGAATACTCTGGACCTGCTCTTCTCCCGGCTCTGCTCAGTGTGCGACTCTACTGACTCCCCTACATGAGGATGGGAATACTCTCGACCTGGTCTTCTCCCGGTTCTGCTCAGTGTGTGACTCTACTGACTCCCCTACATGAGGATGGGAATACTCTGGACCTGGTCTTCTCCCGGCTCTGCTCAGTGTGTGACTCAACTGACTCCCCTACATGAGGATGGGAATACTCTGGACCTAGTCTTCTCCCGGCTCTGCTCAGTGTGTGACTCTACTGACTCCCCTACATGAGGACGGGAATACTCTGGAGCTGGACTTCTCCCGGCTCTGCTCAGTGTGCGACTCTACTGACTCCCCTACTTGAAGATGGGAATACTCTGGACCTGCTCTTCTCCCGGCTCTGCTCAGTGTGTGACTCTACTGGTTTCCATACATGAGGATGGGAATACTCTGGACCTGCTCTACTCTCGGCTCTGCTCAGTGTGTGACTCTACTGACTCCCCTACATGAGGATGGGAATACTCTGGACCTGGTCTTCTCCCGGATCTGCTCAGTGTGCGACTCTACTGACTCTCCTATCTGAAGATGGGAATACTCTGGACCTGCTCTTCTCCCGGCTCTGCTCAGTGTGCGACTCTACTGACAACCCTACATGAGGATGGGAATACTCTGGACAAGCTCATCTCCTGGCTCTGCTCAGTGTGTGACTCTACTGTCTCCCCTACATGAGGATGGGAATACTCTGCACCTGCTTTTCTCCCCGCTCTGCTCAGTGTGCGACTCTACTGACTCCCCTACATGAGGATGAGAATACTCTGGACCTGCTCTTCTCTCGGCTCTGCTCAGTGTGTGACTCTACTGACTCTCCTACATGAGGACGGGAATACTCTGGACCTACTCTTCTCCCGGCTCTGCTCAGTGTGTGACTCTACTGACTCCCCGATAGGAGGACGGGAATACTCTGGACCTGCTCTTCTCCCAGCTCTGCTCAGTGTGTGACTCTATTGACTCCCCGATAGGAGGACGGGAATACTCTGGACCTGGTCTTCTCCCGGCTCTGCTCAGTGTGTGACTCTACTGACTCCCCTACATGAGGATGGGAATACTCTGGACCTGCTCTTCTCCCAGCTCTGCTCAGTGTGTGACTCTATTGACTTCCCTACATGAGGATGGGAATACTCTGGACCTGCTCTTCTCCCGTCTCTGCTCACTGTGTGACTCTACTGACTCCCCTACATGAGGATGAGAATACTCTGCACCTGCTCTTCTCCCGGCTTTGCTCAGTGTGTGACTCTACTGACTCCCCTACATGAGGATGAGAATACTCTGGACCTGCTCTTCTCCCGGCTCTGCTCAGTGTGTGACTCTACTGACTCCCCTACATGAGGATGAGAATACTCTGGACCTGCTCTTTTCCCGTTTCTGCTCAGTGTGCGACTCTACTGACTCCCCTGCATGAGGACGGGAATTCTCTGGACCTGCACTTCTCCCGGCTCTGCTCAGTGTGTGACTCTACTGACTCCCCTACATGAGGACGGGAATACTCAGGACCTGCTCTTCTCCCGGCTCTGCTCACTGTGTAACTCTACTGAGTCCCCGACATGAGGACGGGAATACTCTGGACCTGCTCTTCTCCCGGCTCTGCTCAGTGTGTGACTCTACTGACTCCCCTACATGAGGATGGGAATACTCTGGACCTGCTCTTCTCCCGGCTCTGCTCAGTGACCCACTCTACTGACTCCAGGATAGGAGGACGGGAATACTCTGGACCTGCTTTTCTCCCGACTCTGCTCAGTGTGCGACTCTACTGACTCCCCTACATGAGGATGGGAATTCTCTGGACCTGCTCTTCTCTCGGCTCTGCTCAGTGTGTGACTCAACTGACTCCCCTATATGAGGACTAGCATACTCTGGACCTGCTCTTTTCCTGTCTCTGCTCAGTGTGCAGCTCTACTGACTCCCCTACATGAGGATGGGAATACTCTTGACCTTCTCTTTTCCCGTCTCTGCTCAGTGTGCGACTCTACTGACTCCCCTACATGAGGATGAGGATACTCTGGACCTGCTCTTCTCCCGGCTCTGCTCAGTGTGCGACTGTACTGACTCCCCTACATGAGGATGGGAATACTCTGGACCTGCTCTTCTCCCGGCTTTGCTCAGTGTGTGAATCTACTGACTCCAGTACATGAGGATAGGAATACTCTGGACCTGCTCTTTTCTCGGCTCTGCTCAGTGTTCGACTCTACTGACTCCCCTACATGAGGACGGGAATACTCTTGACCTCCTCTTCTCCCGGCTCTGCTCAGTGTTCCACTCTACTGACTCCTCGATATGAGGATGGGAATACTCTGCACCTGCTCTTCTCCCGGCTTTGCTCAGTGTGCGACTCTACTGACTCCCCTACATGAGGATGGGAATACTCTGGACCTGCTCTTTTCCCGTCTCTGCTCAGTGTGCGACTCTACTGACTCCCCTACATGAGGATGGGAATCCTCTGGACCTGCTCTTCTCCCGGCTCTGCTCAGTGTGCGACTGTACTGACTCCCCTACATGAGGATGGGAATACTCTGGACCTGCTCTTCTCCCGGCTTTGCTCAGTGTGTGAATCTACTGACTCCAGTACATGAGGATAGGAATACTCTGGACCTGCTCTTTTCTCGGCTCTGCTCAGTGTTCGACTCTACTGACTCCCCTACATGAGGACGGGAATACTCTTGACCTCCTCTTCTCCCGGCTCTGCTCAGTGTTCCACTCTACTGACTCCTCGATATGAGGATGGGAATACTCTGCACCTGCTCTTCTCCCGGCTTTGCTCAGTGTGCGACTCTACTGACTCCCCTACATGAGGATGGGAATACTCTGGACCTGCTCTTTTCCCGTCTCTGCTCAGTGTGCGACTCTACTGACTCCCCTACATGAGGATGGGAATCCTCTGGACCTGATCTTCTCCCGGCTCTGCTCAGTGTGTGACTCTACTGACTCCCCTACATGAGAATGGGAATACTCTGGACATGCTCTTCTCCCGGCTCTGCTCAGTGTGCGACTCTACTGACTCCCCTGCATGAGGACGGGAATTCTCTAGACCTGCTCTTCTCCCGGCTCTGCTCAGTGTGTGACTCTACTGAGTCCCCGACATGAGGACGGGAATACTCTGGACCTGCTCTTCTCCCGGCTCTGCTCAGTGTGTGACTCTACTGACTCTCCTACATGAAGATGGGAATACTCTGGACCTGCTCTTCTCCCGGCTCTGCTCAGTGATCCACTCTACTGACTCCCCGATAGGAGGAGGAGAATACTCTGGACCTGCTCTTCTCCCGGCTCTGCTCAGTGTGTGACTCTACTGACTCCCCTACATGAGGACGGGAATACTCTGAACCTGCTCTTCTCTCGGCTCTGCTCAGTGTGTGACTCTACTGACTCCCCTACATGAGGACGGGAATACTCTGGACCTGCTCTTCTCCCGGCTCTGCTCAGTGTGCGTCTCTACTAACTCCCCTGCATGAGGACGGGAATACTCTGGACCTGCTCTTCTCCCGGCTCTGCTCAGTGTGTGACTCTACTGACTCCCCTACATGAGGATGGGAATACTCTGGACCTGCTCTTCTCCCGGCTCTGCTCAGTGTGCTACTCTACTGACTCCCCTACATGAGGATGGGAATACTCTCGACCTGGTCTTCTCCCGGTTCTTCTCAGTGTGTGACTCTACTGACTCCCCTACATGAGGATGGGAATACTCTGGACCTGCTCTTCTCCAGGCTCTGCTCATTGTGCGACTCTACTGACTCCCCTACATGAGGATGGGAATACTCTGGACCTGGTCTTCTCCCCGCTCTGCTCAGTGTATGACTCTACTGACTCCCCTACATGAGGATGGGAATACTCTGGACCTGGTCTTCTCCCGGCTCTGCTCAGTGTGTGACTCAACTGACTCCCCTACATGAGGATGGGAATACTCTGGACCTAGTCTTCTCCCGGCTCTGCTCAGTGTGTGACTCTACTGACTCCCCTACATGAGGACGGGAATACTCTGGAGCTGGACTTCTCCCGGCTCTGCTCAGTGTGCGACTCTACTGACTCCCCTACTTGAAGATGGGAATACTCTGGACCTGCTCTTCTCCCGGCTCTGCTCAGTGTGTGACTCTACTGGCTTCCATACATGAGGATGGGAATACTCTGGACCTGCTCTACTCTCGGCTCTGCTCAGTGTGTGACTCTACTGACTCCCCTACATGAGGATGGGAATACTCTGGGCCTGGTCTTCTCCCGGATCTGCTCAGTGTGCGACTCTACTGACTCTCCTACATGAAGATGGGAATACTCTGGACCTGCTCTTCTCCCGGCTCTGCTCAGTGTGCGACTCTACTGACTCCCCTACATGAGGATGGGAATACTCTGGACAAGCTCATCTCCTGGCTCTGCTCAGTGTGTGACTCTACTGACTCCCCTACATGAGGATGGGAATACTCTGGACCTGCTCTTATCCCGGCTCTGCTCAGTGTGCGACTCTACTGACTCCCCTACATGAGGATGGGAATACTCTGGACAAGCTCATCTCCTGGCTCTGCTCAGTGTGTGACTCTACTGTCTCCCCTACATGAGGATGGGGATACTCTGCACCTGCTTTTCTCCCCGCTCTGCTCAGTGTGCGACTCTACTGACTCCCCTACATGAGGATGAGAATACTCTGGACCTGCTCTTCTCTCGGCTCTGCTCAGTGTGTGACTCTACTGACTCTCCTACATGAGGACGGGAATACTCTGGACCTACTCTTCTCCCGGCTCTGCTCAGTGTGTGACTCTACTGACTCCCCGATAGGAGGACGGGAATACTCTGGACCTGCTCTTCTCCCAGCTCTGCTCAGTGTGTGACTCTATTGACTCCCCGATAGGAGGACGGGAATACTCTGGACCTGGTCTTCTCCCGGATCTGCTCAGTGTGTGACTCTATTGACTTCCCTACATGAGGATGGGAATACTCTGGACCTGCTCTTCTCCCGTCTCTGCTCACTGTGTGACTCTACTGACTCCCCTACATGAGGATGAGAATACTCTGCACCTGCTCTTCTCCCGGCTCTGCTCAGTGTGCGACTCTACTGACTCTCCTACATGAAGATGGGAATACTCTGGACCTGCTCTTCTCCCGGCTCTGCTCAGTGTGCGACTCTAATGACTCCCCTACATGAGGATGGGAATACTCTGGACCTGCTCTTCTCCCAGCTCTGCTCAGTGTGCGACTCTACTGACTCCCCTACATGAGGATGGGAATACTCTGGACCTGCTCTTCTCCCGGCTCTGCTCAGTGTGTGACTCTACTGACTCCCCTACATGAGGACGGGAATACTCTGGACCTGGTCTTCTCCCGGCTCTGCTCAGTGTGCGACTCTACTGACTATCCTACATGAAGATGGGAATACTCTGGACCTGCTCTTCTCCCGGCTCTGCTCAGTGTGCGACTCTACTGACTCCCCTACATGAGGACGGGAATACTCTGGACCTGCTCTTCTCCCAGCTTTGCTCAGTGTGCGACTCTACTGACTCCCCTACATGAGGATGGGAATACTCTGGACAAGCTCATCTCCTGGCTCTCCTCAGTGTGTGACCCTACTGACTCCCATACATGAGGATGGAAATACTCTGCACCGGCTTTTCTCCCCGCTCTGCTCAGTGTGCGACTCTACTGACTCCCCTACATGAGGATGAGAATACTCTGGACCTACTCTTCTCCCGGCTCTGCTCAGTGTGTGACTCTACTGACTCCCCGATAGGAGGATGGGAATACTCTGGACCTGCTCTTCTCCCGGCTCTGCTCAGTGTGTGACTCTACTGACTCCCCTACATAAGGATGGGAATACTCTGCACCTGCTCTTCTCCCGGCTTTGCTCAATGTGCGACTCTACTGACTCCCCTACATGAGGATGGGAATACTCTGGACCTGCTCTTTTCCCGTCTCTGCTCAGTGTGCGACTCTACTGACTCCCCTACATGAGGATGGGAATCCTCTGGACCTGATCTTCTCCCGGCTCTGCTCAGTGTGTGACTCTACTGACTCCCCTACATGAGAATGGGAATACTCTGGACCTGCTCTTCCCCGGCTCTGCTCAGTGTGCGACTCTACTGACTCCCCTGCATGAGGACGGGAATTCTCTAGACCTGCTCTTCTCCCGGCTCTGCTCAGTGTGTGACTCTACTGAGTCCCCGACATGAGGACGGGAATACTCTGGACCTGCTCTTCTCCCGGCTCTGCTCAGTGTGTGACTCTACTGACTCTCCTACATGAAGATGGGAATACTCTGGACCTGCTCTTCTCCCGGCTCTGCTCAGTGATCCACTCTACTGACTCCCCGATAGGAGGAGGAGAATACTCTGGACCTGCTCTTCTCCCGGCTCTGCTCAGTCTGTGACTCTACTGACTCCCCTACATGAGGACGGGAATACTCTGAACCTGCTCTTCTCTCGGCTATGCTCAGTGTGTGACTCTACTGACTCCCCTACATGAGGACCGGAATACTCTGGACCTGCTCTTCTCCAGGCTCTGCTCAGTGTGCGACTCTACTAACTCCCCTGCATGAGGACGGGAATACTCTGGACCTGCTCTTCTCCCGGCTCTGCTCAGTGTGTGACTCTACTGACTCCCCTACATGAGGATGGGAATACTCTGGATCTGCTCTTCTCCCGGCTCTGCTCAGTGTGCGACTCTACTGACTCCCCTACATTAGGATGGGAATACTCTCGACCTGGCCTTCTCCCGGTTCTGCTCAGTGTGTGACTCTACTGACTCCCCTACATGAGGATGGGAATACTCTGGACCTGCTCTTCTCCCGGCTCTGCTCATTGTGCGACTCTACTGACTCCCCTACATGAGGATGGGAATACTCTGGACCTGGTCTTCTCCCCGCTCTGCTCAGTGTGTGACTCTACTGACTCCCCTACATGAGGATGGGAATACTCTGGACCTGGTCTTCTCCCGGCTCTGCTCAGTGTGTGACTCAACTGACTCCCCTACATGAGGATGGGAATACTCTGGACCTAGTCTTCTCCCGCCTCTGCTCAGTGTGTGACTCTACTGACTCCCCTACATGAGGACGGGAATACTCTGGAGCTGGCCTTCTCCCGACTCTGCTCAGTGTGCGACTCTACTGACTCCCCTACTTGAAGATGGGAATACTCTGGACCTGCTCTTCTCCCGGCTCTGCTCAGTGTGTGACTCTACTGGCTTCCATACATGAGGATGGGAATACTCTGGACCTGCTCTACTCTCGGCTCTGCTCAGTGTGTGACTCTACTGACTCCCCTACATGAGGATGGGAATACTCTGGACCTGGTCTTCTCCCGGATCTGCTCAGTGTGCGACTCTACTGACTCTCCTACATGAAGATGGGAATACTCTGGACCTGCTCTTCTCCCGGCTCTGCTCAGTGTGCGACTCTACTGACTCCCCTACATGAGGATGGGAATACTCTGGACCTGCTTTTCTCCCCGCTCTGCTCAGTGTGCGACTCTACTGACTCCCCTACATGAGGATGGGAATACTCTGGACCTGCTCTTATCCCGGCTCTGCTCAGTGTGCGACTCTACTGACTCCCCTACATGAGGATGGGAATACTCTGGACAAGCTCATCTCCTGGCTCTGCTCAGTGTGTGACTCTACTGTCTCCCCTACATGAGGATGGGAATACTCTGCACCTGCTTTTCTCCCGGCTCTGCTCAGTGTGCGACTCTACTGACTCCCCTACATGAGGATGAGAATACTCTGGACCTGCTCTTCTCTCGGCTCTGCTCAGTGTGTGACTCTACTGACTCTCCTACATGAGGACGGGAATACTCTGGACCTACTCTTCTCCCGGCTCTGCTCAGTGTGTGACTCTACTGACTCCCCGATAGGAGGACGGGAATTCTCTGGACCTGCTCTTCTCCCAGCTCTGCTCAGTGTGTGACTCTATTGACTCCCCGATAGGAGGACGGGAATACTCTGGACCTGGTCTTCTCCCGGCTCTGCTCAGTGTGTGACTCTACTGACTCCCCTACATGAGGACGGGAATAGTCTGGACCTGCTCTTCTCCAGACTCTGCTCAGTGTGCGAATCTACTGACTCCCCTACATGAGGATGGGAATTCTCTGGACCTGCTCTTCTCTCGGCTCTGCTCAGTGTGTGACTCTACTGACTCCCCTACATGAAGATGGGAATACTCTGGACCTGCTTTTCTCCCCGCTCTGCTCAGTGTGCTACTCTACTGACTCCCCTACATGAGGATGAGAATACTCTGGACCTGCTCTTCTCTCGGCTCTGCTCAGTGTGTGACTCTACTGACTCCCCTACATGAGGACGGGAATACTCTGGACCTGCTCTTCTCCCGGCTCTGCTCAGTGTGCGACTCTACTGACTCCCCTGCATGAGGATGGGAATACTCTGGACCTGCTCTTCTCTCGGCTCTGCTCAGTGTGTGACTCTACTGACTCCCCTACATGAGGATGGGAATACTCTGGACCTGCTCTTCTCCCGGCTCTGCTCAGTGTGTGACTCTACTGACTCCCCTACATGAGGATGGGAATACTCTGGACCTGGTCTTCTCCCGGCTCTCCTCAGTGTGTGACTCTACTGACTCCCCTACATGAGGATGGGAATACTCTGGACCTGCTCTTCTCCCGAATCTGCTCAGTGTGTGACTCTACTGACTCCCCTACATGAGGATGGGAATACTCGGGACCTGCTCTTCTCTCGGCTCTGCTCAGTGTGTGACTCTACTGACTCCCCTACATGAGGATGGGAATACTCTGGACCTGCTCTTCTCCCGGCTCTGATCAGTGTGTGACTCTACAGACTCCCCTACATGAGGACGGGAATACTCTGGATCTGCTCTTCTCCCGGCCCTGCTCAGTGTTCCACTCTACTGACTCCCCTACATGAGGATGGGAATACTCTGGACCTGCTCTTCTCCCGGCTCTGCTCATTGTGTGACTCTACTGACTCCCCTACATGAGGATGGGAATACTCTTGACCTTCTCTTTTCCCGTCTCTGCTCAGTGTGCAGCTCTACTGACTCCCCTACATGAGGATAGGAATACTCTTGACGTTCTCTTTTCCCGTCTCTGCTCACTGTGCGACTCTACTGACTCCCCTAAATGAGGATGGGAATACTCTGGACCTGCTCTTCTCCCGGCTCTGCTCAGTGTGTGACTCTAGTTACTCCTCTACATGAGGATGAGAAAACTCTGGACCTGCTCTTTTCCCGTCTCTGCTCAGTGTGCGACTCTACTGACTCCCCTACATGAGGATGGGAATACTCTGGACCTACTATTCTCCCGGCTCTGCTCAGTGTGTGACTCTACTGAATCACCGATAGGAGGACAGGAATACTCTGGACTTGCTTTTCTCCCGGCTCTGCTCAGTGTGTGACTCTATTGACTCCCCGATAGGAGGACGGGAATACTCTGGATCTGCTCTTCTCCCGGCTCTGCTCAGTGTGTGACTCTACTGACTCTCCTACATGAGGACGGGAATACTCTGGACCTGCTCTTCTCCCGGCTCTGCTCAGTGTTCCACTCTACTGACTCCCCGATAGGAGGACGGGAATACTCTGGACCTGCTCTTCTCCTGGCTCTGCTCAGTATGTGACTCTATTGACTTCCCTACATGAGGATGGGAATACTCTTGACCTTCTCTTTTCCCGCCTCTGCTCAGTGTGCAGCTCTACTGACTCCACTACATGAGGATGGGAATACTCTTGACCTTCTCTTTTCCCGTCTCTGCTCAGTGTGCGACTCTACTGACTCCCCTATATGAGGACGGGAATACTCTGGACCTGCTCTTCTCCCGGCTCTGCTCAGTGTGCGACTCTACTGACTCCCCTACATGAGGACGGGAATACTCTGGACCTGCTCTTCTCCCGGCTCTGCTCAGTGTGTGACTCTACTGACTCCCCTACATGAGGACGGGAATACTCTGGACTTGCTCTTCTTCCGACTCTGCTCAGTGTGCGACTCTGACTCTCCTACATGAGGATGGGAATACTCTGCACCTGCTCTTCTCCCGGCTCTGCTCAGTGTGTGACTCTACTGACTCCCCTACATGAGGATGGGAATACTCTGGACCTGCTCTTCTCCCGGCTCTGCTCAGTGTGTGACTCTACTGACTCCCCTACATGAGGACGGGAATACTCTGGACTTGCTCTTCTCCCGACTCTGCTCAGTGTGCGACTCTGACTCTCCTACATGAGGATGGGAATACTCTGCACCTGCTCTTCTCTCGGCTCTGCACAGTGTGTGACTCTACTGACTCTCCTACATGAGGACGGGAATACTCTGGACCTGCTCTTCTCCCGGCTCTGCTCAGTGGGTGACTCTACTGACTCCGCTACATGAGGATGGGAATACTCTGGACCTGCTCTTCTCCCGGCTCTGCTCAGTGTGCGACTACTGCCTCCCCTACATGAGGACGGGAATACTCTGGACCTGCTCTTCTCCCGGCTCTGCTCAGTGTGCAACTCTACTGACTCCCCTACATGAGGACGGGAATACTCTGGACCTGCTCTTCTCCCGGCTCTGCTCAGTGTGCGACTACTGACTCCCCTACATGAAGATGGGAATACTCTGGACCTGCTCTTCTCCCGGCTCTGCTCAGTGTGCGACTCTACTGACTCCCCTACATGAGGACGGGAATACTCTGGACCTGCTCTTCTCCCGGCTCTGTTCAGTTTGTGACTCTACTGACTCTTCTACATGAGGACGGGAATACTCTGGACCTGCTCTTCTCCCGGCTCTGCTCAGTGTGCGACTACTGACTCCCCTACATGAGGACGGGAATACTCTGGACCTGCTCTTCTCCTGGCTCTGCTCAGTGTGCAACTCTACTGACTCCCCTACATGAGGACGGGAATACTCTGGACCTGCTCATCTCCTGGCTCTGCTCAGTGTGTGACTCTACTGACTCCCCTACATGAGGACGGGAATACTCTGGACCTGCTCTTCTCCCGGCTCTGCTCAGTGTGCGACTCTACTGACTCCTCTACATGAGGATGATAATACTCTGGACCTGCTCTTCTCCCGGCTCTGCTCAGTGTGTGACTCTACTGATTCCCCTACATGAGGATGGGAATACTCTGGACCTGCTCATCTCCTGGCTCTGCTCAGTGTGTGACTATACTGACTCCAATACATGAGGATGAGAATACTCTGGACCTGCTCATCGCCTGGCTCTGCTCAGTGTGCGACTCTACTGACTCCCCTACATGAGGATGGGAATACTCTGGACCTGCTCTTCTCCCCGCTCTGCTCAGTGTGCGACTCTACTGACTCCCTTACATGAGGAGGGGAATACTCTGGACCTGGTCTTCTCCCGGCTCTGCTCAGTGTGTGACTCTACTAACTCTCCTACCCATGAGGATGGGAATGCTCTGGACTTGCTCTTCTCCCAGCTCTGCTCAGTGTGTGACTCTACTGACTCCCCTACATGAGGATGGGAATACTCTGGACCTGCTCTTCTCCCGGCTCTGCTCAGTGTGCGACTCTACTGACTCCCCTACATGAAGACGGGAATACTCTGGAGCTGTTCTTCTCCCGGCTCTGCTCAGAGATACACTCTACTGACTCCCCGATAGGAGGACGGGAATACTCTGGACCTGCTCTTCTCCCGGCTCTGCTCAGTGTGCGACTCTGCTGACTCCCCTACATAAGGATGGGAATACTCTGGACCTGCTCTTCTCCCGGCTTTGCTCAGTGTGCGACTCTACTGACTCCTCTACATGAGGATGGGAATACTCTGGACCTGCTCTTCTCCCGGCTCTGCTCAGTGTGTGACTCTACTGACTCCCCTACATGAGGATGGGAATACTCTGGACCTGGTCTTCTCCCGGCTCTGCTCAGTGTGCGACTCTACTGACTCTCCTACATGAAGATGGGAATACTCTGGACCTGCTCTTCTCCCGGCTCTGCTCAGTGTGCGACTCTAATGACTCCCCTACATGAGGATGGGAATACTCTGGACCTGCTCTTCTCCCAGCTCTGCTCAGTGTGCAACTCTACTGACTCCCCTACATGAGGATGGGAATACTCTGGACCTGCTCTTCTCCCGGCTCTGCTCAGTGTGTGACTCTACTGACTCCCCTACATGAGGACGGGAATACTCTGGACGTGGTCTTCTCCCGGCTCTGCTCAGTGTGTGACTCTACTGACTCTCCTACATGAAGATGGGAATACTCTGGACCTGCTCTTCTCCCGGCTCTGCTCAGTGTGCGACTCTACTGACTCCCCTATATGAGGACGGGAATACTCTAGACCTGCTCTTCTCCCAGCTTTGCTCAGTGTGCGACTCTACTGACTCCCCTACATGAGGATGGGAATACTCTGGACAAGCTCATCTCCTGGCTCTCCTCAGTGTGTGACTCTACTGACTCCCATACATGAGGATGGAAATACTCTGCACCGGCTTTTCTCCCCGCTCTGCTCAGTGTGCGACTCTACTGACTCCCCTACATGAGGATGAGAATACTCTGGACCTGCTCTTCTCTCGGCTCTGCTCAGTGTGTGACTCTACTGACTCCCCTACATGAGGACGGGAATACTCTGGACCTACTCTTCTCCCGGCTCTGCTCAGTGTGTGACTCTACTGACTCCCCGATAGGAGGATGTGAATACTCTGGACCTGGTCTTCTCCCGGCTCTGCTCAGTGTGTGACTCTACTGACTCCCCTACATAAGGATGGGAATACTCTGCACCTGCTCTTCTCCCGGCTTTGCTCAGTGTGCGACTCTACTGACTCCCCTACATGAGGATGGGAATACTCTGGACCTGCTCTTCTCCCGGCTCTGCTCAGTGTGCGACTCTACTGACTCCCCTACATGAGGATGGGAATACTCTGGACCTGCTCTTTTCCCGTCTCTGCTCAGTGTGCGACTCTACTGACTCCCCTACATAAGGATGGGAATCCTCTGGACCTGATCTTCTCCCGGCTCTGCTCAGTGTGTGACTCTACTGACTCCCCTACATGAGAATGGGAATACTCTGGACCTGCTCTTCTCCCGGCTCTGCTCAGTGTGCGACTCTACTGACTCCCCTGCATGAGGACGGGAATTCTCTAGACCTGCTCTTCTCCCGGCTCTGCTCAGTGTGTGACTCTACTGAGTCCCCGACATGAGGACGGGAATACTCTGGACCTGCTCTTCTCCCGGCTCTGCTCAGTGTGTGACTCTACTGACTCTCCTACATGAAGATGGGAATACTCTGGACCTGCTCTTCTCCCGGCTCTGCTCAGTGATCCACTCTACTGACTCCCCGATAGGAGGAGGAGAATACTCTGGACCTGCTCTTCTCCCGGCTCTGCTCAGTGTGTGACTCTACTGACTCCCCTACATGAGGACGGGAATACTCTGAACCTGCTCTTCTCTCGGCTCTGCTCAGTGTGTGACTCTACTGACTCCCCTACATGAGGACGGGAATACTCTGGACCTGCTCTTCTCCCGGCTCTACTCAGTGTGCGTCTCTACTAACTCCCCTGCATGAGGACGGGAATACTCTCGACCTGGTCTTCTCCCGGTTCTGCTCAGTGTGTGACTCTACTGACTCCCCTACATGAGGATGGGAATACTCTGGACCTGCTCTTCTCCCGGCTCTGCTCATTGTGCGACTCTACTGACTCCCCTACATGAGGATGGGAATACTCTGGACCTGGTCTTCTCCCCGCTCTGCTCAGTGTGTGACTCTACTGACTCCCCTACATGAGGATGGGAATACTCTGGACCTGGTCTACTCCCGGCTCTGCTCAGTGTGTGACTCAACTGACTCCCCTACATGAGGATGGGAATATTCTGGACCTAGTCTTCTCCCGGCTCTGCTCAGTGTGTGACTCTACTGACTCCCCTACATGAGGACGGGAATACTCTGGAGCTGGCCTTCTCCCGGCTCTGCTCAGTGTGCGACTCTACTGACTCCCCTACTTGAAGATGGGAATACTCTGGACCTGCTCTTCTCCAGGCTCTGCTCAGTGTGTGACTCTACTGGCTTCCATACATGAGGATGGGAATACTCTGGACCTGCTCTACTCTCGGCTCTGCTCAGTGTGTGACTCTACTGACTCCCCTACATGAGGATGGGAATACTCTGGACCTGGTCTTCTCCCGGATCTGCTCAGTGTGCGACTCTACTGACTCTCCTACATGAAGATGGGAATACTCTGGACCTGCTCTTCTCCCAGCTCTGCTCAGTGTGCGACTCTACTGACTCCCCTACATGAGGATGGGAATACTCTGGCCCTGCTCTTCTCCCGGCTCTGCTCAGTGTGTGACTCTACTGACTCCCCTACATGGGGACGGGAATACTCTGGACCTGGTCTTCTCCCGGCTCTGCTCAGTGTGCGACTCTACTGACTATCCTACATGAAGATGGGAATACTCTGGACCTGCTCTTCTCCCGGCTCTGCTCAGTGTGCGACTCTACTGACTCCCCTACATGAGGACGGGAATACTCTGGACCTGCTCTTCTCCCAGCTTTGCTCAGTGTGCGACTCTACTGACTCCCCTACATGAGGATGGGAATACTCTGGACAAGCTCATCTCCTGGCTCTCCTCAGTGTGTGACTCTACTGACTCCCATACATGAGGATGGAAATACTTTGCACCGGCTTTTCTCCCCGCTCTGCTCAGTGTGCGACTCTACTGACTCCCCTACATGAGGATGAGAATACTCTGGACCAGCTCTTCTCTCGGCTCTGCTCAGTGTGTGACTCTACTGACTCCCCTACATGAGGACGGGAATACTCTGGACCTACTCTTCTCCCGGCTCTGCTCAGTGTGTGACTCTACTGACTCCGCGATAGGAGGATGGGAATACTCTGGACCTGCTCTTCTCCCGGCTCTGCTCAGTGTGTGACTCTACTGACTCCCCTACATAAGGATGGGAATACTCTGCACCTGCTCTTCTCCCGGCTTTGCTCAGTGTGCGACTCTACTGACTCCCCTACATGAGGATGGGAATCCTCTGGACCTGATCTTCTCCCGGTTCTGCTCAGTGTGTGACTCTACTGACTCCCCTACATGAGAATGGGAATACTCTGGACCTGCTCTTCCCCGGCTCTGCTCAGTGTGCGACTCTACTGACTCCCCTGCATGAGGACGGGAATTCTCTAGACCTGCTCTTCTCCCGGCTCTGCTCAGTGTGTGACTCTACTGAGTCCCCGACATGAGGACGGGAATACTCTGGACCTGCTCTTCTCCCGGCTCTGCTCAGTGTGTGACTCTACTGACTCTCCTACATGAAGATGGGAATACTCTGGACCTGCTCTTCTCCCGGCTCTGCTCAGTGATCCACTCTACTGACTCCCCGATAGGAGGAGGAGAATACTCTGGACCTGCTCTTCTCCAGGCTCTGCTCAGTGTGTGACTCTACTGACTCCCCTACATGAGGACGGGAATACTCTGAACCTGCTCTTCTCTCGGCTCTGCTCAGTGTGTGACTCTACTGACTTCCCTACATGAGGACGCGAATACTCTGGACCTGCTCTTCTCCCGGCTCTGCTCAGTGTGCGACTCTACTAACTCCCCTGCATGAGGACGGGAATACTCTGGACCTGCTCTTCTCCCGGCTCTGCTCAGTGTGTGACTCTACTGACTCCCCTACATGAGGATGGGAATACTCTGGACCTGCTCTTCTCCCGGCTCTGCTCAGTGTGCGACTCTACTGACTCCCCTACATGAGGATGGGAATACTCTCGACCTGGCCTTCTCCCGGTTCTGCTCAGTGTGTGACTCTACTGACTCCCCTACATGAGGATGGGAATACTCTGGACCTGCTCTTCTCCCGGCTCTGCTCATTGTGCGACTCTACTGACTCCGCTACATGAGGATGAGAATACTCTGGACCTGGTCTTCTCCCCGCTCTGCTCAGTGTGTGACTCTACTGACTCCCCTACATGAGGATGGGAATACTCTGGACCTGGTCTTCTCCCGGCTCTGCTCAGTGTGTGACTCAACTGACTCCCCTACATGAGGATGGGAATACTCTGGACCTAGTCTTCTCCCGGCTCTGCTCAGTGTGTGACTCTACAGACTCCCCTACATGAGGACGGGAATACTCTGGAGCTGGCCTTCTCCCGGCTCTGCTCAGTGTGCGACTCTACTGACTCCCCTACTTGAAGATGGGAATACTCTGGACCTGCTCTTCTCCCGGCTCTGCTCAGTGTGTGACTCTACTGGCTTCCATACATGAGGATGGGAATACTCTGGACCTGCTCTACTCTCGGCTCTGCTCAGTGTGTGACTCTACTGACTCCCCTACATGAGGATGGGAATACTCTGGACCTGGTCTTCTCCCGGATCTGCTCAGTGTGCGACTCTACTGACTCTCCTACATGAAGATGGGAATACTCTGGACCTGCTCTTCTCCCGGCTCTGCTCAGTGTGTGACTCTACTGACTCCCCTACATGAGGATGGGAATACTCTGGACCTGCTTTTCTCCCCGCTCTGCTCAGTGTGCGACTCTACTGACTCCCCTACATTAGGATGGGAATACTCTGGACCTGCTCTTCTCCCGGCTCTGCTCAGTGTGCGACTCTACTGACTCCCCTACATGAGGATGGGAATACTCTGGACAAGCTCATCTCCTGGCTCTGCTCAGTGTGTGACTCTACTGACTCCCCTACATGAGGATGGGAATACTCTGCACCTGCTTTTCTCCCCGCCCTGCTCAGTGTGCGACTCTACTGACTCCCCTACATGAGGATGGGAATACTCTGGACCTGCTCTTATCCCGGCTCTGCTCAGTGTGCGACTCTACTGACTCCCCTACATGAGGATGGGAATACTCTGGACAAGCTCATCTCCTGGCTCTGCTCAGTGTGTGACTCTACTGTCTCCCCTACATGAGGATGGGAATACTCTGCACCTGCTTTTCTCCCCGCTCTGCTCAGTGTGCGACTCTACTGACTCCCCTACATGAGGATGAGAATACTCTGGACCTACTCTTCTCTCGGCTCTGCTCAGTGTGTGACTCTACTGACTCTCCTACATGAGGACGTGAATACTCTGGACCTACTCTTCTCCCGGCTCTGCTCAGTGTGTGACTCTACTGACTCCCCGATAGGAGGACGGGAATACTCTGGACCTGCTCTTCTCCCAGCTCTGCTCAGTGTGTGACTCTATTGACTCCCCGATAGGAGGACGGGAATATTCTGGACCTGCTCTTCTCCCAGCTCTGCTCAGTGTGTGACTCTACTGACTCCCCTACATGAGGATGAGAATACTCTGGACCTGCTCTTGTCCCGTTTCTGCTCAGTGTGCGACTCTACTGACTCCCCTGCATGAGGACGGGAATTCTCTGGACCTGCTCTTCTCCCGGCTCTGCTCAGTGTGTGACTCTACTGACTCCCCTACATGAGGACGGGAATACTCAGGACCTGCTCTTCTCCCGGCTCTGCTCACTGTGTAACTCTACTGAGTCCCCGACATGAGGACGGGAATACTCTGGACCTGCTCTTCTCCCGGTTCTGCTCAGTGTGTGACTCTATTGACTCCCCTACATGAGGATGGGAATACTCTGGACCTGCTCTTCTCCCGGCTCTGCTCAGTGACCCACTCTACTGACTCCAGGATAGGAGGACGGGAATACTCTGGACCTGCTTTGCTCCCGACTCTGCTCAGTGTGCGACTCTACTGACTCCCCTACATGAGGATGGGAATTCTCTGGACCTGCTCTTCTCTCGGCTCTGCTCAGTGTGTGACTCTACTGACTCCCCTACATGAAGATGGGAATACTCTGGACCTGCTTTTCTCCCCGCTCTGCTCAGTGTGCTACTCTACTGACTCCCCTACATGAGGATGAGAATACTCTGGACCTGCTCTTCTCTCGGCTCTGCTCAGTGTGTGACTCTACTGACTCCCCTACATGAGGACGGGAATACTCTGGACCTGCTCTTGTCCCGGCTCTGCTCAGTGTGTGACTCTACTGACTCCCCTACATGAGGACGGGAATACTCTGGACCTGCTCTTCTCCCGGCTCTGCTCAGTGTGCTACTCTACTGACTCCCCTACATGAGGATGAGAATACTCTGGACCTGCTCTTCTCTCGGCTCTGCTCAGTGTGTGACTCTACTGACTCCCCTACATGAGGACGGGAATACTCTGGACCTGCTCTTCTCCCGACTCTGCTCAGTGTGCGACTCTACTGACTCCCCTACATGAGGATGGGAATTCTCTGTACCTGCTCTTCTCTCGGCTCTGCTCAGTGTGTGACTCTACTGACTCCCCTACATGAAGATGGGAATACTCTGGACCTGCTTTTCTCCCCGCTCTGCTCAGTGTGCTACTCTACTGACTCCCCTACATGAGGATGAGAATACTCTGGACCTGCTCTTCTCTCGGCTCTGCTCAGTGTGTGACTCTACTGACTCCCCTACATGAGGACGGGAATACTCTGGACCTGCTCTTCTCCCGGCTCTGCTCAGTGTGCGACTCTACTGACTCACCTGCATGAGGATGGGAATACTCTGGACCTGCTCTTCTCTCGGCTCTGCTCAGTGTGTGACTCTACTGACTCCCCTACATGAGGATGGGAATACTCTGGACCTGCTCTTCTCCCGGCTCTGCTCAGTGTGCGACTCTACTGACTCCCCTACATGAGGATGGGAATACTCTAGACCTGGTCTTCTCCCGGCTCTCCTCAGTGTGTGACTCTACTGACTCCCCTACATGAGGACGGGAATACTCTGGACCTACTCTTCTCCCGACTCTGCTCAGTGTGTGACTCTACTGACTCCCCTACATGAGGATGGGAATACTCTGGACCTGCTCTTCTCCCGGCTCTGCTCAGTGTGTGACTCTACTGACTCCCCTACATGAGGATGGGAATACTCTGGACCTGCTCTTCTCCCGGCTCTGATCAGTGTGTGACTCTACTGACTCTCCTACATGAAGATGGGAATACTCTGGACCTGCTCTTCTCCCGGCTCTGCTCAGTGTGTGACTCTACAGACTCCCCTACATGAGGACGGGAATACTCTGGATCTGCTCTTCTCCCGGCCCTGCTCAGTGTTCCACTCTACTGACTCCCCTACATGAGGATGGGAATACTCTGGATCTGCTCTTCTCCCGGCTCTGCTCAGTGTGCGACTCTACTGACTCCCCTACATGAGGATGGGAATACTCTGGACCTGCTCTTCTCCCGGCTCTGCTCATTGTGTGACTCTACTGACTCCCCTACATGAGGATGGGAATACTCTTGACCTTCTCTTTTCCCGTCTCTGCTCAGTGTGCAGCTCTACTGACTCCCCTACATAAGGATGGGAATACTCTTGACCTTCTCTTTTCCCGTCTCTGCTCAGTGTGCGACTCTACTGACTCCCCTACATGAGGATGGGAATACTCTGGACCTGCTCTTTTCCCGTCTCTGCTCACTGTGTGACTCTACTGACTTCCCTACATGAGGATGGGAATACTCTGGACCTGCTCTTCTCCCGGCTCTGCTCAGTGTGTGACTCTAGTTACTCCTCTACATGAGGATGAGAATACTCTGGACCTGCTCTTTTCCCGTCTCTGCTCAGTGTGCGACTCTACTGACTCCCCTACATGAGGATGGGAATACTCTGGACCTACTATTCTCCCGGCTCTGCTCAGTGTGTGACTCTACTGAATCACCGATAGGAGGACAGGAATACTCTGGACTTGCTTTTCTCCCGGCTCTGCTCAGTGTGTGACTATATTGACTCCCCGATAGGAGGACGGGAATACTCTGGATCTGCTCTTCTCCCAGCTCTGCTCAGTGTGTGACTCTACTGACTCTCCTACATGAGGACGGGAATACTCTGGACCTGCTCTTCTCCCGGCTCTGCTCAGTGTTCCACTCTACTGACTCCCCGATAGGAGGACGGGAATACTCTGGACCTGCTATTCTCCTGGCTCTGCTCAGTATGTGACTCTATTGACTCCCCTACATGAGGATGGGAATACTCTTGACCTTCTCTTTTCCCGCCTCTGCTCAGTGTGCAGCTCTACTGACTCCACTACATGAGGATGGGAATACTCTTGACCTTCTCTTTTCCCGTCTCTGCTCAGTGTGCGACTCTACTGACTCCCCTATATGAGGACGGGAATACTCTGGACCTGCTCTTCTCCCGGCTCTGCTCAGTGTGCGACTCTACTGACTCCCCTACATGAGGACGGGAATACTCTGGACCTGCTCTTCTCCCGGCTCTGCTCAGAGTGCGACTCTACTGACTCCCCTACATGAGGACGGGAATACTCTGGACTTGCTCTTCTCCCGGCTCTGCTCAGTGTGTGACTCTACTGACTCCCCTACATGAGGACGGGAATACTCTGGACCTGCTCTTCTCACGGCTCTGCTCAGTGTGTGACTCTACTGACTCCCCTACATGAGGACGGGAATACTCTGGACTTGCTCTTCTCCCGACTCTGCTCAGTGTGCGACTCTGACTCTCCTACATGAGGATGGGAATACTCTGCACCTGCTCTTCTCCCGGCTCTGCTCAGTGTGTGACTCTACTGACTCCCCTACATGAGGACGGGAATACTCTGGACTTGCTCTTCTCCCGACTCTGCTCAGTGTGCGACTCTGACTCTCCTACATGAGGATGGGAATACTCTGCACCTGCTCTTCTCCTGGCTCTGCTCAGTGTGTGACTCTACTGACTCCCCTACATGAGGATGGGAATACTCTGGACTTGCTCTTCTCCCGACTCTGCTCAGTGTGCGACTCTGACTCTCCTACATGAGGATGGGAATACTCTGCACCTGCTCTTCTCTCGGCTCTGCTCAGTGTGTGACTCTACTGACTCTCCTACATGAGGACGGGAATACTCTGGACCTGCTCTTCTCCCGGCTCTGCTCAGTGTGTGACTCTACTGACTCCCCTACATGAGGATGGGAATACTCTGGACCTGCTCTTCTCCCGGCTCTGCTCAGTGTGCGACTACTGCCTCCCCTACATGAGGACGGGAATACTCTGGACCTGCTCTTCTCCCGGCTCTGCTCAGTGTGCGAATCTACTGACTCCCCTACATGAGGACGGGAATACTCTGGACCTGCTCTTCTCCCGGCTCTGCTCAGTGTGCGACTACTGACTCCCCTACATGAAGATGGGAATACTCTGGACCTGCTCTTCTCCCGGCTCTGCTCAGTGTGCGACTCTACTGACTCCCCTACATGAGGACGGGAATACTCTGGACCTGCTCTTCTCCCGGCTCTGCTCAGTGTGTGACTCTACTGACTCCTCTACATGAGGACGGGAATACTCTGGACCTGCTCTTCTCCCGGCTCTGCTCAGTGTGCGACTACTGACTCCCCTACATGAGGACGGGAATACTCTGGACCTGCTCTTCTCCTGGCTCTGCTCAGTGTGCAACTCTACTGACTCCCCTACATGAGGACGGGAATACTCTGGACCTGCTCATCTCCTGGCTCTGCTCAGTGTGTGACTCTACTGACTCCCCTACATGAGGACGGGAATACTCTGGACCTGCTCTTCTCACGGCTCTGCTCAGTGTGCGACTCTACTGACTCCTCTACATGAGGATGATAATACTCTGGACCTGCTCTTCTCCCGGCTCTGCTCAGTGTGTGACTCTACTGATTCCCCTACATGAGGATGGGAATACTCTGGACCTGCTCTTCTCCCGGCTCTGCTCAGTGTGTGACTCTACTGACTCCCCTACATGAGGATGAGAATACTCTGGACCTGCTCATCTCCTGGATCTGCTCAGTGTGTGACTCTACTGACTCCCCTACATGAGGATGGGAATACTCTGGACCTGCTCTTCTCCCCGCTCTGCTCAGTGTGCGACTCTACTGACTCCCCTACATGAGGACGGGAATACTCTGGACCTGCTCTTCTACCGGCTCTGCTCAGTGTGTGACTCTACTGACTCCCCTACATGAGGATGGGAATACTCTGGACCTGCTCTTCTCCCAGCTCTGCTCAGTGTATGACTCTACTGACTTCCCTACATGAGGATGGGAATACTCTGGACCTGCTTTTCTCCCCGCTCTGCTCAGTGTGCGACTCTACTGACTCCCCTACATGAGGATGGGAATACTCTGGACCTGCTCTTCTCCCGGCTCTGATCAGTGTGTGACTCTACTGACTCTCCTACATGAAGATGGGAATACTCTGGACCTGCTCTTCTCCCGGCTCTGCTCAGTGTGTGACTCTACAGACTCCCCTACATGAGGACGGGAATACTCTGGATCTGCTCTTCTCCCGGCCCTGCTCAGTGTTCCACTCTACTGACTCCCCTACATGAGGATGGGAATACTCTGGATCTGCTCTTCTCCCGGCTCTGCTCAGTGTGCGACTCTACTGACTCCCCTACATGAGGATGGGAATACTCTGGACCTGCTCTTCTCCCGGCTCTGCTCATTGTGTGACTCTACTGACTCCCCTACATGAGGATGGGAATACTCTTGACCTTCTCTTTTCCCGTCTCTGCTCAGTGTGCAGCTCTACTGACTCCCCTACATAAGGATGGGAATACTCTTGACCTTCTCTTTTCCCGTCTCTGCTCAGTGTGCGACTCTACTGACTCCCCTACATGAGGATGGGAATACTCTGGACCTGCTCTTTTCCCGTCTCTGCTCACTGTGTGACTCTACTGACTTCCCTACATGAGGATGGGAATACTCTGGACCTGCTCTTCTCCCGGCTCTGCTCAGTGTGTGACTCTAGTTACTCCTCTACATGAGGATGAGAATACTCTGGACCTGCTCTTTTCCCGTCTCTGCTCAGTGTGCGACTCTACTGACTCCCCTACATGAGGATGGGAATACTCTGGACCTACTATTCTCCCGGCTCTGCTCAGTGTGTGACTCTACTGAATCACCGATAGGAGGACAGGAATACTCTGGACTTGCTTTTCTCCCGGCTCTGCTCAGTGTGTGACTCTATTGACTCCCCGATAGGAGGACGGGAATACTCTGGATCTGCTCTTCTCCCGGCTCTGCTCAGTGTGTGACTCTACTGACTCTCCTACATGAGGACGGGAATACTCTGGACCTGCTCTTCTCCCGGCTCTGCTCAGTGTTCCACTCTACTGACTCCCCGATAGGAGGACGGGAATACTCTGGACCTGCTATTCTCCTGGCTCTGCTCAGTATGTGACTCTATTGACTCCCCTACATGAGGATGGGAATACTCTTGACCTTCTCTTTTCCCGCCTCTGCTCAGTGTGCAGCTCTACTGACTCCACTACATGAGGATGGGAATACTCTTGACCTTCTCTTTTCCCGTCTCTGCTCAGTGTGCGACTCTACTGACTCCCCTTTATGAGGACGGGAATACTCTGGACCTGCTCTTCTCCCGGCTCTGCTCAGTGTGCGACTCTACTGACTCCCCTACATGAGGACGGGAATACTCTGGACCTGCTCTTCTCCCGGCTCTGCTCAGAGTGCGACTCTACTGACTCCCCTACATGAGGACGGGAATACTCTGGACTTGCTCTTCTCCCGGCTCTGCTCAGTGTGTGACTCTACTGACTCCCCTACATGAGGACGGGAATACTCTGGACCTGCTCTTCTCACGGCTCTGCTCAGTGTGTGACTCTACTGACTCCCCTACATGAGGACGGGAATACTCTGGACTTGCTCTTCTCCCGACTCTGCTCAGTGTGCGACTCTGACTCTCCTACATGAGGATGGGAATACTCTGCACCTGCTCTTCTCCCGGCTCTGCTCAGTGTGTGACTCTACTGACTCCCCTACATGAGGACGGGAATACTCTGGACTTGCTCTTCTCCCGACTCTGCTCAGTGTGCGACTCTGACTCTCCTACATGAGGATGGGAATACTCTGCACCTGCTCTTCTCCCGGCTCTGCTCAGTGTGTGACTCTACTGACTCCCCTACATGAGGACGGGAATACTCTGGACTTGCTCTTCTCCCGACTCTGCTCAGTGTGCGACTCTGATTCTCCTACATGAGGATGGGAATACTCTGCACCTGCTCTTCTCTCGGCTCTGCTCAGTGTGTGACTCTACTGACTCTCCTACATGAGGACGGGAATACTCTGGACCTGCTCTTCTCCCGGCTCTGCTCAGTGTGTGACTCTACTGACTCCCCTACATGAGGATGGGAATACTCTGGACCTGCTCTTCTCCCGGCTCTGCTCAGTGTGCGACTACTGCCTCCCCTACATGAGGACGGGAATACTCTGGACCTGCTCTTCTCCCGGCTCTGCTCAGTGTGCGACTCTACTGACTCCCCTACATGAGGACGGGAATACTCTGGACCTGCTCTTCTCCCGGCTCTGCTCAGTGTGCGACTACTGACTCCCCTACATGAAGATGGGAATACTCTGGACCTGCTCTTCTCCCGGCTCTGCTCAGTGTGCGACTCTACTGACTCCCCTACATGAGGACGGGAATACTCTGGACCTGCTCTTCTCCCGGCTCTGCTCAGTGTGTGACTCTACTGACTCCTCTACATGAGGACGGGAATACTCTGGACCTGCTCTTCTCCCGGCTCTGCTCAGTGTGCGACTACTGACTCCCCTACATGAGGACGGGAATACTCTGGACCTGCTCTTCTCCTGGCTCTGCTCAGTGTGCAACTCTACTGACTCCCCTACATGAGGACGGGAATACTCTGGACCTGCTCATCTCCTGGCTCTGCTCAGTGTGTGACTCTACTGACTCCCCTACATGAGGACGGGAATACTCTGGACCTGCTCTTCTCACGGCTCTGCTCAGTGTGCGACTCTACTGACTCCTCTACATGAGGATGATAATACTCTGAACCTGCTCTTCTCCCGGCTCTGCTCAGTGTGTGACTCTACTGATTCCCCTACATGAGGATGGGAATACTCTGGACCTGCTCTTCTCCCGGCTCTGCTCAGTGTGTGACTCTACTGACTCCCCTACATGAGGATGAGAATACTCTGGACCTGCTCATCTCCTGGATCTGCTCAGTGTGTGACTCTACTGACTCCCCTACATGAGGATGGGAATACTCTGGACCTGCTCTTCTCCCCGCTCTGCTCAGTGTGCGACTCTACTGACTCCCCTACATGAGGACGGGAATACTCTGGACCTGCTCTTCTACCGGCTCTACTCAGTGTGTGACTCTACTGACTCCCCTACATGAGGATGGGAATACTCTGGACCTGCTCTTCTCCCAGCTCTGCTCAGTGTATGACTCTACTGACTTCCCTACATGAGGATGGGAATACTCTGGACCTGCTTTTCTCCCCGGTCTGCTCAGTGTGCGACTCTACTGACTTCCCTACATGAGGACGGGAATACTCTGGACCTGCTCATCTCCCAGCTCTGCTCAGTGTGTGACTCTACTGACTTCCCTACATGAGGATGGGAATACTCTGGACTTGCTCTTCTCCCAGCTCTGCTCAGTGTGTGACTCTACTGACTCCCCTACATGAGGACGGGAATACTCTGGACTTGCTCTTCTCCCGACTCTGCTCAGTGTGCGACTCTGACTCTCCTACATGAGGATGGGAATACTCTGGACCTGCTCTTCTCCCGGCTCTGCTCAGTTTGTGACTCTACTGACTCCAGTACATGAGGATGGGAATACTCTGCACCTGCTCTTCTCCAGGCTTTGCTCAGTGTGTGACTCTACTGACTCTCCTACATGAGGATGGGAATACTCTGGACCTGCTCTTCTCCCGGCTCTGCTCAGTGTGCGACTCTACTGACTCCCCTACATGAGGATGGGAATACTCTGGACCTGCTCTTCTCCCGGCTCTGCTCAGTGTGTGACTCTACTGACTCCCCTACATGAGGATGGGAATACTCTGGACCTGCTCTTCTCCCGTCTCTGCTCAGTGTGCGACTCTACTGACTCTCCTACATGAGGATTGGAATACTCTGGACCTGCTCTTCTCTCGGCTCTGCTCAGTGTTCGACTCCACTGACTCCCAGACATGAGGATGAAAATACTCTGGACTTGCTCTTCTCCCGGCTCTGCTCAGTGTGTGACTCTACTGACTCCCCTACATGAGGATGGGAATACTCTGGACCTGCTCTTCTCTAGGCTCTGCTCAGTGTTCGACTCTACTGACTCCCTGACATGAGGATGAGAATACTCTGGACCTGCTCTTCTCCCGGCTCTGCTCAGTGTGTGACTCTACTGACTCCTCTACATGAGGATGGGAATACTCTGGACCTTCTCTTCTCCCAGCTCTGCTCAGTGTGTGACTCTACTGACTCCTTTACATGAGGATGGGAATACTCTGGACCTGCTCTTCTCCCAGCTCTGCTCAGTGTGTGACTCTACTGACTCCCCGATAGGAGGACGGGAATACTCTGGACCTGCTTTTCTCCCCGGTCTGCTCAGTGTGCGACTCTACTGACTTCCCTACATGAGGACGGGAATACTCTGGACCTGCTCTTCTCCCAGCTCTGCTCAGTGTGTGACTCTACTGACTTCCCTACATGAGGATGGGAATACTCTGGACTTGCTCTTCTCCCAGCTCTGCTCAGTGTGTGACTCTACTGACTCCCCTACATGAGGACGGGAATACTCTGGACTTGCTCTTCTCCCGGCTCTGCTCAGTTTGTGACTCTACTGACTCCAGTACATGAGGATGGGAATACTCTGCACCTGCTCTTCTCCAGGCTTTGCTCAGTGTGTGACTCTACTGACTCTCCTACATGAGGATGGGAATACTCTGGACCTGCTCTTCTCCCGGCTCTGCTCAGTGTGCGACTCTACTGACTCCCCTACATGAGGATGGGAATACTCTGGACCTGCTCTTCTCCCGGCTCTGCTCAGTGTGCGACTCTACTGACTCCCCTATATTAGGACTAGCATACTATGGACCTGCTCTTGTCCCGGCTCTGCTCAGTGTGCGACTCTACTGACTCCCCTATATGAGGACTGTAATACTCTGGACCTGCTCTTCTCCCGGCTCTGCTCAGTGTGCGACTCTACTGACTCCCCTACATGAGGAGGGGAATACTCTGGACCTGCTCTTCTCCCGGCTCTGCTCAGTGTGCGACTCTACTGACTCCCCTACATGAGGATGGGAA
Organism: Phyllobates terribilis; assembly: GCF_046119375.1. NCBI lineage: Eukaryota > Metazoa > Chordata > Amphibia > Anura > Dendrobatidae > Phyllobates > Phyllobates terribilis. The sequence continues at coordinate 11,194,052 of NW_027362764.1, read as the reverse complement.
TACTCTGGACCTGCTCTTCTCCCGGCTCTGCTCAGTGTGCGACTCTACTGACTCCCCTACATGAGGATGGGAATACTCTGGACCTGCTCTTCTCCCGGCTCTGCTCAGTGTGCGACTACTGACTCCCCTACATGAGGACGGGAATACTATGGACCTGCTCTTCTCTCGGCTCTGCTCAGTGTGCGACTCTACTGACTCCCCTACATGAGGACGGGAATACTCTGGACCTGCTCTTCTCCCGGCTCTGCTCAGTTTGTGACTCTACTGACTCCAGTACATGAGGATGGGAATACTCTGCACCTGCTCTTCTCCAGGCTTTGCTCAGTGTGTGACTCTACTGACTCTCCTACATGAGGATGGGAATACTCTGGACCTGCTCTTCTCCCGGCTCTGCTCAGTGTGCGACTCTACTGACTCCCCTACATGAGGATGGGAATACTCTGGACCTGCTCTTCTCCCGGCTCTGCTCAGTGTGTGACTCTACTGACTCCCCTACATGAGGATGGGAATACTCTGGACCTGCTCTTCTCCCGTCTCTGCTCAGTGTGCGACTCTACTGACTCTCCTACATGAGGATGGGAATACTCTGGACCTGCTCTTCTCTCGGCTCTGCTCAGTGTTCGACTCCACTGACTCCCAGACATGAGGATGAAAATACTCTGGACTTGCTCTTCTCCCGGCTCTGCTCAGTGTGTGACTCTACTGACTCCCCTACATGAGGATGGGAATACTCTGGACCTGCTCTTCTCTAGGCTCTGCTCAGTGTTCGACTCTACTGACTCCCTGACATGAGGATGAGAATACTCTGGACCTGCTCTTCTCCCGGCTCTGCTCAGTGTGTGACTCTACTGACTCCTCTACATGAGGATGGGAATACTCTGGACCTTCTCTTCTCCCAGCTCTGCTCAGTGTGTGACTCTACTGACTCCTTTACATGAGGATGGGAATACTCTGGACCTGCTCTTCTCCCAGCTCTGCTCAGTGTGTGACTCTACTGACTCCCCGATAGGAGGACGGGAATACTCTGGACCTGCTCTTCTCCCGGCTCTGCTCAGTGTGCGACTCTACTGACTCCCCTACATGAGGATGGGAATACTCTGGACCTTCTCTTTTCCCGTCTCTGCTCAGTGTGCAGCTCTACTGACTCCCCTACATGAGGATGGGAATACTCTGGACCTTCTCTTTTCCCGTCTCTGCTCAGTGTGCGACTCTACTGACTCCCCTATATGAGGACTAGCATACTATGGACCTGCTCTTGTCCCGGCTCTGCTCAGTGTGTGACTCTACTGACTCCCCTACATGAGGACGGGAATACTCTGGACCTGCTCTTCTCCCGGCTCTGCTCAGTGTGCGACTCTACTGACTCCCCTACATGAGGACGGGAATACTTTGGACCTTCTCTTCTCTCAGCTCTGCTCAGTGTGCGACTCTACTGACTCCCCTACATGAGGACAGGAATACTCTGGACCTGCTCTTCTCCCGGCTCTGCTCAGTGTGCGACTCTACTGACTCCCCTACATGAGGACAGGAATACTATGGACCTGTTCTTGTCCCGGCTCTGCTCAGTGTGCGACTCTACTGACTCCCCTACATGAGGACGGGAATACTCTGGATCTGCTCTACTCCCGGCCCTGCTCAGTGTGTGACTCTATTGACTCCCCTACATGAGGACGGGAATACTCTGGACCTGCTCTTCTCCCGGCTCTGCTCAGTGTTCCACTCTACTGACTCCCCGATAGGAGGACGGGAATACTCTGGACCTGCTCTTCTCCCGGCTCTGCTCAGTGTGCGACTCTACTGACTCCCCTATATTAGGACTAGCATACTATGGACCTGCTCTTGTCCCGGCTCTGCTCAGTGTGCGACTCTACTGACTCCCCTATATGAGGACTGTAATACTCTGGACCTGCTCTTCTCCCGGCTCTGCTCAGTGTGCGACTCTACTGACTCCCCTACATGAGGAGGGGAATACTCTGGACCTGCTCTTCTCCCGGCTCTGCTCAGTGTGCGACTCTACTGACTCCCCTACATGAGGATGGGAATACTCTGGACCTGCTCTTCTCCCGGCTCTGCTCAGTGTGCGACTACTGACTCCCCTACATGAGGACGGGAATACTATGGACCTGCTCTTCTCTCGGCTCTGCTCAGTGTGCGACTCTACTGACTCCCCTACATGAGGACGGGAATACTCTGGACCTGCTCTTCTCCCGGCTCTGCTCAGTGTGCGACTACTGACTCCCCTACATGAAGATGGGAATACTCTGGACCTGCTCTTCTCCCGGCTCTGCTCAGTGTGTGACTCTACTGACTCCCCGATAGGAGGACGGGAATACTCTGGACCTGCTCTTCTCCCGGCTCTGCTCAGTGTGTGACTCTACTGACTCCCCTACATGAGGTCGGGAATACTCTGGACCTGCTCATCTCCTGGCTCTGCTCAGTGTGTGACTCTACTGACTCCCCTACTTGAGGACGGGAATACTCTGGACCTGCTCATCTCCTGGCTCTGCTCAGTGTGTGACTCTACTGACTCTCCTACATGAGGACGGGAATACTCTGGACCTGGTCATCTCCTGGCTCTGCTCAGTGTGTGACTCTACTGACTCCCCTACATGAGGACGGGAATACTCTGGACCTGCTCATCTCCTGGCTCTGCTCAGTGTGTGACTCTACTGACTCCCCTACATGAGGATGGGAATACTCTGGACCTGCTTTTCTCCCCGCTCTGCTCAGTGTGCGACTCTACTGACTCCCCTACATGAGGATGGGAATACTCTGGACCTGCTCTTCTCCCGGCTCTGCTCAGTGTGTGACTCTACTGACTCCCCTACATGAGGACGGGAATACTCTGGACCTGCTCTTCTCCCGGCTCTGCTTAGTGTGTGACTCTACTGACTCCCCTACATGAGGACGGGAATACTCTGGACCTGCTCTTCTCCCGACTCTGCTCAGTGTGCGACTCTGACTCTCCTACATGTGGATGGGAATACTCTGGACCTGCTCTTCTCCCGGCTCTGCTCAGTGTGTGACTCTACTGACTCCCCTACATGAGGATGGGAATACTCTGGGCCTGCTCTTCTCTCGGCTCTGCTCAGTGTTCGACTCTACTGACTCCCAGACATGAGGATGAGAATACTCTGGACTTGCTCTTCTCCCGGCTCTGCTCAGTGTGTGACTCTACTGACTCCCCTACATGAGGATGGGAATACTCTGGACCTGCTCTTCTCTCGGCTCTGCTCAGTGTTCGACTCTACTGACTCCCAGACATGAGGATGAGAATACTCTGGACCTGCTCTTCTCCCGGCTCTGCTCATTGTGTGACTCTATTGACTCCCCTACATGAGGATGGGAATACTCTGGACTTGCTCTTCTCCCGGCTCTGCTCAGTGTGTGACACTACTGACTCCTCTACATGAGGATGGGAATACTCTGGACCTGCTCTTCTCCCGGCTCTGCTCAGTGTGTGACTCTACTGACTCCTCTACATGAGGATGGGAATACTTTGGACCTGCTCTTCTCCCAGCTCTGCTCAGTGTGTGACTCTACTTACTCCCCGATAGGAGGACGGGAATACTCTGGACCTGATCTTCTCCCGGCTGTGCTCAGTGTGCGACTCTACTGACTCCCCAACATGAGGATGGGAATACTCTTGACCTTCTCTTTTCCCGTCTCTGCTCAGTGTGCAGCTCTACTGACTCCCCTACATGAGGATGGGAATACTCTGGACCTTCTCTTTTCCCGTCTCTGCTCAGTGTGCGACTCTACTGACTCCCCTATATGAGGACTAGCATACTCTGGACCTGCTCTTCTCCCGGCTCTGCTCAGTGTGCGACTCTACTGACTCCCCTACATGAGGATGGGAATACTCTGGACCTGCTCTTCTCCCGCCTCTGCTCAGTGTGCGACTACTGACTCCCCTACATGAGGACGGGAATACTCTGGACCTGCTCTTCTCTCGGCTCTGCTCAGTGTGCGACTCTACTGACTCCCCTACATGAGGACGGGAATACTCTAGACCTGCTCTTCTCCCGGCTCTGCTCTGTGTGCGACTACTGACTCCCCTACATGAGGAAGGGAATACTCTGGACCTGCTCTTCTCCCGGCTCTGCTCAGTGTGCGACTCTACTGACTCCCCTACATGAGGACGGGAATACTCTGGACCTGCTCATCTCCTGGCTCTGCTCAGTGTGTGACTCTACTGACTCCCCTACATGAGGACGGGAATACTCTGGACCTGCTCATCTCCTGGCTCTGCTCAGTGTGTGACTCTACTGACTCCCCTACATGAGGATGGGAATACTCTGGACCTGCTCTTCTCCCAGCTCTGCTCAGTGTGTGGCTCTACTGACTCCCCGACATGATGATGGGAATACTCTGGAGCTGGTCTTCTCCCGGCTCTGCTCAGTGTGTGATTCTACTGACTCCCCTACATGAGGATGGGAATACTCTGGACCTGCTCTTCTCCCGGCTCTGCTCAGTGTGTGACTCTACTGACTCTCCTACATGAGGATGGGATTACTCTGGACCTGCTCTTCTCCCGTCTCTGCTCAGTGTGTGACTCTACTGACTCTCCTACATGAGGATGGGATTACTCTGGACCTGCTCTTCTCCCGGCTCTGCTCAGTGTGTAATTCTACTGACTCCCCTACCTAAGGATGGGAATACTCTGGACCAGCTCTTCTCCCGGCTCTGCTCAGTGTGTGACTCTACTGACTCCCCTACATGAGGATGGGAATACTCTGGACCTGCTCTTCTCCCGGCTCTGCTCAGTGTGCGACTCTACTGACCCCCCTACATGAGGACGGGAATACTCTGGACCTGCTCTTCTCTTGGCTCTGCTCAGTGTGTGATTCTGCTGACCCCCCTACATGAGGATGGGAATACTCTGGACCAGCTCTTCTACCGGCTCTGCTCAGTGTGTGACTCTACTGACCCCCCTACATGAGGACGGGAATACTCTGGACCAGCTCTTCTCCCGGCTCTGCTCAGTGTGTGACTCTACTGACTCCCCTACATGAGGACGGGAATACTCTGGACCAGCTCTTCTCCCGGCTCTGCTCAGTGTGTGACTCTACTGACTCCTCTACATGAGGATGGGAATACTCTGGACCTGCTCTTCTCCCGGCTCTGCTCATTGTGTGGATCATAAATAGTAGAGATAATTGGCGTGCACTCAATCAGAGGCGAGGTGCAGATGGGAAGCCCTTGATACAGCAAAATTGTGACTCCAATTTTGTAGTTTATCAAGTGCCCTTGTGGTCTGCTCTATGTAGACGAGAGAACAGAACATATTAGAGTCCGCATCGCCAGCCACAAGTCCACCATCCGCTGTGGCAAAACTTGGCTTCCACTTCCAGACCACGTCTCTAAATTCAAACACACAGTAGCCCAACTCCGTTTTCAAGTTATAGAGCACGTCCCGAGACCAAGATGGGGTGGCGATCATGTAAGAAAGCTTAAAGAACGGGAATCATTTTGGATTTACACTTTGCAAACATTATCCCCTAGTGGACTCAACAGGGAAATTGACTGGATCTACTAAATCCCTCCCCCCCTTTCTCTTGACAGACACAATGACTTCACTCCATCTTCAGGGGTAAGTACACCCCCCCCCTTTCCCGTCCCCCCTCCTCTCTACTATGCGAAATCGTCACAGTGTACCCACAATACCCTCTTGAGCCACCTCCTATCAAACCTGATGCCACGTACCTGGTAATAACAGCAATGAGACCCTACCACCCAAACTATCTAAGCAGCCCCCGCATGGACACAGAGCAAACTGAAAAGAAGCCTACGTAGCAGCTGTCAGTACTGTATGTCTCCACCATGCCCGGCGTCCCTCATGCTGCCCATGCACCAACTTTCCGGCGAATTAGATCGACATCAGTCACCTTGGGTAGCCCTCAATCCGTTCTGTACTTCCAGCAGCTACACTGGCTCTAATGAAGCAGACCTCCCACGGTGCGTGCGCGCCGACCTACGAGCACCGTTTACAGTTGTTACCATGACTACCTGTCTCTACTATGTCTGGCTTCCCACTTACTGCCCATGCGCCAACCCCCCCCCCGGCGAGTCAGATGTACAGCTGTCACCATGACTACCTTTTAACCCTTACAGGGCGTTCTGCAGCTACACTGGCACTAACGTATCAGATCCCCCACACACTGCACAAGCGCCTACTGACCAGCTCCGATACCATGACTACTTACAAGCCGGCAGCTTCCCCTAACAGGGGCACACTAGCGCGGCGTCACGCCCCCTTCTGGTGACGCGCTTTCGGTTTGGCGCCTGCGCTCCCTGCAAAAAGCCCGCGCTCCATCTGCTATGCCACATCCCCCTCTAGTGAGGCGCGGGAGCGCCGCTACACCCTCCTCCAGTCAGGATACTGGCTCCAGTAGTGCGCACATACATGTAACACTGGATCCGCCGACTACCCAATCTACCTGCTGTCACATGTGCTCTCAAGCACTCCATTAGTAACCCTCCCTTAATATATTCCCTCCAGGCTTGTGGTCCTCAAGCACCTGGACCTTTACAAGGTGGCCTTAAGTAGTGCACTATTCCCCTTCCTCCAACTTTATGGATCTTTTCTAATGCATTATACCCCTACATTGCCTTTTAGGTCTCCAGCTCTGTGGTCCCATCACTCACTACAACTTAAACCCCAGGTTTTGCACAAACCAATACAAAGGATTTTTACGCTTATATCTCTATAGGAATATGGGATTGTATATACCAATACAATTGTGTATCCCCATGCTCTCATGTCCCTTCTCCGTACTCCCTTTTCCTCTTCACCCCTTTTCCCTCCACCTTTCCCTCTCTCCCCCCCTTTTCCGCTCTTCACCCTTTTCCCTCCACCTTTCCCTCTCCCCCCTTTCCTCTCTTCACCCCCTTTTCCCTCTCCCCCCTTTCCCTCCACCTTTCCCTCTCTCCCCCCCTTTTCCGCTCTTCACCCTTTTCCCTCCACCTTTCCCTCTCCCCCCTTTCCTCTCTTCACCCCCTTTTCCCTCCACCTTTCCCTCTCTCTCCCCTTCTCCGCTATTCACCCCCCTTTTCCCTCCACCTTTCCCTCCCCCGCTTTTCCTCTTTACCCCCCCTTTTCCCTCCACCTTTCCCTCTCCCCTTTCCTCTCTTCACCCCCCCTCTTCCCTCCACCTTTCCCTCTCTACCCCTTTTCCCTCCACCTTTCCTCTCTTCACCCCCCCTCTTCCCTCCACCTTTCCCTCTCTACCCCTTTTCTGCTCTTCACCCCCCCTTTCCCTCTCTTCACCCTCCCTTTTCCCTCCACCTTTCCCTCTCTACCCCTTTTCTGCTCTTCACCCCCCCTTTCCCTCTCTTCACCCTCCCTTTTCCCTCTCCCCCCTTTCCTCTTTTCACCCCCCCTTCCCTCCACCTTTCCCTCTCCCCCCCTTTTCTGCTCTTCACCCCCCTTTTCCCTCCACCTTTCCCTCTCCCCCCTTTTCCTCTCTTCACCCCCCTTTCCTCTCTTCAACCCCTTTTTCCTCTCCCCTCCTCCTCCCCCTTTCCCCACCCTCCCCTTTTCCTCTCTTCACCCCTTTTCCCTCCACCTTTCCCTCTCCCCTTTTCCTCTCTTCACCCCCCCTTCCCTCCACCTTTCCCTCTCCCCCCCCTTTTCCCTCCACCTTTCCCTCTCTCCCTTTTCCCTCCACCTCCCCCCCTTTTCCTCTCTTCACCCTTTTCCCTCCACCTTCCCCCCCCCCTTTTCCTCTCTTCACCCCCCTTTTCCCGCCACCTTTCCCTCTCCCCTCCTTTTCCTCTCTCCCCCCTCCCCTTTTCCCTCCACCTTTCCCTCTCTCCCCCCTCCCCTTTTCCTCTCCCCCTCCCCCTTTTCCTCTCTCCCCTCCTCCCCTTTCCCCCCCTTTTCCTCTCTTCACCCCCCTTTTCCCCCCTACTTCTACCACATGTTGTTTTTGCTACTCTGTTGTTTTACTATGATTGCAATCAATTGGATTTACCCTTATGATTTTATTTATTGTCTGAATTGACATAATGGGATTTACATACCTACTCTCCTCTTTTACAGTAGAGACAGAAATGAATAAGGCCACGTAAAAGGCCGAAACGTCTTCTCTTGAGTCGCCACTCACTATTGGTTTGATATTATTATTTTCTTTCTGGGTTTGTTGTACCAATAAATGAATTTTGCTTTTCTTCTCCTGAGAGGACGATGAATTAATTCACACTGTATCCCGGACTTCCCATGCCTATGGCATCTGCACCTTGCCTCTGACGGAGCGCACGCCGATTATCTCTACTGCTCACAGATGATTCAGCGGATGGAAGCGATCTGGTTGAAAACGTCTGGTTAACGGGATTGAGCTTACACTGACACGTATCTTCCTCAGCATTGAACACAGATCATAATGTGCCTTGATCTTTTATCAGCCCGAGTCCCACCCACACCCCTCCTTGATGACCTCACATGGGCCGAGTTGTGGACTGTTCTCCACCCTTCAGGATTTTATGAACTTCCCAACTTATGCGATAACTCCTCTCCGGATGATCGCAGAAGTTCGAGATCACAGTCATAATTTTTATCAGGATTTTACTGTTACCCACAGACCAAACATGACCTGGCTGCTGTCAGCGATTTGCACTTTATTGATTTGTGGCTTATAGGCAGGGGTTACAGTTAGGAAAAAATATGCATCTACTTCCCCTTTTAGCTCTGAAGCCGAAACGGTAAAGGATGATGGCCGTCTCCCCAGGACCGTGGCCGCCTCTCCGGGACTATAGCCGTCTCCCTGGGACCATAGCCGTCTCCACGGGACAGTGGCCGCCTCTCCGGGACTATAGCCATCTGCACGGGACCATAGCAGTCTTCCCGGGACCATAGCCGTCTCCACGGGACCATAGCCGTCTCCACGGGACCATAGCCGTCTCCACGGGACCGTGGCCGCCTCTCCGGGACTATAGCCATCTCCACGGGACTATAGCCGTCTCCCCGGGACCATAGCCGTCTCCACGGGACCATAGCCGTCTCCACGGGACCATAGCCGTCTCCACGGGACCATAGCCGTCTCCACGGGACCATAGCCGTCTCCAAGGGACCATAGCCGTCTCCAAGGGACCATAGCCGTCTCCACGGGACCATAGCCATCTCCACGGGACCATAGCCGCCTCCCCATGACCGTGACCGTCTCCACGGGACTATAGCCGTCTCCACGGGACTATAGCCGTCTCCACGGGACTATAGCCGTCTCCCCATGACCATGGCCGCCTCTCCGGGAGTATAGCCGTCTCCACAGGACTATATCCGTCTCCCCGGGACCATGGCTGCCTCTCCGGGACCATAGCCGTCTCCACGGGACTATAGCCGCCTCCACGGGACTATAGCCGCCTCCACGGGTCCATAGCCGTCTCCACGGGACTATAGCCGTCTCCACGGGTCCATAGCCGTCTCCACGGGACCATGGCCGTCTCCACGGGTCCATAGCCGTCTCCACGGGACCATGGCCGTCTCCACGGGACCATGGCCGTCTCCACGGGACCATAGCAGTCTCCTCAGGACTATAGCCGTCTCCCCATGACCGTGGCCGCCTCTCGGGGACTATAGCCATTTCCACGGGACCATGGCCGCCTCTCGGGGACTATAGCCATTTCCACGGGACTATAGCCGTCTCCACGGGACCATGGCCGCCTCTCGGGGACTATAGCCATTTCCACGGGACTATAGCCGTCTCCACGGGTCCATAGCCGTCTCCACGGGTCCATGGCCGTCTCCACGGGTCCATGGCCGTCTCCACGGGTCCATGGCCGTCTCCACGGGTCCATGGCCGTCTCCACGGGTCCATGGCCGTCTCCCCGGGACCATGGCCGTCTCCACGGGACCATGGCCGTCTCCACGGGACCATAGCCGTCTCCCCGGGACCATAGCCGTCTCCCCGGGACCATGGCCGTCTCCACGGGTCCATGGCCGTCTCCACGGGTCCATGGCCGTCTCCACGGGTCCATGGCCGTCTCCACGGGTCCATGGCCGTCTCCACGGGTCCATGGCCGTCTCCACGGGACCATGGCCGTCTCCACAGGACCATAGCCGTCTCCCCGGGACCATAGCCGTCTCCCCGGGACCATAGCCGTCTCCCCGGGACCATAGCCGTCTCCCCGGGACCATAGCCGTCTCCCCGGGGCCGTCAGACATGGGCTTCTTTCCTGGCGGACCTGCAGAGGCCTCTCTCACCTCGCTGGCCCCGGCATTGTAATCAGGATTCCTCACTCCACCATATGTCACCTGTGTGATGGTCACTGGCAGAGTGTCAGAGCCCGGGGAGGAGGGGGTTAATGCTACGATGTCACATGTTCTATCAGCGTTATCTCTCAGCCTCCCGGCCCAGCAGTAAGCGGCTCCGCTCCCTCCGGCGGCCGAGTGACCTCTGCTCCAGAGCAGGCCCCTGAGGAGGAGACGAGAGCACGGCCTCCGACCATCACGGCCTCCGCAACTCCCATCATGCCACTGACGGACGGCGCTTCTGACGTCACCACACGCACTGTGCCCACAGCTAACATGGCACCGGCTGACTTCCAGGTTAGGCCCCGCCTCTTCCGGTCATATGGCGGTGACGTCACGCCGCCGCTGGACCGCTCCAGTGCAGCATCAGTCAACGATATTATGGGAGACGATCCCGGAGCCCGGAGGGACAGCGATGGTGAGAGCGGCGCCCAGTGCACTGCGAGCATTCCGGGGAGCTGTGCCACCTATACTGGGGGGAGGGGAGGGAGAGCTGTGCCACCTATACGGGGAGGGGAGGGAGAGCTGTGCCACCTATAGGGGGGAGGGGAGGGAGAGCTGTGCCACCTATACTGGGGGGAGGGAGAGCAGAGCTGTGCCACCTATACTGGGGGGAGGGGAGGGAGAGCTGTGCCACCTATACTGGGGGGAGGGGAGGGAGAGCTGTGCCACCTATACTGGGGGGAGGGAGAGCAGAGCTGTGCCACCTATACTGGGGGGAGGGGAGGGAGAGCTGTGCCACCTATACGGGGAGGGGAGGGAGAGCTGTGCCACCTATACTGGGGGGAGGGAGAGCAGAGCTGTGCCACCTATACTGGGGGGAGGGGAGGGAGAGCTGTGCCACCTATACGGGGAGGGAAGGGAGAGCTGTGCCACCTATACTGGAGGGAGGGAGAGCAGAGCTGTGCCACCTATACTGGGGGGAGGGGAGGGAGAGCTGTGCCACCTATAGGGGGGAGGGGAGGGAGAGCTGTGCCACCTATAGGGGGGAGGGGAGGGAGAGCTGTGCCACCTATACTGGGGGGAGGGGAGGGAGAGCTGTGCCACCTATACTGGGGGGAGGGGAGGGAGAGCTGTGCCACCTATACTGGGGGGAGGGAGAGCAGAGCTGTGCCACCTATACTGGGGGGAGGGGAGGGAGAGCTGTGCCACCTATACGGGGAGGGGAGGGAGAGCTGTGCCACCTATAGGGGGGAGGGGAGGGAGAGCTGTGCCACCTATACTGGGGGGGAGGGAGAGCTGTGCCACCTATACTGGGGGGAGGGGAGGGAGAGCTGTGCCACCTATAGGGGGGAGGGGAGGGAGAGCTGTGCCACCTATACGGGGAGCGGGAGGGAGAGCTGTGCCACCTATACTGGGGGGAGGGGAGGGAGAGCTGTGCCACCTATATGGGGGAGGGCAGGGAGAGCTGTGCCATCTATAGGGGGGGAGCTGTGCCACCTATAGGGGGGAGGGAGAGCTGTGCCAGCTATAGGGGGAGGGGAGGGAGAGCTGTGCCACCTATAGGGGGGGGGAGAGTGTAGGGAGAGCTGTGTCACCTATATGGAGGGGAGGGAGAGCAGAGCTGTGCCACCTATACTGGGGGGGAGGGGAGTGAGAGCTGTGCCACCTATACTGAGGGGAGGGAGAGCTGTGCCATCTATACTGGGGGGAGAGAGGGAGAGCTGTGCCACCTATCCGGGGGGGAGGGGAGGGAGAGCTGTGCCACCTATCCGGGGGGGAGGGGAGGGAGAGCTGTGCCACCTATACGGGGGAGGGGGACTGTGCTCTGTACCTGGTGAGTGTGCAGTGCACTCAGTGCTGCGCTCCGCTCTCTGCAGATCTCGGTCCGGTTTGATGACGTGGCGGTTTTCTTCACTGAGGACGAGTGGCGCAGTCTGGAGGAATGGCAGAAGGAGCTGTACAAGGACGTCATGAAGGAGAATTACCAGACCCTGGTGTTTGTGGGTAAGTGCCACACGTGGGGCCCCTCCAAACCGTGGCCCCACGAGCCTCGCCCCGCCGTCCACCCACTCACCTGCTCGCCCTACCGCCTCTTGCCCCCTTCCCGCTCTCCTGCTCTTCCCGCTCCCTCGCTCGCCCCCCCTTGCTCGCCGCCCGCTGGCCCCTGCTGGTCGCTACTGGCCCCTTGCTCACCCCCTTCCCGCTCCCCTGCTGGCCTCCCGCTCCCCTCCTTGCTCCCCTCCTTGCTCACCCCCTCGCTCCCCTGCTCGCCCCGCTACCTTCCTCCCTCTCGCCCCATGTGACGTTTTCTGTTTCTTTCAGATCAGCCGGAGATCATGTCCAGGCTTGAGAGGGGAGAAGACCCCTGTATCAGGGCACAGGAGCAATGCTCAGAAAACCCCGCCCCCACAGGTGATGGGAGGAGCCACATGACATCATTGATTTAGTCTTTCTATATGGTGGGAGGAGTTTTAAGGTTTGGATTATGGGAGGGGTCAGTAAATAGTGGGTGGAGTCTTTGATTTCTGCATATTATTATGTTTTCTTGGTGAATAACATTCATCATCTACAGAAAGAAGCGAACGAGCGGAGGAGGAGCTGGACATGGAGCTGCAGATCGACTGCCCAGGTGCACACCGGAGTACACCCCCTCATCACCCCGCGTACACCCCCCCCCATAACCCCGAGTGCACCCTCCCCTCCCCGCGTACACCTTACCCCCCCTATCACCCCGAGTACACCCCCCCCTCATCACCCCGAGTGCACCCTCCCCTCCCCCATCACCCCAAGTGCACCCTCCCATCACCCCGCGTACACCCTCCCCCCCTCATCACCCCAAGTACACGCTCCCCTCCCCCCCATCACCCCGAGTACACCCTCCCATAACCCCATGCACACCCTCCCCCCCTCATCACCCCAAATACACCCTCCCCCCTCATCACCCCGAGTACACCCGCCCCCCCTCCCCTCATCACCCCGGGCTCGTCTACTGCCCCGCCCCACGAGCTCATCTGCCCGGCGTTGCAGGGGGTCTGTGTGTCTTGGCGACATGGGGGGGTCTGCCTGCTCTATCGGGGGGAGGCCGCTCGGCGTCATGGAGGGGTCTGCCTGCTCCGTATCAGGGGGCAGCCGCTCGCCGTCATGGAGGGGTCTGCCTGCTCCGTATCGGGGGAAGGCCGCGGCCGCTCGGCGTCATGGAGGGGTCTGCCTGCTCTGTATCGGGGGAAGGCCGCTCGGCATCATGGAGGGGTCTGCCTGCTCTGTATCGGGGGGCGGCCGCTCGGCGTCATGGAGGGGTCTGACTGCTCTGTATCGGGGGGCGGCCGCTCGGCGTCATGGAGGGGTCTGCCTGCTTTGTATCGGGGGGCGGCCGCTCGGCGTCATGGAGGGGTCTGCCTGCTCTGTATCGAGGGGCGGCCGCTCGGCGTCATGGAGGGGTCTGCCTGCTCCGTATCGGGGGGCGGCCGCTCGGCGTCATGGAGGGGTCTGCCTGCTTTGTATCGGGGGGCGGCCGCTCGGCGTCATGGAGGGGTCTGCCTGCTTTGTATCGGGGGGCGGCCGCTCGGCGTCATGGAGGGGTCTGCCTGCTCTGTATCGGGGGACGGCCGCTCGGCGTCATGGAGTGGTCTGCCTGCTCCGTATCCGGGGGCGGCCGCTCGGCGTCATGGAGGGGTCTGCCTGCTCCGTATCCGGGGGCGGCCGCTCGGCGTCATGGAGGGGTCTGCCTGCTCTGTATCGGGGGCGGCCGCTCGGCGTCATGGAGGGGTCTGCCTGCTCTGTATCGGGGGTGGCCGCTCGACGTCATGGAGGGGTCTGCCTGCTCTGTATTGGTGGGCGGCCGCTCGGTGTCATGGAGGGGTCTGCCTGCTCTGTATCGGGGGGAGGCCGCTCGGCGTCATGGAGGGGTCTGCCTGCTCCGTATCGGGGGGCGGCCGCTCGGCATCATGGAGGGGTCTTCCTGCTCTGCATCGGGGGGTGGCCGCTCGGTTTCATGCAGGGGTCTGCCTGCTCTCTCGCTGGTGAGTGGCGCTTTTCGGGCGGGTGCTGCCTCCGGGGTGACGGTCTTGTCTTTGTCTTGCAGAGGAGCTGCTGGAGGAGGAGGCGGAGGAGCAGCCGCAGTGGGATATGCTGGACATACTGATATTTCTGGACGAGCTCTTTGACCTGTAGGCGGCGCTGTCTGCGCAGTTTTTCTCTTTGCTTTTATTAAATGGTTTATTTTGTAGGTTGTCTCGTCTCTCTATGCCGTGGGGAAGGGGCCGCATCGCTCGCATGTCCTCTGCTGCTGTGGTTCCTTCCGTTCTCCTCTGAGGGGTTCAGAGGATTGGATCTCGGTCACCGGAGGAGCAGTGTCTGTCCTGTCATAAGACCCTGGTGTCCGCTGCTTGGATGGGACGCTGCTGACCGCGCTCCATGGAGCTCTGCCTCTGGGGTCCATTACAGGAGAGCTGGCGGAGACTGAGGAATTAATGGAGAACAGCAGGACCTTATGGTTGTGGAACTTTCCCTTTAAGAAGGTTCATGACGTTGTCTCCACTCCCTGTCAGCCCAGCCCTGTAGCCGGGGCTATACCTGCGCTGTCAAGAAGCAGCCCTCCGCTGCCTCCAATCGCCAGGACAGTACGCAATTTACCAATGATGATTGATGGACGCTATATTATTTATTATTATAGCGCCATTTATTCCGTGGCACTTTACATGTGAAAACGAGTCACTGTCTGGTCCAGGAGGAGCGAGGACCCTGCCCGTGAGGGCTCACAGTCTACAAGGGATGGGTGAGGATACAGTAGGTGAGGGTAGAGCTGATCGTGCAGCGGTATGGTGGAGCGAGGACCCTGCCCGCGAGGGCTCACAGTTTACAAGGGATGGGTGAGGATACAGTAGGTGAGGGTAGAGCTGGTCGTGCAGTGGTATGGTGAAGCGAGGACCCTGCCCGCGAGGGCTCACAGTCTACAGGGGATGGGTGAGGATACAGTAGGTGAGGGTAGAGCTGGTCGTGCAGCGGTATGGTGGAGCGAGGACCCTGCCCGCGAGGGCTCACAATCTACAAGGGATGGGTGAGGATACAGTAGGTGGTAGAGCTGGTCGTGCAGCGGTATGGTGAAGCGAGGACCCTGCCCGTGAGGGCTCACAATCTGCAAGGGATGGGTGAGGATACAGTAGGTGAGGGTAGAGCTGGTCGTGCAGCGGTATGGTGGGGCGAGGACCCTGCCCGCGAGGGCTCACAGTCTACAAGGGATGGGTGAGGATACAGTAGGTGAGGGTAGAGCTGGTCGTGCAGCGGTATGGTGGGGCGAGGACCCTGCCCGCGAGGGCTCACAGTCTACAGGGGATGGGTGAGGGTAGAGCTGGTCGTGCAGCGGTATGGTGGAGCGAGGACCCTGCCCGCGAGGGCTCACAGTCTAAAAGGGATGGGTGAGGATACAGTAGGTGAGGGTAGAGCTGGTCGTGCAGCGGTATGGTGGAGCGAGGACCCTGCCCACGAGGGCTCACAGTCTACAAGGGATGGGTGAGGATACAGTAGGTGAGGGTAGAGCTGGTCGTGCAGCGGTATGGTGGAGCGAGGACCCTGCCCGCGAGGGCTCACAATCTACAAGGGATGGGTGAGGATACAGAAGGTGAGGGTAGAGCTGGTCGTGCAGCGGTATGGTGGAGCGAGGACCCTGCCCACGAGGGCTCACAGTCTACAGGGGATGGGTGAGGATACAGTAGGTGAGGGTAGAGCTGATCGTGCAGCGGTATGGTGGAGTGAGGACCCTGCCCACGAGGACTCACAGTCTACAAGGGATGGGTGAGGATACATTAGGTGAGGGTAGAGCTGGTCATGCGGCGGTGGTTACTGCAGGTAGTAGGCTTGTCGAAACAGGTAGGTCTTCAGGTTCCTTTTGAAGGTTTCCACGGTCGATGACAGTCTGATGTGTTGGGGTAGAGAGTTCCAGAGTAGAGGGGAAGCACGGGAGAAATCTTGTATACGATTGTGGGAGGAGGAGATGAGAGGGGAGTAGAGAAGGAGATCTTGTGAGGATCGGAGGTTGCGTGTAGGTATGTATCGGAAGACTAGGTCACAGATGTATGGAGGAGACAGGTTGTGGATGGCTTTGTATGCCATGGTTAGGGTCTTGAACTGGAGTCTCTGAGCAATGGGGAGCCAGTGCAGGGATTGACAGAGAGGAGAGGCCGGGGAATAGCGGGGAGACAGGTGGATTAGTCGGGCAGCAGAGTTTAGGATAGATTGGAGGGGTGTGAGAGTGTTAGAAGGGAGGCCACAGAGCAGGAGGTTGCAGTAGTCGAGGTGGGAGATGATGAGGGCATGCACTGGTCTTTTTGCGGATTCATGGTTGAGGAATGTGCGGATCCGGGAGATATTTTTGAGTTGGAGTCGGCAGGAAGTGGAAAGGGCTTGGATATGAGGTGTGAAGGAGAGTTCAGAGTCCAGGGTTACCCCGAGGCAGCGAGCTTGAGGGACTGGGGAGAGTGGGCAGCCATTGACGTTGATAGATAGGTCAGGTGGGGGGGAGGTGAATGAGATGGCGGAAAGATGATGAATTCTGTTTTATCCATATTAAGTTTTAGAAATCTAGCAGAGAAGAAGGATGAGATACCGGACAGACATTGTAGGATTCTGGTTAGTAAGGAGGTGATATTGGGTCCAGAGAGGTAGATCTGTGTGTCATCGGCATAGAGGTGATAATGAAACCCATGAGACTCTATGAGCTGTCCCAGGCCGAAGGTGTAGATGGAGAAGAGCAGGGGTCCTAGAACTGAACCTTGCGGGACACTGACAGATAGGGGGCGAGATGAAGAGGTGGTGTGTGAGTGGGAGACACTGAATGTCCGTTCTGTTAGGTATGAGCTATGTATCTAATGTATGTTTTTCTCAATATCTGACATGAGATCAGAATAAACCTTTCCCGTTTTAGGACAATTAGGATTTTACCATAATGTTTAATATTTGCCAAATGCCAGAATAATGAGAGAGAGAAGGTTTTAAGGAATTTTTATTACTTAATTGAAAGTCAGAAGTTTCCATGCATCTCATTAGTATTTGGTGCCATTGCCCTTACACTGAATGACTTGGGTCAGACGTCTGGGATCTCCTTCCACAGCTTCTCACAATAGTTGGTTGGAATTTGGGCCGATTCCTCCTGACAGAACTGGTGTAACTGATCCAGGTTTGGAGGTTGCCTTGCTCTGGTGTACCTGATCCAGGTTTGGAGGTTGCCTTGCTCTGGTGTACCTGATCCAGGTCTGTAGGTCGCCTTGCTCTGGTGTACCTGATCCAGGTTTGGAGGTCGTCTTGCTCTGGTGTACCTGATCCAGGTTTGGAGGTTGCCTTGCTCTGGTGTACCTGATCCAGGTTTGGAGGTCGCCTTGCTCTGGTGTACCTGATCCAGGTTTGGAGGTCGCCTTGCTCTGGTGTACCTGATCCAGGTGTGTAGGTCGTCTTGCTCTGGTGTACCTGATCCAGGTCTGTAGGTCGTCTTGCTCTGCTGTACCTGATCCAGGTCTGTAGGTCGCCTTGCTCTGGTGTACCTGATCCAGGTCTGTAGGTCGTCTTGCTCTGGTGTACCTGATCCAGGTCTGTAGGTCATCTTGCTCTGGTGTACCTGATCCAGGTCTGTAGGTCGTCTTGCTCTGCTGTACCTGATCCAGGTTTGGAGGTCGTCTTGCTCTGGTGTACCTGATCCAGGTCTGTAGGTCGTCTTGCTCTGGTGTACCTGATCCAGGTCTGTAGGTCATCTTGCTCTGGTGTACCTGATCCAGGTCTGTAGGTCGTCTTGCTCTGCTGTACCTGATCCAGGTTTGGAGGTCGTCTTGCTCTGGTGTACCTGATCCAGGTCTGTAGGTCGTCTTGCTCTGCTGTACCTGATCCAGGTTTGGAGGTCGTCTTGCTCTGGTGTACCTGATCCAGGTTTGGAGGTCGTCTTGCTCGGCGCTCGCAGCCTTTTCAGCTTTGCCCATAAATTTTCAATAAGATTGAGATCAGGGCTGTATGATGGCCGCTCCAGAACATTGACTTTGTTATCCTTAAGCCACTTTGTTACCATTTTGGCAGTATGCTTCGGGTCATTGTCCATTTGGAAGACCCATATCTGCCCAAGCTTTAACTTTGTGACTGATGTCTTTAGATGTTGCCATCATCTTCACAAGGTCTTTTGCTTTTGTCCTTGGGTTGATGTGCACATGTCGGACCAAAGCACAGTCATCACTAGGACATAGAACCCATCTCCTTCCTGAGCGGTATGATGGCTGGACATTCCCATCTTGTTTGTACTTGCGTATAATTGTTTGTACAGATGAATGAGGCACCTTCAGCGATCTTCAAATTGTACCCAAGGATGAGCCAGACTTGTAGAAGACCACAATTCTCTTCCTGATATCTTGGCTGATTTCTTTAGACTTTCCCATGATGCTACACAAATAAGCAGTGTGTTTCAGGTGTGCATTAAAACACATCCACAGGTGTGTCTCTAATTAATTAACTCAGATGTTGCCAAAAAACATACCAGAATCCTCCAAACACATGACATCATCATATGGGCCGTCCAGAATTGTTTAAAGGCACAGTAATCTTAGTGTATGGAAACTTTTGACTTTGCAGTAAGTAATAAAAATGCCTTAAAACATTCTCTCATTATTCTGGCATTTGGCAAATATTAAAAATGATGGTAATTCCCTTATTTTTCGCCCCTTATTTTTAAGAAGATCCTTACGTTCTAGGCTAGATACTATTTTGTAGGCTTTTTTTTAAGATTCCCGTCAGGATAACCTCTCTTTGCCAGTCTGTCACAAACTTCACTGGCCTCCATATCAAACGCAGTATTATCCGTACAGTTTTGTTTCGTCCTAATTAATTCCCCATATGGAATATTGCGCTTGATACGCGGCGGTTGGCAAGAATTGGCCTGCAGAATACTATTACTAGCCGTCTCTTTTCTATAGGGTTATTTTTACTGTATTGAGAGATTTGTCACCGTTTAATTTAAAATCAAAAAAATTTATTTCTCTAGAATCAAAACAACGTGTAAATCTCAAATTGAAATCATTGTTGTTGAGATTTTCTACAAATTTCAACGCTTCCTCCTGTTTGCCTCCCTATACCAGGAGAAGGTCGTCGATAGATCGACCGTACCATGTGATTGTGGGGCTGTAAATATTGTTCTCATTGTAGATGTGTTGCTCCTCCCATTTGGCATTACTATGTTAACGTATGGCTTCAGGGGTGCAGTTTACAGAGTAAGATGAACAGAGCTATTCAATTTTATATATTTAATCCAGGAAGATAGGCAGTGTTTATAAAAAGATGATACAAAATGGGGACTAAACCATACAGCCTATACAGTTACATAAAATAAAAAGGATTAACAAAGAAACTTACTAAACCTGGGTTACGGAAATGGCTCAGATTTATGGAGGGAAGACCTTCAGTGAACGTGGATCAGTCCTTGCACAGCAATGTCTCTTCCTGGCATTGAACGAGGATCATAATTGGCATTGGCTTCTTAATCGCTCAAGTAACACCCACACACCTTCCTGCTGGGGACTGATAACAGGTAGGGACTTCAGAGGACTATAGGATGTGTATTAGGCTTTCCCACTATCAGTATTCGGTCAGTATCTTCACTCAAGTGGAAGCCAAAACCAGGTGAGGAACAATCAGAGAAAAGGTCTAATAGAAACAAGTCACCAATTCTGCATTTATCGCCCACTCCTGAGAACAAATACTGACCGAATACTGATAGTGGGGCCGTGGCCTTAGTCTTAGAAAATTATGAGATTCCCATCTTTTACAATATATTTGCCCCTGAAGGTCCCCAGCAGGAGATATTCCCTTCATCTTTCTTATCTATACATGGATAGCAGACATGGCATAGACATTGTCATCTATCTAGCTGATATCCATTTGGTGGACTCCGACCATCACCAACCATGCTTTGTGTTCGTCATTTCATCAGGTTTCCGAAAACATGACTTTCCTATCTATTATATCAACGCAGTTCATAAAACCTCACTTCATAATTTCTATAAAGTAGACAAAGGGTTTATGTTTTCTTTTTTAGCTGGGACTCTTATCTCTACCGGTCGTAAATCTGCCCTTCTCCACATTCTTGTGCATTTAAGCTAAGATTGGCCTCACATCTGCTAGCCATTAGGATTTTCCGTAATTACCTGTTTCCAAAGGAGGGTCAGCTGCAAAAGTGGTTGTGTAAAGGTAACTTGTTAAGATTGGAAGCTCTTGGTAAGTTGTGAGACTTCTTATAGATTAGCAATCATATCTATAACACTCTGCTTTTGGCAGGCACCTACAGAGAGGAGGCAACGACAAGCTTAGGAAGCTTACAGTCCATTGAGGCATGTGGCCAGGTGACCGATTGGTCCCAACCTAGCGACTCCGAACGTCTCCATGGAGCCACGTGACGGGAGGGTCACAGCCTGACTTCTCCAAACGTATCCATGGGGGTAAGGTTACCGGAGGGTCTCAACCTGGTTTCCCCAAACGTTTCCATGGAGCCATGTGACCGGATGGTCCCAACCTGGCTTCTCCGAACGTCTCCATTGGGCCATGTGACCGGTGAGTCCAAATTCAGGCTTCTCTAAATGTATCCATGGGGCCAGGTGACCGGAGGGTCCCAACCTGGCTTCTCCAAACGTCTCCATGGGGCCAGGTGACTGGATGCTCCCAACCTGGCTTCTCTGAACATCTCCCTGGAGGCCAGGTGACCGGATGATCCCAATCTGGCTTCTCCAAATGTATCCATGGATTTTGGAGCAAATCTGTATTATTCCAGCCAGGGTTGTGGTTCATGAAGCTGGCATCCTGTAGAATCCAAATCTGTGTCACTATGGGAGCGATGGTGCCCTGGCTGTGGTTTTGTCAAGTCACTCTTGATACACAGGTATAGCCACCTCATATAGTTCACAGCTGTCCGTCAAGCCATCATCCACAGGTCAAGGGGAAGGTGTGATCAGATTAACTCACATTGTTTGAGTATTGTCATAGAAAAGGCTGAAGATCGCTCTCTTCCCTCCCTTATATTGTTTGTCACAGTGAGTAGAGCTCACACTCTAACCAATTGCTTCTATGCAAATGGCAGTGCACACAAGAGGTGGCAAACTTAAATATCCAGGCCAATTGCCATACGAAATAGACGCCTTTGAACATGGGGGCTGGAGACTGAAGGAGTAATGTATCTGATTAAGTGGTAAGAAGTATGCCACCTGAGAGCGGTAGGAAACTCCTCATTAAAGCTTCAAAGGGAATCTACCATACTCCTCGCAATAGCCGGGTCATTCTCATTTGCACGTGTCGAATCTGCAGACTCGTAGGCACCAAAATAAAATATGGAATATCGGGAGTTCACAGCTACAGTGATGTGGTGGATGGGCTCAGGACCAACTTTGAGCAGTGGGTCCAAGGACTGTCAGTCACCACCTTCGAGGACCTGAAGGATCTGATGGTGAAGGACCAGTTTCTTCATCTTTGCCCCTTAGAAGTGCGACTGTTTGTACTGGACCAGGAGCTGAAGGAAGCCGCCAAAGCAGCCCAGATTGCAGATGCCTATGAGGCCAACCACATACCGGAGGTGCGGAAGTCCGCCGTCACCGGCTGGAAAAGGGGTAAGCAGACAACCACCCCTGATATTCCAGCCAGCCGACCCTCAGGAGGTCCTGCTCCATCTTACAGCACCCGGCCTGCATTTGACTTGTGACCAAACGGGTCACATCAGCCTTGTCTGTCCGGAGAGGCTGAAAATGAACCCCACACCTGAGACCACAGGGCCTACTGTAGCCATCTTTTTGTGGGTGGGGAGGTTGGCCGAGCCCGTGAGAACTTACAACCGGTTACTGTGGGCAACACCCTTACAGTTGGCCTTAAGGACACTGGCGCAGAACGCACCCTCATCCACCCTGAGTTTGTGTTACCAGAAGAACTCATTCCTGGGAAGACCCTGACTGTCACCGGGTTTGGGGGTGTTTGCTGTCCCATACTGATGGCCCGAGTTTTCCTGGACTGGGGTATGGGGAGGGGGTTAAGGGAAGTGGGGGTGTCGGAGAATCTCTCCACTAATGTGCTATTGGGAACTGATCTGGGACGGTTGGTTGCCCGATACATTCCTGACAACCCTCCCAGATCTGATATGTCATGTGATGCAATTGTCAATAATGTCAATGTGATACATAATAAAAATGTGTGTTGTGGTAAAGGGGAACTCAGCCACATCACGCCGCGGGGTGATGCTGCTGAGGATCCCCTAAAAGGAGCCAGTATCAGTGCTATGGGCAATGGGAGCAGGCACGGACACCAGGAAGCAGATCGTCCCGTGCAGGTGACCAGTGTCACGCGAGATGGTGACATGGTCGGTGGTAGCTGCCCCATGACTAGCACAGCTCCAGAGGTAACGGGAAAGGATGGGGAGAAACACGGGGAGCATAAGGAAAGTGGTCCCGTGCCGCCGACCAGTGTCACGACGGACTGTGACATGGCCGGTCGTAGCTGCCTCATAGTTAGCCCGGCTCCCCAGGTAACAATGAGGGATGGGAAGGTAGGTCCCACAACCGGGCAGGGTGAGGGAAATGTGTGCCCACTGTCTGTCAGGATTATGGGAGGAAGGTACCCATAGCCTGTCAGAGGGGTGGGAAAAATGTACCTTGAAGCGGTCAGGGTGATCGGAAAGCTGGATCCCCAGTCGGTCAGGG
The DNA here is from genome assembly GCF_046119375.1 of Phyllobates terribilis. Lineage (NCBI taxonomy): Eukaryota > Metazoa > Chordata > Amphibia > Anura > Dendrobatidae > Phyllobates > Phyllobates terribilis. The sequence continues at coordinate 11,171,162 of NW_027362764.1, read as the reverse complement.
TGGTGGGCGAGTTGGGTCCACAGCTTGTCGGAATAGCAGAAAAGGGTGGTTATTCCCCAGAGAAGCCCATCTCTGAACCCCTGAAAGAGAGCGTATTATGGAATCCAGGAAGGGTGGGATGACAGGTAGGCTTAAGGGGCGATCTGAAAATCAGCCCCTACACTACCTCAGAAAGGGGGAGACGTCATAGAAAATGCTGAAGATCGCTCACTCCCTCCAAACCCCTCTTCCCCCCTCCCCTATATTATTTGTCACAGTGAGAAGAGCTTACTCTAACCAGTTGCTTCTATGCAAATGACAGTACACACAAGAGGTGGCAAACTCATTTATCCAGGCCAATTACCATACGAAATAGACGCCTTTGAACATATGGGCTGGAGACTGAAGGAGTAGGGTATCTGATTAAGTGGTAAGGAGTATGCCACCTGAGAGCGGTAGGAAACTCCTCATTAAAGCATCAAAGGGAATCTACCACACTCCTCACAATAGCCGGGTCATTCTCATTTGCACATGTGTCGAATCTGCAGACTCTTAGGCACCGAAATAAAATATGGAATATCGGGAGTTCTATAACTCCAACTGCGATGGGACACATATTTCAGCGGCAGTGTTAGCTAAGGAACAATACGCATATTTTTCTGTATCTGTGAGCCCTCCTGGTGAGCTATAACGCAAAAGTACAAGAATAATGGACGTCAGCCAGGTCATGTGTGGTCTCTAAAGAAAGGTAAATTAGCAATAAAAAAATATGGTATCACTTGCTAACTTCTGCGATCAACCAGCGAGAAGTTATCGCAGAAGTTAGAGTTTTAATAAAACTATGAAAGGCGGAGACCAGCCCACGTGAGGTCATCACAGGGGAGTGTGTGGGCAGGGTTCCCCTTTGACATAAAAGATCCAGTTGAATATGGATCTATACTCATGCCGGGAGATACATATTTGTGTAAGCAGGGGTCAAGTTCGATAATGGTCCATTGGTGTGCTTCCCTCCAACTAAACTGAATCGTTTCTAAGATCGGTCTAGTAAGTTCTTCTATTAATCCCTTTTTATTTTGTGTAACTGTATATGCTGAATTGTCTTGTCCCCCTTCGTAAAATCTTTGTATATTTTTTCATAAACACTGCCTCCCTTTTGGATTAAATATAAAATTTAATAGTTCTGTTTCTTCTGTTCTGTAATCGCTCCTCCCCCGAAGCCATATACGCTATCAGAACGCAGGCGTCCAATCAGGCAGGTAGTTGATTTTATATCTTTTAAACTGATTGGTGGTGGCAGCGAATAATCTTAATTGGGTTATCGTGAAGCTGGCAGTGATCATACAGGGGTATGTACACGTATTTGACGTGTTGGAATTCGGAGGTGTGTACGCCATACGCTCACTGCTCGCTTGCAGATGCGCAGAATCCCTGACAAGTATTAAATCAATCTTACTAGTTTCTCCTCCTTTGCTCTGCAGGTCAACAAGTCACACGGACCCACACAATGGTCAATCAACATATTAACAAGCATTAAAATTACACGAAGCTAAATTAACATAAACCCTGCTGTAAATAAATAAAAAGCAAGTGCATTTAAATAAAAGAGCGTTCTTAGTAACACAGTTTTTGATCAAAAATAGTATAAAAGCTTTCCCACCGTGACACTGCGGTGAACCCGCTCGGGAAAGTCCTACACTTTTATTTATAAGCAGGGTTTATGTTCATTTTGCTTCTTGTAGGTTTTTCGGATTCATGGCCGTTGTGAAACATGCACTTATGTGCTGCATGTATACCAACTTAAACCAAGCTCAAATTTTGTGTTTTTTCTTTGTATTTTTTGCATCCTGTGCAAACTAAGGTGTGGCCTCCCTTCCCAGAGCTGGATAATACATTTAAAAAGCTTTCCTTGGCTGGTGTCCACAGTTTTGGAACCCAGTCCTTTGTCTGCCCTTATTCACACAGAGGTCAACTTTGACACATGGTAAGGTTTTTAATATTAGACAGTGTAGGACTTTCCCGAACGAGTTCACCTTGTCGCGGTGGGAAAGTTTTTATACTAAGAGGAGGAGACCTAGGACTGAGGAATCCCAACAGTAAGAGGAGAGGACCTAGGACTGAACCCTGAGGAATTCCGACAGTAAGATGAGGGGGCCGAGAACTAAAACCTGAGGAACCCCGACAGTAAGAGGGGGCAGAAAACTGATCCTTGAGGAATCCCGTCAGTATGGGGAAGGGACCTAGGATTTAGGAATCCCAACAGTAAGAGGAGCGGGGCCTAGGACTGAGCACTAAGGAACCCGACAGTAAGTGGAGCGGGAAGTAGCTTAGCTCGAGTCGACTTCAGAGAGATTGCACACAGATCCTCTTAGCAAGGGGTCATGTGAATATCACCGGCGCCTCCCTATTGCAAAGTGAAGGTATTTATACACCCAGGCCAGGGTGTTAATTAGCAAGAGGAAGGTAACCACTGAGTCCTAGAGTGAGACATATCTAAGAAGGTGTCTGTAATGCCAAACAAAGAGATCTCCTGCAACCAACTGCAGGGCGATTGTCACATCTGACACACCCGTGACAGGGGCAGAGGACTGATCATTGAGGAACCCCAACAGTAAGAAGAGGAGACCTAGGACTGAGGAATCCCAACAGTAAGGGGAGGGGGCATAGGACTGAACCCTGAGGAATTCCGACAGTAAGATGAGGGGGCCGAGGACTGAAACCTGAGGAACCCCAACAGAAAGTGGAGGGGGCCTAGGAATGAGCCCTGAGGAACCCTGACAGTAAGAGGGGGCAGAAGACTGATCCTTGAGGAACCCTGTCAGTAAGGGGAGGAGACCTAGGATTTAGGAATCCCAACATTAAGAGGAGGGGGTCTAGTACTGAACCCTGAGGAATCCTGACAGTAATGGGAGAGGACCTAGGACTGAACCCTAACAGTAAGAAGGAGGGGACCTAGGACTGAGCCCTGAGGAACCCTGGCAGTAAGGGGAGGCAGTGAGGTTGCGGATGGTCTCCTGTGGGATCTCCTCCCAGACCAGGACTAAAGCATCCGCCAACTCCTGGACAGTCTGTGGTGCAACGTGACGTTGGTGGATGGAGCGAGACATGATGTCCCGGATGTGCTCAATCGGATTCAGGTCTGGGGAACGGGCGGGCCAGTCCATAGCTTCAATACCTTCATCTTGCAGGAACTGCTGACACACTCCAGCCACATGAGGTCTGGCATTGTCCTGCATTAGGAAGAACCCAGGGCCAACCGCACCAGCATATGGTCTCACAAGGGGTCTGAGGATCTCATCTCGGTACCTAATGGCAGTCAGGCTACCTCTGGGGAGCACATGGAGGGTTGTGCGGCCCTCCAAAGAAATGCCACCCCACACCATTACTGACCCACTGCCAAACCGGTCATGCTGAAGGATGTTGCAGGCAGCAGATCGCTCTCCACGGCGTCTCCAGACTCTTGTCACATGTGCTAAGTGTGAACCTGCTTTCATCTGTGAAGAGCACAGGGCGCCAGTGGTGACTTTGCCAATCCTGGTGTTCTGTGGCAAATGCAAAGCGTCCTGCACGGTGTTGGGCTGTGAGCACAACCCCCATCTGTGGACGTCGGGCCCTCATACCACCCTCATGGAGTCGGTTTCTAACCGTTTGTGCAGACACATGCACATTTATGGCCTGCTGGAGGTCATTTTGCAGGGCTCTGGCAGTGCTCCTCCTGTTCCTCCTTGCACAAAGGCGGAGGTAGCGGTTCTGCTGCTGGGTTGTTGCCCTCCTACGGCCCCCTCCACATCTCCTGGTGTACTGGCCTGTCTCCTGGTAGCGCCTCCAGCCTCTGGACACTACGCTGACAGACACAGCTACTCTTCTTGCCACAGCTCGCACTGATGTGCCATCCTGGATGAGCTGCACTACCTGAGCAACTTCTGTGGGTTGTACTGTAGACACCACCTCATGCTACTGTACCTCTAGGGGTGAGAGCAATGGCAAAATGAAAAAGTGACCAAAACAATAGCCAAAAAGGATGAGAACAGAGAAATGGTCTGTGGTCACCACCTGCAGAACTGCTCTTTTATAGGGGAGTATCTGGCTAATTGCCGATCATTTCTACCAGTTGTCTATTCCATTTGCACAACAGCAGGAGACATTGATTCACAATCAGTGTCGCTTCATAACTGGACAGGTGGATTTCACAGAAGTGTTATTGACTTGGAGTTACATTGTGTTGTTTAAGTATTCCCTTTATTTTTTTGAGCAGTGTATATCTCTTAAAAAGGGACGTGTCCCTCTCATATTGGGGGGGTTGACGCATGGCCTAATTATAACCTGGGAAGGGAAGAAGAGCTTGCACTTCATTCCACCTATTCAGCTATGACTTCCTGCTGTGAACAGGTAATTAAAATTGATTATCTGCTGAAGAGCAGGCAAGAAGTCTGTGCTCAATGTATACAAGAGGTTGGGATGTCTAACTTTTGTTGTCTAGGGAAATAAGTTCCCTCTCTTAAAAAGCCACATTTGGCCAAGAACATCATAGGGTACCGAAGTCCAGTTATGAATATTGGGGTTTTTGTGAACAGCGTAGGTCCTTTAGTTCTGGGAGACATATTGTGATGAGGTGACAAACATAACGCATTTACTTACATCACTGGGCAGCCTGTGCATCCAGTCCAATTTAATATCGGACAGATGGATATTGATATATATGCCATGTTTCCTAGATATAGAAAGCTAAAATCATGATTGGAAATATGGCATTGAGATCTCCCGCCTGGGACCTCCAGGTGAGGGGATATACTAAAAATCTGGGATCCCATAATTTTTTGGGACCTAGCCGCATCCCATTGACCATCCCCTATCTAAGGTCACCCCGGATAGGTATGTGGGCGTGACTTTTATCTAATAAAATCTAATTTTTTAATTATTGTCATTGCCAGTCCTGGAAGACACCGGTCGCTGTGGTTCTGTACCAATTCCCTAAAAGGAGCGCTTCCCTCCACTACTATCTGCACCATTTCTGTGACATCAGGTTTAGTACATTTCTTTTAATCTTATGTGACTGTATATACTGTATTGCCTTGTCCATTTTGTATCATCTTTGTATAAACACTGCCTATCTTTCTGGATAAATATATAAAATGTCATAGTTCAATTCCTCTTGCTCTGTAAACCGCTCCCCTATAAATTGGTGGTGGCGGCTAGTAGTTTTTCTTGGGTTATTGTGGAGCTGGCAGAGACCATACCGGGGGTATACATATACAGTGGGCGAATAAGTATTTGATCATCGACCAACCAGCAAGAATTCAGGCTCTCACAGACCTGTTCGTTTTTCTTTAAGAAGCCCTCCTACTCCGCACTCATTACCTGTATTAATTGCACCTGTTTGAACTTGTTGCCTGTTAAAAAGACACCTGTACACACAATCACACTCCAACCTCTCCACCATGGCCAAGACCAAAGAAATGTCTAAGGACACCAGGGACAAAATTGTAGACAGCTTGGTGAGACGGCAACAACTGTTGGCACAATTATTAGAGAATGGAAGATAACCGTCAATCTTCCTCGGTCTGGAGCTCCATGCAAGATCTCGCCTCGTGGGGGCAAGAAAGATTCTGAGAAAGGTCAGGAATCAGCCCAAAACTACACGGAAGTACCTGGTCAATGACCTGAAGAGAGCTGGGACCATAGTCTCAAACATTACCGTTAGTAACACGCTATGCTGTCATGGATTAAAATCCTGCAGGGCACGCAAGGTCCCCATGCTCACACCAGCACATGTCCAGGCCCGTTTGAAGTTCGCCAATGACCATCTGGATGATCCAGAGGAGGCATGGGAGGTCATAGGAGACTAAAATAGAACACCATCCCAACAGTGAAGCATGGTTGGGGAAACTTCATACTTTGGGGGTGCTTTTCTGCAAAGGGGACAGGAAGACTGCACTGTATTGAAGGGAGGATGGATGGGGTCAACAACCTCCTTCCCCCAGTAAGAACACTGAAGATGGGTTGTGGCTGGGTCTTCCAGAATGACAATGACCAGAAACACACAGCCAGGGTAACTAAGGAGTGGCTCTGTAAGAAGCATTTTAGGGTCCTGGAGCGGCCTAGCCAGTGTCCAGACCTGAACCCAATAGAAAATCTTTGGTGGTAGCTGAAACTCAATGTTGCCCAGCGGCAGTCCCGAAACCTGGAGATCTGTATGGAGGAGGGGGCCAAAATCCCTGCTGCAGTGTGTGCAAACCTGGTGAAGATCTGTATGGAGGAGGGGGCCAAAATCCCCGCTGCAGTGTGTGCAAACCTGGTCAAAAACTACAGGAAACGTCCGACCTCTGTAATTGTAAGAAAGGTTTCTGCACCAATATTAAGTTCAGTTTTTCTATTGTATCGAATACTTATTTCATGCAATAAAATGCAATTTAATTATGTACAAATCATACAATGTGATTTTCTCGCTTTTATTTTTAGATTCTGTCTCACAGGTGAAGTGCCCTACGATAAAAATTACCAACCTCTTCATTTTTTTGCAGGTGGGAAAACTTGCAAAATCGACAGTGGATCAAATACTCATTTTCCCCACTGTATATTCCATGTGTTGGAATCGGAGGTGTATATACCATTCACTCACTGTGAGTTCCTCAATAATCGGCCTAGTAGCGGAAGCAGCCGCGGCCTCTTCCATCACTCCTCAGTCAATTGTGTAATTGTCCTGACGATTGGATGCAGCAGAGGGTTGTTCGTGACAAATTGGTAACATCGGGTTTTATCATCAGAGTTTGGTCGGAGTTTCATCACTTTTTCTTGGATGATTTTGTGCAGAGAACGCGGTTCTCAAAACTACAGAGACATGTGAACAACCCCATAGACTGTCAAAGGTACGAAAACCACGGATAGATTTCTTAGGGCAGGGACACACTGCCGTATGACTAGTGCGATGATCCCATGGCACTGAATGGACTGGCCCAACACCTCTCCTGACCTGAGCATGACAGCATGATGGACTATTATGGTTGAGTCAACTTTCTATTTTTTTTCAACTGTTTCCTACTTTTGTACGAGAAGATGAAACCCATCTGTTTGTGTCGCGGCATTTTTCTTGCTCCTTGGGCAGAGGTGTGGGCTTCAGTTTTCACTGCTGCCATTTTGGGGTCCACCACACAACTTTTGAGCATTTTTATTACATATTCAAGATACGAATAAATAAAGAAGCAAACGTTGTGTCTTTGTTTTATTTCGAGGGCAGTCACAGCGCAGTAAAGTTCAGACACTTTTTATGCTTTGTTACACAATATTGATTTTTGCAATCTCCGTGGAGCGTGCATTCTCTCCGTGTTTGCGGGGGGTTTTCATTCGGGTTCTCCCGTTTCCTCCCACGCTCCAACGTAAAGAGGTTAAGTGACTTTCTACAAGTGACTGAAACAGGGAAGACTGCGCTTTCCTCTGTGGACAAAGACTAATGTGAATGGTGACAATGGCTGCGGAATATGGTGGCGCCACGGACGTAGCGGGAAATACAGAAATGATGCGACTTCTATCTACAGCACTGCGGAGGGCGCGGTGGTCTTCTGGAGCAAATGTAGTTCTCATTTGCAGCATTATTTTTTGATACAGTCTTCACCATGAGGGATAAATAATCTGATCGTTTTGTCGTACAGGTCAGTACGGACTCGGTGACGACAAATATTGGTTTGATTCCCCCTTACTATAAGCCCCCCTCGCTCTATAAAACACTGTAGATGCTGTGGTGACTACTGACTGTGGACACTAAGCAAGTAAAACTCCCGGGTCGGAGCTAGCTCTCATCCTGGGCATTGCAGTGTGAACATGGCTATATATTACAGAGCTAGATCTATAGGTTGTGGAAAGTTGCTTCAGACCTCGATGTGCAGTCATGTTAAGGGGACGCAAAGATGGTTTTATTGTCAGATATGTGATTTATGACTTTGCTACATTGGGGAAAAGGCGATTTCAGCAGATAAAGAGGAAAGGGTTCTTTACAGTTAGAGCCGTCAGACTGTAGATTGCCCGACCACAAGCGCAGACACCAGAGTGGCATTTGTAGAAGAGCCGGGGGGCTATTTTAATAAGCGATGCATTGCAGGTAATATATAATCTAGCGCTAGGTATATATGTATAAATCGGTGGAGAAAGGTTGAACTTGATGGACTGGTCTAACTCTGTAAACATGTCGCGACAGAAGTACGGGGAGTGTTAATAACTCCAGGGTTGTTGTAAGACCAAGTCCTGGGATCTCCAGTTCCAGATTTCACAATTATCCTATATATAAGTACAAAAATAGAGATTTCCATAAAATGCGGAGAAGCTCGGTGGTTCTATGTTACAACACAAGCTACAAGCAACGACGTTACTAGACGGGCGGACAGCGGGGGCCATGGTGGTGACCTAAAGTCCTGATGACGGGGGTTGGTTCTTGGGTCCTCACACTTTCCTTCGCGTATGGATAAGCTCATGCTTCCTCAGCTTTGTACGGTCGATAAACCTCTTCTCGCACATGCTGCACCCAAAGGGCCGCTCCCCCGTGTGCGTCTTCTCATGGCGCTTCACGTGCGCCTTCTGGGTGAATTTCTTTCCACAAAAGGAACACGCGAAGGGCTTCTCCCCGGTGTGAATCAGCTGGTGGTGACGGAAAGTGGAGCGATCGCTGAACCTCTTCAAGCATTCACCACACTTGAAGGGCTTCTCATCTGTGTGTATCCTCTGGTGCCTGATCAGCGCAGAGTTCTGACCAAAGCATTTACCACACTCAGAACAAGCGTAAGGTTTCTCCTTAGTGTGCAGCCTCATGTGAACTTTCAGGTATCCACCATCTCGGAAGGATTTACCACATTCTTTGCAGGAGTGGGGGCGCTCGCCGGTGTGTACGGAGCGGTGCTGGAGCAAGGTGAAGTGGCGGGTGAAGGTTTTCCTGCACTCTTTACACTGGAATGGCTCTATCTCTTCTAGCAGACTCTTGCGCTTCTTCAAACGTAAAACACATTTCTTCTCAGCGCCCTCTGCAGGATCCTCGGGACTCGACGTCCCGTGCTGCGCCAGACGCTTGCCGCATTTGGTGCAGTCTTTTACCGACGTGTGATTCTCAGCGGCCAAGCTACGTTTGGGGTCACTGATGTTCATATAGGTGGGATGCATGGTGATAGCAGCTTTAGGACAGCCCGGTGTCTTCTGGACAACGCCGAGGCTGCTTTTGGCTGGTTTCTCCTCCTGATCGGAGCTCAATGGATGGTTCCTTTGCTTTGGTATAAACCATTCACCACACTTTCTGCAGACCTTGTGCTCTTTGCTGTCCACATTCTTTCCCAGCTGCTCGGAAGAAGATTTGGAGGCCACTTTATTATCCTTTGAGCCGATTCTGCTCCAGGTAAGATCCAGAGCCGAAGTATCAGGAGAGGATGGGTGGTTGGCTGATGATCCGGTAAAAGGCTTTAGTTTAAGATCCAGTTTGAGTCTAGCACATTTGCTGCATACGTCCGTGTGGTGTTGAGCTGTGTCTGGAGGCTTCTTGAAGTGATCACCAGCAGTGATGAGACTTCCCAGATCTTCTGTGGTCTTCTCAGTTGTCTCATCTTTGTGTCGCCTTTCCTTCTTTTCAGTTGATGAGATTTCAGTATTTGGTTGTGCAAAAGAACACACCGAGATCTTCTGACTGAGATTCACTGTTGAAGACGACTCACCAGAGCCAGGAACAGTTGTGAGGGACAGCGGACAGAAGGCCTGGGCAGGAGCAGTTGTGAGGGACAACAGAGGGATGATGGGGGCAGGAGCGATTTTGAGGGACAACGGAGGGATGATGCGGGCAGGAGCGATTTTGAGGGACAGAGGAGGGATGGTCTGGGAAGGAGCGGATGTGGAGAGAGGAGGAATGGTCTGGGCAGGAGCAGTTGTGAGGGACAATGGAGGTATGATGTGGGCAGGAGCAGTTGTGCGGGACAACGGAGGGATGATGTGGGCAGGAGCAGTTGTGAGGGACAATGGAGGAATGGTCTGGGCAGGAGCAGTTGTGAGGGACAACGGAGGGATGATGTGGGCAGGAGCAGTTGTGAGGGACAACGGAGGGATGATGTGGGCAGGAGCAGTTGTGAGGGACAATGGAGGAATGGTCTGGGCAGGAGCAGTTGTGAGGGACAACGGAGGGATGATGTGGGCAGGAGCGATTTTGAGGGACAGAGGAGGGATGGTCTGGGAAGGAGTGGATGTGGAGAGAGGAGGAATGGTCTGGGCAGTAGCGGTTGTGAGGGACAGCGGATGGATGGCCTGGGCAGAAGGCGTGGCAGAGCTGCGGCTTGTGTGATGACCACACGTTCTGCATATGTGCGCGACAGACCTCTCTATGTTTTCCTTCTGATGGACGGTGAGCTTTGACCAGTGTGTGATTTTACCACACTTGGAACAGGAATAAGATTTAACGAACCTTGGCTCATGGCCGCTTGGGAGAGATTTTGGTTGTGCTGATGTCGAGCATGTGTCCATCTTGATGTCTTTGATCTTTGTGTTGAGGAGGCGTACGTTCACAACCTCATTTATCTCCATGCTGTGCACCTCATGTTTCTGCTTTATGGTTGAAGACAATGCTTTCAGCTCTGGAGCACGCTGAGATGTTCCTGATCCTTCCACAATCCCCTCTTTTTTGCGTTTCGCTGTGTCGGGATGGGAGCCCTTTGAAACTTGCTTCGTTTCTTCCGCAGTTTTGAGGAGGGCACGGTCACTTGCTATTTCATCTTCTCTGAAAACTGCAGAGCTGCATTTCTTCTTGTCCTTCTCATTCACAGAGTAGCATATGGGAAGAGGTGTGCGCCGGAGCTTCACTTCACCGCCCTGACTTTCCGCAGAGTGCTCTTCATGATGGTGGTCAATGAGAATCATGGTGACCACCTCACTGAACTTCACATGTCTGTCTTTCTTACGGTGGGACACTTTCTTCTTTGAGGGGGGAGACCCTTTTTCTTTCTTCACAGGTTCCTTTTTTGGGGTTGCCCTCTTGCTGGGGCTCTCGTTGTTGGCTTTCCATGGAACATCCGAGGTCTCAGATATAGTAAGGTCTTTGTAATCAGCAGCATCATTACCGAGTGCCGGATTTAAGTCATCTTCTTCATGGGAGCAACCCATGGTGGGTGGTCCATAAACTTCTGTAGCAGCTTTCACCATAGGAAGAGGAGATTGTGCTACAGCCCCATCTTCAGAACTGAGATCTTTGCCAGCAGCCTCATCAGGAGGGTCTCCTGCAGGGTCTGGAGGGTCTCCTGCAGGGTCTGGTGAGGAGCAGGTGGAGAGCTCATAGGTTGTTTTATCTGGGGAAGTTTGGACTTGATATTCTCTACTTTCCGTCATGTCCTCAGATCTCCTGGATATCTGGCGAAGGGAGCGACTAAGACGCCTCTTCTTTTTCTTGTCTTTCTTGATCCATCTGATGGGGTTCACTCGGGGATAACGTCTCTGCCTCCTCACCTCACCCCCACTGCTTGTGGTGTCACCACAGCCCTCCGGGAAACAAGATCCATCGTTCACATTCTTCTCTGGCCGGGAACCTTCAGAAAATGGAAGACAGAAGAGAATAAACGGAATGTGGACAACAGTCCTACCTACCATATATATCCACCAGCAGAATAGTGAGTGCAGCTCTGGAGTATATTGAGGCAGATAATTCGGCAGTGATAAGCAGGGGTACTTCTTGCCCCTGACTCTGGTACCTGTGCAGTCGCGCTCGCTCTTGCTCTGGACGTACGGCTCAAATCCTAGTTGAATGTTCAGGATGATGTCAGGACGATCTGCGAGGAATAAACATCGATCAGTGATGATCTGTTGCCCCCCTACACCAGCTCCGGCTCTGTTATCTGTGGGGGGCACTCACTCAGGGAGAGGATCATCTGGTAGTTGTCGTTCATCACCTCCTTGTAGAGCGTCTTCTGCTCCTCGTCCAGCGACTCCCATTCTCTCCTCGTGAAATAGATGGCGACGTCCTCAAATGTCACCGGATCCTGAAAGAAAAATCACGTCACCGGGGGCTGCAGACCCCGACTGCTGCGTCTACCCCAAAGACTACAACACATGCTACAGGGTATCACTGATGTGGGAGGTGTGAAGAGGAGGAGCAAGGACGGGGAGGGGGGGCGGTGTGAAGAGGAGCCAGGATGGGGAGGGGGGCAGTGTGAAGAGGAGGAGCCAGCACGGGGAGGGGGGCAGTGTGAAGAGGAGGGGCCAGCACGGGGAGGGGGGGCAGTGTGAAGAGGAGGAGCCAGCACGGGGAGGGGGGGGCAGTGTGAAGAGGAGGAGCCAGGACGGGGAGGGGGGCAGTGTGAAGAGGAGGAGCCAGGACGGGGAGGGGGGGCAGTGTGAAGAGGAGGGGCCAGCACGGGGAGGGGGGGCAGTGTGAAGAGGAGGAGCCAGCACGGGGAGGGGGGCAGAGTGAAGAGGAGGAGCCAGCATGGGGAGGGGGGGAGCAGTGTGAAGAGGAGGAGCCAGCATGGGGAGGGGGGGAGCAGTGTGAAGAGGAGGAGCCAGCACGGGGAGGGGGGCAGTGTGAAGAGGAGGAGCCAGCACGGGGAGGGGGGCAGTGTGAAGAGGAGGAGCCAGCACGGGAGGGCCAGAGTGAAGAGGAGGAGCCAGCACGGGGAGGGGGGGGGCAGTGTGAAGAGGAGGGGCCAGCATGGGGAGGGGGGGAGCAGTGTGAAGAGGAGCCAGCACGGGGAGGGGGGCAGTGTGAAGAGGAGGAGCCAGCACGGGGAGGGGGGCAGTGTGAAGAGGAGGAGCCAGCACGGGGAGGGGGGCAGTGTGAAGAGGAGGAGCCAGCACGGGAGGGCCAGAGTGAAGAGGAGGAGCCAGCACGGGGAGGGGGGGGCAGTGTGAAGAGGAGGAGCCAGCACGGGGTGGGGGGGCAGTGTGAAGAGGAGGAGCCAGCACGGGGAGGGGGGGCAGTGTGAAAAGGAGGAGCCAGCACGGGGAGGGGGCAGTGTGAAGAGGAGGAGCCAGCACGGGGAGGGGGGGCAGTGTGAAGAGGAGGGGCCAGCACGGGGAGGGGGGGGGCAGTGTGATGAGGAGGAGCCAGCACGGGGAGGGGGGGCAGTGTGAAGAGGAGGTGCCAGCACGGGGAGGGGGGGGCAGTGTTAAGAGGAGGTGCCAGCACGGGGAGGGGGGGGGGGCAGTGTGAAGAGGAGCCAGCACGGGGAGGGGGGGGGCAGTGTGAAGAGGAGGAGCCAGCACGAGGAGGGGGGGGCAGTGTGAAGAGGAGGGGCCAGCACGGGGAGGGGGGGGCAGTGTGAAGAGGAGGAGCCAGCACGGGGAGGGGGGGGGGGCAGTGTGAAGAGGAGGGGCCAGCACGGGGAGGGGGGGCAGTGTGAAGAGGAGCCAGCACGGGGAGGGGGGGGGGCAGTGTGAAGAGGAGCCAGCATGGGGAGGGGGGGCAGTGTGAAGAGGAGGGGCCAGCATGGGGAGGGGGGGAGCAGTGTGAAGAGGAGGAGCCAGCACGGGGAGGGGGGGGGGCAGTGTGAAGAGGAGGGGCCAGCACGGGGAGGGGGGGCAGTGTGAAGAGGAGCCAGCACGGGGAGGGGGGGGGGCAGTGTGAAGAGGAGGAGCCAGCATGGGGAGGGGGGGCAGTGTGAAGAGGAGGGGCCAGCATGGGGAGGGGGGGAGCAGTGTGAAGAGGAGGAGCCAGTACGGGGAGGGGGGGAGCAGTGTGAAGAGGAGGAGCCAGCACAGGGAGGGGGGGAGCAGTGTGAAGAGGAGGGGCCAGCACGGGGAGGGGGGGAGCAGTGTGAAGAGGAGGAGCCAGCACAGGGAGGGGGGGGCAGTGTGAAGAGGAGGAGCCAGCACGGGGAGGGGGGGGCAGTGTGAAGAGGAGGAGCCAGCACGGGGAGGGGGGGGCAGTGTGAAGAGGAGGAGCCAGCACGGGGGGGGCAGTGTGACGAGGAGGAGCCAGCATGGGGAGTGGGGGGCAGTGTGAAGAGGAGGAGCCACCATGGGGATGGGGGGTAGTGTGAAGAGGAGGAGCCAGCATGGGGATGGGGGGCAGTGTGAAGAGGAGGAGCCAGCATAGGGGGGGGCCAGTGTGAAGAGGAGGAGCCAGGATGGGGAGGGGGGGCAGTGTGAAGAGGAGGAGCCAGGATGGGGAGGGGGGGGCAGTGTGAAGAGGAGGAGCCAGGATGGGGAGGGGGGGGCAGTGTGAAGAGGAGGAGCCAGCATGGGGGGGGGCAGTGTGAAGAGGAGGAGCCAGCATGGGGAGGGGGGGGCAGTGTGAAGAGGAGGAGCCAGCATGGGGAGGGGGGGGCAGTGTGAAGAGGAGGAGCCAGCATGGGGAGGGGGGGGCAGTGTGAAGAGGAGGAGCCAGCACGGGGAGGGGGGGCAGTGTGAAGAGGAGGAGCCAGCACGGGGAGGGGGGGCAGTGTGAAGAGGAGGAGCCAGCACAGGGAGGGGGGCAGTGTGAAGAGGAGGAGCCAGCACGGGGAGGGGGGGCAGTGTGAAGAGGAGGAGCCAGCATAGGGGGGCCAGTGTGAAGAGGAGGGGCTAGCACGGAGAAGGGGGGCAGTGTGAAGAGGAGGAGCCAGCATAGGGGGGCCAGTGTGAAGAGGAGGGGCTAGCACGGGGAAGGGGGGCAGTGTGAAGAGGAGGGGCCAGCATGGGGGGGTTAGTGTGAAGAGGAGGAGCCAGAATGAGGGGCCAGTGTGAAGAGGAGGGGCCAGAATGGGGGGGTTAGTGTGAAGAGGAGGAGCCAGCATGGGGGGGTTAGTGTGAAGAGGAGTGGCCAGGATGGGGGTCAGTGTGAAGAGGAGGAGGCAGCATGAGGGGCCAGTGTGAAGAGGAGGGGCCAGGATGGGGGGGCAGTGTGAAGAGAAGGGGCTTATTTTATAGGAGAGACAGCGTGGAGGCCATGTACCATAAGACAGACAGTGCGTGGTCACTTTTTGTGCAGCACAGTGAGGGGCCATTATTTTTTCAGGGGCACAGGGTAGGGCTTATTTAAGGCACAGTATGGGGGTTACTTTTACTAAGGATCATTAAAATGACACGTATTATTATCCTGTGCTGGGATGTGCTGCAGTAGAAAGGAGAGGAGAGCAGTCTGCAGAGGAGCTGTGGCTGTGAAAAGTCACCCTGGACCAGATGAAGGAGAAAAGGATGATAAGGTCTCCAATCAGTGCAGAGGCCACCTCTGAGGTCCCTGGGTGTAAGGGAGCATTCACACGGGACAATCACAGCCTTTAAACCACCGCCATTATGTGAATCTGATCAGCAGTCGTTATACAGCCTGATGAGACCGGCCAACCGCATCGTCACATGCACAGAATGATCGCTGATATGATCGTCCTGTGCACACAGAACAGCACTGTTCTCGGCAGCACACTTACACAGGACGATCAAAATGTTTTGCTGGAACTTCAGGTGATTGACAGCCTGCTGCTCCTCGGTTCTCGATTATCGGCCGGTGAAAATGCACTTTAAAAGCGCAGCTGTCAGCAGGATTGTGCTCAGTAACCACATACACTGTCAGGAGGGCGCCGTTACACTGAGTAAAATGATACCTTTGTTGATGAAATCCGTCCTGTGTAATCTTTATTTTCAGTTCTGCCATAATGAGATGCTCGTGCTCTGGGGCGGGACTTTAGGGAGGGGCAGTAACTGGTGCTCTCATTATGTATTCGTATCTCTGGCCTCTGACAGGTCACTGTGCTTTCAGTCACCTGCCTACTATCTTAAATACTGCCTGTGTCATTTCTCTGCCAATGTGAAATTTACATCCCCCAAAATGGCCCCGCCGCCCGCACATGCAGTAGTGTTCCTGGCTATGTGCCCACGATGCAGAAATGCTCCGGATTTTTCGGCATCTCCCTGGCAGAAAAAACGCATGCGGATTGTACGTGCGGATTGTGAATGCGGATTGTACGTGCGGACTGTGCGTGAGGATTCTACGTGCGGATTCTACGTGCGGACTGTGCGTGCGGATTGTGCGTGCGGACTGTGCGTGCGGACTGTGCGTGCGGACTGTGCGTGCGGATTGTGCATGCGGATTGTACATGCGTTTTTCCTGCCAGGGACATGCGGATGTGAATCGTTCTTCACTTGCATTTCTGCATGCGGGTTATCAAGCGATTTTAGCATCACTTGGAAAGTGCTTGACAACTTGTTCAGACTATATAAATCCATGCAACCGGCAGCCGTCATATATAGTGTGACCAAGTTAGTTAAAAAATAAAGAATAAGAATGGTAAAAAATAAAAAATAAAGATTATACTCACCTTCCGATGTCTTCCCGGTGTTTTCTCTGCTCCTTCCGGTGTCTTGGGCGGCTCGCGGTGTTGTGAAGGACCTGCGGTGACGTCATTGAGTCATGTGTCAGGTCACATGACTCAATGACGTCATGGCAGGTCCTTCACAACACCGCGACCCATACAGAGGGGAGAAAACACCGGGAGGACATCGGAAGGTGAGTATAATGTATATTTTTTATTTTATTCTTTTTTTACAGGTTCTCTGGTACCCGGGTCTGGATGAGAGTCTCCTGTCCTCCACACCCGGGTACCATCCGCACATTGAATCACTTACTATCCGCATGTACATATACAGTGATGCGGATGTCACGCGGTCCAGTGCAAGTCAATGGCGGCGATTATGCTGCGTGTCTGCAAAATTAATGGACAGGCTGCGTATTTTTCCGCAGCGAAAATTTCCGCAGCATGTGCACAGAATGCGGATTATCATTGGGGACCATGGGGCGCGTATTACCAAGAGTTTTTTAAGTGTTTTCGCTGCGGAAATTCCACAGCAAAAACGCTTGAAAAACGCATAGTGGGCACACAGCCTCTTGGTTGCTGAGAGATGCTACTGCGCATGCGCGGCGCCATATGGCGGCACCCAAATTATTTTTTCGAAAGCAAAAGGGCGCCCACGAGGGTGCCATTTTGGGGGATGTAAATTTCACATTGGCAGAGAAATGACACAGGTAGTATTTAAAATATTTGGCAGGTGACTGAAAGCACAGTGACCTGTCAGAGGCCAGAGATACAAATACATAATGAGAGCACCAGATAGAGCGCCCCCCACAGGCCGCCCCAGAGAACGAGCACATCATTATGGCAGAACTGAAAATAAAGATTATAAAAGAACCACAGGACGGATTTCATCAACCAAGGTATCGTATTAATCAGTGTAACGGCGCCCTCCTGACAGTGTGTGTGGTTACTGAGCACAATCCTGCCGACGGCTGCTCTTGAAAAGGAACCTGTCAGTGATAGTCTCTCCTGAGTCGTCTACATGGCGCAGGTCATAGGAAGCTGAATAACATGACACCTGCTTGTTATCTGAGATCTGATGTCTTATTCCACAGAAATCCATGTGCTTCTCATATGTAGATGAGCTGTGGGCGGGGCATAGATCTACCTGAGACTCCGCCTCCAGAGCGTATTGTAAATAACAGAGTGCGTTACCAGTGTGAGACATGTAATAACACAGAGCAGCAGAACTGAACGTTGTCTCCTAACAAACACGTCAGCAGCTGCAGCTCTCACAGCTCTGCTGTACTGGACGGGCTCCTGTGAGACGGAAGCGGCAGGTGTGTTAGTGATAATCACACACAGTTCTGCAGTGAGATCAGGAGAGAGAGCAGCCATCACACAGGTAACTCATCCTATCATTTACAATAAGCTCTGGAGGCGGAGTCTCAGGGTGATCTACGCCCCGCCCATAGTCCTGAACAGCTCATTTACATATAAGAAATACATGAATTTCTCAAGAATAAGACATCGGATCGCAGATATCAAGGTGTCACTTTACTCGGCTTCCTATGACCTGCGCCCATGTAGACGGCTCAGGAGGGACGATCACTGACAGATTCCTTTTAAAGAGTAACCACTTTTTTTTTTAATATGTTTTAGGACCTTTAATTCTGAGCAGATTGGTGGGATCTCAAGACCCAGTGTCCCCCCAATCTGCTCAGAAATAAAGGGCCTAGAGATTAAAAGAGCTCTCCCAAATGTTAAGTTACTCTTTAAAGGTTTAATAGTGCTCCTCAGTCTCATCAGTCCTGTGGTTCCGGTATGGTCCAAGCTGATGATGGCTGACAGTAACATACCGGGAGCTGCAGTTTGAGGCGGTTCACCGGTCTACCGGCTGATCTGACATTACAACTGATCTCAGTACTAAGCTCAATGATGAAATACAATTGTATCCAGCTCACTCAAGATTAGGTAGTTATCCCAAAGCGACGCACGGGCCGAAAGCTGGTGCCGGCCACAAGAAGTGACGCAAATGGTGGAGAAAAAAAGTCCAGCATCCAATATGGGGAAAAAAATATATATTTTTTTTGTAGAAACAACCTTTAATGAAAAATCATTTGTAAAAAACATGAGAGGTTAAAAACTGGTCGCAGATGCAACCGCATGCATGCGTGAGACGACGCGTTTCAAACTGAAACTAGTTCTTCATCATAGTCTAAGCATGAGCACATGGCACCTCATGTAGCTTAAATAGAGAAAGGAAACAATGGGAGGCGCAAAGAACACAGAAATAGGGTTAATGCTGAACCTTTACATGATAATGTATGCAAAATAATACAGACTCAGTGCACATACATTAGATCAGAGCGAATGTTCATTAAATTGGGGACTTTGCTATTGAGTTTTAAGATCTATGCAGCTTCCTTACATTTTAACAAGCGTGTTCTGTCCCCACCTCTTTTTGGGGGAAGACCCCTCTCTATACCAGTTACTGACAAGCTGCTGACGTCGCCTTGATGCATATATAAGGAATGTTTAGACGCTCCTGACAAGCTGCTGACGTCGCCTTGATGCATATATAAGGAATGTTTAGACGCTCCTGACAAGCTGCTGACGTCGCCTTGATGCATATATAAGGAATGTTTAGACGCTCCTGACAAGCTGCTGACGTCGCCTTGATGCATATATAAGGAATGTTTAGACGCTCCTGACAAGCTGCTGACGTCGCCTTGATGCATACATAAGGAATGTTTAGACGCTCCTGACAAGCTGCTGACGTCGTCTTGATGCATATATAAGAAATGTTTAGACGCTCCTGACAAGCTGCTGATGTCGCCTTGCTGCATATATAACAAATGTTTAGACGCTCCTGACGTCGCCTTGCTGCATATATAACAAATGTTTAGACGCTCCTGACAAGCTGCTGACGTCGCCTTGATGCATATATAAGTAATGTTTAGACGCTCCTGACAAGCTGCTGACGTCGCCTTGATGCATATATAATAAATGTTTAGACGCTCCTGACAAGCTGCTGACGTCGCCTTGATGCATATATAAGTAATGTTTAGACGCTCCTGACAAGCTGCTGACGTCGCCTTGATGCATATATAAGAAATGTTTAGACGCTCCTGACAAGCTGCTGACGTCGCCTTGATGCATATAAGAAATGTTTAGACGCATGTCACTTGAGCACCCGCGATACTCAGTGCATACCCGAGCACCCGATGCAAACTCAAGTAGCGAGCGCTCAACACTAGTTGCCGTATCGTCATACTTTTGAAAAAAATCCAAATACTAACCCTAGAGTTTATTTTTTACGCCGTTCCTCGTGCGGTATAAGTGATCAGACGACTTTATTCTTCGGGTCGGTGCGATTACAGCGATACCAGAATCATATCGGGTTTTTATGATTGACAGCTGTCACACACTAAAAGACGTATTTTTTTGTAAAATCTAGTTTTTGCATCGCCATATTTTGAGAGCTATAATTTTTCCAGATTTTGGCCGACAGAGTCATGTGACGGCTTGTTGTTTGCGGGATGACTTGACGTTTTTATTGGTGCCATTTTCAGGCACGTGACATTTTTTGATCGCTTTCTATTCCGATTTTTGGGAGGCAGAGTAAACAAAAAACAATTCAGGAATTGTTTTTATGTTTTTTTTTTATTCTGTTCCGCGTGTGGTAAAATTGATAAGGCAGCTTTATTCTTTGGGTCAGTACGTTTACAGCGGTACCACATTATATCGCTTTTTTACGTTTTGGCGCATTTACACAATAAAAGCTATTTTATAGGAAAAAAAAATTTTTTGCATCGCTTTATTCTGAGAGCTATAACTTTTTATTTTTCGGCTGATGGAGCTGAATGGCGGCTTGTTTTTTGCGGGACAAGATGGCGTTTTCAGCGGTACCATTTTTATTTATATTCGTCTTTTCGATCGCGTTTTATTCCATTTTTTCCATCATTTTATTTTTTATTTTTTACCGTGTTCACTGAAGGGGTTAACTAGTGGGACAGTTTTACAGGTCAGGTCATTCCGGACGCGGCGATACCAAATATGTGTACTTTTATTTATTTATTTTTTTCATAATAATACTTATTGATGGGTACATTATATTTTGATTTTTGGTGGATTTTTTTTTTTTTTTATATTTTTTTTTTTTTTTTCATTTTTAAACACTTTTTTACTTTTATACTTTGTCCCACTCTGGGACTTTCACTTTTTTTACTCTGATCGCCTGTATAGCTCAGGAATGGAGCACCATCCCTGTGCTATACAGGCTGTCAGCGCTGCAGATGCAGAAGATACTTTGGTCATGCACTGCGCATGACCAAAATATCTTCCTGTAGTCTGGTGACCCGGATGTTGTCATGACGACATTGGGTCGTCATGGCAACATCCGGGAAGCGGCGGCAGACAGCGCTGGAGGCCGGGAGAGGAGGTGAGTATTGCGATCACCTCCCCTTGCCCCGCAATGCTGAAATCGACTTTGATCATTTGACATTGTTAATGTGCCGGGAGCGGTGTGGGACCGCTCCCTGCACATATCACCGGGTGTCAACTGACACCGGGCGGCGATCGCCCCGCACTGCTTGTGTGCGGGCGTGATCGCCATATGACCTAATAGTACGTCATTGGTCCAATCGGCCCATGGGACGAAGACGTACTATTAGGTCAAACGTTAGAAAAGGGTTAAAAAGATTTTTCATTAAAGGTTGCTTTTACAAAAAAAAAAGTTTCCCCATGTTGGATGCTGGACTTTTTTTCTCTACCATTTGCGAAGTTTAATTATGCATATATGTACCGATGGTGGGTCTGGTTATGTATTCATGTACTGATTGAGGTTCTGGTGCTGTATTCATGCACAGATGGTGGTTCTGCTGCTGTCTTCATGTACAGATGTTGATTCTGGTGTTGAGTTCATGTACTTATGATGGTTCTGGTGCTGTATTCATGCAAGGATGGTGGTTCTGGTGATTTATTCATGTAATAATCATGGTTCTGGTGTTGTATTCGTACAATGATGGTGGAACTTATGCTGTATGCATGCACAGATAATAGTGGTTCTGGTGCTGTATTCATGTACTGATGGTGGTTCTGGTGATGTATTCATGTACTGATGGTGGTTCTGGTAATACATTCATATATTGATGGTGGTTCTGGTAATGCATTCATGTACTGATGGTGGTTCTAGTGCTCTATTCCTGTATGGATGGTACTTCTGGTGCTGCACATATGTACTGATGGTGGTTCAGGTCCTATATTCATGTACTGATGGTGGTTCTGGTCCTATATTCATGTACTGATGGTGGTTCTGGTGCTGTATTCATGCTATGAAAGTGGATCTGGTGCTGTATTCATGCTCTGATGATGGATCTTTGGCCATTCGTTCCAACATATTTTGGTTGTCGGCTTTTATTTAAATTGTATTGAATAAACAAGTGAGCGGCTTCCAAGCCGAAGAAAGGACCGGTCAGTACCCGCACCCTGGAGCGGCTACAAGACGGCGGCTCGTATTTACATTGCAGGGAAAATGCCCATTTTTTAGCACTTATTTTGCACTTTTTCAGATGGGTACAGAGAGGACAAACCTGAAAAACACATTGTGGGCACAAACCCTCGTCTGATTTAAGAAGGGTTTTGAGAAGGCGGCGAAACCACCTTGTGGTGCCCGTCACAATGTCACCGGAGCGTCGTCTCTCGTCATAATGTCACCAGAGCATTGTCACCGGAGCGTCGTCCCCTCGTCACAATGTCACCGGAGCGTCGTCCCCTCGTCATAATGTCACCGGAGCATAGTCACCGGAACGTCGTCCCCTCGTCACGATGTCACCGGAGAGTCGTCTCTCGTCATAATGTCACCAGAGCATTGTCACCGGAGCGTCGTCCCCTCGTCACGATATCAACGGAGCGTCGTCCCCTCGTCATAATGTCACCGGAGCATTGTCACCGGAGCGTCGTCCCCTCGTCAAGATGTCACCGGAGCGTTGTCTCTCGTCATAATGTCACCGGAGCATTGTCACCGGAGCGTCGTCCCCTCGTCACGATGTCAACGGAGCGTCGTCCCCTCGTCATAATCTCACCGGAGCATTGTCACCGGAGCGTCGTCCCCTCGTCAAGATGTCACCGGAGCGTCGTCCCCTGGTCACGATGTCACCGGAGCGTCGTCCCCTCGTCATAATGTCACAGGAGCGTCGTCCCCTCGTCATAATGTCACCGGAGCATTGTCACCGGAGCGTCGTCCCCTCATCCCGATGTCACCGGAGCGTCGTCCCCTCGTCATAATGTCAACGGAGCGTCGTCTCTCGTCATGTCACCAGAGCATTGTCACCGGAGAGTCGTCCCCTTGTCACGTTGTCACCGGAGCGCCGTCTCTCGTCATAATGTCACCGGAACATAGTCACCGGAGCGTCGTCCCCTCATCCCGATGTCACCGGAGCGTCGTCCCCTCGTCATAATGTCACCGGAGCGTCGTCTCTCGTCATGTCACCAGAGCATTGTCACCGGAGCGTCGTCCCCTTGTCACGATGTCACCGGAGCGTCGTCTCTCGTCATAATGTCACCGGAGCGTCGTCCCCTCGTCATAATGTCAGCGGAGCGTCGTCTCTCGTCATGTCACCAGAGCATTGTCACCGGAGCGTCGTCCCCTTGTCACGATTTCACCGGAGCGTCGTCTCTCGTCATAATGTCACCGGAGCGTCGTCCCCTCGTCATAATGTCAGCGGAGCGTCGTCTCTCGTCATGTCACCAGAGCATTGTCACCGGAGCGTCGTCCCCTTGTCACGATTTCACCGGAGCGTCGCCCCCTCGTCACCGGAGCGTCGTCTCTCGTCATAATGTCACCGGAGCATTGTCACCGTAGCGTCATCCTCTTGTCACGATGTCACTGGAGCGTCGTCTCTAGTCATAATGTCACCGGAGCGTCACCCCCCTCGTCACGATGTCCCCTGAGCGTCGTCCCCTCGTCACAATGACAGCCGAGCGTCGTCCCCTCGTCATAATGTCACCGGAGCATTGTCACCGGAGCGTCGTCCCCTCATCACGATGTCAACGGAGCGTCGTCCCCTCGTCATAATGTCACCGGAGCGTCGTCCCCTCGTCAAGATGTCACCGGAGCGTCGTCTCTCGTCATAATGTCACCGGAGCATTGTCACCGGAGCGTCGTCGCCTCGTCACGATGTCAACGGAGCGTCGTCCCCTCGTCATAATGTCACCGGAGCGTCGTCCCCTCGTCAAGATGTCACCGGAGCGTCGTCCCCTGGTCACGATGTCACCGGAGCGTCGTCCCCTCGTCATAATGTCACCGGAGCGTCGTCCCCTCGTCATAATGTCACAGGAGCGTCGTCCCCTCGTCATAATGTCACAGGAGCGTCGTCCCCTCGTCATAATGTCACAGGAGCGTCGTCCCCTCGTCATAATGTCACCGGAGCATTGTCACCGGAGCGTCGTCCCCTCATCCCGATGTCACCGGAGCGTCGTCCCCTCGTCATAATGTCACCGGAGCGTCGTCTCTCGTCATGTCACCAGAGCATTGTCACCGGAGCGTCGTCCCCTTGTCACGATGTCACCGGAGCGTCGTCTCTCGTCATAATGTCACCGGAGCGTCGTCCCCTCGTCATAATGTCACCGGAGCGTCATCTCTCGTCATGTCACCAGAGCATTGTCACCGGAGCGTCGTCCCCTTGTCACGATGTCACCGGAGCGTCGTCTCTCGTCATAATGTCACCGGAGCGTCGTCCCCTCGTCATAATGTCACCGGAGCGTCGTCTCTCGTCATGTCACCAGAGCATTGTCACCGGAGCGTCGTCCCCTTGTCACGATTTCACCGGAGCGTCGTCTCTCGTCATAATGTCACCGGAGCGTCGCCCCCTCGTCACGATGTCACCGGAGCGTCGTCTCTCGTCATAATGTCACCGGAGCATTGTCACCATAGCGTCATCCTCTTGTCACGATGTCACTGGAGCGTCGTCTCTAGTCATAATGTCACCGGAGCGTCACCCCCCTCGTCACGATGTCCCCTGAGCGTCGTCCCCTCGTCACAATGACAGCCGAGCGTCGTCCCCTCGTCATAATGTCACCGGAGCATTGTCACCGGAGCGTCGTCCCCTCATCACGATGTCAACGGAGCGTCGTCCCCTCGTCATAATGTCACCGGAGCGTCGTCCCCTCGTCAAGATGTCACCGGAGCGTCGTCTCTCGTCATAATGTCACCGGAGCATTGTCACCGGAGCGTCGTCGCCTCGTCACGATGTCAACGGAGCGTCGTCCCCTCGTCATAATGTCACCGGAGCATTGTCACCGGAGCGTCGTCCCCTCGTCAAGATGTCACCGGAGCGTCGTCCCCTGGTCACGATGTCACCGGAGCGTCGTCCCCTCGTCATAATGTCACAGGAGCGTCGTCCCCTCGTCATAATGTCACCGGAGCATTGTCACCGGAGCGTCGTCCCCTCATCCCGATGTCACCGGAGCGTCGTCCCCTCGTCATAATGTCACCGGAGCGTCGTCTCTCGTCATGTCACCAGAGCATTGTCACCGGAGCGTCGTCCCCTTGTCACGATGTCACCGGAGCGTCGTCTCTCGTCATAATGTCACCGGAGCGTCGTCCCCTCGTCATAATGTCACCGGAGCGTCGTCTCTCGTCATGTCACCAGAGCATTGTCACCGGAGCGTCGTCCCCTTGTCACGATTTCACCGGAGCGTCGTCTCTCGTCATAATGTCACCGGAGCGTCGCCCCCTCGTCACGATGTCACCGGAGCGTCGTCTCTCGTCATAATGTCACCGGAGCATTGTCACCGTAGCGTCATCCTCTTGTCACGATGTCACTGGAGCGTCGTCTCTAGTCATAATGTCACCGGAGCGTCACCCCCCTCGTCACGATGTCCCCTGAGCGTCGTCCCCTCGTCACAATGACAGCCGAGCGTCGTCCCCTCGTCACGATGTCACCGGAGCGTCGTCTCTCGTCATAATGTCACCGGAGCATTGTCACCGTAGCGTCATCCTCTTGTCACGATGTCACTGGAGCGTCGTCTCTAGTCATAATGTCACCGGAGCGTCACCCCCCTCGTCACGATGTCCCCTGAGCGTCGTCCCCTCGTCACAATGACAGCCGAGCGTCGTCCCCTCGTCACGATGTCACCGAAGTGTTGTCCCCTTGTCATAACTTCACCGGAGCGTCGTCCCCTCGTAATAATGTCACTGGAGCATTGTCACTGGAGCGTCGTCCCCTCGTCATAATGTCACCGGAGCGTCGTCCCCTCGTCATAACGTCACTGGAGCATTGTCACCGGAGCGTCGTCCCCTCGTCATAAAATCACCGGAGCATTGTCACCGCAGCGTCGTCCCCTCGTCATAATGTTACTGGAGCATTGTCACCGGAGCGTCTTCCCCTCGTCATAATGTCACTGGAGAATTGTCACCGGAGCGTCGTCCTCTCGTCATAATGTCACTGGAGCATTGTCACCGGAGCATTGTCCCCTTGTCATAACGTCACCGGAGCATTGTCACCGGAGCGTCGTCCCCTCGTCATAATGTCACTGGAGCATTGTCACTGGAGCGTCGCCCCCCTCGTCCCGATGTCACCGGAGGGTCGTCTCTCGTCATGTCACCGGAGCGTCGCCCCCTTGTCACCGGAGCGTTGCCTACCTCGTCACGATGTCACCGAAGCGTCGTCCCCTTGTAACGATGTCACCGGAGCATCGCCCCCTCATCACGATGTCACCGGAGCGTCGTCCCCTCGTCACGATGTCACCGGAGCATCGCCCTCTCATCACGATGTCACCGGAGCGTCGTCCCCTCGTAACGATGTCACCGGAGCGTCGTCCCCTCGTCACGATGTCACCGGAGCGTCGTCCCCTCGTCACGATGTCACCGGAGCGTCGTTCCCTCGTCACGATGTCACCGGAGCGTCGTTCCCTCGTCACGATGTCACCGGAGCGTCGTCTCTCGTCATAATGTCACCGGAGCGTCGTCTCTCGTCATAATGTCACCGGAGCGTCGTCCCCTTGTCACCGGAGCGTTGCCTACCTCGTCACGATGTCACCGAAGCGTCGTCCCCTCGTAACGATGTCACCGGAGCATCGCCCCCTCATCACGATGTCACCGGAGCGTCGTCCCCTCATCACGATGTCACCGGAGCGTCGTCCCCTCGTCACGATGTCACCGGAGCGTCGTCCCCTCGTCACGATGTCACCGGAGCGTCGTCCCCTCGTCACGATGTCACCGGAGCGTCGTCCCCCCGTCACGATGTCACCGGAGCGTCGTCCCCCCGTCACGATGTCACCGGAGCGTCGTCCCCTCGTCACGATGTCACCGGAGCGTCGTCCCCCCGTCACGATGTCACTGGAGCGTCGTCCCCTCGTCACCGGAGCGTCGTCCCCTCGTCACGATGTCCCCGGAGCTTCGTCCCCTCGTCACGATGTCACCGGAGCGTTGTTCCCCCGTCACCATGTCACTGGAGCGTCGTCCCCCCGTCACGATGTCACCGGAGCGTCGCCCCCTCGTCACGATGTCACCGGAGCGTCGTCTCTCGTCATAATGTCACCGGAGCATTGTCACCGTAGCGTCATCCTCTTGTCACGATGTCACTGGAGCGTCGTCTCTAGTCATAATGTCACCGGAGCGTCACCCCCCTCGTCACGATGTCCCCTGAGCGTCGTCCCCTCGTCACAATGACAGCCGAGCGTCGTCCCCTCGTCACGATGTCACCGGAGCGTCGTCTCTCGTCATAATGTCACCGGAGCATTGTCACCGTAGCGTCATCCTCTTGTCACGATGTCACTGGAGCGTCGTCTCTAGTCATAATATCACCGGAGCGTCACCCCCCTCGTCACGATGTCCCCTGAGCGTCGTCCCCTCGTCACAATGACAGCAGAGCGTCGTCCCCTCGTCACGATGTCACCGAAGTGTTGTCCCCTTGTCATAACTTCACCGGAGCGTCGTCCCCTCGTAATAATGTCACTGGAGCATTGTCACTGGAGCGTCGTCCCCTCGTCATAATGTCACCGGAGCGTCGTCCCCTCGTCATAACGTCACTGGAGCATTGTCACCGGAGCGTCGTCCCCTCGTCATAAAATCACCGGAGCATTGTCACCGCAGCGTCGTCCCCTCGTCATAATGTTACTGGAGCATTGTCACCGGAGCGTCTTCCCCTCGTCATAATGTCACTGGAGAATTGTCACCGGAGCGTCGTCCTCTCGTCATAATGTCACTGGAGCATTGTCACCGGAGCATTGTCCCCTTGTCATAACGTCACCGGAGCATTGTCACCGGAGCGTCGTCCCCTCGTCATAATGTCACTGGAGCATTGTCACTGGAGCGTCGCCCCCCTCGTCCCGATGTCACCGGAGGGTCGTCTCTCGTCATGTCACCGGAGCGTCGCCCCCTTGTCACCGGAGCGTTGCCTACCTCGTCACGATGTCACCGAAGCGTCGTCCCCTTGTAACGATGTCACCGGAGCATCGCCCCCTCATCACGATGTCACCGGAGCGTCGTCCCCTCGTCACGATGTCACCGGAGCGTCGTCCCCTCGTCACGATGCCACCGGAGCATCGCCCTCTCATCACGATGTCACCGGAGCGTCGTCCCCTCGTAACGATGTCACCGGAGCGTCGTCCCCTCGTCACGATGTCACCGGAGCGTCGTCCCCTCGTCACGATGTCACCGGAGCGTCGTTCCCTCGTCACGATGTCACCGGAGCGTCGTTCCCTCGTCACGATGTCACCGGAGCGTCGTCTCTCGTCATAATGTCACCGGAGCGTTGCCTACCTCGTCACGATGTCACCGAAGCGTCGTCCCCTCGTAACGATGTCACCGGAGCATCGCCCCCTCATCACGATGTCACCGGAGCGTCGTCCCCTCATCACGATGTCACCGGAGCGTCGTCCCCTCGTCACGATGTCACCGGAGCGTCGTCCCCTCGTCACGATGTCACCGGAGCGTCGTCCCCCCGTCACGATGTCACCGGAGCGTCGTCCCCTCGTCACGATGTCACCGGAGCGTCGTCCCCCCGTCACGATGTCACTGGAGCGTCGTCCCCCGTCACGATGTCACCGGAGCGTCGTCCCCTCGTCACGATGTCACCGGAGCGTTGTTCCCCCGTCACCATGTCACCGGAGCGTCGTCCCCCCGTCACGATGTCACCGGAGCGTCGTCCCCTCGTCACGATGTCACCGGAGCGTCGTCCCCTCGTCACGATGTCACCGGAGCGTCGTCCCCTCGTCACGATGTCACCGGAGCGTCGTTCCCCCGTCACGATGTCACCGGAGCGTCGTCCCCCCGTCACGATGTCACCGGAGCGTCGCCCCCTCGTCACGATGTCACCGGAGCGTCGTCCCCTCGTCACGATGTCACCGGAGCGTCGCCCCCTCGTCACGATGTCACCGGAGCGTCGTCCCCTCGTCACGATGTCACCGGAGCGTCGTCCCCTCGTCACGATGTCACCGGAGCGTCGTCCCCCCGTCACGATGTCACCGGAGCGTCGTCCCCTCGTCACGATGTCACCGGAGCGTCGTCCCCCCGTCACGATGTCACCGGAGCGTCGTCCCCTCGTCACCGGAGCGTCGTCCCCTCGTCACGATGTCACCGGAGCGTCGTCCCCTCGTCACCGGAGCGTCGTCCCCTCGTCACGATGTCACCCCCTTGTCATGACGTCACCGGAGAGTCCCCCCCCCCGTCACGATGCCACCGTAGCGTCGTTCCCTCGTCATGACGTCACCGGAGCATCAGGTTCAGGATGACGTCATTTGGCCGTTGAGGTTCCAGTCACATGATCGCACTGTCCGCTCCCGGACTCAGGGTCACATGATCGCCCGTCTCGCTCCGCTCCTCACCTGCTCCATTGCGGCGCTCCGCTCCAGACAGCCTCGGCAGTATTCACTTCCTGTGGAGACGGAGCCGCTCCCCGGGGCATGCTGGGACATGGAGTCTTACGATCCGTCATGGAAAATGGGGCTGGAACTGACGGAACTACATCTCCCAGACAACCCCGCGACCGCAACCAGAAAGAGACAGACGGGGCTACAGTGCGGCTGCGCATCACGTCACGTGACACGTGTGACCTTCGCAGGGAGTGGCGTGAAGTGACGTCAGAGACGCTCAGTGCGTGCAGAATGTCCCCCTCACCATAGAGAAGAGACTGAACTGATTATAAAGGGATACTGGCCCCCCATATACTTACTCAGCCCCTATACTGACCTCCATATACTGACCCTTATATACTACCCCCTATACTGACCTCCATATACTGACCCACTCCGTATACTGACCCCCATATACTCACCTCCCCTATACTGACCCCCCTATACTGACCCACTCCGTATACTGACCCCCATATACTGACCTCCCATATACTGCCCCCCCTATACTGACGCTCCCCCTATACTGACCTCCATATACTGACCCACTCCGTATACTGACCCCCATATACTGACCTCCCCTATACTGACCCCCCTATACTGACCCACTCCGTATACTGACCCCCATATACTGACCTCCCATATACTGCCCCCCCTATACTGACGCTCCCCGTATACTGACCTCCCATATACTGACCCACCCCGCATACTGACCTCCCATATACTGACCCACCCCGTATACTGACCTCCATATACTGCCCCCCATATACTACCCCCCTATACTGACCTCCATATACTGACCCCCCTATACTGACCCACCCCGTATACTGACCTCCATATACTGCCCCCCATATACTACCCCCCCTATACTGACCTCCATATACTGACCCACCCCGTATACTGACCTCCCATATACTGACCCACCCCGTATACTGACCTCCCATATACTGACCCACCCCGTATACTGACCTCCATATACTGCCCCCCATATACTACCCCCCCTATACTGACCTCCATATACTGACCCCCCTATACTGACCCACCCCGTATACTGACCTCCCATATACTGACCCACCCCGTATACTGACCTCCCATATACTGACCCACCCCGTATACTGACCTCCCATATACTGACCCACCCCGTATACTGACCTCCATATACTGCCCCCCATATACTACCCCCCCTATACTGACCTCCATATACTGACCCACTCCGTATACTGACCCCCATATACTGACCTCCCCTATACTGACCCCCCTATACTGACCCACTCCGTATACTGACCCCCATATACTGACCTCCCATATACTGCCCCCCCTATACTGACGCTCCCCGTATACTGACCTCCATATACTGACCCGCTCCGTATACTGACCCCCATATACTGACCTCCATATACTGCCCCCCCTATACTGACCCACCCTGTATACTACCCCCACCTACTGTATCCTCACCCATCCCTTGTAGACTGTGAGCCCTCGCGGGCAGGGTCCTCGCTCCACCATACTGCTACACGACCAGCTCTACCCTCACCTACTGTATCCTCACCCATCCCTTGTAGACTGTGAGCCCTCGCGGGAAGGGTCTTCGCTCCACCACACCGCTGCACGACCAGCTCTACCCCCACCTACTGTATCCTCATCCATCCCTCGTAGATTGTGAGCCCTCGCGGGCAGGGTCCTCGCTCCTCCATACCGCTGCACGACCAGCTCTACCCTCACCTACTGTATCCTCACCCATCCCTTGTAGACTGTGAGCCCTCGCGGGCAGGGTCCTCGCTCCACCATACCGCTGCACGACCAGCTCTACCCTCACCTACTGTATCCTCACCCATCCCTTGTAGATTGTGAGCCCTCGCGGGCAGGGTCCTCGCTCCATCATACCGCTGCACGACCAGCTCTACCCTGACCTACTGTATCCTCACCCATCCCTTGTAGACTGTGAGCCCTCGCGGGAAGGGTCTTCGCCCCACCATACCGCTGCACGACCAGCTCTACCCTCACCTACTGTATCCTCACCCATCCCTTGTAGATTGTGAGCCCTCGCGGGCAGGGTCCTCGCTCCACCATACCGCTGCACGACCAGCTCTACCCTCACCTACTGTATCCTCACCCATCCCTTGTAGACTGTGAGCCCTCGCGGGAAGGGTCTTCGCCCCACCATACCGCTGCACGACCAGCTCTACCCTGACCTACTGTATCCTCACCCACCCCTTGTAGACTGTGAGCCCTCGCGGGAAGGGTCTTCGCTCCACCACACCGCTGCACGACCAGCTCTACCCTCACCTACTGTATCCTCACCCATCCCCTGTAGACTGTGAGCCCCCGCGGGCAGGGTCCTTGCTCCACCATACCGCTGCACGACCAGCTCTACCCCCACCTACTGTATCCTCACCCATCCCTTGTAGACTGTGAGCCCTCGCGGGCAGGGTCCTCGCTCCACCATACCGCTGCACGACCATCTCTACCCTCACCTACTGTATCCTCACCCATCCCTTGTAGACTGTGAGCCCTCGCGGGCAGGGTCCTCGCTCCACCATACCGCTGCACGACCAGCTCTACCCTCACCTACTGTATCCTCACCCATCCCTAATAGATTGTGAGACCTCGCGGGCAGGGTCCTCGCTCCACCATACCGCTGCACGACCATCTCTACCCTCACCTACTGTATCCTCACCCATCCCTTGTAGACTGTGAGCCCTCGCGGGCAGGGTCCTCGCTCCACCATACCGCTGCACGACCAGCTCTACCCTCACCTACTGTATCCTCACCCATCCCTTGTAGATTGTGAGCCCTCGCGGGCAGGGTCCTCACTCCACCATACCGCTGCACGACCAGCTCTACCCTCACCTACTGTATCCTCACCCATCCCCTGTAGATTGTGAGCCCTCGCGGGCAGGGTCCTCACTCCACCATACCACTGCACGACCAGCTCTACCCTCACCTACAGTATCCTCACCCATCCCTTGTAGACTGTGAGCCCTCACGGGCAGGGTCCTCGCTCCACTATACCGCTGCACGACCCGCTCTACCCTCACCTACTGTATCCTCACCCATCCCCTGTAGACTGTGAGCCCTCGCGGGCAGGGTCCTCGCTCCACCATACCGCTGCACGACCAGCTCTTCCCTCACCTACTGTATCCTCACCCATCCCCTGTAGATTGTGAGCCCTCGCGGGCAGGGTCCTCGCTCCACCATACCGCTGCACGACCAGCTCTACCCTCACCTACTGTATCCTCACCCATCCCCTGTAGATTGTGAGCCCTTGCAGGCAGGGTCCTCGCTCCACCATACCGCTGCACGACCAGCTCTACCCTCACCTACTGTATCCTCACCCATCCCTTGTAGACTGTGAGCCCTCGCGGGCAGGGTCCTCGCTCCACCATACCGCTGCACGACCAGCTCTACCCTCACCTACTGTATCCTCACCCATCCCCTGTAGATTGTGAGCCCTCGCGGACAGGGTCTTCGCCCCACCATATCACTGCACGACCAGCTCTACCCTCACCTACTGTATCCTCACCCATCCCTTGTAGATTGTGAGCCCTCGCGGGCTGGGTCCTCGCTCCACCATACCGCTGCACGACCAGCTCTACCCTCACCTACTGTATCCTCACCCATCCCTTGTAGATTGTGAGCCCTCGCGGGCAGGGTCCTCGCTCCACCATACCGCTGCATGACCAGCTCTATCCCCACCTACTGTATCCTCGCCCATCCCTTGTAGACTGTGAGCCCTCGCGGGCAGGGTCCTCGCTCCACCATACCGCTGCACGACCAGCTCTACCCTCACCTACTGTATCCTCACCCATCCCTTGTAGACTGTGAGCCCTCGCGGGCAGGGTCCTCGCTCCACCATACCGCTGCACGACCAGCTCTACCCTCACCTACTGTATCCTCACCCATCCCTTGTAGACTGTGAGCCCTTGCGGGCAGGGTCCTCGCTCCACCATACCGCTGCACGACCAGCTCTACCCTCACCTACTGTATCCTCACCCATCCCCTGTAGACTGTGAGCCCTCGCGGGCAGGGTCCTCGCTCCTCCTGGACCAGTAGCTGACTCGTTTTGTTAAGATTATGTGAATGTTTTTGCTATGTATATCCCTATCACATGTAAAGCGTCATGGAATAAATGGCGCTATAATAATAAATAATAATAATACTGACCCATCCCGTATACTGACCTCCCATATACTGACACCCCCTATACTGACCTCCATATACTGTTAAAGAAAAAAAAGATATCTCATTAGACTGCCATTCACTGGTGTACACCACCATAATTATATCGGAGGTAAATTGGAAGAGGAAAAGATGTGAATGGAAACTAAATTATAACGTTTATTGAAAATTGCTATTAAAATAAATACATTTGTGCAAAACGTGCATTAATAAATGCATACAGGGTCATCTATCAAATAGTGACCCACAAAACCCGGTCCGTAGTAAAGTGGAAAGAAGTATTGGTGGAAATGCCTAACCCAGTCCCTTATTTATTGGGTTATGACTGTATATTATACACCTAAATTACCCAATGAGAATTCATTACCAGCTATTAGACAATGGACATAGATTGCTCATATAAATGTGAACCATGTTCTGCACCTGATATCAATCCGTATAGTCTGACACTGCCTGTTGTGATACTCTATTATGGATCATACTATACTGTATATATATATATATATGTGCTCATGATCATGTTTCAGGTGTTGAGCTCTGTAATTGCTGGTAAATGCTTTCACAGTTTACACCTTCAAGCCATAGATTTCTGTTAGCACAGATTAAAGAGACAGATTAGTAGTGTAAAGGGTGGTCTCGGGATGGTGGTCCCCAGCCACACCATTTATCTCCAGTCCTTCTCCTGAGTTTGCGATCGGTGCGCCCGGCCGCTCATGAATAGCCGAGCTGATAGCTGCACGTGCTGACTTATAAATCTCCGGGATGGCTCACACGAGATTGTGGGGTCAGCGTGCTGTACTATGCCAGGACCACACGACAGTCGATCACTGTACAATACTGCAATGTTTGTAGGTAAACTAAATAATGCAGTCTCTAAAGTGCCGCACACATAAGACTGCGGTCAGCATGCTAAACCACGCTAAGATCCCAGAGCACCTGATCACTGCACGTGTGCTGTATGGATCACAGGCTAGCCAGAGGACCTTAAATCAAAGTTGCTCAGAATGTTTTACTGTTATTCATTGGTATAATCAAATTTCCCTGTCCACCTATACTGTCAGGACACGGGACTCAGTCCCTGACGCGCGTTTCGCCGGTATACCGGCTTTTTCTAAGGGCAAGGTCGGCTCCTTGTCCCGGATATTTATACAATCCATCAGGATTGACAAGTGGATCAACCAATCAAATTATCACCATAAGAAAGATCCAATTTCTGATGAGTTTCAGCATTAGATCGGAGATGCTACATACCAGACATATATTACTAAATCTTATATATCCATAGATTAATTATATGCCAATATGCCGACATGTAAGAATACATACAGTATGATGTGGAGTGATTATGATGTGGCCATGATTGACATTATATATATTCAATTGATTATAGATTGTCACCATGTAATCAATTTATGGATAAATAACATTGGTGATAGATGCTTGATATGTAGTATCTTTGATCTGATGCTGAAACTAATCAGAAATGTGGTATATAATTGATTGTTGGTATTAATATTGGCATATAATTAATCTATGGATATACAGGGTGGTCCAAAAGTAGGTGGACAGAAAGTGTAATAAGGTTATGAAGGGGGAGATTTATTGTAACGGGTCTGGGCGGCGGAACCACTGAGCTACTATACAAGGGGGCGGTCCTTGTAAGGGAGCGGGTGGCGACCAGGGTAGACGGGCAGGCAGTCACAGCAGGTGACCGGGACAGTCTCTGAAAGAACGGACAGGAGGTCACGGCAAGTGACCGGGGCAGTCTCTGGATGAACGGGCAGGAGGTCACGGCAAGTGACCGGGGCAGTCTCTGGGTAAAGGATTGGTACGTCCTGTGGCGGCAGATGATAGACGTGAGCTCCCAGGTGAGCAGGCGAGAGTCTCTGGATAAACGGGTGGTCACAGCATGTGACGGCGGAGCCTCCAGGAAGACCAACAGACAGGTAGCAGAGGAGCGCTCCCAGGTGAGCGGGCAGGAGTCTCTGGAATAGCAGGTGGTCACAGCACGTGACAGCGGAGCCTCCTGGTAGGCTAGCAGACAGGCAGCAGATGAGCGCTCCCAGGTGAGCGGGCAAGCTGGTCCTTAGACAGACTGACAGGAGTAGGAAGGCAGACCGTCGGACCTCAGGCAAGCAGGCAGGTAGCAGGATATCAGGCAGGAACTAGACAGCAGACTGGCAGGAATCTGGCAGGTATCTGGCAGGTAACTGGCAACGGGACCTGAGGGCTGAAGCAGAGTAGTGAACAGTGCTACAACATTGCTCGGGCACCTCCATTTTGGAGGAGGTGCCTTTTATATGGGAGGACCTCCGGCAATTGGCCGGGGACTCCTTAGGACGGCGCGCGCGGTCCCTTTAAGAGAGGGGGAGCGCGCGCGCGCGCACCCTAAGCACACTACCGGGGAAGGAGCGCGTGCCGAAAGCAGCGGGGAGAGAAGCGCTGGGGGACGCCGCGCCAGGAGCGGGGTGGTGAGAGGGACGGCGTCTCTGCCTAGAACGGGGCAGAGACGCCGATGCTACAGTACCCCCCCCTTTAGGCCCCCTCTTTTTTTGGCCAGAAAGAAATTTCTCAAGGAGAAGCGGGGCGTTGATGTTCTCCCTGGGTTCCCAAGTTCTCTCCTCAGGACCAAACCCCTTCCAATCTACCAGAAAAAAGGTTTTTCCTCTTACCCTCTTGGAGGCCAGAATACTCTCTACCTCAAAGATGTCATCAGCGGAAACCGGAGCAGGAGGGGCACCTGGATTTTTGGAAAAAAAGTTAAAGACAACGGGTTTGAGGAGAGATACGTGGAAGGAGTTGGGGATCCGTAGGGTGGCCGGGAGTTTTAATTTGTAGGCCACAGGGTTAATTTGCCTGAGGACTTCGAAGGGGCCGATGAATCGAGGACCCAACTTGTAGGAGGGTACTTTGAGCCGCACATGTTTGGATGAGAGCCAAACCTTGTCTCCCGGACGGAATTGGGGCGGATCCAGACGTCTCTTATCAGCATATCTCTTCATCCGCTCAGAGGAGAGAAGAAGAGCGGACCTGGTGCTCTCCCAAACAGTAGAAAATTCGCTGACAAGAGACTCCGCAGCAGGGTTGTCCACAGAAACGGAGACAGGAAGTGGAATCCGGGGATGTTGGCCACCGACTATAAAGAACGGGGATTTGGAAGAGGACTCGCTCTCATGGTTGTTATAAGAGAACTCGGCCCATGGTAGGAGATCCACCCAGTCCGAGTGGTGAGCATCAACGAAGTGCCGGAGGTAGCTGGTCAAGATCTGATTGATCCGCTCCACTTGACCATTGGACTGAGGGTGGTAAGCGGAGGAGAAATCCAGGGTAATGTCCAGCAGCTTAAATGTGGCTCTCCAGAAGCGAGAGGTGAACTGAACCCCACGATCCGACACGATGTGAAGGGGCAGACCATGGAGACGGAAGATGTGGCGGATAAAGTCTTTAGCCAGCTCGGGTGCAGACGGAAGACCAGGCAGGGGAATGAAGTGGGCCATCTTAGAAAAACGGTCAGCGACAACCCAAATGACAGTACAACCGGCAGAAACTGGAAGGTCGGTGATAAAGTCCATAGCGATGTGTTGCCAAGGAGCAGCAGGTACGGGAAGGGGCAGGAGATGGCCGGCAGGTAGATGTCGGGGAACTTTGTTACGGGCACAGGATGAACAGGCCGCGACGAAGTCTACCACGTCCTTACGCAGGGTAGGCCACCAGTAATGCCGGGTAATAAGTTGGAAGGTCTTCTTTTGGCCAGCATGGCCAGCTAGTTTAGAAGAATGTCCCCAGCGAAGAACCCTCTCCCGATCTGGCACAGCTACGAACGTCTTACCGGGTGGAAGACGAGTCAGATCCAAGGGGGCCACATTCATCACCTTGGAGGAGTCGATGATGTGCGTAGGTTCCTCCTCTTGATCGGAGGACAGGAAGGACCGGGACAAGGCATCAGCTTTGACGTTCTTGTCCGCCGGACGGAAATGAAGAATGAAGTCGAAGCGAGCAAAAAACAACGACCACCGGGCCTGGCGAGGATTGAGTCTCTGGGCATTTTGGAGATATGCCAGGTTTTTGTGATCCGTGTAGATAATTACCGGGTAGAGAGCCCCTTCAAGCAGATAGCGCCACTCTCCCAGTGCCAATTTGATGGCTAGCAATTCACGGTCTCCTATGGAGTAGTTGCGCTCCGACGAGGAGAAGATTTTGGAGAAGAAGCCGCACGTTACCATTCTCCCGGTAGAAGACTTCTGGGTGAGCACCGCTCCGGCTCCGGAGGAGGAGGCATCAACCTCCAGGTAGAATTGTTTATTACAGTCCGGACGGTGCAGGACGGGAGCAGAGGCGAAGGCTTTCTTTAGGGAAAGGAAGGCCTCCTCGGCTTCAGGCGACCATGTCCTGGGGTTAGCCCCCTTACGGGTAAGTGCAGATATGGGAGCAGTCCGAGACGAGAAGTGTGGGATGAAAAGACGATAGTAATTAGCGAAGCCCAGGAATCGCTGTATCGCCTTCAAACCTTCAGGACGAGGCCATTTTAGAACGGAAGAGAGCTTCTCGGGATCCATTTGCAGACCTGTTTAGGAGATGACATAGCCCAAGAACGGAAGGGAGGTCTGATCGAAGAGGCACTTCTCGTATTTGGCATAAAGGTGGTTCTGCCGAAGCCTAAGCAGGACCTGACGAACATCCCTCCAGTGTGTGGGGAGATCCGGAGAGAAGACCAAGATATCGTCCAGGTATACCACTACGCAGGAGTACAGAAGGTCACGGAAGATGTCGCTGACTAGTTCCTGAAAGACCGCGGGAGCATTACAGAGACCGAAGGGCATCACAAGGTACTCGTAGTGACCGTCCTGGGTATTGAATGCCGTCTTCCACTCGTCTCCTTGACGGATACGGACCAGATTATACGCTCCTCGTAGATCCAGCTTGGAGCAGATCCTGGCGCCCTTGAGACGGTCAAACAATTCGGAGATGAGTGGCAGGGGATATTTGTTTTTTACCGTGATGAGGTTGAGTCCTCTGTAGTCAATACAGGGACGTAGCGAGCCGTCTTTCTTTTTGACAAAGAAGAATCCGGCTCCAGCCGGGGAGGTAGATTTTCGGATAAATCCCCTAGCCAGATTCTCTTCAATGTACTCAGACATGGCTCGGGTCTCGGCTGCAGACAACGGGTAGATACGCCCACGGGGAGGAGTGGTGCCAGGTACCAGGTCGATCGGGCAATCGTATGGCCTATGGGGTGGCAACGTCTCAGCTTCCTTCTTACCGAAGACATCCGCATAAGGCCAGTAGGGAGCCGGGAGACCAGGTAAATTAGCTGGAGTAGGCTGAGGGCGAAGTGGACGGACCGGGACCAGGCAGGTCCTATGGCAGTCAGGACCCCATCGGAGTACTTCACCGGACCGCCAGTTCAATACGGGTTCATGTGTCTGGAGCCAAGGTAGACCTAGCAACAGGGAGTGAGAAAGTCCGGACAGCACATGGAATGAGATCTCCTCAGAGTGCAGCATTCCCACCTGCAGGGTTATGGGTTCAGTGACGAGCAGGATGGTCTCCGAGAGAAGTCTTCCATCCACGGAGGCGACTGACAATGGTTCAGCCAGGGACTTGGTGGGAATATGGTATCTCTCTACCAGAGACTGGGAGATGAGGTTTCCAGCAGCTCCAGAATCCAGATGGGCGAGTTCAAAGAGACGGTTCTCTCCCCAAGCAATAGAGACCGGTAAGGTCAGAGACGGAGAGGGCTTACTTTTGTCTAGGATGACCTCTCCGAGTGGTCCTAGACACTGGCGTTTCCCGGCTTTTCCGGGCAGGAACGGATGAAGTGCTTCATACTGCCACAATAGAAACAGCTTCCCTCGGCTCGGCGAGATTCTTGGCGAGAACCGACCATCTTGGTCTGGTCGACCTGCATAGGCTCAGGAGAGTGTACCTGAGGAGAGACGGAGGGAGTGACGGGTTTCTGAAAAGTAGGAGCTAGACGTGGAAACCTCCTCTCACGGGTGACCTCTTTGGCACGCTCCTGGAACCGCAGGTCAATCTGGGTGGCAAGAGTTATTAGGTCATCGAGAGTGGTAGGAATGTCCCGACCGGCAAGTTCATCTTTATACGGCCGGACAGACCCTCCCAGAAGACGGAAACCAGAGCGTCATTATCCCAGGCCAGCTCCGAGGCAAGGGTACGGAACCGTATGGCATATTGGCCCACGGTGAGACTTCCCTGACGGAGGCGTAGCAGAGATGATGCGGATGAGGTCTTCCGTCCGGGTTCGTCGAAGACTTTCCGGAAAGCCGTGAGAAAGGCAGGCAAGTCGGACACCAGGGGGTGTCCTCTCTCCCATAGAGGATTTAGCCAGGCCAGGGCCTCCCCGGTGAGATGGGACATGATGAAGGCAATTTTGGCCCGGTCGGAGTTAAACTGGTGAGACAGGAGTTCAAAGTGCAGGGTGCACTGATTTATGAAGCCCCGAGCCTGGGCGGAGTTGCCTCCGAAACGAGGAGGTGCAGAAAGCCGAGGTCCGGGGTAGGATACCATGTTATTAGTGGGCAGTGGAGCTGCCTGATTGCGAGTCATGGCACTGGCGGTGGTTGCAGGCAGAGCAGTCAGAGTGTCCAGGCGAGAATTGACATTCCGCAGGTGACCCAGGATGGACTCCTGTTGGGACCTCTGACGGGACAGTTCATGACACAGGTCCGAGAGCGAGGGAGCTTGGGTGCCACCGGGTTCCATGGCCCGAGCAAACTGTAACGGGTCTGGGCGGCGGAACCACTGAGCTACTATACAAGGGGGCGGTCCCTGTAAGGGAGCGGGTGGCGACCAGGGTAGACGGGCAGGCAGTCACAGCAGGTGACCGGGACAGTCTCTGAATGAACGGACAGGGGGTCACGGCAAGTGACCGGGGCAGTCTCTGGATGAACGGGCAGGAGGTCACGGCAAGTGACCGGGGCAGTCTCTGGATGAACGGGCAGGAGGTCACGGCAAGTGACCGGGGCAGTCTCTGGGTAAAGGATTGGTACGTCCTGTGGCGGCAGATGATAGACGTGAGCTCCCAGGTGAGCAGGCGAGAGTCTCTGGATAAACGGGTGGTCACAGCATGTGACGGCGGAGCCTCCAGGAAGACCAACAGACAGGTAGCAGAGGAGCGCTCCCAGGTGAGCGGGCAGGAGTCTCTGGACAGGCGGGTGGTCACAGCACGTGACGGCGGAGCCTCCTGGTAGGCTAGCAGACAGGCAGCAGATGAGCGCTCCCAGGTGAGCGGGCAAGCTGGTCCTTAGACAGACTGACAGGAGTTGGAAGGCAGACCGTCGGACCTCAGGCAAGCAGGCAGGTAGCAGGATATCAGGCAGGAATTAGACAGCAGACTGGCAGGAATCTGGCAGGTATCTGGCAGGTAACTGGCAACGGGACCTGAGGGCTGAAGCAGAGTAGTGAACAGTGCTACAACATTGCTCGGGCACCTCTATTTTGGAGGAGGTGCCTTTTATATGGGAGGACCTCCGGCAATTGGCCGGGGACTCCTTAGGACGGCGCGCGCGGTCCCTTTAAGAGAGGGGGAGCACGCGCGCGCCCTAAGCACGCTGCCGGGGAAGGAGCGCGTGCCGGAAGCAGCGGGGAGAGAAGCGCTGGGGGACGCCGCGCCAGGAGCGGGGAGGTGAGAGGGATGGCGTCTCTGCCTAGAACAGGGCAGAGACGCCGATGCTACATTTATCAAACAAAATCCAGTAATTTTCGATAACATTATGTGGAGTGATGAAGCTTCTTTCCCATTCTCCGGCCATATTAACAGACATAATTGTATCTACTGGTATAATGAGAACATGCATTTAACATTAGAGCAACAACTAAATGAGCCGGGCGTCAATGTTTGGGGTATTTCAAGTTTTGGTGTTTTAGGAGCAATATTTTTTGATGGAACAGTCACAGGAGATAAGTATCTCGAAATTCTAATCAATCAAGTTGTTCCCCGTTACAGCAACAGCCGAATTCACACGACCTTTATTTCCAACAAGATGCGGCCCCTCCACATTATTCAAGAGTGGTCCGCGAGTATCTTGATGAAACATTTCCTAATAAATGGATTGGCCGAAGAGGCCCACGTGATTGGCCGGCACATTCACCAGACTTGACCCCAATAGATTTTTTCTTTTGGGGAGGACTCAAGGACAAAGTTTATAGTCGAAAACCAAATCAAAATATATGTCCACCTACTTTTGGACCATCCTGTATAAGACTTAGTAATATATGTCTGGTATGTAGCATCTCCGATCTAATGCTGAAACTCATCAGAAATTGGATCTTTCTTATGGTGATAATTTGATTGGTTGATCCACTTGTCAATCCTGATGGATTGTATAAATATCCGGGACAAGGGGCCGACCTTGCCCTTAGAAAAAGCCGGTATACCGGTGAAACGCGCGTCAGGGACTGAGTCTCGTGTTCTGACAGTATAGGTGGACAGGGAAATTTGATTATACCAATGAATAACAGTAAAACATTCTGAGCAACTTTGATTTAAGGTCCTCTGGCTAGCCTGTGATCCATACAGCACACGTGCAGTGATCAGGTGCTCTGGGATCTTAGCGTGGTTTAGCATGCTGACCGCAGTCTTATGTGTGCGGCACTTTAGAGACTGCATTATTTAGTTTACCTACAAACATTGCAGTATTGTACAGTGATCGATTGTCGTGTGGTCCTGGCATAGTACAGCACGCTGACCCCACAATCTCGTGTGAGCCATCCCGGAGATTTATAAGTCAGCACGTGCAGCTATCAGCTCGGCTATTCATGAGCGGCCGGGCGCACCGATCGCAAACTCAGGAGAAGGACTGGAGATAAATGGTGTGGCTGGGGACCACCATCCCGAGACCACCCTTTACACTACTAATCTGTCTCTTTAATCTGTGCTAACAGAAATCTATGGCTTGAGGCTATGTGCCCACGATGCAGAAATGAAGCAGAAAATTTCTGCAGCATTTCTGCATCTCCCTGGCAGATTGTGCATGCGTTTTTCCTGCAGAATACATGCGGATTCACATGCGTTTCTGCATGCGGATTGACAAGCGCTTTCCAGGCGATAGCATCACTTGGAAAGTGCGTGACAACTAGGTCACACTGTATAAATCCATGCAAACAGCAACCAGCATGGATTTATACAGTGTGAACCGTAAAAATTAAAACAAATAAAGCTATACTCACCCCCGAGGCCCCGGCGTGGCTGCAGCGCTCGTTCCTGTCTGGTTCCCGGCTGCCGGCATATCGTGAGACAGAGCGGTGAAGGGCCTGCGGTCACATGACTGTGACGTCACCGCAGGTCCTCAAGCGACGCCGGCATTCAGAGAGAAGCCGCCGGACAGGTGAATATAAACTTTATTTGTTATTTTATTCTTTTTTTACAGGTACAATGGTACCCAGGTCTGGATGAGAGTCTCCTCTCCTCTACACCCAGGTACCATCTGCACATAGAGACGCATAGAAGCCGCTTGTAAAAATGTACAGTCGCGGTTTCTATGCGTCTCAATGCAAGTCAATGGCGGGAGTTCCGCTGCGCTTCCGCAAAATTAAATGACATGCTGCGGATTTTTGTATGCAGCATAAACGCTTGAAAAACGCTATGTGGGCACCCAGCCTGAGGGTGTAAACTGTCAAAGCATTTACCGGCAATTACAGAGCTCAACACCTGAAACATGATCATGAGCACATATATATATATATACAGTACAGACCAAAAGTTTGGACACACCTCATTTAAAGATTTTTCTGTCTTTTCATGACTATGAAAATTGTACATTCACACTGAAGGCATCAAAACTATGAATTACCACATGTGGAATTATATACTTAACAAAAAAGTGTGAAACAACTGAAAATATGTCTTATATTCTAGGGTCTTCACAGTAGCCACCTTTTGCTTTGATGACTGCTTTGCACACTCTTGGCATTCTCTTGATGAGCTTCAAGAGGTAGTCACCGGAAATGGTTTTCACTTCACAGGTGTGCCCTGACAGGTTTAATAAGTGGGATTTCTTGCCTTATAAATGGGGTTGGGACCATCAGTTGCCTTGTGCAGAAGTCAGGTGTATACACAGCTGATAGTCCTACTGAATAGACTGTTAGAATTTGTATTATGGCAAGAAAAAAGCAGCTAAGTAAAGAAAAACGAGTGGCCATCATTACTTTAAGAAATGAAGGTCAGTCAGTGCGAAAAATTGGGAAAACTTTGAAAGTGTCCCCAAGTGCAGTTGCAAAAACCATCAAGCGCTACAAAGAAACTGGCTCACATGAGGACCGCCCCAGGAAAGGAAGACCAAGAGTCACCTCTGCTTCTGAGGATAAGTTTATCCGAGTCACCAGCCTCAGAAATCGCAGGTTAACAGCAGCTCAGATTAGAGACCAGGTCAATGCCACACAGAGTTCTAGCAGCAGACACATCTCTACAACAACTGTTAAGAGGAGACTTTGTGCAGCCGGCCTTCATGGTAAAATAGCTGCTAGGAAACCACTGCTAAGGACAGGCAACAAGCAGAAGAGACTTGTTTGGGCTAAAGAACACAAGAAATGGACATTAGACCAGTGGAAATCTGAGCTTCGGTCTGATGAGTCCAAATTTGAGATCTTTGGTTCCAACCACCGTGTCTTTGTGCGACACAGAAAAGGTGAACGGATGGACTCTACATGCCTGGTTCCCACCGTGAAGCATGGAGGAGGAGGTGTGATGGTGTGGGGGTGCTTTGCTGGTGACACTGTTGGGGATTTATTCAAAATTGAAGGCATACTGAACCAGCATGGCTACCACAGCATCTTGCAGCGGCATGCTATTCCATCCGGTTTGCGTTTATTGTACCATCATTTATTTTTCAACAGGACAATGACCCCAAACACACCTCCAGGCTGTGTAAGGGCTATTTGACCAAGAAGGAGAGTGATGGGGGGCTACGCCAGATGACCAGGTCTCCACAGTCACCAGACCTGAACCCAATCAAGATGGTTTGGGGTGAGCTGGACCGCAGAGTGAAGGCAAAAGGGCCAACAAGTGCTAAGCATCTCTGGGAACTCCTTCAAGATTGTTGGAAGACCATTTCCGGTGACTACCTCTTGAAGCTCATCAAGAGAATGCCAAGAGTGTGCAAAGCAGTCATCAAAGCAAAAGGTGGCTACTGTGAAGACCCTAGAATATAAGACATATTTTCAGTTGTTTCACACTTTTTTGTTAAGTATATAATTCCACATGTGGTAATCCATAGTTTTGATGCCTTCAGTGTGAATGTACAATTTTCATAGTCATGAAAATACAGAAAAATCTTTAAATGAGAAGGTGTGTCCAAACTTTTGGTCTGTACTGTCTTCCATCCACGGAGGCGACAGACAATGGTTCAGCCAGAGACTTGGTGGGAATACGGTATTTCTCAACCAGG
The DNA here is from genome assembly GCF_046119375.1 of Phyllobates terribilis. Taxonomy (NCBI): domain Eukaryota; kingdom Metazoa; phylum Chordata; class Amphibia; order Anura; family Dendrobatidae; genus Phyllobates; species Phyllobates terribilis. The sequence continues at coordinate 11,126,539 of NW_027362764.1, read as the reverse complement.
GACTGGGAAATGAGGTTTCCAGCAGCTCCAGAATCCAGGTGGGCGAGTTCAAAATGACGGTTTTCTCCCCAGGAGATAGAGACAGACAAAGTCAGGGATGGAGAGGGCTTACTTCTGTCTAGGGCGACCTCTCCGAGCGGTCCTAGACACTGGAGTTTCCCGGCCTCTCCGGGCAGGAACGGATAAGGTGCTCCTTACTGCCACAATAGAAACAGCTCCCCTCGGCTCGGCGTGACTCTTGGCGAGATTTGACCATCTTGGTCTGGTCGATCTGCATGGGCTCGGGTGAGTGCGCCAAGGGAGTGACAGATGAGGAGACAGGTCTCTGGAAAGTAGGAGCAAGGCGGGGAAACCTTCTCTCACGGGTGGTCTCCTTGGTGCGCTCTTGAAACCGGATGTCAATCCGGGTAGCCAGCGAGACCAGATCATCCAGGGTGGTAGGAATGTCCCGACCGACGAGCTTGTCTTTAATCCGACCGGAAAGGCCCTCCCAGAAGACGGACACCAGGGCCTTGTTATCCCAGGCAAGCTCAGAAGCGAGGGTGCGGAACCGTATGGCATATTGGCCCACGGTGAGACTCCCTTGGCGGAGACGTAGCAGAGAGGAGGCTGATGAGGTCTTACGTCCCGGTTCATCGAAGACTTTCCGGAAAGCAGTGAGGAAAGACGACAGGTCAGACACCAGGGGATCCACTCTCTCCCACAGGGGATTTAGCCAAGCCAGTGCCTCCCCAGTGAGATGGGACATGATGAAAGCCACTTTGGCCCGGTCGGAGATAAAGTGATGTGCCAAGAGTTCAAAGTGCAGGGTGCACTGGTTTATGAAACCTTGAGCCAAGCCGGGGTCTCCACCAAAACTAGGCGGTGCAGAAAGTTGGGGACCGGGGCCGGATACCATGGGATTGGTGGGCAGCGGAGCAGCTGGGGTGCGAGTTGTGCAACTAGAAGCGGGTCCTGGTGAAGCAGTTAGTGTGTCCAGGCGGGAGTTGACATTCCGCAGGTGGTTCAGGATGGATTCCTGTTGGGATCTCTGACGGGAGACTTTGTAGTATAAGTATAAAGCAAAGGAAAAGGGAAAGGGGAAAACGTTGTCAGCTCACCGGACAGTAGCCAGACTCATCCAGTCCCAAAGTAATCTTGCAGCGGAGAAGCCCAGGTCACGGGCCACCAAGGTTCAAGTATTGAAAAAAACAAGCAAAGATGTCTCCAGCAGGACCAGGGTTGTAAATATCTTGTTAAAACTTCACTTTTAATTTTGTATTATAAAAACCAAGGATGAGTTACAGAAAAAGCAGTGTAACGGCTCTCAAATACAGCACATTCCAACGCGTTTCGGCTAAACCTTATTCATGGAATAATGTGAGATCTGAGCCTACTAGCTGAAGTTAAATCAAATACCCTTCACAGTAAATTGCTTCAGGTGTCGGACCACAGCCCAAAAGGAAAATTAACCCATTATTGGCAGCTTAAAATTGACTACAGCAAATAAGCACTAAAATGACATAAGATCAAACATGAAATAGAAAGGAATACTAGATTACCAAAGAATATAGAAAAAATGAGAAATACAGTAACAAAAAATCTCTTGTACCATAGAACAAAGAAGCAGATAGTAATAGTAGTCACTAAGGATGCCTTCGATTTGATGTACACATCTGTCTTGATAACGGTGAATGATGAATATATTTATACATGTGGACCAATACCATAACAACATGCATTACCAGATATTTGTAGTAAAATTATGTCATTACCAGAGAGATATTAAAAGATACATATAATATCAATTATATGTGTACAATCACCCGATAGAAAAGTAATAATGATAATAGTCATTAATGGGTGATCTAAAGTGTTGATAAATATATATATATATATAAAAATTCATTTAATTGAAATTCTCCGATCTAGGATGTTAATATAGCCATAAATCCACATATATATGTATCCAGACAGTGTCCATTGCCTGATGCTTGCTATGAAAAAACGTATCAAATCTAACGCCCCAGAGGAAAGGTACAGAGGTCATAGACATCAGAGCTAAACGATAGGACAGCTTAGCAGTTAAATAATACATTGTATTGTAACCATATTAGAGGTATATTGTGAAGGCACTGCCAGACATGGACCCGTGAGACTAAGTATATTGTAGAATGAGATCCTGTCTCACATTCAGACCTTGTGGAAATCTAGTGCACAAGAGAAAGATCCAGAATGATTCTCGGTTCAGGATCTTTCTCCTGTGATCACCATCCCCTATCCGGCCTGAAGACCATTTCTATTGCTTTGAATCTGAAGTAATTTAGGTCTCCATGATGAACATTTGCAAAATGTTTTGAAACTGCCGATTTATTCAAACTATTAGGGTGGCATGTATCCGACATGTGACGACTAGTGTTGAGCATTCCGATACTGAGTTCCGATACTGAGTTCCGATACTTTTACAATATCGAATACCGGAATCGGAAGTTCCCATAATGCCTGCGCTCTGCAGTGTCTTTGAAGGATGACAAGCTGGATGACAGCGCTCAGCTGCGATCCAGCCTGTCATCAGAATGCCATCTCAGCGTGGGAGAATTCTCCTGATCGTTTAAAAGCCGGCGGCTTTTTACCACCCGCCGGCTTTTAAACAATCACTCAGCCCCATACTCGCTTCCCCGCAGCCTCCCACCCCGATCCTCCGCTCCCTTCGCCACCTCCCATCCCGATCGTAAGTTAGGACCGGGCGGGGAGCACAGCACCAAGGAGCGGGGAGCAAAGGACCCGGGCGAGGAAGCCGGCAATGAAAAGACTTCACAGCCGGCTTTCCCATTCTGTGCTGCGCTTTCCCGCCAGTTATTTCAAATGAACAGCTGAGGTATCCGATCAGCTGTTCATTTGAAGTCGCTGCGGTGCCCTCAGAGGGTTCATGTGAGTTCATGCTTGACTGCATTGCATGAACTCACATGAACTTTCCCACGGCCGCACAGGTCAGCCTCACCTCCCAGACGATCAGCCCGTCATGATTGGTGTGTGCGTGCAGGCAGACATAGGCCGATGTGACACTACTACTCCCATTGGCCTATGTCTGTTCCCCGTCCACTCGTGCCAGCAGGATCAGCTCGATGGGAGCAGTAGTTCCCATCAGCCTGATCCTGCTATTTAAATTGCCCTACTGTGTCCCCAATAAATTTTAAATACATGTCATTGGTGGCCAGTGGTTGCCTACAATAAATTAGTTTATACATTACCTGTCCCCGCCGATCGCCACCTAAAATAAAGTAAAAAATAAAAAAATACACCTATACTCACCTAGACACCTAATTCCCCGAAGCCATCGATCTCCTGTAATAAAATATAAAATAATAAACCGCAACCTTATCCTTACCCCTCCGTAGTAGTCCACGAGTGTCCCACGATGATCTCCAGTTTAGAGCAGCCACATAGAATGTGACCGCTCTGAACCGCTGCCGCCGCTAGAATGATGGGGCCGTAAAGCAGCCCCGTCATTGCATAAGCGGGTTCACCGGAGTTCAGGCAGCGCTGCTCCGGTCAGCTCCTTTACGGCCCTGCTGTACCGTGAGAAATTCCCACGGTACAGCAGTACCGTAAAGGAGGTCTCCGGAGCTGCGCTGACTGAATGCACTCCGGTGACCTCAGTCAGTGGCTCCTGCTGCCGGGAGCGGACGTGTTCCCGGCAGCGTGAGCTTGCAGCAGCCATGCACAGCTGTCACCATCTCCAGATGTGACAGCTGTGCATGGGAGATCAGCGCAGGAACATGGACAGGTAACTATTTTTTTTAGTAAACTAAGAATTAAATAAAATGGTGTTTTATTTCAAATAAATTATTTTTTTCTGGGTGTAGTGTGTGTTTTTTCTTTTTAACACTTTGTAGGTTAGTAATGGGGGTGTCTTATAGACGCCCATCATTACTAACCTGGGCTTCATGGCAGCTGGCGCTGACATGAACCCCAACCCTATTACCCCCTGCCACCGCACAGGGCAGCGTGGAAGAACGAGGCTAAGTGCCAGAATTGGCGCATCCTATGGATGCGCCATTTCTGGGGCAGCTGACGGCTGGTGTTTCTAGCCTGGGAGGGGGCCAATATTCATGGCTCCCTTCCTGGACTATTAATATCAGCCCCCAGCTGTCTGCCTAGCCTTTGCTAGCTATTAAAATAGGGGGGACCCCACGTAATTTTTTTTGGGGGGGTCTCCCATTTTAATAGCTAGTAAAGGCTAGGTATTCAGCTGGGGGCTGATATTAGTAGCCTGGGAAGCTCCGTGGGTATTACCCCCTTCCCAGGCTTCAAACATCTGCCCCAGCCGTCTGCTTAACCTCCGCTAGAGACTAAAATTACGGGGGATCCCACACCAATTTTTTTTTTAATAAATCCTTTATTTTAACACTAAATGACACTTGGGGGGGTTAATAAAGATGCAGTCCCTAAATTATTATTTATTTTTTAATTAATTTTTCCCAAAAATTTTGACGTGGGCTTTGCCATATTTTTGTATGCCAGCAGGTACAGCATCCAGCTTCTATGAACGCGCCATTTTCTGGGGTGGCTGCGGACTGCAGTTCGCAGCAGGGGGGGGCAGAAAGCTTGGGCCTCCCTGCGCTGTGGATTCCAGCCCCCAGCTGCTTAGTTGTACCTGGCTGGACACAAAAATAGGGCGAAGCCCCACGTATTTTTTTTTTTTAAACTTATTTCATGAAATTCATGAAATAATAAAAAAAAAGGGCTTCCCTATATTGTTGTGTCCAGCCAGGTACAGAATCCAGGAACGGGCTGCCCCCAACTCCCAGCTGCCTATTTGTACCTGGCCGGACACAACAATATAGGGAAGCCCTTTTTTTTTATTATTTCATGAATTTCATGAAATAAGTTTAAAAAAAAAAAATACGTGGGGCTTCGCCCTATTTTTGTGTCCAGCCAGGTACAACTAAGCAGCTGGGGGCTGGAATCCACAGCGCAGGGAGGCCCAAGCTTTCTGCCCCCCCCCTGCTGCGAACTGCAGTCCGCAGCCACCCCAGAAAATGGCGCGTTCATAGAAGCGCCATCTTCTGGCTCTGTATCCAGCTCATCCAGGGCCCTGGTGCGGTGGCTCACTGGGTAATAAAGGGGTTAGGGCCAACTTTGTATTATTCGCTGGCCCTAAGCCCGAAATTCGTGGGGTCACGCCAATATTAGACATGACGGCCATGAATTTCTCGTAAAGTATTTAAAAAAAACACAACACCCAGAATAAAGTCCTTTAATTGAAATAAACAAACAATTCTTAATTGTTCTAAATTAAACCATACTTACCATCACGCCCATTCCAGCTGAAGCAAACGATCTCCTGCAATAAAAGTAAAATAATAAAGCAACCTCATCCTTACCTTCCCATGGTTCCCAGGACAGCTTCAGCTCTGCTACATCGAGATGACAGGCTGGATCGCAGCAGAAAGCTGCCATCCAGCCTGTCATCCCGCAGACACTGAGAAGTGCAGGCATGCTTGCGCTCCTCAGTGTCTGGCTGTGACGGCATAAAGGCTAGGTATTCAGCTGGGGGCTGATATTAGTAGCCTGGGGGAGTAAGTGGGTATTACCCTCTTCCCAGGCTTCAAACATCTGCCCCAGCCGTCTGCTTAACCTCCGCTAGAGACTAAAATTACGGGGAACCCCACGCCAATTTTTTTTTTAATAAATCCTTTATTTTAACATTAAATGACAAGTACAGTAACCAACACTGTCCCTGTACTTCATATATATGTGACTGACATGTTTCTATCTATCTAATCTATGTGTGATGCTCTATTCTTTCTGTTGTAAATTGTCGGGTAACGGTGTATGCCGCTGATGAATTGCCGGCTTTTCATGTCATTCTACATTATTCTTAGTTGTTTTACTTCATGTAGAATTAACCTACAAGGAAAGAAAGGGTTTATTTTCATTCCGATATTTCTGTCCCATTGACTTGCATTGGTTTCCGGTATCGGAATCGGCGATATCCGATACTTTTTGGGTATCGGTCCGATCCAATCCGATACGATATTTCCTGATATCAAAAGGTATCGCTCAACACTAGTGACGACGGATGCGCACTTATAAAGGTCATGCCGTGCAGCCTACATACTGCAGGTTACAAGCCATGCATTCTGCGAGGTATACAACCCCTTCCGAATTGCCGTTTAAGAAAGTGCAGATTTTGTATGTTTTTTTGGTGACTTCAGACTGAAAAGAAACACTTCTATGTGCAAATTGACAAGAAATGCACCTGCTATGGCCACAGTTGTAAAACCCTTTTAGAGTAAGCCAGGTTTCTGATAGAGGATGAGAATTTTTTGTGCGAAAAAGGCTCGGGGAAACCGAAGAGCCAATAGTGGGAGCTTTATTAGCTATGTATTTTATGGAGCAGTTGTCCATAATTTTAGCTAAGGTAAGATCCTGACTTAACATGGGTAGATATTTTTTTATGATATTGACAATGCTGTTAAACTGTGGGCTAAATTATGTAGTGAAAACAACGGTATTTCTCGTATTTTTCAATCTGGTTAGTTCTTTCTTTTGTCGATTTTTCAATAGATCCTTTCTATCTATATTAGCCTCTGTCTAGAATACCTTTAGAGTACCCTCTGGAAGTTCATCTATTTTTGGTACTAGAGGCTGCCTCTACAAAGCTCTTTTTTGTTGAAGAATTCCTCTTTAACCTGATCATTTCTCCCACTGGGATATTTTTAATATTGGGGGGAGGATGGCAAGAGCTTGCTTGCAGGATACTGTTACCTGCCGTTTTTTTTCCGAAATAGTGAGATCAAAACTCGCTTCATATCATCATTGCCTTCAAGTGTTACATCTAAAAAGTTGATAGATTTTTTATCGGTATGGGATGTGAATTTAAGATTATAATTATTTTTATTGATATATTTAACAAATTCTGTGATAAGGTGAGGAGAGCCTGTCCAGACGAGAAGTAAAATGTGAAAAGAAAAGAAAGGGCGCATGTGTAGACTCACAGGGCTATTTGCTTAATTTAAAAAGTGCCAGTACACTCACCTGTGAAGGTTGTGTACGTCTACACAACCAAGATTAAGCGTGTAATTAATGAGGCTCCGGGTCACCTCTATTTGTAGTACCATCCTGTTGGTGTTTGCCTCGCAACTCCGTGCTCCTCAAGTGGTCACACGATCCTGCTGGACCAGATACCACGTCACCGCAGGTCCTCAGTAGTTTAACCCGGTGGTTGGATACCGCAGGTCCTCAAACATCCAAATAGACCAGGCCGCTCCTGCCGCTTTAGCTCCGCATGGAGATATCTCACAAGTAAACAATGGTGCAGCGGTCTCAGGGAGCGCCAAAGGAATACTGGACAATTTAGTAGATGTCAACCGACTTTTATTCTTCCTCCAATACCACTGCCACAACGCGTTTCAACGGTCTAAGCCGTCTTCATCAGGTGGGGTAACCACGACGAGAAGTAAATCATCAATATAACGGCCATACCAGGCAGTATATTCTAAAAACGGGTTTGAATCTGAAAAAACATAGATCTCTTCCCAAATGGCCATGACAATGTTAGCTAGGGATGGGGAGAATTTCCCCCCCATACTAACTCCCTGCTTTTGAAGATAATAGCGACCATCAAAGGTGAAAAAATTCAACAAAAATCCCACTGCTGAAATAAGGAAATCTTATATACTGGTTTCATAAGAACTATGTTTTTCAAGGAATTGGTCTAAGCAGCGAATAGCAGTATTATGCGGTATAGAGGGGTATAACCCCTCTACATCGCATGTGAGCCACTGAAATTCTCCGTTCCACTCAAATTTATCAAAAGTATTGACAATAGTCTTAGTATCTCTAATGTATCCTGGTATATCGACAACCAAAGGTTGTAGATAGTGATCCACCCATTCTCCAAGTCTCTCTCCAAGAGAACCAATTCCTGAGATGATGGGTCTAAGCGGAGGGGGAAAGACATCTTTATGAATTTTAGGAAGTGAGTGGAGAATGGGAACAGCAGGATGTTCTATAGCAACATACTCAAAGATTTTTTTATCCCAAGCTCCCGTACTTAAACCTTCATTCAATAAAGAGAAAAACATTTTTTTGAATGACACTAGTTGGATTAATTGACAAATTTTGGTAAATGGTGTTATCATTGAGCATATTTAAGTTCATTTTTTTATAGAGACCTGCATCTAATGCCACTATTGCCCCTCCTTTATCAGCTCTTTTAATTACTAAATCTTTGTTCTCTTTGATTTCCTCTAGGGCTTTTCGTTCTTCTTTTCTCAGATTATGCAGAGCAAAGGTATTATTATTATTCAGGTTGACCAAATCCCTTTCAATTAATTCTTGGAAGTTGTCTAATACCGCTGGTCTAGATTTAAGCGGATAAAACAAAGGATTACATGTTTTAAAAGACTTATTTAGTGAAACCTCTGGGGTTCTAGAGTCTGATTGTAGATTTCTTAAGAGTGTAAAGGTCCCGTCACACTAAGCGATGCAGCAGTGATCCCGACAACGATACGACCTGTCAGGGATCGTTGCTGCATCGCTAATACATCGCTGGTGAGCTGTCAAACAGGCAGGGTCACCAGCGATCAGGGGAGCAGCGATATCGTGGAAAGAATCGTTCCACAATGTCCTGCTCCCGTTACCAGCCTGCTGCAAGCAGGAGCAAGCTGGTAACTATGGTAAACATCGGGTTACTAAGTGCGCGTGTGCCCCTAGTACCACTCTAATACGGTGCGCGGGAGCCTCCGCTCACTGTAGCAGAGTGGTATCTATGGTAAACAGCGGGTTACTAAGTGCGCGCATGCCCCTAGTAACCCAATATTTACCATGGTTACCAGCCAGATCGTTGGTCCCGCTGGTCACACACAGCGATGTGTGCTGGCCAGCGGGAGGCCAACGACCAAAAAATGGTCCAGGACACTTTGCAGCGATCAGCGACCTCACAGCAGGGGCCTGATCGTTGCAAAGTGTCACACATAGCGACATCGCTGGTGAGGTCGCTGGTGAGTCACCAAAACCGTGACACAGCAGCGATCTCGCTAGCGATATCGCTTAGTGTGACGGGGCCTTTAGATTACATAAGTCTTTAAATGGTGGAATCAGTTCTTGTGCTTCATGCAAAGGATTCTCAGGAAAAGGTAAGTCGCATGCCTCTTTTTCATTGTAAAAATGGCATTTTATCGTAAGGTTTCTGGCCAGTTTGTTGACGTCAAGGATGGTTTTAAACAAATCAAATTCCGATGTTGGTGCAAAGTTCAGTCCTTTTGATAAGACATTTATCTGATTTTCTGATAAGATGTAGGAAGAGAGGTTCCATATCTCTGAAGTGGACACTGCTGGTGAAGATGTTGTTTTTTCGTTTGTTTTCTTTTTGTGTTTCTTGCCCCCTCTCCTTGATCGTTTTTTGAAGTCAAGAAATGTTTATCACTGCTTGATCTTAAACTGTATGATGAGCTGGCTTCTGAATTTAGTGAGGCATCTGACCCGTGTTCCCTTGATGTTGACAGTGAGGAGTTAACAGAGGTGTTGTAGCTGGCAAAGCTGACCGATCTGTTTCTGTACCTGTCTTTTCCTCTGGTTAGCCGTCTGTTAACTTTCCAGGAGTAAACTTCATTAGTCTCGTAATCCTGTAAGTCTCTGTTAAACTTGGATTTTTTATTCTCTATCAATTCATTTTCCAGTTTTTCAATCTTTTGAAGGATTTCATCATACGGGTGGTGGAACCTCTGTGCCGCGGTGCAACGGGGGACCCAGAGGGGCGTAACTAAGTATCCACCCAACCCGACCCTGGTTAGCTGACAGGTGGTCACAGTACGTGACAGCAGACCAAGTGGTAGTCTCTAGGTTTACCAGGCAGGGGGTCACAGCAAGTGACGGCGGAGCCTCCAGGTAGATAAGCAGGTAACAGACGGGCGCTCCCAGATGAGCAGGCTGACGGACACAGCAGGTAACAGGCAGGTAACAGGTGAGCGCTCCAGGTGAGCAGGCTGGCAGGCTCGGCAGGAAACGGGCAGATAACAGGCTGGCAGGCAGGACGAGGAGTCAGGCTAGCAGCGGGACCTGAGGGCTGAAGCAGAGATAAGTAACTGTGCAACAACTTTGCTTGGGCACCTCCATTTTGGAGGAGGTGCCTTATATATGGGAGGTCCTCCGGCTATTGTCCGGAGACTCCTTAGGACGGCACGCGCGGTCCCTTTAAGAGAGGGGGAGCGCGCGCGCGCCCTAAGCACAGTGCCGGGGAAGGAGCGCGTGCCGGTAGCAGCGGGGAGAGGAGCGCTGGAGGACGCCGCGCCAGGAGCGGGAAGGTGAGAGGGACGGCGTCTCTGCCTAGCAGGGGGCAGAGACGCCGATGCTACAATATATATATATATATATATATATATATATATATATATATATATATATATACAGTACAGACCAAAAGTTTGGACACACCTCATTTAAAGATTTTTCTGTATTTTCATGACTTTGAAAATTGTACTTTCACACTGAAGGCATCAAAACTATGAATTACCACATGTGGAATTATATACTTAACAAAAAAGGGTGAAACAACTGAAAATATGTCTTATATTCTAGGTTCTTCAAAGTAGCCACCTTTTGCTTTGATGACTGCTTTGCACACTCTTGGCATTCTCTTGATGAGCTTCAAGAGGTAGTCACCGGAAATGGTCTTCCAACAATCTTGAAGGAGTTCCCAGAGATGCTTAGCACTTGTTGGCCCTTTTGCCTTCACTCTGCGGTCCAGCTCACCCCAAACCATCTCGATTGGGTTCAGGTCTGGTGACTGTGGAGGCCAGGTCATCTGGCGTAGCCCCTCCATCACTCTCCTTCTTGGTCAAATAGCCCTTGCACAGCCTGGAGGTGTTTGGGGTCATTGTCCTGTTGAAAAATAAATGATGGTCCAACTAAACACAAACCGGATGGAATAGCATGCCGCTGCAAGATGCTGTGGTAGCCATGCTGGTTCAGTATGCCTTCAATTTTGAATAAATCCCCAACAGAGTCACCAGCAAAGCTCCCCCACACCATCACACCTCCTCCTCCATGCTTCACGGTGGGAACCAGGCATGTAGAGTCCATCCGTTCACCTTTTCTGCGTCGCACAAAGACACGGTGATTGGAACCAAAGATCTCAAATTTGGACTCATCAGACCAAAGCTCAGATTTCCACTGGTCTAATGTCCATTCCTTGTGTTCTTTAGCCCAAACAAGTCTCTTCTGCTTGTTGCCTGTCCTTAGCAGTGGTTTCCTAGCAGCTATTTTACCATGAAGGCCTGCTGCACAAAGTCTCCTCTTAACAGTTGTTGAAGAGATGTGTCTGCTGCTAGAACTCTGCGTGGCATTGACCTGGTCTCTAATCTGAGCTGCTGTTAACCTGCGATTTCTGAGGCTGGTGACTCGGATAAACTTATCCTCAGAAGCAGAGGTGACTCTTGGTCTTCCTTTCCTGGGGGGTTCCTCATGTGAGCCAGTTTCTTTGTAGCGCTTGATGGTTTTTGCAACTTCACTTGGGGACACTTTCAAAGTTTTCCCAATTTTTCGCACTAACTGACCTTCATTTCTTAAAGTAATGATGGCCACTCGTTTTTCTTTACTGAGCTGCTTTTTTCTTGCCATAATACAAATTCTAACAGTCTATTCAGTAGGACTATCGGCTGTGTATCCACCAGACTTCTGCACAACACAACTGATGGTCCCAACCCCATTTATAAGGCAAGAAATCCCACTTATTAAACCTGACAGGGCACACCTGTGAAGTGAAAACCATTTCCGGTGACGACCTCTTGAAGCTCATCAAGAGAATGCCAAGAGTGTGCAAAGCAGTCATCAAAGCAAAAGGTGGCTACTGTGAAGACCCTAGAATATAAGACATATTTTCAGTTGTTTCACACTTTTTTGTTAAGTATATAATTCCACATGTGGTAATTCATAGTTTTGATGCCTTCAGTGTGAATGTACAATTTTCATAGTCATGAAAAGACAGAAAAATCTTTAAATGAGAAGGTGTGTCCAAACTTTTGGTCTGTACTGTATATATATACAGTATAGTATGATCCATAATAGAGTATCACAACAGGCAGTGTCAGACTATACGGATTGATATCAGGTGCAGAACATGGTTCACATTTATATGAGCAATCTATGTCCATTGTCTAATAGCTGGTAATGAATTCTCATTGGGTAATTTAGGTGTATAATATACAGTCATAACCCAATAAATAAGGGACTGGGTTAGGCATTTCCACCAATACTTCTTTCCACTTTACTACGGACCGGGTTTTGTGGGTCACTATTTGATAGATGGTGACCCTGTATACATTTATTAATGCACGTTTTGCATAAATTTATTTATTTATAGCAATTTTCAATAAACGTTATAATTTACTAGCTATTGAACCCGTTCTACGCCCGGGTGGCGAGCATTTTTATTTTTATATGGTCTCCCATGCTGGTATGTGCTGCCCCCCGCCTTGTATTTGTGCTGCCCCCATCCTGTCTCCACCATCCTATCCTGGTATGCATGACACCCCTCACCCCCTATCCTGGTATGTGTGAAACCCCTCATCCCTATCCTGGTATGCATGGTCCCCTCACCCCCCCAATCCTGGTATGTGTGGCACCCCTCATCCCTATCCTGGGATGCATGGTCCCCTCACCCCCCCAATCCTGGTATGCGTGGTATCCCCAATCCCTGTATGCATGGCACCCCTCATCCCCAATTCCGGTATGCATTGCACCCCTCATCCCCAATCCTGGTATGCGTGGCACCCCTCATCCCCAATTCCGGTATGCGTGGCATCCCTCCTCCCCAATCCTGGTATGCTTGGCACCCCTCATCCCCAATCCTGATATGCATGGTCCCCTCACCCCCCCCAATCCTGGTATGTGTGGTACCCCTCACCCCCCAATCCTGGTATGCGTGGTACCCCTCATCCCCAATCCTGGTATGCGTGGTATCCCCAATCCCTGTATGCATGGCACCCCTCATCCCCAATTCCGGTATGCATTGCACCCCTCATCCCCAATCCTGGTATGCGTGGCACCCCTCATCCCCAATTCCGGTATGCGTGGCATCCCTCATCCCCAATCCTGGTATGCTTGGCACCCCTCATCCCCAATCCTGATATGCATGGTCCCCTCACCCCCCCAATCCTGGTATGTGTGGTACCCCTCACCCCCCAATCCTGGTATGCGTGGTACCCCTCATCCCCAATCCTGGTATGCATGGTATCCCCAATCCCTGTATGCATGGCACCCCTCATCCCCAATTCCGGTATGCGTTGCACCCCTCATCCCCAATCCTGGTATGCATGGTACCCCTCATCCCCAATCCTGGTATGCGTGGCACCCCTCATCCCCAATTCCGGTATGCGTGGCATCCCTCATCCCCAATCCTGGTATGCTTGGCACCCCTCATCCCCAATCCTGATATGCATGGTCCCCTCACCCCCCCCCCAATCCTGGTATGTGTGGTACCCCTCACCCCCCAATCCTGGTATGCGTGGTACCCCTCATCCCCAATCCTGGTATGCATGGTATCCCCAATCCCTGTATGCATGGCACCCCTCATCCCCAATTCCGGTATGCGTTGCACCCCTCATCCCCAATCCTGGTATGCATGGTACCCCTCATCCCCAATCCTGGTATGCGTGGCACCCCTCACCCCCAATTCTGGTATGTGTGGCACCCCTCATCCCTATCCTGGTATGCATGGTCCCCTCACCCCCCCAATCCTGGTATGTGTGGTACCCCTCTCCCCCCCAATCCTGGTATGCGTGGTACCCCTCATCCCCAATCCTGGTATGCATGGTATCCCCAATCCCGGTATGCATTGCACCCCTCAGCCCCAATCCTGGTATGCATGGTACCCCTCATCCCCAATCCTGGTATGCGTGGCACCCCTCACCCCCAATTCTGGTATGTGTGGCACCCCTCATCCCTATCCTGGTATGCATGGTCCCCTCACCCCCCCAATCCTGGTATGTGTGGTACCCCTCACCCCCCAATCCTGGTATGCGTGGTACCCCTCACCCCCTAATCCTGGTATGTGTGGTACCCCTCACCCCACAATCCTGGTATGTGTGGTACCCCTCACCCCCCAATCCTGGTATGTGTGGTACCCCTCACTCCCCAATCCTGGTATGCGTGGTACCCCTCACCCCCCAATCCTGGTATGCATGGTACCCCTCATCCCCAATCCTGGTATGCATGGTACCCCTCATCCCCAATCCTGGTATGCGTGGTACCCCTCACCCCCTAATCCTGGTATGTGTGGTACCCCTCACCCCACAATCCTGGTATGTGTGGTACCCCTCACCCCCCAATCCTGGTATGCATGGTACCCCTCACCCCCCAATCCTGGTATGTGTGGTACCCCTCACCCCCCAATCCTGGTATGCGTGGTACCCCTCACCCCCCAATCCTGGTATGCATGGTACCCCTCACCCCCCAATTCTGGTATGCATGGTACCCTTCACCCCCCAATCCCGGTATGTGTGGTACCCCTCACCCCACAATCCTGGTATGTGTGGTACCCCTCACCCCACAATCCTGGTATGTGTGGCCCCCTTATCCCTTTCACGCTGCACACATATACCAAAAAAATAAACAGTTATACTCACCTTTCTTCTATGTACTTCAGCGCTGTCCGGCGCCATTTTGCTGAAGACACACTGTAAATGTATCTTCAGTAAAATGGCGCCGGATAACGCTATGCGCACGCGCTGATCCGACGCCTCACACCTGCCCCGGTCTCCAGTGAAGAGAGGCACCGCGGCAACACTCCTCCCGGTCAGGTAAGTATGGCACCGGAGATCGCGGTATGCGTTCAGTGTCTACACATACCGCGATCTCCGGCGCCATACACTCCTCTTACCTGTAATGGCTGCATGCCTGCTTCCGTCTGGAGCCGGACTGCGCGTCACACATGTGCAGTCTATCGAGGCTTCAGACAGAAACACGCATCCCCGGTTATATTATAGATTTTCCATTCACATATTTTCCTCTTTTCCCCTCCCAATTTACCTCCGATATACTGACCCACCCCGTATACTGACCTCCATATACTGACCCACCCCGTATACTGACCTCCATATACTGACCCACCCCGTATACTGACCTCCATATACTGACCCACCCCGTATACTGAACCCCATATACTGACCCACCCCGTATACTGACCTCCATATACTGACCCACCCCGTATACTGACCTCCATATACTGACCCACCCCGTATACTGACCTCCATATACTGACCCACCCTGTATACTGACCTCCATATACTGACCCACCCCGTATACTGACCTCCATATACTGACCCACCCCGTATACTGACCTCCATATACTGACCCACCCCGTATACTGACCTCCATATACTGACCCACCCCGTATACTGACCTCCATATACTGACCCACCCCGTATACTGAACCCCATATACTGACCAACCCCGTATACTGACCTCCATATACTGACCCACCCCGTATACTGACCTCCATATACTGACCCACCCCGTATACTGACCCCCATATACTGACCCACCCTGTATACTGACCTTCATATACTGCCCCCCCTATACTGACCTCCCATATACTGACCCACCCCGTATACTGACCCACCCCATATACTGACCCACCCCGTATACTGACCTCCATATACTGACCCACCCCGTATACTGACCTACGATATACTGACCCACCCCGTATACTGACCTCCGTTATATTCACCCACCCCGTATACTGTCCTCCGATAAACTGACCGACCCCGTATACTGACCCCCCGTATTGGTTAGCTCATTTCACACCTCTTTTCTTGAGAAACCTGGTCCTGAGTGTCCGGAGGCCACTCGCAGATGGGGGTGGGGTACTGTCACGGGTGTGTCAGAGATGACAGTCGCCCTGCAGTGGGTTGCAGGAGATCTCTATGTTTGGCATTGCAGACTGCTGCTTAGATAGGAGGCTGTCTTTAGGACCGAGCGGCTAGCTCTCTCTTGCTAATTAGCTCTCTGGCCTGGATGTATATATACCTGGTGTGTCTGAGGGGGAGTCGCCGGCTATATTCATTTCTACTTGTGAAGCTTAGCAGGAGCAGTACTTTGTCCTCTCTGGAGCTGGAGGCCCTGTGCATATTTGGAGTTCATCTAAAGCTAAGCCATTTCCCCTGTTTTGGCTACTCTTGTTGTCTATAGAGTTTAGTGGAGATCGAATAGTGCTCATCTCTTTCCATCCCTAGCCGTAGCCTTACGCCAGGGAAAGTAGGGCGAGGCACGCGTCAGCGATTGCTGAGGAGGCAATATAGGGACGGTAGTTGTGACAGGGTGAGATTAGACCAGACTAGGAGGTCTCCACTTCCCTAGTGTCTGGGCTCCCTTTCCCTTTTCCCTCTGTGTTGCACTAAGTCTTTCCCACACCTGGCGTGACATTATAGCAGGCCGAGCACATTTAAAAAAAAAAAAAAAAAAAAAACCCTGACATTTTTTTTTCTTTGTCTGTTTTTGGGCGGGCACTTTTTTTTTTTTTTTTCCTTACTCCCCTTGGTATGGGATCAGTTGCAGAGCTCGCAGAGCAGTTCCGCTGTCTGTCTCTGGAGGTGAATGACCTCCGCTGTGAGGTTCAGCAATGGCTACAGGTCGCCAATGTGGGGGTCTCTGCAGGTAGGCCTGTCCAGCCTGAACCCAAGGTTGTCCTCCCGGACAGTTTTTCAGGAAGTAGGGACAAGTTTTTTGTATTTAAGGAGGCCTGCAAATTGTATTTCAAGCTTCGTCCCTACTCCTCCAGTAATGAGGAGCAACGGGTTGGTATTGTGATCTCTGCTGCAGGGAGATCCTCAGTCATGGCCGTTTTCCTTACCGCAGGACTCAGTTTCTCTCCAGTCTGTGGAGGTTTTTTCAGGGCTCTGGGCCTCATCTATGATGACCCTGACCGAGTCGCCTTGGCTGAGTCTAGGCTATGTCGCCTTCAGCAGGGGATTCGGTCAGTGGAGACGTACAGTTCTGAATTCCGTAGATGGGCAACTGATTCCAAATGGAAGGACTCAGCCCTTGGAAGTCAATGGTGTGAGGGGCTTACTGAAAGTCTGAAAGATGCCTTGGCTGTATATGAAACCCCTCAGTCCTTGGAGGCTGCCATGTCTTTGGTCCTACGTCTGGATAGGCGCATTCAGGATAGACGGGTGAGACCACCTTCTCTGGGGCCGTCTTGCCGGGGTTGTGTACCTTTGTCAGGGGAGCGGTCTGGGGATGAACCAGTACTGGGGGAGGTGGAGGAACCCATCCAGTTAGGGGGGTGTCTCTACATCATACATCTCCCCGGAGATTCGCAAGAAAAAAGGCATATTTTTTTTTTGTGGGAAAAAGGGACACTTTGTTGGGACCTGTCCTTCAATTGCTAAACAAAAGGAGACTTGATTAACTCTTAGTAGTCTGGAGTTGGATAAACTAAACAAGGGGTGCATTTGTGGCCAAACTGCAGTTCCCGCTTTGTCCTGACTGCTGAGGTGGTGCTAGAGAGCAATACCGAGAAAATTTCTGTGTTTGACAGTGGAGCCGGAGTCAGCATGGTGGATGCTGAGTTTGTGAGAACTCATGGTGTTGCTTGCTGTGCTTTAGATAAACCTATTCCCATCTTTGCCATTGACTTGGCGCCACTTGCACAGAAAGCATTAGGCTGTGTGCCCACGATGCATTTTTTAAGCATTTCCGCAGTGGCAATTCCGCTTAAAAAACGCATAGTAGAAGGTCTGCCATGTTCCCCAATGATAATCCGCTGTGCTGTGCAGATGCTGCGGTAATTTCCGCTGCGGATTATCATTGCGGAAAAAAATGCAGCACAACCAATTATTTTGTGGAAGCGCTGCGTTTTCGCCGCCATTGAGTTGCATTGGACCGCGTGACATCCGCATCACTGCATCTGTACATGCGGATTACATGCGTTTCAATGTGTGGATGGTACCCGGGTGTCGACAGGAGACTATCATTCAGACCCGGGGACCATAGAACCTGTAAAAAAAAGAATAAAATAAAAAATAAATATTATACTTACCTTCTGATGGCCCCCGCTGCGCTTGTCTTCGCTTGCCGGCAGATCGCGGTGGACTCAAGGACCTGTGCTGACGTAATTTAGTCATGTGACGGCAGGTCCTTCAGTGTACCGAGACGCATCGAATCAAGACTCCGGGAGCCATCAGAAGGTAAGTATGATATTTATTTTTTACCATTCTTTCGGTCACACTATATATGCCGGTTGCATGGATTTATATAGTGTGACCAAGTTGTCAAGCACTTTCCAAGTGATACTAAAATCACAACCCGCATGCGGCAGGAAAAACGCACATACAATCCGCATGTACAATCCACATGTACAATGCGCCATTTCTGGGGCGGCTGACGGCTGGTGTTTCTAGCCTGGGAGGGGGCCAATATTCATGGCACCCTTCCTGGGCTATTAATATCAGCCCCCAGCTGTCTGCCTAGCCTTTGCTAGCTAATAAAATGGGGGGGACCCCACGTCATTTTTTGGGGGTCCCCCATTTTAATAGCTAGTAAAGGCTAGGTATTCAGCTGGGGGCTGATATTAGTAACCTGGGAAGCTCCGTGGGTATTACCCCCTTCCCAGGCTTCAAACATCTGCCCCAGCCGTCTGCTTAACCTCCGCTAGAGACTAAAATTACGGGGAACCCCACGCCAATTTTTTTTAAATAAATCCTTTATTATAAAACTAAATGACAAGTACAGTAACCAACACTGTCACTGTACTTCTTATATATGTGACTGACATGTTTCTATCTATCTAATCTATGTGTGATGCTCTATTCTTTCTGTTCTAAATTGTTCGGTACCGATGCTGAATTGCCAGCCACCTTTTTTAAAGAGAGTGTCTTATGAGCAGTTTGTCAGCTTTTGGACACCTTTGAAGGTATTTTCTATGTGTTTTTATTTGCCTGCCATTGGTTTTAACGGTGTCCGACAGTGTTCTAAGGTGTTCGATGAACAGTTCTACGAACATCCGGTGTTCGACGAACCGAACCCGAACACTATGGGGGTGGCTCAACACTAGTCATGTCCAATCAACTCGGCTCACCTCATGCACGTCACTGACAGCGTGGGAAAATTCTCCTGCGCTCATGGCAAGCGCAGGAGAATTCTCTCACGCTGGGATGGCATTCTGATGACAGGCTGGATCACAGCTGAGCGCTGTCATCCAGCTTGTCATCCTTCAGAGACACTGCAGAGCGCAGGCATTATGGGAACTTACGATTCCGGTATTCGATATTCTAAAAGTATCGGAACTCAGTATCGGAATGCTCAACACTACTGTTCAGGTGATGCCGTTTTTGGGGTACTTGTCATCTTCAAGTTTTCGGATGGATCCGTAGAAGATCCGTGAAGTCCTTGACTGGGAACGTACCGAGAACCTGAAGGCCCTACAACGTTTTCTGGGCTTTGCTAATTTTTACAGGAAATTCATCCAAAATGACTCTGTTATAGTGAAACCCCTTACTGACATGACTAAGAAGGGGTCTGATTTTTCCAAATGGTCGGATGCTTCCCTCCAGGCTTTTTCTTCCTTAAAGAATCATTTTGACACTGCACCTATACTCAGTCAACCCGATGTTTTTCAACCCTTTATTGTGGAGGTTGATGCATCGGATGTCAGGGCTGGGGCTGTATTGTCTCAGGGTCCGCCCCCTGGTAAAGGGCATCCATGCGCCTTCTTTTGTAAAAAATTGTCTTTGGCTGAGAGAAATTATAACGTGGGTAATAGGGAACTTTTGGCGATCAAGGAATGGCGACATTGGTTGGAGTGGGCTGTCCATCCTATTACTGTTATTACTGACCATAAGAGCCTGTCATATCTCCAGTCAGCTAAACGTCTCAACCCTAGGCAAGCCAGATGGTCCCCGTTTTTTACTAGTTTAATTTTGTTGTCACTTTTCATCCAGGGGTCAAAAATGTCAAGGCTGATGCTTTGTCCCGGAGCTTCTCTGGTGGTGGTGACCATGAGAACCCTGCCCCGATATTACAGAAAGGGGTAGTTATTTTGGCTCTTTATCCTGACCTGGAGGGTGAGGTGTTGGAGGCTCAGGGGGACGCCCCTGCCTCCTGCCCTTCAGGAAAGTTATTTCTACCATCTAATCTGTGCCGCAAAGTAATCAAGGAACATCATAACTCTGTGCTTGCTGGGCATCCAGGTGGTAAGGCAACCGCAGACCTCCTCTCTCATCATTTTTGGTGGCCGGAGCTGCATCGGGATGTGATTGAACACGTATCTGCTTGTAGTATTTGCACGCATTCTAAGGTTTCGCATACCCATCCGTCTGGTACTCTTCTTCCACTACCTATCCCTAGTAGGCCATGGACACACTTGTCTATGGATTTTATTACTGACCTACCAGTTTTTGCAGGCAAAACGGTGGTTTTGGTAGTAGTAGATAGGTTCAGTAAAATGGTTCACTTTGTCGCGTTACCTGCTCTTCCAAATGCCAAGACTCTTGCTCAGGTGTTTAGAAATGAGATTGTGAAGCTTCATGGGGTTTCCTCCGATGTGGTGTCAGATCGGGGAACCCAGTTTGTTTTGTGCAGCTGTCCTCTGCCTTCCACCTTCCGTCGAATGACCATACCGAGAGTGTCAATCAGACCTTGGAGACATACCTCAGGTGTTTTGTCTCTGAAAATCAGGAGGATTGGGCATCCTACTTACCGCTGGCAGAATTTGCCATCAATAATCATTGTCAAGAATCCACTGGCAGGTCATCGTTCTTTGGTGCATACGGTTACCACCCACAGTTTGGTACCTTTAGTGGGGGAGGAGCTTCGGGAGTTCCTGAGGAGGAACGTTTTGCTTCGTCGCTCTCCTCGGTATGGCAGGGTGTTCCGTGTAATTTAAAGACCATGGGAGACAGGAATAAACGTATGGCTGACAGAAAACGCTTGCCAGGTCCAGACCTGAATGTGAATGACTTTGTGTGGTTGTCTATCTGGAATATAAGATTGATGTAGCTTTGGCGTCTCTGCCTCCTGCCGGGCAGAGACGCTCATCCCCTCACCACTGCGGTCCCGGTCCGGCATCCACCGGCTCCCCTGCTGCATCTGCCTGGGGTGCGCGCACCACGCGCAGTTCCCTGGGCACTGTACTTAGGGCGCTCGTGCACTCCCTCCCTCTTAAAGGGGCCACGCGCTGTCCTAAAGAGTCCCCGGCCAATGGCCTGAGGACTGCCCTTATATAAGGCACCTCCTCCAAAATGGAGGTGCCTGTGCAAGGTTGTTGTTTGTGTGCTAACATTCCTCAGCCCTCAGGTTCCAGTGCCCCCCAGCCTGTCTACCAGCCGTGCCCGCCTGCCTATCAGCCGTGCCCACCTGCCTATCTGTCATACCTGCCTGCTTGTCTACCTGCATCACCTGCCAGTCTACCAGCCGTGCTCATCTGCTGTGCCTGTCGGCTTCGGCCATCAGTCCCGTGGGAGTCACCTACTCTCACACAAGGTCGGTCGGTCGGTCCCAGAGTGGCACCTGGTTCACCTTCCCGGTCCCTCCTAGGTTCACGGAGTTGACTAAGCCGCCGTGTGGCCAGGGTTGGTCTGGGTAGACACTTAGTTACGCCCCTCTGGTCACTCCTTGTATCACAGCACAGAGGTTCCACCACCCGGATCCGTAACAATTGAAAGTTCCTTCTTGGAAGCTGGGACCTAGGTTTATTGGTCCCTATAAAAAAAAAAAACGCCATCATTAACCCAGCAGCGTTTCGTCTTGAACTTCCTCAGGCCCTTAAGGTCCACAATGTGTTCCACAGGTCCTTACTCAAAAGGTATGTGGAATCTCTTGAGCCCTCATCTCTGCCACCGCTCCCAGTAATGGTTGATAGTAATCTGGTGTCCAGATTTCGAGGATTGTAGATTCTCGTCTCCAACGTCGTTCTCTACAATACTTGGTGCACTGGAAGGGTTATGGTCCAGAGGAGAGGATGTGGGTTTCAGCGTCAGAGGTGAATGCTCCCAGATTTGGTTTGCTCATTTCACACCTCTTTTCCTGAGAAACCCGGTCCTGAGAGTCTGGAGGCCACTCGCAGATAGGGGGGGTACTGTCACGGGTGTGTCAGAGATGACAGTCGCCCTGCAGTGGGTTGCAGGAGATCTCTATGTTTGGCATTGCAGACAGCTGCTTAGATAGGAGGCTGTCTTTAGGACCAAGCGGCTACCTGTCTTGCTAATTAGCTCTCTGACCTTGGCGTGTATATATACCTGGTGTGTCTGAGAGGGCGTCGCCGGCTATATCCATTTCTTCTTGTGAAGCTTAGCAGGAGCAGTACTTCGTCCTCTCTGGAGCTGGAGGCCCTGTGCATATTTGGAGTCCATCTAAAGCTAAGCCATTTCCCCTGTTTTGTCCACCCTTGTTGTCTATAGAGTTTAGTGGAGGTTGACTAGTGCTCATCTCCTTCCATCCCTAGCCGTAGCCATATGACTGGGAGAGTAGGGCGAGGCACGATTGCTGAGGAGGCAATAGTTGAGACAGGGTGACGATAGACCAAACTAGGAGGTCTCCACTTCCCCCCTTTTCCTAGTATCTGGGCTCCCTTTCCTTTTTCCCTCTGTGTCTCACTAGTCTTTGCCACACCTGGCATGACACCCACCCCTTACACTAATCCCCCCCCATGTACAGACCCACCCCCATGCACTGACCCCCCATTTACTGACACCCTGTATTCTGACCCCCCCGTATACTGACCCCCCCATACACTGACCCATCCCCATATACTCATCCCGTATACTAGCTCAACCCGTATACTGACCCACCCTATATACTGACCACCCCCTGTATACTGACCCCATATACTGACTCACTCCGTATACTGACCCCCCATATACTTACTGTCATAGAAAATATTAAGAATCTCTCTCATCAAGCCCCTCCCCCCCCTCCCTTATCAACCATCTGTCAGAGTACAAGAAGTTCTCCATGCAAATCGCAGCACACACAGAAGAGGTGGAAAGCTTAATAGTCCATTCAAGTTGACATATGAATGTATTTCCTAGTGGCACAGGCCAGTGATAAATATACACCTAGGTGAGGCGGATGCAGTTCCTAGCTTCAAAAGAATTCTCTCTCACCCCTAGGGTATCCCCATTTGCTCAACAGAAATCTGCAGTCTAGCTGGCACCGACACGAAATATGGAATATCGGAAGTTCTATACTTTTGATAATAATGGGACACATATTTTTAGCAGCAGGGTCAGCTCAGGAACAATACACATATTTTCCTGTAGCTGTATGCCCCTCCGGTGAGCTATATTGCAAAAGTACACAGATAACCAACCACAGTCACATCATATCTAGTCTCTAAAGAAAGGTAAATTTGTAATAAAAAAAATGGCGTCACTTGCAAGCTTCTGCGATCAACCAGTGATAAGTTATCGCAGAAGTTAGATATTTTAATAAAACCAAGTGTTACGCTCGCACCCGGACTGACTGGCATGAGCGTGGTTAGTGATCCCACTGGACCATGAACCGAGGAGTGCCTGGAGGGGCGTGACTAAGTATCAACCCGGTCCGACCAAGGTCGCACGGCGGCTCAGTCGACTCCGTGAACCAGGGAGGAACCGAGCAGAGGGACCAGGTGCTACTCCAGGTCAGACCCCGGTCACAGCTGTTGACCCACACCAGGGAATGCAGGAACAGGCAGGTTAGACTGGCATATAGACAGTTGGGTACTGGCAGGCACAGCTGGTATGCAGACAGGTGGGTATTGGCGGGCATGGCTGGTATACAGACAGGTGTGCACTGGCAGGCACGGCTGGTATGCAGACAGGTGGGCACTGGCAGGCACAGCTGGCATGCAAGCAGGCGGGTACTGGCAGGTAGGAACGCAGGCAGGATAGGGACCAGTAGAGACTGGGATACAGGAACGGAGCCCCAGGTGCGGTAGACGAGCAGAGCAAAACCCACAGATGCGGTAGACAAGCAGAGCAGAGCAAAACCCACAGGTGCGGTAGACAAGCAGAGCAGAGCAAAACCCGCAGGTGCGGTAGACAAGCAGAGCAGAGCAAAACTTGCAGGTGCGGTAGACAAGCAGAGCAGAGCAAAACCCGCAGGTGCGGTAGACAAGCAGAGCAAAACCCGCAGGTGCGGTAGACAAGCAGAGCAAAACCCGCAGGTGCGGTAGACAAGCAGAGCAGAGCAAAACCCGCAGGTGCGGTAGACAAGCAGAGCAGAGCAAAACCCGCAATTGCGGTAGACAAGCAGAGCAGAGCAAAACCCGCAGGTGCGGTAGACAAGCAGAGCAGAGCATAACCCGCAGGTGCGGTAGACAAGCAGAGCAGAGCATAACCCGCAGATGCGGTAGACGAGCAGAGCAGAGCAAAACCCGCAGATGCGGTAGACAAGCAGAGCAGAGCAAAACCTCAGGTGCGGTGAACGAGCAGAGCGAAACCGCAGGTGCGGTGAACAAGCAGAGCAGAGCGAAACCGCAGGTGCGGTGAACAAGCAGAACCAGATACACACAAGGTACTTACAATGAAGTAGTGAGTGGACACATAACTCACAAACAGAAGTTCAGAGACAACGAGTTGGAGTTAGGTGCCGGTTCAGACACTGCAGGAAAATGGAAGGTTCGGACATAGAGACAGACAGGTAACGGGCTAGGACACAGTTCAGACAGGAACTGAACCAGGAACAAGATACAGGAACGAGCCTGGGAACTCAGCCCCCAGGGTGGCGGAGACAGACTAGAACTCAGAGATTCAGGTAACAGGCCTGGGTATACAACCCCCAGGGGCGGAACAGACAAGATACAGGATAGGTAAACAGAAGTCGGCCTTCATATCAAGGATCAGGCGAACAGGCCATTAGTAAATACATTGTGCCATTCACCCATATGCCTACTCACATAAACATGACAAAACCAGAGAAATAAAGAGTATATATGGCATAAAAATCGAATTTTTTATTCATGATTCAGTAAAATATATATTTCAACAATCACAAGATATTAGGTCACCAAATTTCATTCAGAATAGAAAAAAATGCAAAATGTTAAGAGGCTATTGCATCGCCCTAGTATAAGTTCCCCATTGGTATTCATAAGTCCTGCCCAGAGCTGGAATATACAGCATAGAGTAGTGTGCATCAATGCTACATTCTATAAAAAAAGTGGATACAGTAACAGGTGCATCGGCCGTGGCTACAGAAAGGCGCGGGGGACCCCACGTAATCATCTGTTATACACCACTCCCATGGATAAGAAGAAGGATTTGGGGAGGATCCGCTACATTTCCACCTTCAACCACAAGTGGGGGGAGATGCGGCGGATCTTCTCCAAACATTGGGCAGTTCTCAGTGCGGAGCCCTCCCTGCGTGACCACATTGGTGAATATCCTCTGATGACTCTTCGTAAAGCTAATAATCTGGGGGATGCCATATATACTCTTTATTTCTCTGGTTTTGTCAAGATACAGGACAGGACCTGGCAACTCAGTTGCAAGGAACACACTGAAGAAAAGTGTTGCTCAGGCACCCCCTACTGGGTGGAGGGGGTTTAAGTATCCAGTGACTCACAGCAATAGGCTGGGGAGGCATTAGGAGTGCGCACACAGTAACTATAAGAATCAGGCAGTAACCGCCCCGCCGCCCTAAGAAATCAGACAAGAGACACAGCAGGTACTGGAGCAAAGTGTGCAGCCTGGATTGATAGGTAAGATGGCGGTCTTGCATGGTGGGAGGTGGTAAGCCATGCCAGCATGCCGCCAGGGATGTTACACCATGAAGGGTGAAGCAACGACGACGTTATGTCATTACAGGGGGTGTGTGGGCAGGTTGCCCCTTCAGCATAAAAGACCCAGCTGAAGATGGGTCCAAACTCATGTTGGAACTTACATATTTATGTGTAAGCAGGGGTCATGTTCGCTGAACAGGCATCGGAGCGCTTCCCTCCAGCTAAACTGAATTGTCTCTGTGATCTGTATAGTAAGTTCTTCTTTAATCCCATTTATTTTGTGTAACGGTATATTCTGTACTGTATTGTCTCCTTTTCTAAAACCTGTATATTTTTCCTAAACACTGCCTCCCTTTTGGATTAAATATAAAATTTAATAGTTCTGTTTCTTTTGCTCTGTAATCGTTCCCTCCCCCGAAGCCATATACGCTACCAGAAAGCAGGCGTCCGACCAGGCCTGTACTGTATTTCAAATCTGATCGGTGGTGGCAACGAATAATATTAATTGGTTTATCGTGAGGCTATCAGTGATAGTACGAGGGCATTGTGAAGACCCGGGGTCTTCCGTGTGCGTAACGCTACTCAGACAACACAGGGTGAGGGTAAAACAGCGTGGCAACACTTAATTGAACTACAAAGCGGACAATAAACACATAGAACAGTCCCAGCAAGTACCCAAAATGGTGCAACATTACACAGTCATACCCTTCCTTCTCCACCCGACTGGGATAGAACAGCTGCGACTTTGGAGACTTTCAGGGCCAACTATCTCGACCAGTGGCCCCCTGCTTCTGGCGGGCCCCCACAGAGAGGAGGTAGCGGCAACCTTAGGAAGCTAGCAGTCCATAGAGGTATAAGACTAGGAGACCCGAGGGTCCCACCCTGGCTTCTCCGAGAGTTTCCATGGGGCCAGGCGACCGGTGGGTCCCTGCTGACAACTCCAAATATCTTCGTGGGTTCTAGACGACCGGTGGGTCCCTCCTAGCAACCCCAAAACAGCATATCCATGGGGCCAGGTGACTTTTTTGTCCTCTCCTTGTCTCCCCAAAATGTATCCATGGTCTCCCTGATGGTCAATGGAGCAGATCCGAATCTTTCCAGTCAGGGCCGGTACCCTTAGGCTAGAATCATATAGAATTCAAATCTGTGTCTCTTTGGGTAATGCCATGCTATCCATCTGCTGTCTTGAAGGTTGACTCTCATTCTTCTTGTAAAGTCTTTCTCCAATATCTGTTTCAAGTCTGTCTGCTACAGAAGCACATGTCCTTTCTGCTTCTCTGGGCTCAAATCTGACTCCTACAGAAGCATATCTCCTTTTTAAGTACACATCCACAGGTCAAGGGGTTTTTGGAGGGCAGCCTCACATGGCTCAGCTATCATTGTTTGGCTAATCAATTTACATAGTTGTTATCACAGGGGGCTATTGTAAATAAACTTTCAGCTGACTTAGTATAATATGTAATTAGTATAGTAACAAACAACATGGTTCACCAAACGAAGAGGAGACAGCAATCAGGGTTATACAAATACTGGTCTGACCTTTTAGAAATACACAAACATATACAAGTCAATTTAACCCCTTAAGGATCAAACCACTTTGTACGTTAATGACCGGGGCAATTTTTACAATTCTGACCACTGTCACTTTATGAGGTAATAACTCTGGAACACGTCTACGGATCCCCCTAATTCTGAGACTGTTTTTTTCGTGACATATTGTACTTCATGATTGTGGTAGAATTTCTTCGATATCACTTGCGATTATTTGTAAAAAAAGAAATGGAAATTTGGCGAAAATTTTAAAAATTTTGCAATTTTCAAACTTTGAATTTTTATGCCCTGAAATCAGAGCGATCTGTCACACAAAAGAGTTAATAAATAACATTTCCCACATGTCTACTTTACATCAGCACAATTTTGGAAAAAAAAATGTTGTTAGGAAGTTATAAGGTGTAAAGATGTGCGGTTGTGGATTTTAATAATCACTTAGGCAGGTTATCGATGCAATTAGCTTTATTCCTTCCGACCTCGGTGAACAGCAATTCCAGGTAAATGTCCAACAGGCAATTCTCTTAGTCCTTCAGTTTCCAACCTGGGATCAGTAGTTCCACTGCCCCGTACCAGGTGATACCCACCGTCCCCCAACTTTTGGTTGGTCCACAGCTTTTTGTATCTCCTGCCGGTATATTGGCAGTCACAGCATATGCTCCTTTGGATGATGAATATCACGACCGCAGCCCGTGATACCACCCAGCTCTCCGTCCGACTAGCAATGAATCTTCTCTTCTTCTGCGCGGGGTTCAGCCCCCTGAATCGGCAGAAGAGCTCACCCCTCCCTCCCCCAGCTCATTGTGCCTTAGTGGAGATATTTTCTCAGGTGGAACCCATCCCCTGGGTTTGCATGTGAGACCACCTGTGGTGTCGGAGAGAACAATGGCCCAAGGTCTCGGAGATGCGGTCACTGAAGGGAATAGATACCTGAGGTTGAACTGATGAGCAAACAAATCACTAACAAAACACAAAATTAAGATTGATGAAAAGGAGTGCTCAGTGCTGGAAAAGTATTTAGAAAGTGGCCAGGTCCTCACTATATACATACAGCACAGACCAAAAGTTTGGACACACCTTCTCATTTAAAGATTTTTCCGTATTTTCTTGACTATGAAAATTGTACATTCACACTGAAGGCATCAAAACTATGAATTAACACATGTGGAATTATATACTTAACAAAAAAGTGTGAAACAACTGAAAATATGTCTTATATTCTCTCTCTTCTGCAGCCTCTCTCTCTTCTGCAGTCTCTCTCTCTTCTGCAGTCTCTCTCTCTCTCTATTCTGCAGTCTCTCTCTCTTCTGCAGCCTCTCTCTCTCTCTTCTGCAGTCTCTCTCTCTTCTGTAGCCTCTCTCTCTTCTGCAATCTCTCTCTCTTCTGCAGTCTCTCTCTCTCTCTTCTGCAGTCTCTCTCTTCTGCAGCCTCTCTCTCTTCTGCAGTCTCTCTCTCTTCTGCTGTCCCTCTCTCTCTTCTGCTGTCCCGCTCTCTCTTCTGCAGTCTCTCTCTCTTCTGCTGTCCCTCTCTCTCTTCTGCCGTCCCTCTCTCTCTTCTGCAGTCTCTCTCTCTCTTCTGCAGTCTCTCTCTCTCTTCTGCTGTCCCTCTCTCTCTTCTGCTGTCCCTCTCTCTCTTCTGCAGTCTCTCTCTCTCTCTTCTGCAGCCTCTCTCTCCTGCAGCCTCTCTCTCTCTCTTCTGCAGCCTCTCTCTCTCTTCTGCAGCCTCTCTCTCTCTCTTCTGCAGTCTCTCTCTTCTGCTGTCCCTCTCTCTCTTCTGCTGTCCCTCTCTCTTCTGCCGTCCCTCTCTCTCTTCTGCAGTCTCTCTCTCTCTTCTGCAGTCTCTCTCTCTCTCTTCTGCAGTCTCTCTCTCTCTTCTGCAGTCTCTCTCTCTTCTGCAGTTTCTCTCTCTCTCTTCTGCAGTCTCTCTCTTCTGCAGCCTCTCTCTTCTGCAGCCTCTCTCTCTCTCTTCTGCAGTCTCTCTCTCTCTCTTCTGCAGTCTCTCTCTCTTCTGCAGTCTCTCTCTTCTGCAGTCTCTCTCTCTTTCTTCTGCAGTCTCTCTCTTCTGCAGTCTCTCTCTCTCTTCTGCTGTCCCTCTCTCTCTTCTGCAGCCTCTCTCTCTTCTGCAGTCTCTCTCTCTTCTGCTGTCCCTCTCTCTCTTCTGCTGTCACTCTCTCTCTTCTGCAGTCTCTTTCTCTCTTCTGCAGCCTCTCTCTCCTGCAGCCTCTCTCTCTTCTGCTGTCCCTCTCTCTCTTCTGCAGTCTCTCTCTCTCTCTCTTCTGCAGCCTCTCTCTCCTGCAGCCTCTCTCTCTCTCTTCTGCAGCCTCTCTCTCTCTTCTGCAGCCTCTCTCTCTCTTCTGCAGCCTCTCTCTCTCTCTTCTGCAGTCTCTCTCTCTTCTGCAGTCTCTCTCTTCTGCTGTCCCTCTCTCTCTTCTGCTGTCCCTCTCTCTTCTGCCGTCCCTCTCTCTCTTCTGCAGCCTCTCTCTCTCTCTTCTGCAGTCTCTCTCTCTCTTCTGCAGTCTCTCTCTCTCTCTTCTGCAGTCTCTCTCTCTCTCTTCTGCAGTCTCTCTCTCTCTTCTGCAGTCTCTCTCTCTTCTGCAGTCTCTCTCTCTCTCTTCTGCAGTCTGTCTTCTGCAGCCTCTCTCTTCTGCAGCCTCTCTCTCTCTCTTCTGCAGTCTCTCTCTCTCTCTTCTGCAGTCTCTCTCTCTTTCTTCTGCAGTCTCTCTCTTCTGCAGTCTCTCTCTCTTTCTTCTGCAGTCTCTCTCTTCTGCAGTCTCTCTCTCTCTTCTGCAGTCTCTCTCTCTCTTCTGCTGTCCCTCTCTCTCTTCTGCAGTCTCTCTCTCTCTCTTCTGCAGCCTCTCTCTCCTGCAGCCTCTCTCTCTCTCTTCTGCAGCCTCTCTCTCTCTCTTCTGCAGCCTCTCTCTCTCTCTTCTACAGTCTCTCTCTCTTCTGCAGTCTCTCTCTCTTCTGCAGTCTCTCTCTCTCTTCTGCTGTCCCTCTCTCTCTTCTGCCGTCCCTCTCTCTCTTCTGCAGCCTCTCTCTCTCTCTCTTCTGCAGCCTCTCTCTCTCTCTTCTGCAGCCTCTCTCACTCTTATGCAGTCTCTCTCTCTTCTGCAGCCTCTCTCTCTCTCTTCTGCAGCCTCTCTCTCTTCTGCAGTCTCTCTCTCTCTTCTGCAGCCTCTCTCTCTCTTCTGCAGTCTCTCTCTCTTCTGCTGTCCCTCTCTCTCTTCTGCCGTCCCTCTCTCTCTTCTGCAGCCTCTCTCTCTCTTCTGCAGCCTCTCTCTCTCTTCTGCAGTCTCTCTCTCTCTCTTCTGCAGCCTCTCTCTCTTCTGCAGCCTCTCTCTCTCTTCTGCAGCCTCTCTCTCTTCTGCAGCCTCTCTCTCTTCTGCAGCCTCTCTCTTCTGCAGTCTCTCTCTTCTGCTGTCCATCTCTCTCTTCTGCCGTCCCTCTATCTCTTCTGCAGCCTCTCTCTCTCTTCTGCAGTCTCTCTCTCTCTTCTGCTGTCCATCTCTCTCTTCTGCCGTCCCTCTATCTCTTCTGCAGCCTCTCTCTCTCTTCTGCAGTCTCTCTCTCTCTTCTGCAGCCTCTCTCTCTTCTGCAGTCTCTCTCTCTCTTCTGCAGTCTCTCTCTCTTCTGCAGTCTCTCTATCTTCTGCAGCCTCTCTCTCTTCTGCAACCTCTCTCTCTTCTGCAGCCTCTCTCTCTTCTGCAGTCTCTCTCTCTCTTCTGCAGCCTATCTCTCTCTCTTCTGCAGCCTCTCTCTCCTGCAGCCTCTCTCTCTTCTGCAGCCTCTCTCTCTCTTCTGCAGCCTCTCTCTCTCTTCTGCAGTCTCTCTCTTCTGCTGTCCCTCTCTCTCTTCTGCTGTCCCTCTCTCTCTTCTGCCATCCCTCTCTCTCTTCTGCAGCCTCTCTCTCTCTCTTCTGCAGCCTCTCTCTCTCTTCTGCAGCCTCTCTCGCTTCTGCAGCCTCTCTCTCTCTCTTCTGCAGCCTCTCTCTCTTCTGCAGTCTCTCTCTCTCTCTTCTGCAGCCTCTCTCTCTCTTCTGCAGTCTCTCTCTCTTCTGCAGTTTCTCTCTTCTGCTGTCCCTCTCTCTCTTCTGCCGTCCCTCTCTCTCTTCTGCAGCCTCTCTCTCTCTTCTGCAGCCTC
The DNA here is from genome assembly GCF_046119375.1 of Phyllobates terribilis. Taxonomy (NCBI): domain Eukaryota; kingdom Metazoa; phylum Chordata; class Amphibia; order Anura; family Dendrobatidae; genus Phyllobates; species Phyllobates terribilis. The sequence goes on along the minus strand of NW_027362764.1, from coordinate 11,095,162 downwards.
TCTCTCTCTTCTGCAGTCTCTCTTTCTCTCTTCTGCAGCCTCTCTCTCTTCTGCAGCCTCTCTCTCTTCTGCAGCCTCTCTCTCTCTCTTCTGCCGTCCCTCTCTCTCTTCTGCAGCCTCTCTCTCTTCTGCAGTCTCTCTCTCTCTTCTGCAGTCTCTCTCTCTCTTCTGCAGTCTCTCTCTCTTCTGCAGCCTCTCTCTCTTCTGCTGTCTCTCTCTCTCTTCTGCAGCCTCTCTCTCTCTTCTGCAGTCCCTCTCTCTCTTCTGCAGCCTCTCTCTCTCTTCTGCAGCCTCTCTCTCTCTTCTGCAACCTCTCTCTCTCTTCTGCAGCCTCTCTCTCTCTCTTCTGCAGCCTCTCTCTCTCTTCTGCAGCCTCTTTCTCTCTCTTCTGCAGCCTCTCTCTCTTCTGCACTCTCTCTCTTCTGCAGGCTCTCTCTCTCTTCTGCAGTCTCTCTCTCTTCTGCAGCCTCTCTCTCTTCTGCAGCCTCTCTCTCTCTTCTGCAGCCTCTCTCTCTCTTCTGCAGGTTCTCTCTCTCTTCTGCAGTCTCTCTCTCTTCTGCAGTCTCTCTCTCTCTCTTCTGCAGCCTCTCTCTCTCTTCTGCAGTCTCTCTCTCTTCTGCAGTTTCTCTCTTCTGCTGTCCCTCTCTCTCTTCTGCCGTCCCTCTCTCTCTCTCTTCTGCAGTCGCAGTCTCTCTCTCTTCTGCAGTCTCTCTCTCTCTTCTGCAGTCTCTCTCTCTCTTCTGCAGCCTCTCTCTCTCTTTTGCAGCCTCTCTCTCTCTCTCTTCTGCAGTCTCTCTCTCTCTCTTCTGTACTCTCTCTCTCTTCTGCAGCCTCTCTCTCTCTCTTCTGCTGTCCATCTCTCTCTTCTGCTGTCCCTCTCTCTCTTCTGCAACCTCTCTCTCCTGCAGCCTCTCTCTCTCTTCTGCAGCCTCTCTCTCTCTTCTGCAGTCTCTCTCTCTCTTCTGCAGTCTCTCTTCTGCAGTCTCTCTCTTCTGCTGTCCCTCTCTCTCTTCTGCTGTCCCTCACTCTCTTCTGCAGCCTCTCTCTCTCTCTTCTGCAGCCTCTCTCTCTCTCTTCTGCAGTCTCTCTCTCTTCTGCAGTCTCTCTCTCTCTCTTCTGCAGCCTCTCTCTCTTCTGCAGCCTCTCTCTCTCTCTTCTGCAGCCTCTCTCTCTTCTGCAGTCTCTCTCTCTCTTCTGCAGCCTCTCTCTCTCTTCTGCAGTCTCTCTCTCTTCTGCAGTCTCTCTCTCTCTTCTGCTGTCCCTCTCTCTCTTCTGCCGTCCCTCTCTCTCTTCTGCAGTCTCTCTCTCTCTTCTGCAGCCTCTCTCTCTTCTGCAGTCTATCTCTCTCTTCTGCAGCCTCTCTCTCTCTTCTGCAGCCTCTCTCTCTCTTCTGCAGTCTCTCTCTCTCTTCTGCAGCCTCTCTCTCTTCTGCTGTCCCTCTCTCTCTTCTGCTGTCCCTCTCTCTCTTCTGCCGTCCCTCTCTCTCTTCTGCCGCCTCTCTCTCTCTTCTGCAGTCTCTCTCTCTCTTCTGCAGTCTCTCTCTCTTCTGCAGTCTCTCTCTTCTGCTGTCCCTCTCTCTCTTCTGCCGTCCCTCTCTCTCTTCTGCAGCCTCTCTCTCTTCTGCAGCCTCTCTCTCTCTTCTGCAGTCTCTCTCTCTCTCTTCTGCAGCCTCTCTCTCTCTCTTCTGCAGCCTCTCTCTCTTCTGCAGCCTCTCTCTCTTCTGCAGTCTCTCTCTCTTCTGCAGTCTCTCTCTCTTCTGCAGCCTCTCTCTCTTCTGCAGTCTCTCTCTCTTCTGCAATCTCTCTCTTCTGCTGTCCCTCTCTCTCTTCTGCCGTCCCTCTCTCTCTCTCTTCTGCAGCCTCTCTCTCTTCTGCAGCCTCTCCCTCTCTTCTGCAGCCTCTCTCTCTTCTGCAGCCTCTCTCTCTTCTGCAGTCTCTCTCTCTCTCTTCTGCAGCCGCTCTCTCTTCTGCAGCCTCTCTCTCTTCTGCAGCCTCTCTCTCTCTTCTGCAGTCTCTCTCTCTCTCTTCTGCAGCCGCTCTCTCTTCTGCAGTCTCTCTCTCTTCTGCAGTCTCTCTCTCTTCTGCAGTCTCTCTCTCTCTTCTGCAGCCTCTCTCTCTTCTGCAGTCTCTCTCTCTCTTCTGCAGCCTCTCTCTCTTCTGCAGCCTCTCTCTCTCTTCTGCAGTCTCTCTCTCTCTTCTGCAGTCTCTCTCTCTTCTGCAGTCTCTCTCTCTCTTCTGCAGCCTCTCTCTCTTCTGCAGTCTCTCTCTCTCTTCTGCAGCCTCTCTCTCTCTCTTCTGCAGCCTCTCTCTCTCTCTTCTGCAGCCGCTCTCTCTTCTGCAGTCCCTCTCTCTCTTCTGCAGCCTCTCTCTCTCTCTTCTGCAGCCTCTCTCTCTTCTGCAGTCTCTCTCTCTCTTCTGCAGTCTCTCTCTCTCTCTTCTGCAGCCTCTCTCTCTTCTGCAGCCTCTCTCTCTTCTGCAGTCTCTCTCTCTCTTCTGCAGTCCCTCTCTCTCTTCTGCAGCCTCTCTCTCTTCTGCAGTCTCTCTCTCTCTTCTGCAGCCTCTCTCTCTCTTCTGCAGCCTCTCTCTCTCTCTTCTGCAGCCGATCTCTCTTCTGCAGTCCCTCTCTCTCTTCTGCAGCCTCTCTCTCTCTCTTCTGCAGCCTGTCTCTCTTCTGCAGTCTCTCTCTCTCCTCTGCAGTCTCTCTCTCTCTCTTCTGCAGCCTCTCTCTTCTGCAGTCTCTCTCTCTTCTGCAGCCGCTCTCTCTTCTGCAGTCCCTCTCTCTCTTCTGCAGCTTCTCTCTCTCTTCTGCAGTCTCTCTCTCTCTTCTGCAGCCGCTCTCTCTTCTGCAGTCCCTCTCTCTCTTCTGCAGCCTCTCTCTCTCTTCTGCAGCCTCTCTCTCTTCTGCTGTCTCTCTCTCTCTTCTGCAGTCTCTCTCTTCTGCTGTCCCTCTCTCTCTTCTGCTGTCCCTCACTCTCTTCTGCAGCCTCTCTCTCTCTCTTCTGCAGCCTCTCTCTCTCTCTTCTGCAGTCTCTCTCTCTTCTGCAGTCTCTCTCTCTCTCTTCTGCAGCCTCTCTCTCTTCTGCAGCCTCTCTCTCTCTCTTCTGCAGCCTCTCTCTCTTCTGCAGTCTCTCTCTCTCTTCTGCAGCCTCTCTCTCTCTTCTGCAGTCTCTCTCTCTTCTGCAGTCTCTTTCTTCTGCTGTCCCTCTCTCTCTTCTGCCGTCCCTCTCTCTCTTCTGCAGCCTCTCTCTCTTCTGCAGTCTATCTCTCTCTTCTGCAGCCTCTCTCTCTCTTCTGCAGCCTCTCTCTCTCTTCTGCAGTCTCTCTCTCTCTTCTGCAGCCTCTCTCTCTTCTGCAGCCTCTCTCTTCTGCTGTCCCTCTCTGTCTTCTGCCGTCCCTCTCTCTCTTCTGCCGCCTCTCTCTCTCTTCTGCAGTCTCTCTCTCTCTTCTGCAGTCTCTCTCTCTTCTGCAGTCTCTCTCTTCTGCTGTCCCTCTCTCTCTTCTGCCGTCCCTCTCTCTCTTCTGCAGCCTCTCTCTCTTCTGCAGCCTCTCTCTCTCTTCTGCAGTCTCTCTCTCTCTCTTCTGCAGCCTCTCTCTCTCTTCTGCAGCCTCTCTCTCTCTCTTCTGCAGCCTCTCTCGCTTCTGCAGCCTCTCTCTCTTCTGCAGTCTCTCTCTCTTCTGCAGTCTCTATCTCTTCTGCAGCCTCTCTCTCTCTTCTGCAGTCTCTCTCTCTTCTGCAATCTCTCTCTTCTGCTGTCCCTCTCTCTCTTCTGCCGTCCCTCTCTCTCTCTCTTCTGCAGCCTCTCTCTCTTCTGCAGCCTCTCCCTCTCTTCTGCAGCCTCTCTCTCTTCTGCAGCCTCTCTCTCTTCTGCAGTCTCTCTCTCTCTCTTCTGCAGCCGCTCTCTCTTCTGCAGCCTCTCTCTCTTCTGCAGCCTCTCTCTCTCTTCTGCAGCCTCTCTCTCTCTCTTCTGCAGTCTCTCTCTCTCTCTTCTGCAGCCGCTCTCTCTTCTGCAGTCTCTCTCTCTCTTCTGCAGCCTCTCTCTCTTTCTGCAGTCTCTCTCTCTTCTGCAGTCTCTCTCTCTCTTCTGCAGCCTCTCTCTCTTCTGCAGTCTCTCTCTCTCTTCTGCAGCCTCTCTCTCTTCTGCAGCCGCTCTCTCTTCTGCAGTCTCTCTCTCTCTTCTGCAGCCTCTCTCTCTTCTGCAGTCTCTCTCTCTCTTCTGCAGCCTCTCTCTCTCTCTTCTGCAGCCTCTCTCTCTTCTGCAGTCTCTCTCTCTCTTCTGCAGCCTCTCTCTCTCTTCTGCAGTCTCTCTCTCTTCTGCTGTCCCTCTCTCTCTTCTGCCGTCCCTCTCTCTCTTCTGCAGCCTCTCTCTCTCTTCTGCAGCCTCTCTCTCTCTTCTGCAGTCTCTCTCTCTCTCTTCGGCAGCCTCTCTCTCTTCTGCAGCCTCTCTCTCTCTCTTCTGCAGCCTCTCTCTCTTCTGCAGCCTCTCTCTCTTCTGCAGCCTCTCTCTTCTGCAGCCTCTCTCTCTTCTGCAGTCTCTCTCTCTCTTCTGCAGTCTCTCTCTTCTGCTGTCCATCTCTCTCTTCTGCCGTCCCTCTATCTCTTCTGCAGCCTCTCTCTCTCTTCTGCAGTCTCTCTCTCTCTTCTGCTGTCCATCTCTCTCTTCTGCCGTCCCTCTATCTCTTCTGCAGCCTCTCTCTCTCTTCTGCAGTCTCTCTCTCTTCTGCAGCCTCTCTCTCTTCTGCAGTCTCTCTCTCTCTTCTGCAGTCTCTCTCTCTCTTCTGCAGCCTCTCTATCTTCTGCAGCCTCTCTCTCTTCTGCAACCTCTCTCTCTTCTGCAGCCTCTCTCTCTTCTGCAGTCTCTCTCTCTCTTCTGCAGCCTATCTCTCTCTCTTCTGCAGCCTCTCTCTCCTGCAGCCTCTCTCTCTTCTGCAGCCTCTCTCTCTCTTCTGCAGCCTCTCTCTCTCTTCTGCAGTCTCTCTCTTCTGCTGTCCCTCTCTCTCTTCTGCTGTCCCTCTCTCTCTTCTGCCATCCCTCTCTCTCTTCTGCAGCCACTCTCTCTCTCTTCTGCAGTCTCTCTCTCTCTTCTGCAGCCTCTCTCGCTTCTGCAGCCTCTCTCTCTCTCTTCTGCAGCCTCTCTCTCTTCTGCAGTCTCTCTCTCTCTCTTCTGCAGCCTCTCTCTCTCTTCTGCAGTCTCTCTCTCTTCTGCAGTTTCTCTCTTCTGCTGTCCCTCTCTCTCTTCTGCCGTCCCTCTCTCTCTTCTGCAGCCTCTCTCTCTCTTCTGCAGCCTCTCTCTCTCTTCTGCAGTCTCTCTTTCTCTCTTCTGCAGCCTCTCTCTCTTCTGCAGCCTCTCTCTCTTCTGCAGCCTCTCTCTCTCTCTTCTGCCGTCCCTCTCTCTCTTCTGCAGCCTCTCTCTCTTCTGCAGTCTCTCTCTCTCTTCTGCAGTCTCCCTCTCTCTTCTGCAGTCTCTCTCTCTTCTGCAGTCTCTCTCTTCTGCTGTCCCTCTCTCTATCTCTTCTGCAGCCTCTCTCTCTCTTCTGCAGCCTCTCTCTCTCTTCTGCAGTCTCTCTCTCTCTCTTCTGCAGCCTCTCTCTCTTCTGCAGCCTCTCTCTCTCTCTTCTGCAGGCTCTCTCTCTTCTGCAGCCTCTCTCTCTTCTGCAGCCTCTCTCTTCTGCAGCCTCTCTCTCTTCTGCAGTCTCTCTCTCTCTTCTGCAGTCTCTCTCTCTTCTGCAGTCTCTCTCTTCTGCTGTCCATCTCTCTCTTCTGCCGTCCCTCTATCTCTTCTGCAGCCTCTCTCTCTCTTCTGCAGTCTCTCTCTCTTCTGCTGTCCATCTCTCTCTTCTGCCGTCCCTCTATCTCTTCTGCAGCCTCTCTCTCTCTTCTGCAGTCTCTCTCTCTTCTGCAGCCTCTCTCTCTTCTGCAGTCTCTCTCTTCTGCAGTCTCTCTCTCTCTTCTGCAGCCTCTCTATCTTCTGCAGCCTCTCTCTCTTCTGCAACCTCTCTCTCTTCTGCAGCCTCTCTCTCTCTTCTGCAGCCTATCTCTCTCTCTTCTGCAGCCTCTCTCTCCTGCAGCCTCTCTCTCTTCTGCAGCCTCTCTCTCTCTTCTGCAGCCTCTCTCTCTCTTCTGCAGTCTCTCTCTTCTGCTGTCCCTCTCTCTCTTCTGCTGTCCCTCTCTCTCTTCTGCCATCCCTCTCTCTCTTCTGCAGCCTCTCTCTCTCTCTTCTGCAGCCTCTCTCTCTCTTCTGCAGCCTCTCTCGCTTCTGCAGCCTCTCTCTCTCTCTTCTGCAGCCTCTCTCTCTCTCTCTTCTGCAGCCTCTCTCTCTCTTCTGCAGTCTCTCTCTCTTCTGCAGTTTCTCTCTTCTGCTGTCCCTCTCTCTCTTCTGCCATCCTTCTCTCTCTTCTGCAGCCTCTCTCTCTCTTCTGCAGCCTCTCTCTCTCTTCTGCAGTCTCTCTTTCTCTCTTCTGCAGCCTCTCTCTCTTCTGCAGCCTCTCTCTCTTCTGCAACCTCTCTCTCTCTCTTCTGCCGTCCCTCTCTCTCTTCTGCAGCCTCTCTCTCTTCTGCAGTCTCTCTCTCTCTTCTGCAGTCTCCCTCTCTCTTCTGCAGTCTCTCTCTCTTCTGCAGTCTCTCTCTTCTGCTGTCCCTCTCTCTATCTCTTCTGCAGCCTCTCTCTCTCTCTTCTGCAGCCTCTCTCTCTCTTCTGCAGTCTCTCTCTCTCTCTTCTGCAGCCTCTCTCTCTTCTGCAGCCTCTCTCTCTTCTGCAGTCTCTCTCTCTCTTCTGCAGCCTCTCTCTCTCTCTCTTCTGCAGCCTCTCTCTCTTCTGCAACCTCTCTCTCTTCTGCAGCCTCTCTCTCTTCTGCAGTCTCTCTCTCTCTCTTCTGCAGCCTATCTCTCTCTCTTCTGCAGCCTCTCTCTCCTGCAGCCTCTCTCTCTTCTGCAGCCTCTCTCTCTCTTCTGCAGCCTCTCTCTCTCTTCTGCAGTCTCTCTCTTCTGCTGTCCCTCTCTCTCTTCTGCTGTCCCTCTCTCTCTTCTGCCATCCCTCTCTCTCTTCTGCAGCCTCTCTCTCTCTCTTCTGCAGCCTCTCTCTCTCTTCTGCAGCCTCTCTCGCTTCTGCAGCCTCTCTCTCTCTCTTCTGCAGCCTCTCTCTTTTCTGCAGTCTCTCTCTCTCTCTTCTGCAGCCTCTCTCTCTCTTCTGCAGTCTCTCTCTCTTCTGCAGTTTCTCTCTTCTGCTGTCCCTCTCTCTCTTCTGCCGTCCCTCTCTCTCTTCTGCAGCCTCTCTCTCTCTTCTGCAGCCTCTCTCTCTCTTCTGCAGTCTCTCTTTCTCTCTTCTGCAGCCTCTCTCTCTTCTGCAGCCTCTCTCTCTTCTGCAGCCTCTCTCTCTCTCTTCTGCCGTCCCTCTCTCTCTTCTGCAGCCTCTCTCTCTTCTGCAGTCTCTCTCTCTCTTCTGCAGTCTCCCTCTCTCTTCTGCAGTCTCTCTCTCTTCTGCAGTCTCTCTCTTCTGCTGTCCCTCTCTCTATCTCTTCTGCAGCCTCTCTCTCTCTCTTCTGCAGCCTCTCTCTCTCTTCTGCAGTCTCTCTCTCTCTCTTCTGCAGCCTCTCTCTCTTCTGCAGCCTCTCTCTCTTCTGCAGCCTCTCTCTCTTCTGCAGTCTCTCTCTCTCTCTTCTGCAGCCTCTCTCTCTCTCTCTTCTGCAGCCTCTCTCTCTTCTGCAGTCTCTCTCTCTCTTCTGCAGCCGTGCTCTCTTCTGCAGTCTCTCTCTCTCTTCTGCAGCCTCTCTCTCTCTCTTCTGCAGCCGCTCTCTCTTCTGCAGCCTCTCTCTCTCTCTTCTGCAGTCTCTCTCTCTCTCTTCTGCAGCCTCTCTCTCTCTCTTCTGCAGTCTCTCTCTCTTCTGCAGTCTCTCTCTCTTCTGCAGCCTCTCTCTCTTCTGCAGTCTCTCTCTCTCTTCTGCAGCCTCTCTCTCTCTTCTGCAGCCGCTCTCTCTTCTGCAGTCCCTCTCTCTCTTCTGCAGCCTCTCTCTCTCTTCTGCAGCCTCTCTCTCTTCTGCAGCCTCTCTCTCTCTTCTGCAGCCTCTCTCTCTCTTCTGCAGCCTCTCTCTCTCTCTTCTGCAGCCTCTCTCTCTCTTCTGCAGCCTCTTTCTCTCTCTTCTGCAGCCTCTCTCTCTTCTGCAGTCTCTCTCTTCTGCAGGCTCTCTCTCTCTTCTGCAGTCTCTCTCTCTTCTGCAGCCTCTCTCTATCTCTTCTGCAGCCTCTCTCTCTCTTCTGCCATCCCTCTCTTCTGCAGCCTCTCTCTCTCTTCTGCAGGTTCTCTCTCTCTTCTGCAGTCTCTCTCTCTTCTGCAGTCTCTCTCTCTCTTCTGCAGTCTCTCTCTCTTCTGCAGTCTCTCTCTCTCTTCTGCAGTCTCTCTCTCTCTTCTGCAGCCTCTCTCTCTCTCTTCTGCAGCCTCTCTCTCTCTTTTGCAGCCTCTCTCTCTCTCTCTTCTGCAGTCTCTCTCTCTCTCTTCTGTACTCTCTCTCTCTTCTGCAGCCTCTCTCTCTCTCTTCTGCTGTCCATCTCTCTCTTCTGCTGTCCCTCTCTCTCTTCTGCAACCTCTCTCTCCTGCAGCATCTCTCTCTCTTCTGCAGCCTCTCTCTCTCTCTTCTGCAGTCTCTCTCTCTCTTCTGCAGTCTCTCTCTCTTCTGCAGTCTCTCTCTTCTGCTGTCCCTCTCTCTCTTCTTCTGTCCCTCACTCTCTTCTGCAGCCTCTCTCTCTCTCTTCTGCAGCCTCTCTCTCTCTTCTGCAGTCTCTCTCTCTTCTGCAGTCTCTCTCTCTCTTCTGCAGCCTCTCTCTCTTCTGCAGCCTCTCTCTCTCTCTTCTGCAGCCTCTCTCTCTTCTGCAGTCTCTCTCTCTCTTCTGCAGCCTCTCTCTCTCTTCTGCAGTCTCTCTCTCTTCTGCAGTCTTTCTTCTGCTGTCCCTCTCTCTCTTCTGCCGTCCCTCTCTCTCTTCTGCAGTCTATCTCTCTCTTCTGCAGCCTCTCTCTCTCTTCTGCAGTCTCTCTCTCTCTTCTGCAGCCTCTCTCTCTTCTGCAGCCTCTCTCTTCTGCTGTCCCTCTCTCTCTTCTGCCGTCCCTCTCTCTCTTCTGCCGCCTCTCTCTCTCTTCTGCAGTCTCTCTCTCTCTTCTGCAGTCTCTCTCTCTTCTGCAGTCTCTCTCTTCTGCTGTCCCTCTCTCTCTTCTGCCGTCCCTCTCTCTCTTCTGCAGCCTCTCTCTCTTCTGCAGCCTCTCTCTCTCTTCTGCAGTCTCTCTCTCTTCTGCAGCCTCTCTCTCTGTTCTGCAGCCTCTCTCTCTTCTGCAGCCTCTCTCTCTTCTGCAGTCTCTCTCTCTTCTGCAGTCTCTCTCTCTTCTGCAGCCTCTCTCTCTCTTCTGCAGTCTCTCTCTCTTCTGCAATCTCTCTCTTCTGCTGTCCCTCTCTCTCTTCTGCCGTCCCTCTCTCTCTCTCTTCTGCAGCCTCTCTCTCTTCTGCAGCCTCTCCCTCTCTTCTGCAGCCTCTCTCTCTTCTGCAGCCTCTCTCTCTTCTGCAGTCTCTCTCTCTCTCTTCTGCAGCCGCTCTCTCTTCTGCAGCCTCTCTCTCTTCTGCAGCCTCTCTCTCTCTTCTGCAGCCTCTCTCTCTCTCTTCTGCAGTCTCTCTCTCTCTCTTCTGCAGCCGCTCTCTCTTCTGCAGTCTCTCTCTCTCTTCTGCAGCCTCTCTCTCTTTCTGCAGTCTCTCTCTCTTCTGCAGTCTCTCTCTCTTCTGCAGCCTCTCTCTCTTCTGCAGTCTCTCTCTCTTCTGCAGCCTCTCTCTCTTCTGCAGCCGCTCTCTCTTCTGCAGCCTCTCTCTCTCTCTTCTGCAGTCTCTCTCTCTCTTCTGCAGTCTCTCTCTCTTCTGCAGTCTCTCTCTCTCTTCTGCAGCCTCTCTCTCTTCTGCAGTCTCTCTCTCTTCTGCAGCCTCTCTCTCTCTTCTGCAGCCTCTCTCTCTCTCTTCTGCAGCCGCTCTCTCTTCTGCAGTCCCTCTCTCTCTTCTGCAGCCTCTCTCTCTCTTCTGCAGCCTCTCTCTCTCTTCTGCAGCCTCTCTCTCTCTCTTCTGCAGCCGATCTCTCTTCTGCAGTCCCTCTCTCTCTTCTGCAGCCTCTCTCTCTCTCTTCTGCAGCCTCTCTCTCTTCTGCAGTCTCTCTCTCTCCTCTGCAGTCTCTCTCTCTCTCTTCTGCAGCCTCTCTCTTCTGCAGTCTCTCTCTCTTCTGCAGCCGCTCTCTCTTCTGCAGTCCCTCTCTCTCTTCTGCAGCTTCTCTCTCTCTTCTGCAGTCTCTCTCTCTCTTCTGCAGCCGCTCTCTCTTCTGCAGTCCCTCTGTCTCTTCTGCAGCCTCTCTCTCTCTTCTGCAGCCTCTCTCTCTTCTGCTGTCTCTCTCTCTCTTCTGCAGTCTCTCTCTCTCTCTTCTGCAGCCTCTCTCTCTTCTGCAGCCGCTCTCTCTTCTGCAGTCCCTCTCTCTCTTCTGCAGCCTCTCTCTCTCTCTTCTGCAGTCTCTCTCTCTTCTGCAGCCTCTCTCTCTTCTGCAGTCTCTCTCTCTTCTGCTGTCCCTCTCTCTCTTCTGCTGTCCCTCTCTCTCTTCTGCAGTCTCTCTCTCTTCTGCAGCCTCTCTCTCCTGCAGCCTCTCTCTCTTCTGCTGTCCCTCTCTCTCTTCTGCTGTCCCTCTCTCTCTTCTGCAGTCTCTCTCTCTCTCCTGCAGCCTCTCTCTCTCTCTCTTCTGCAGCCTCTCTCTCTCTTCTGCAGCCTCTCTCTCTCTCTTCTGCAGCCTCTCTCTCTCTCTTCTGCAGTCTCTCTCTCTTCTGCAGTCTCTCTCTTCTGCTGTCCCTCTCTCTTCTGCCGTCCCTCTCTCTCTTCTGCAGCCTCTCTCTCTCTCTTCTGCAGTCTCTCTCTCTCTCTTCTGCAGTCTCTCTCTTTCTTCTGCAGTCTCTCTCTCTTTTGCAGTCTCTCTCTCTCTTCTGCAGTCTCTCTCTCTCTTCTGCAGTCTCTCTCTCTCTTCTGTAGTCTCTCTCTCTTCTGCAGCCTCTCTCTTCTGCAGCCTCTCTCTCTCTTCTGCAGTCTCTCTCTCTCTTCTGCAGTCTCTCTCTCTCTCTTCTGCAGTCTCTCTCTCTTCTGCAGTCTCTCTCTTCTGCAGTCTCTCTCTCTTTCTTCTGCAGTCTCTCTCTTCTGCAGTCTCTCTCTCTCTTCTGCTGTCCCTCTCTCTCTTCTGCTGTCCCTCTCTCTCTTCTGCAGTCTCTCTCTCTCTTCTGCAGCCTCTCTCTCCTGCAGCCTCTCTCTCTCTTCTGCAGCCTCTCTTTCTCTCTTCTGCAGCCTCTCTCTCTCTTCTGCAGCCTCTCTCTCTCTTCTACAGTCTCTCTCTCTTCTGCAGTCTCTCTCTTCTGCTGTCCCTCTTTCTCTTCTGCTGTCCCTCTCTCTCTTCTGCCGTCCCTCTCTCTCTTCTGCAGCCTCTCTCTCTCTCTTCTGCAGCCTCTCTCTCTCTTCTGCAGCCTCTCTCACTCTTATGCAGTCTCTCTCTCTCTTCTGCAGCCTCTCTCTCTTCTGCAGCCTCTCTCTCTCTCTTCTGCAGCCTCTCTCTCTTCTGCAGTCTCTCTCTCTCTTCTGCAGCCTCTCTCTCTTCTGCTGTCCCTCTCTCTCTTCTGCCGTCCCTCTCTCTCTTCTGCAGCCTCTCTCTCTCTCTTCTGCAGCCTCTCTCTCTCTTCTGCAGTCTCTCTCTCTCTCTTCTGCAGCCTCTCTCTCTCTCTTCTGCAGCCTCTCTCTCTTCTGCAGCCTCTCTCTCTTCTGCAGCCTCTCTCTTCTGCAGCCTCTCTCTCTTCTGCAGTCTCTCTCTCTCTTCTGCAGCCTCTCTCTCTTCTGCAGTCTCTCTCTTCTGCCGTCCATCTATCTCTTCTGCAGCCTCTCTCTCTCTTCTGCAGCCTCTCTCTCTCTTCTGCAGTCTCTCTCTCTCTTCTGCAGCCTCTCTCTCTTCTGCAGCCTCTCTCTCTTCTGCAACCTGTCTCTTCTGCAGCCTCTCTCTCTTCTGCAGTCTCTCTCTCTCTTCTGCAGCCTCTCTCTCTCTCTTCTGCAGCCTCTCTCTCCTGCAGCCTCTCTCTCTCTTCTGCAGCCTCTCTCTCTTTCTCTTCTGCAGTCTCTCTCTCTTCTGCAGTCTCTCTCTTCTGCTGTCCCTCTCTCTCTTCTGCCGTCCCTCTCTCTCTTCTGCAGCCTCTCTCTCTCTTCTGCAGCCTCTCTCTCTCTCTTCTGCAGCCTCTCTCGCTTCTGCAGCCTCTCTCTCTCTTCTGCAGCCTCTCTCTCTTCTGCAGTCTCTCTCTCTCTCTTCTGCAGCCTCTCTCTCTTCTGCAGTTTCTCTCTTCTGCTGTCCCTCTCTCTCTTCTGCCGTCCCTCTCTCTCTTCTGCAGCCTCTCTCTTCTGCAGCCTCTCTCTCTCTTCTGCAGTCTCTCTCTCTCTCTTCTGCAGCCTCTCTCTCTTCTGCAGCCCCTCTCTCTCTTCTGCAGCCTCTCTCTCTCTCTTCTGCAGCCTCTCTCTCTTCTGCAGCCTCTCTCTCTTCTGCAGCCTCTCTCTCTCTTCTGCAGCCTTTCTCTTCTGCAGTCTCTCTCTCTCTCTTCTGCAGCCTCTCTCTCTTCTGCAGTCTCTCTCTCTCTTCTGCAGCCGCTCTCTCTTCTGCAGCCGCTCTCTCTTCTGCAGCCTCTCTCTCTCTTCTGCAGCCTCTCTCTCTCTCTTCTGCAGCCTCTCTCTCTCTTCTGCAGCCTCTCTCGCTCTTCTGCCACCCCTCTCTCTTCTGCAGCCTCTCTCTCTCTCTTCTGCAGACTCTCTCTCTCTTCTGCAGCCTCTCTCTTCTGCAGCCTCTTTCTCTCTCTTCTGCAGCCTCTCTCTCTTCTGCAGTCTCTCTCTCTCTTCTGCAGTCTCTCTCTCTCTTCTGCAGTCTCTCTCTCTTCTGCAGTCTCTCTCTATCTCTTCTGCAGCCTCTCTCTCTCTTCTGCCATCCCTCTCTTCTGCAGCCTCTCTCTCTCTTCTGCAGCCTCTCTCTCTCTTCTGCAGTCTCTCTCTCTCTTCTGCAGTCTCTCTCTCTTCTGCAGTCTCTCTCTCTCTTCTGCAGTCTCTCTCTCTCTCTTCTGCAGCCTCTCTCTCTTCTGCAGCCTCTCTCTCTCTTCTGCAGTCTCTCTCTCTCTTCTGCACTCTCTCTCTCTTCTGCAGCCTCTCTCTCTTCTGCTGTCCATCTCTCTCTTCTGCTGTTCCTCTCTCTTCTGCAACCTCTCTCTCCTGCAGCCTCTCTCTCTCTCTTCTGCAGCCTCTCTCTCTCTCTCTCTTCTGCAGCCTCTCTCTCTTCTGCAGTCTCTCTCTCTCTTCTGCAGCCTCTCTCTCTTCTGCAGTCTCTCTCTCTTCTGCAGTCTCTCTCTTCTGCTGTCCCTCTCTCTTCTGCCGTCCCTCTCTCTCTTCTGCAGTCTCTCTCTCTCTCTTCTGCAGGCTCTCTCTCTTCTGCAGTCTATCTTTCTCTTCTGCAGCCTCTCTCTCTCTTCTGCAGCCTCTCTCTCTCTTCTGCAGTCTCTCTCTCTCTCTTCTGCAGCCTCTCTCTCTTCTGCAGCCTCTCTCTCTTCTGCAGACTCTCTCTCTCTTCTGCAGCCTCTCTCTCTCTTCTGCAGTCTCTCTCTCTCTTCTGCAGCCTCTTTCTCTCTCTTCTGCAGCCTCTCTCTCTTCTGCAGTCTCTCTCTCTCTTCTGCAGCCTCTCTCTCTTCTGCAGCCGCTCTCTCTTCTGCAGCCTCTCTCTCTCTTCTGCAGTCTCTCTCTCTCTTCTGCAGTCTCTCTCTCTTCTGCAGTCTCTCTCTCTCTCTTCTGCAGTCTCTCTCTCTCTTCTGCAGTCTCTCTCTATTCTGCAGCCTCTCTCTATCTCTTCTGCAGCCTCTCTCTCTCTTCTGCCATCCCTCTGTTCTGCAGTCTCTCTCTCTCTCTTCTGCAGCCTCTCTCTCTCTTCTGCAGCCTCTCTCTCTTCTGCAGCCTCTCTCTCTTCTGCAGTCTCTCTCTCTCTTCTGCAGCCTCTCTCTCTTCTGCAGTCTCTCTCTTCTGCCGTCCATCTCTCTCTTCTGCCGTCCATCTATCTCTTCTGCAGCCTCTCTCTCTCTTCTGCAGCCTCTCTCTCTCTTCTGCAGCCTCTCTCTCTCTTCTGCAGCCTCTCTCTCTTCTGCAGCCTCTCTCTCTTCTGCAACCTCTCTCTCTTCTGCAGCCTCTCTCTCTTCTGCAGTCTCTCTCTCTCTTCTGCAGCCTCTCTCTCTCTCTTCTGCAGCCTCTCTCTCCTGCAGCCTCTCTCTCTCTTCTGCAGCCTCTCTCTCTCTCTTCTGCAGTCTCTCTCTCTCTTCTGCAGTCTCTCTCTTCTGCTGTCCCTCTCTCTCTTCTGCCGTCCCTCTCTCTCTTCTGCAGCCTCTCTCTCTTCTGCAGCCTCTCTCTCTCTCTTCTGCAGCCTCTCTCGCTTCTGCAGCCTCTCTCTCTCTTCTGCAGCTTCTCTCTCTTCTGCAGTCTCTCTCTCTTCTGCAGCCTCTCTCTCTTCTGCAGTTTCTCTCTTCTGCTGTCCCTCTCTCTCTTCTGCCGTCCCTCTCTCTCTTCTGCAGCCTCTCTCTTCTGCAGCCTCTCTCTCTCTTCTGCAGTCTCTCTCTCTCTCTTCTGCAGCCTCTCTCTCTTCTGCAGCCCCTCTCTCTCTCTCTTCTGCAGCCTCTCTCTCTTCTGCAGCCTCTCTCTCTTCTGCAGCCTCTCTCTCTCTTCTGCAGCCTTTCTCTTCTGCAGTCTCTCTCTCTCTCTTCTGCAGCCTCTCTCTCTTCTGCAGTCTCTCTCTCTCTTCTGCAGCCTCTCTCTCTCTTCTGCAGCCGCTCTCTCTTCTGCAGCCTCTCTCTCTCTTCTGCAGCCTCTCTCTCTCTCTTCTGCAGCCTCTCTCTCTCTTCTGCAGCCTCTATCGCTCTTCTGCCACCCCTCTCTCTTCTGCAGCCTCTCTCTCTCTCTTCTGCAGCCTCTCTCTCTCTTCTGCAGCCTCTCTCTTCTGCAGCCTCTTTCTCTCTCTTCTGCAGCCTCTCTCTCTTCTGCAGTCTCTCTCTCTTCTGCAGTCTCTCTCTCTCTTCTGCAGTCTCTCTCTCTTCTGCAGCCTCTCTCTATCTCTTCTGCAGCCTCTCTCTCTCTTCTGCCATCCCTCTCTTCTGCAGCCTCTCTCTCTCTTCTGCAGCCTCTCTCTCTCTTCTGCAGTCTCTCTCTCTCTTCTGCAGTCTCTCTCTCTTCTGCAGTCTCTCTCTCTCTTCTGCAGTCTCTCTCTCTCTTCTGCAGCCTCTCTCTCTTCTGCAGCCTCTCTCTCTCTTCTGCAGTCTCTCTCTCTCTTCTGCACTCTCTCTCTCTTCTGCAGCCTCTCTCTCTTCTGCTGTCCATCTCTCTCTTCTGCTGTTCCTCCCTCTTCTGCAACCTCTCTCTCCTGCAGCCTCTCTCTCTCTCTTCTGCAGCCTCTCTCTCTCTCTTCTGCAGCCTCTCTCTCTTCTGCAGTCTCTCTCTCTCTTCTGCAGCCTCTCTCTCTTCTGCAGTCTCTCTCTCTTCTGCAGTCTCTCTCTTCTGCTGTCCCTCTCTCTTCTGCCATCCCTCTCTCTCTTCTGCAGTCTCTCTCTCTCTCTTCTGCAGGCTCTCTCTCTTCTGCAGTCTATCTCTCTTCTGCAGCCTCTCTCTCTCTTCTGCAGCCTCTCTCTCTCTTCTGCAGTCTCTCTCTCTCTCTTCTGCAGCCTCTCTCTCTTCTGCAGCCTCTCTCTCTTCTGCAGACTCTCTCTCTCTCTCTTCTGCAGCCTCTCTCTCTCTTCTGCAGTCTCTCTCTCTCTTCTGCAGCCTCTTTCTCTCTCTTCTGCAGCCTCTCTCTCTTCTGCAGTCTCTCTCTCTCTCTCTTCTGCAGCCTCTCTCTCTTCTGCAGCCTCTCTCTCTCTCTTCTGCAGTCTCTCTCTCTCTTCTGCAGTCTCTCTCTCTTCTGCAGTCTCTCTCTCTCTCTTCTGCAGTCTCTCTCTCTCTTCTGCAGTCTCTCTCTATTCTGCAGCCTCTCTCTATCTCTTCTGCAGCCTCTCTCTCTCTTCTGCCATCCCTCTCTTCTGCAGTCTCTCTCTCTTCTGCAGCCTCTCTCTCTCTTCTGCAGTCTCTCTCTCTTCTGCAGTCTCTCTCTCTTCTGCAGTCTCTCTCTCTCTTCTGCAGTCTCTCTCTCTCTTCTGCAGCCTCTCTCTCTCTCTTCTGCAGTCTCTCTCTCTCTTCTGCACTCTCTCTCTCTTCTGCAGCCTCTCTCTCTTCTGCTGTCCATCTCTCTCTTCTGCTGTCCCTCTCTCTTCTGCAACCTCTCTCTCCTGCAGCCTCTCTCTCTCTCTTCTGCAGCCTCTCTCTCTCTCTCTCTCTCTTCTGCAGTCTCTCTCTCTCTTCTGCAGTCTCTCTCTCTCTTCTGCAGTCTCTCTCTTCTGCTGTCCCTCTCTCTCTTCTGCAGCCTCTCTCTCTCTCTTCTGCAGCCTCTCTCTCTCTCTTCTGCAGCCTCTCTCTCTCTCTTCTGCAGTCTCTCTCTCTTCTGCAGCCTCTCTCTCTCTCTTCTGCAGCCTCTCTCTCTTCTGCAGTCTCTCTCTCTCTTCTGCAGCCTCTCTCTCTCTTCTGCAGTCTCTCTCTCTTCTGCAGTCTCTCTCTTCTGCTGTCCCTCTCTCTTCTGCCGCCCCTCTCTCTCTTCTGCAGTCTCTCTCTCTCTCTTCTGCAGGCTCTCTCTCTTCTGCAGTCTATCTCTCTCTTCTGCAGCCTCTCTCTCTTCTGCAGCCTCTCTCTCTTCTGCAGTCTCTCTCTCTCTTCTGCAGTCTCTCTCTCTCTTCTGCAGCCTCTCTCTCTCTTCTGCAGCCTCTCTCTCTCTCTTCTGCAGTCTCTCTCTCTCTTCTGCACTCTCTCTCTCTTCTGCAGCCTCTCTCTCTTCTGCTGTCCATCTCTCTCTTCTGCTGTCCCTCTCTCTTCTGCAACCTCTCTCTCCTGCAGCCTCTCTCTCTCTCTTCTGCAGCCTCTCTCTCTCTCTCTCTCTTCTGCAGTCTCTCTCTCTCTTCTGCAGTCTCTCTCTTTCTTCTGCAGTCTCTCTCTTCTGCTGTCCCTCTCTCTCTTCTGCTGTCGCTCTCTCTCTTCTGCAGCCTCTCTCTCTCTCTTCTGCAGCCTCTCTCTCTCTCTTCTGCAGCCTCTCTCTCTCTCTTCTGCAGTCTCTCTCTCTTCTGCAGCCTCTCTCTCTCTCTTCTGCAGCCTCTCTCTCTTCTGCAGTCTCTCTCTCTCTTCTGCAGCCTCTCTCTCTCTTCTGCAGTCTCTCTCTCTTCTGCAGTCTCTCTCTTCTGCTGTCCCTCTCTCTTCTGCCGCCCCTCTCTCTCTTCTGCAGTCTCTCTCTCTCTCTTCTGCAGGCTCTCTCTCTTCTGCAGTCTATCTCTCTCTTCTGCAGCCTCTCTCTCTTCTGCAGCCTCTCTCTCTCTTCTGCAGTCTCTCTCTCTCTCTTCTGCAGCCTCTCTCTCTTCTGCAGCCTCTCTCTTCTGCCGTCCCTCTCTCTCTTCTGTAGCCCCTCTCTCTCTTCTGCAGTCTCTCTCTCTTCTGCAGCCTCTCTCTCTTCTGCAGCCTCTCTCTCTCTCTTCTGCAGCCGCTCTCTCTTCTGCAGTCCCTCTCTCTCTTCTGCAGCCTCTCTCTCTCTCTTCTGCAGCCTCTCTCTCTTCTGCAGTCTCTCTCTCTCCTCTGCAGTCTCTCTCTCCCTTCTGCAGCCTCTCTCTCTTCTGCAGCCGCTCTCTCTTCTGCAGTCCCTCTCTCTCTTCTGCAGCTTCTCTCTCTCTTCTGCAGTCTCTCTCTCTCTTCTGCAGCCGCTCTCTCTTCTGCAGTCCCTCTCTCTCTTCTGTAGCCTCTCTCTCTCTCTTCTGCAGCCTCTCTCTCTTCTGCAGTCTCTCTCTCTCTTCTGCAGTCTCTCTCTCTCTCTTCTGCAGCCTCTATCTCTTCTGCAGCCGCTCTCTCTTCTGCAGTCCCTCTCTCTCTTCTGCAGCCTCTCTCTCTCTCTTCTGCAGTCTCTCTCTCTCTTCTGCAGCCTCTCTCTCTTCTGCAGTCTCTCTCTCTTCTGCAGTCTCTCTCTCTCTCTTCTGCAGCCTCCCTCTCTCTTCTGCAGTCTCTCTCTCTCTCTCTTCTGCAGCCGCTCTCTCTTCTGCAGTCCCTCTCTCTCTTCTGCAGCCTCTCTTTCTTCTGCAGTCTGTCTCTTCTGCAGCCTCTCTCTCTTCTGCAGTCTCTCTCTCTCTTCTGCAGTCTCTCTCTCTCTCTTCTGCAGCAGCTCTCTCTTCTGTAGTCCCTCTCTCTTCTGCAGCCTCTCTCTCTCTTCTGCAATCTCTCTCTCTCTTCTGCAGCCTCTCTCTCTTCTGCAGTCTCTCTCTCTTCTGCAGTCTCTCTCTCTCTCTTCTGCAGCCTCTCTCTCTTCTGCAGTCTCTCTCTCTCTTCTGCAGCCTCTCTCTCTTCTGCAGTCTCTCTCTCTTCTGCAGCCGCTCTCTCTTCTGCAGTCCCTCTCTCTCTTCTGCAGCCTCTCTCTCTACTGCAACCTCTCTTTCTTCTGCAGTCTCTCTGTCTCTTCTGCAGCCTCTCTCTCTTCTGCAGTCTCTCTCTCTCTTCTGCAGTCTCTCTGTCTCTTCTGCAGCCTCTCTCTCTTCTGCAGTCTCTCTCTCTCTTCTGCAGTCTCTCTGTCTCTTCTGCAGCCTCTCTCTCTTCTGCAGTCTCTCTCTCTCTTCTGCAGTCTCTCTCTCTCTTCTGCAGCAGCTCTCTCTTCTGCAGTCCCTCTCTCTCTTCTGCAGCCTCTCTCTCTCTCTTCTGCAGTCCCTCTCTCTCTTCTGCAGCCTCTCTCTCTCTCTTCTGCAGCCTCTCTCTCTTCTGCAGTCTCTCTCTCTTCTGTAGTCTCTCTCTCTCTCTTCTGCAGCCTCTCTCTCTTCTGCAGCCGCTCTCTCTTCTGCAGTCCCTCTCTCTCTTCTGCAGTCTCTCTCTCTCTTCTGCAGTCTCTCTCTCTCTTCTGCAGTCTCTCTCTCTTCTGCAGCCTCTCTCTCTTCTGCAGTCTCTCTCTCTCTTCTGCAGCCTCTCTCTCTCTCTTCTGCAGCCTCTCTCTCTTCTGCAGTCTCTCTCTCTTCTGCAGCCGCTCTCTCTTCTGCAGTCCCTCTCTCTCTTCTGCAGCCTCTCTCTCTTCTGCAGCCTCTCTTTCTTCTGCAGTCTCTCTGTCTCTTCTGCAGCCTCTCTCTCTTCTGCAGTCTCTCTCTCTCTTCTGCAGTCTCTCTCTCTCTTCTGCAGCAGTTCTCTCTTCTGCAGTCCCTCTCTCTCTTCTGCAGTCTCTCTCTCTCTCTTCTGCAGCAGCTCTCTCTTCTGCAGTCCCTCTCTCTCTTCTGCGGCCTCTCTCTCTCTCTTCTGCAGTCCCTCTCTCTCTTCTGCAGCCTCTCTCTCTTCTGCAGTCAGAAAAATCTTTAAATGAGGTGTGTCCTAACTTGTGGTCTGTACTGTACGTGTGTGTATATAGAGGTGTATGTGCAGTGTGTGTGTGTATATAGAGGTGTATGTGCAGTGTGTGTGTGTATATAGAGGTGTATGTGCAGTGTGTGTGTATATAGAGGTGTATGTGCAGTGTGTGTGTGTATAGAGGTGTATGTGCAGTGTGTGTGTGTGTATAGAGGTGTATGTGCAGTGTGTGTGTGTATATAGAGGTGTATGTGCAGTGTGTGTGTGTATATAGAGGTGTATGTGCAGTGTGTGTGTGTATATAGAGGTGTATGTGCAGTGTGTGTGTGTATATGGAGGTGTATGTGCAGTGTGTGTGTATATAGAGGTGTATAGGCAGTGTGTGTATATAGAGGTGTATGCGCAGTGTGTGTGTATATAGAGGTGTATGTGCAGTGTGTGTGTGTATATAGAGGTGTATGTGCAGTGTGTGTGTGTATATAGAGGTGTATGTGCAGTGTGTGTGTGTATATAGAGGTGTATGTGCAGTGTGTGTGTGTATATAGAGGTGTATGTGCAGTGTGTGTGTATATAGAGGTGTATGTGCAGTGTGTGTGTGTATATAGAGGTGTATGTGCAGTGTGTGTGTGTATATAGAGGTGTATGTGCAGTGTGTGTGTGTATATAGAGGTGTATGTGCAGTGTGTGTGCATATAGAGGTGTATGTGCAGTCTGTGTGTGTATATAGAGGTATATGTGCAGTGTGTGTGTATATAGAGGTGTATGTGCAGTGTGTGTGTATATAGAGGTGTATGTGCAGTGTGTGTGTGTATATAGAGGTGTATGTGCAGTGTGTGTGTGTATATAGAGGTGTATGTGCAGTGTGTGTGTGTATATAGAGGTGTATGTGCAGTGTGTGTGTGTATATAGAGGTGTATGTGCAGTGTGTGTGTATATAGAAGTGTATGTGCAGTGTGTATAGAGGTGTATGTGCAGTGTGTGTGTGTATAGAGGTGTATGTGCAGTGTGTGTGTGTATATAGAGGTGTATGTGCAGTGTGTGTGTGTATAGAGGTGTATGTGCAGTGTGTGTGTATATAGAGGTGTATGTGCAGTGTGTGTGTATATATAGAGGTGTATGTGCAGTGTGTGTGTATATAGAGGTGTATGTGCAGTGTGTGTGTGTATATAGAGGTGTATGTGCCGTGTGCGTATATATAGAGGTGTATGTGCAGTGTGTGTGTGTATATAGAGGTGTATGTGCAGTGTGTGTGTATATAGAGGTGTATGTGCAGTGTGTATAGAGGTGTATGTGCAGTGTGTGTGTGTATAGAGGTGTATGTGCAGTGTGTGTGTGTATATAGAGGTGTATGTGCAGTGTGTGTGTGTATAGAGGTGTATGTGCAGTGTGTGTGTATATAGAGGTGTATGTGCAGTGTGTGTGTGAATATAGAGGTGTATGTGCAGTGTGTGTGTATATAGAGGTGTATGTGCAGTGTGTGTGTGTATATAGAGGTGTATGTGCAGTGTGTGTATATATAGAGGTGTATGTGCAGTGTGTGTATATAGAGGTGTATGTGCAGTGTGTGTGTGTATATAGAGGTGTATGCGCAGTGTGTGTGTATATAGAGGTGTATGTGCAGTGTGTGTGTGTATATAGAGGTGTATGTGCAGTGTGTGTGTGTATATAGAGGTGTATGTGCAGTGTGTGTGTGTATATAGAGGTGTATGTGCAGTGTGTCTGTGTATATAGAGGTGTATGTGCAGTGTGTGTGTGTATATAGAGGTGTATGTGCAGTGTGTGTGTATATAGAGGTGTATGTGCAGTGTGTATAGAGGTGTATGTGCAGTGTGTGTGTGTATAGAGGTGTATGTGCAGTGTGTGTGTGTATATAGAGGTGTATGTGCAGTGTGTGTGTATAGAGGTGTATGTGCAGTGTGTGTGTGTATATAGAGGTGTATGTGCAGTGTGTGTGTATATAGAGGTGTATGTGCAGTGTGAGTGTATATAGAGGTGTATGTGCAGTGTGTATAGAGGTGTATGTGCAGTGTGTGTGTGTATATAGAGGTGTATGTGCAGTGTGTGTGTGTATATAGAGGTGTATGTGCAGTGTGTGTGTGTATATAGAGGTGTATGTGCAGTGTGTGTGTATATAGAGGTGTATGTGCAGTGTGTGTGTATATAGAGGTGTATGTGCAGTGTGTGTGTGTATATAGAGGTGTATGTGCAGTGTGTGTGTGTATATAGAGGTGTATGTGCAGTGTGTGTGTGTATATAGAGGTGTATGTGCAGTGTGTGTGTGTATATAGAGGTGTATGTGCAGTGTGTGTGTGTATATAGAGGTGTATGTGCAGTGTGTGTGTATAAAGAGGTGTATGTGAAGTGTGTGTGTGTATATAGAGGTGTATGTGCAGTGTCTGTGTGTATATAGAGGTGTATGTGCAGTGTGTGTGTGTATATAGAGGTGTATGTGCAGTGTGTGTGTGTATATAGAGGTGTATGTGCAGTGTGTGTGTATATAGAGGTGTATGTGCAGTGTGTGTGTGTATATAGAGGTGTATGTGCAGTGTGTGTGTATATAGAGGTGTATGTGCAGTGTGTGTGTGTATATAGAGGTGTATGTGCAGTGTGTGTGTGTATATAGAGGTGTATGTGGAGTGTGTGTGTGTATATAGAGGTGTATGTGCAGTGTGTGTGTATATAGAGGTGTATGTGCAGTGTGTGTATGTAGAAGTGTATGTGCAGTGTGTGTGTGTATATAGAGGTGTATGTGCAGTGTGTGTGTATATAGAGGTGTATGTGCAGTGTGTGTGTGTATATAGAGGTGTATGTGCAGTGTGTGTGTGTATATAGAGGTGTATGTGCAGTGTGTGTGTATATAGAGGTGTATGTGCAGTGTGTGTGTATATAGAGGTGTATGTGCAGTGTGTGTGTGTACATAGAGGTGTATGTGCAGTGTGTGTGTATATAGAGGTGTATGTGCAGTGTGTGTGTGTGTGTATAGAGGTGTATGTGCAGTGTGTGTGTGTATATAGAGGTGTATGTGCAGTGTGTGTGCATATAGAGGTGTATGTGCAGTGTGTGTGTATATAGAGGTGTATGTGCAGTGTGTGTGTATATAGAGGTGTATGTGCAGTGTGTGTGTATATAGAGGTGTATGTGCAGTGTGTGTGTATATAGAGGTGTATGTGCAGTGTGTGTGTGTGTATATAGAGGTGTGTGTGTGTATATAGAGGTGTATGTGCAGTGTGTGTGTGTATATAGAGGTGTATGTGCAGTGTGTGTGTATATAGAGGTGTATGTGCAGTGTGTGTGTGTATAGAGGTGTATGTGCAGTGTGTGTATATAGAGGTGTATGTGCAGTGTGTGTGTATATAGAGGTGTATGTGCAGTGTGTGTGTGTATATAGAGGTTGTATGTGCAGTGTGTGTGTGTATATAGAGGTGTATGTGCAGTGTGTGTGTGTATATAGAGGTGTATGTGCAGTGTGTGTGTGTATATAGAGGTGTATGTGCAGTGTGTGTGTATATAGAGGTGTATGTGCAGTGTGTGTGTATATAGAGGTGTATGTGCAGTGTGTGTATATAGAGGTGTATGTGCAGTGTGTGTGTGTATATAGAGGTGTATGTGCAGTGTGTGTGTATATAGAGGTGTATGTGCAGTGTGTGTGTGTATATAGAGGTGTATGTGCAGTGTGTGTGTGTATATAGAGGTGTATGTGCAGTGTGTGTGTGTATATAGAGGTGTGTGTGCAGTGTGTGTGTGTATAGAGGTGTATGTGCAGTGTGTGTGTGTATATAGAGGTGTATGTGCAGTGTGTGTGTATATAGAGGTGTATGTGCAGTGTGTGTGTATATAGAGGTGTATGTGCAGTGTGTGTGTGTATATAGAGGTGTATGTGCAGTGTGTGTGTATATAGAGGTGTATGTGCAGTGTGTGCGTATATAGAGGTGTATGTGCAGTGTGTGTGTATATAGAGGTGTATGTGCAGTGTCTGTGTATATAGAGGTGTATGTGCAGTGTGTGTGTATATAGAGGTGTATGTGCAGTGTGTGTGTATATAGAGGTGTATGTGCAGTGTGTGTGTGTATAGAGGTGTATGTGCAGTGTGTGTGTGTATAGAGGTGTATGTGCAGTGTGTGTGTGTATATAGAGGTGTATGTGCAGTGTGTGTGTGTATATAGAGGTGTATGTGCAGTGTGTGTGTATATAGAGGTGTATGTGCAGTGTGTGTGTATATAGAGGTGTATGTGCAGTGTGTGTGTGTATATAGAGGTGTATGTGCAGTGTGTGTGTATATAGAGGTGTATGTGCAGTGTGTGTGTATATAGAGGTGTATGTGCAGTGTGTGTGTATATAGAGGTGTATGTGCAGTGTGTGTGTGTATATAGAGGTGTATGTGCAGTGTGTGTGTGTATATAGAGGTGTATGTGCAGTGTGTGTGTATATAGAGGTGTATGTGCAGTGTGTGTGTGTATAGAGGTGTATGTGCAGTGTGTGTGTGTATAGAGGTGTATGTGCAGTGTGTGTGTATATAGAGGTGTATGTGCAGTGTGTGTGTGTATATAGAGGTGTATGTGCAGTGTGTGTGTATATAGAGGTGTATGTGCAGTGTGTGTGTATATAGAGGTGTATGTGCAGTGTGTGTGTGTATATAGAGGTGTATGTGCAGTGTGTGTGTGTATATAGAGGTGTATGTGCAGTGTGTGTGTATATAGAGGTGTATGTGCAGTGTGTGTGTATATAGAGGTGTATGTGCAGTGTGTGTGTGTATATAGAGGTGTATGTGCAGTGTGTGTGTATATAGAGGTGTATGTGCAGTGTGTGTGTATAGAGGTGTATGTGCAGTGTGTGTGTGTATAGAGGTGTATGTGCAGTGTGTGTGTATATAGAGGTGTATGTGCAGTGTGTGTGTGTATATAGAGGTGTATGTGCAGTGTGTGTGTATATAGAGGTGTATGTGCAGTGTGTGTGTATATAGAGGTGTATGTGCAGTGTGTGTGTGTATATAGAGGTGTATGTGCAGTGTGTGTGTATATAGAGGTGTATGTGCAGTGTGTGTGTGTATATAGAGGTGTATGTGCAGTGTGTGTGTATATAGAGGTGTATGTGCAGTGTGTGTGTGTATATAGAGGTGTATGTGCAGTGTGTGTGTATATAGAGGTGTATGTGCAGTGTGTGTGTGTATAGAGGTGTATGTGCAGTGTGTGTGTGTATAGAGGTGTATGTGCAGTGTGTGTGTGTATAGAGGTGTATGTGCAGTGTGTGTGTATATAGAGGTGTATGTGCAGTGTGTGTGTATATAGAGGTGTATGTGCAGTGTGTGTGTATATAGAGGTGTATGTGCAGTGTGTGTGTGTGTATAGAGGTGTATGTGCAGTGTGTGTGTGTGTATAGAGGTGTATGTGCAGTGTGTGTGTGTATAGAGGTGTATGTGCAGTGTGTGTGTGTATATAGAGGTGTATGTGCAGTGTGTGTGTATATAGAGGTGTATGTGCAGTGTGTGTGTGTATAGAGGTGTATGTGCAGTGTGTGTGTGTATAGAGGTGTATGTGCAGTGTGTGTGTATATAGAGGTGTATGTGCAGTGTGTGCGTATATAGAGGTGTATGTGCAGTGTGTGTGTGTATATAGAGGTGTATGTGCAGTGTGTGTGTATATAGAGGTGTATGTGCAGTGTGTGTGTGTATATAGAGGTGTATGTGCAGTGTGTGTGTATATGGAGGTGTATGTGCAGTGTGTGTAAATAGAGGTGTATGTGCAGTGTGTGTATATAGAGGTGTATGTGCAGTGTGTGTGTATATAGAGGTGTATGTGCAGTGTGTGTGTGTATATAGAGGTGTATGTGCAGTGTGTGTGTGTATATAGAGGTGTATGTGCAGTGTGTGTGTGTGTATATAGAGGTGTATGTGCAGTGTGTGTGTGTATATAGAGGTGTATGTGCAGTGTGTGTGTATATAGAGGTGTATGTGCAGTGTGTGTGTGTATATAGAGGTGTATGTGCAGTGTGTGTGTGTATATAGAGGTGTATGTGCAGTGTGTGTGTATATAGAGGTGTATGTGCAGTGTGTGTGTATATAGAGGTGTATGTGCAGTCGTGTGTGTATATAGAGGTGTATGTGCAGTGTGTGTGTATATAGAGGTGTATGTGCAGTGTGTGTGTATATAGAGGTGTATGTGCAGTGTGTGTGTGTATATAGAGGTGTATGTGCAGTGTGTGTGTGTATATAGAGGTGTATGTGCAGTGTGTGTGTGTATATAGAGGTGTATGTGCAGTGTGTGTGTGTATATAGAGGTGTATGTGCAGTGTGTGTGTGTATATAGAGGTGTATGTGCAGTGTGTGTGTATATAGAAGTGTATGTGCAGTGTGTATAGAGGTGTATGTGCAGTGTGTGTGTGTATAGAGGTGTATGTGCAGTGTGTGTGTGTATATAGAGGTGTATGTGCAGTGTGTGTGTGTATAGAGGTGTATGTGCAGTGTGTGTGTATATAGAGGTGTATGTGCAGTGTGAGTGTATATAGAGGTGTATGTGCAGTGTGTGTGTGTATATAGAGGTGTATGTGCAGTGTGTGTGTGTATATAGAGGTGTATGTGCAGTGTGTGTGTGTATATAGAGGTGTATGTGCAGTGTGTGTGTATATAGAGGTGTATGTGCAGTGTGTGTGTATATAGAGGTGTATGTGCAGTGTGTGTGTGTATATAGAGGTGTATGTGCAGTGTGTGTGTGTATATAGAGGTGTATGTGCAGTGTGTGTGTGTATATAGAGGTGTATGTGCAGTGTGTGTGTATATAGAGGTGTATGTGCAGTGTGTGTGTGTATATAGAGGTGTATGTGCAGTGTGTGTGTATAAAGAGGTGTATGTGAAGTGTGTGTGTGTATATAGAGGTGTATGTGCAGTGTGTGTGTGTATATAGAGGTGTATGTGCAGTGTGTGTGTGTATATAGAGGTGTATGTGCAGTGTGTGTGTGTATATAGAGGTGTATGTGCAGTGTGTGTGTGTATGTAGAGGTGTATGTGCAGTGTGTGTGTATATAGAGGTGTATGTGCAGTGTGTGTGTATATAGAGGTGTATGTGCAGTGTGTGTATGTATATAGAGGTGTATGTGCAGTGTGTGTGTGTGTATATAGAGGTGTATGTGCAGTGTGTGTGTATATAGAGGTGTATGTGCAGTGTGTGTGTGTATATAGAGGTGTATGTGCAGTGTGTGTGTGTATATAGAGGTGTATGTGCAGTTTGTGTGTATATAGAGGTGTATGTGCAGTGTGTGTGTGTATATAGAGGTGTATGTGCAGTGTGTGTGTGTATATAGAGGTGTATGTGCAGTGTGTGTGTATATAGAGGTGTATGTGCAGTGTGTGTGTGTATATAGAGGTGTATGTGCAGTGTGTGTGTATATAGAGGTGTATGTGCAGTGTGTGTGTGTATATAGAGGTGTATGTGCAGTGTGTGTGTGTGTGTATAGAGGTGTATGTGCAGTGTGTGTGTATATAGAGGTGTATGTGCAGTGTGTGTGTGTATATAGAGGTGTATGTGCAGTGTGTGTGTGTATATAGAGGTGTATGTGCAGTGTGTGTGTGTATATAGAGGTGTATGTGCAGTGTGTGTGTATATAGAGGTGTATGTGCAGTGTGTGTGTGTATATAGAGGTGTATGTGCAGTGTGTGTGTATATAGAGGTGTATGTGCAGTGTGTGTGTGTATATAGAGGTGTATGTGCAGTGTGTGTGTGTATATAGAGGTGTATGTGGAGTGTGTGTGTGTATATAGAGGTGTATGTGCAGTGTGTGTGTATATAGAGGTGTATGTGTAGTGTGTGTGTATATAGAAGTGTATGTGCAGTGTGTGTGTGTATATAGAGGTGTATGTGCAGTGTGTGTGTATATAGAGGTGTATGTGCAGTGTGTGTGTGTATATAGAGGTGTATGTGCAGTGTGTGTGTGTATATAGAGGTGTATGTGCAGTGTGTGTGTATATAGAGGTGTATGTGCAGTGTGTGTGTATATAGAGGTGTATGTGCAGTGTGTGTGTGTACATAGAGGTGTATGTGCAGTGTGTGTGTATATAGAGGTGTATGTGCAGTGTGTGTGTGTGTATATAGAGGTGTATGTGCAGTGTGTGTGTGTATATAGAGGTGTATGTGCAGTGTGTGTGCATATAGAGGTGTATGTGCAGTGTGTGTGTATATAGAGGTGTATGTGCAGTGTGTGTGCATATAGAGGTGTATGTGCAGTGTGTGTGTATATAGAGGTGTATGTGCAGTGTGTGTGTATATAGAGGTGTATGTGCAGTGTGTGTGTGTATATAGAGGTGTATGTGCAGTGTGTGTGTGTATATAGAGGTGTATGTGCAGTGTGTGTGCATATAGAGGTGTATGTGCAGTCTGTGTGTGTATATAGAGGTATATGTGCAGTGTGTGTGTATATAGAGGTGTATGTGCAGTGTGTGTGTATATAGAGGTGTATGTGCAGTGTGTGTGTGTATATAGAGGTGTATGTGCAGTGTGTGTGTGTATATAGAGGTGTATGTGCAGTGTGTGTGTGTATATAGAGGTGTATGTGCAGTGTGTGTGTGTATATAGAGGTGTATGTGCAGTGTGTGTGTATATAGAGGTGTATGTGCAGTGTGTATAGAGGTGTATGTGCAGTGTGTGTGTGTATAGAGGTGTATGTGCAGTGTGTGTGTGTATATAGAGGTGTATGTGCAGTGTGTGTGTGTATAGAGGTGTATGTGCAGTGGTTGTGTATATAGAGGTGTATGTGCAGTGTGTGTGTGTATATAGAGGTGTATGTGCAGTGTGTGTGTATATAGAGGTGTATGTGCAGTGTGTGTGTGTATATAGAGGTGTATGTGCAGTGTGTGTGTATATAGAGGTGTATGTGCAGTGTGTGTGTGTATATAGAGGTGTATGTGCAGTGTGTGTGTATATAGAGGTGTATGTGCAGTGTGTATAGAGGTGTATGTGCAGTGTGTGTGTGTATAGAGGTGTATGTGCAGTGTGTGTGTGTATATAGAGGTGTATGTGCAGTGTGTGTGTGTATAGAGGTGTATGTGCAGTGTGTGTGTATATAGAGGTGTATGTGCAGTGTGTGTGTGAATATAGAGGTGTATGTGCAGTGTGTGTGTATATAGAGGTGTATGTGCAGTGTGTGTGTGTATATAGAGGTGTATGTGCAGTGTGTGTATATATAAAGGTGTATGTGCAGTGTGTGTATATAGAGGTGTATGTGCAGTGTGTGTGTGTATATAGAGGTGTATGCGCAGTGTGTGTGTATATAGAGGTGTATGTGCAGTGTGTGTGTGTATATAGAGGTGTATGTGCAGTGTGTGTGTGTATATAGAGGTGTATGTGCAGTGTGTGTGTGTATATAGAGGTGTATGTGCAGTGTGTGTGTGTATATAGAGGTGTATGTGCAGTGTGTGTGTGTATATAGAGGTGTATGTGCAGTGTGTGTGTATATAGAGGTGTATGTGCAGTGTGTGTGTTATAGAGGTGTATGTGCAGTGTGTGTGTGTATAGAGGTGTATGTGCAGTGTGTGTGTGTATATAGAGGTGTATGTGCAGTGTGTGTGTATAGAGGTGTATGTGCAGTGTGTGTGTGTATATAGAGGTGTATGTGCAGTGTGTGTGTATATAGAGGTGTATGTGCAGTGTGTGTGTGTATATAGAGGTGTATGTGCAGTGTGTGTGTGTATATAGAGGTGTATGTGCAGTGTGTGTGTGTATATAGAGGTGTATGTGCAGTGTGTGTGTGTATATAGAGGTGTATGTGCAGTGTGTGTGTGTATATAGAGGTGTATGTGCAGTGTGTGTGTATATAGAGGTGTATGTGCAGTGTGTGTGTATATAGAGGTGTATGTGCAGTGTGTGTGTGTATATAGAGGTGTATGTGCAGTGTGTGTGTGTATATAGAGGTGTATGTGCAGTGTGTGTGTGTATATAGAGGTGTATGTGCAGTGTGTGTGTGTATATAGAGGTGTATGTGCAGTGTGTGTGTGTATATAGAGGTGTATGTGCAGTGTGTGTGTGTATAAAGAGGTGTATGTGAAGTGTGTGTGTGTATATAGAGGTGTATGTGCAGTGTCTGTGTGTATATAGAGGTGTATGTGCAGTGTGTGTGTGTATATAGAGGTGTATGTGTAGTGTGTGTGTGTATATAGAGGTGTATGTGCAGTGTGTGTGTATATAGAGGTGTATGTGCAGTGTGTGTGTGTATATAGAGGTGTATGTGCAGTGTGTGTGTATATAGAGGTGTATGTGCAGTGTGTGTGTGTATATAGAGGTGTATGTGCAGTGTGTGTGTGTATATAGAGGTGTATGTGAGTGTGTGTGTGTATATAGAGGTGTATGTGCAGTGTGTGTGTATATAGAGGTGTATGTGCAGTGTGTGTATGTAGATAGAGTGTATGTGCAGTGTGTGTGTGTATATAGAGGTGTATGTGCAGTGTGTGTGTATATAGAGGTGTATGTGCAGTGTGTGTGTGTATATAGAGGTGTATGTGCAGTGTGTGTGTGTATATAGAGGTGTATGTGCAGTGTGTGTGTATATAGAGGTGTATGTGGCAGTGTGTGTGTGTATATAGAGGTGTATGTGCAGTGTGTGTGTATATATAGAGGTGTATGTGCAGTGTGTGTGTATATAGAGGTGTATGTGCAGTGTGTGTGTGTGTGTATAGAGGTGTATGTGCAGTGTGTGTGTGTATATAGAGGTGTATGTGCAGTGTGTGTGCATATAGAGGTGTATGTGCAGTGTGTGTGTATATAGAGGTGTATGTGCAGTGTGTGTGTATATAGAGGTGTATGTGCAGTGTGTGTGT